>NC_092333.1:127810000-128442500 GCF_046630445.1 Rutidosis leptorrhynchoides | reverse complement strand
TGGTGATTGGGACTACGCTACCCAATCCTAAATCGAGTCCAAAAGCAAGATCTTCTAAAGCAACCTAGCCAAGATCTCAACTCCCCACGCTTACCCGAGCCGTCATCACGCGAACCTATAAAAATATCAACAACGAGAGGGTAAGCTAATGCTTAGTGA
This sequence comes from Rutidosis leptorrhynchoides, assembly GCF_046630445.1. Lineage (NCBI taxonomy): Eukaryota > Viridiplantae > Streptophyta > Magnoliopsida > Asterales > Asteraceae > Rutidosis > Rutidosis leptorrhynchoides. The sequence goes on along the minus strand of NC_092333.1, from coordinate 128,442,341 downwards.
ATGTAAAGGTACTATACACATACATATGCATAAATTGACTACGCATCACCAAGCACAAAAAGTAAACACATACCACCTCAGCATAGTAAGCAAGCTAAAAATGAACTCATACATAATGTAGCTACATGCTACGTAAACACCAAGCTAACGCCACAAGATTAGCTACAACACAACAATAAGTATATAAGCATATACCATAAATATAATCAACAACATCAATAAGGTTAACCCCTTAACCTAAACCACATGAAGGTTGGCCGAACTTCACGCGCCTTAGTGAATCCGAACTTCACGCGACTCACTACCTTCAAACAACTTGACTATTAAGGATGGCCGAACTTCACGCGCCTTTATGAATCCGAACATCTCGCGACTTATACCTTAGTTAAACATCACAATACGGTTGGCCGAACTTCACGCGCCTTAGTGAATCCGAACATCACGCGATTCACTACCCGAATCATCTCCACGATAAACGCTAGCAAAACCCATCGCCAATGGATTTATCAAATACGCTAGCCAATCACAACATCAAGGGTGGTAACCCAACATGCACAAATGTGCCTCAAGGACCCAAAACTCATAGAGTCCGTTCTCCCACACAAACATAGAGTAAACCCGCGAAAGGGTCACTCCACACACACGCACCCATTTTACACATACATATGAGTATAGTAAATTTACACTCACCTTAAACACCTCGATGATGTGCAAATCTAATCTCGCAACTCGCCAATGGAATGTACCTATTTCATTTATCACATAATAAACAACAAAATTAGGGTGGATTTACAAATCAACCCAAATTGACACTTAGTGCAATTTCGACCCAAATGCACTTCCAAGCACAAACCACACCCAAACTAACCAATAATCACTAACACAAGTGAGAATGGTCCTAATACACCAATCAAACCCAACCATAAGTGTTAAACACCTATCTTGCCCAAAGTGACACATGAACCCTAATTTTGACCCATTTCAAAATTAGTCAACCAAAACACCCAAAATGGTTCCAACACTTCCAGAAGCACTAACACTAGTGAAAATGGTTCCAACAACACCAATTTAACTAAACCACAAGTTTTAAACACTTGTCTTCACCAAAATCAACTTACAACTCTTATTTTGACCCAATTCAAAATCAAGTTTCCAAGAACACCCATGGGGTTCTTTCAACAACATAATCACTAATCATAGTGATTACACTTCAAATTAAAGCCCTAATTATGGCTAAATCATCAACCAACCCAAAATCCACCAACAATAATTTTAAACCCGATTATTAGCATCAATAAACTCACTTCAAGAGTTTAAATGGGTTTCTTGACAATTTAAGTTCAAACCCTAACATTGAATCTCAAATCAAACAATGAAATTCGGATACAACCACAATGTAGCCACGAACGAGATGAACAACTTTAACACTTGAGACTTGACCCGATTCACTCTTCTTCTTCTCCAAATCTTCAATTCTTTCTCTGGAACCTCTCCCTATCTCTCTAGGTTTGATGGAAGTGGATGAGAAGAAAATGGAAGAAATGAAGTTTGGATAAGGTTTGGTGGCCAAAAATCCGTCCACATGTGAAAAGACGAAACTACCCCTCATTAAACCCCTTTAAAAAAAATGCTGAATCTGGTCTTGACACGGAGTGCCACCTAACTGGCACGGCGTGCCACTTGGGTTCTGAATTTGCTGATTTTTGTCTTGGCACGGCGTGCCACCCAGAAACTGATTTTGCTGAATTTTGCTTTGGCATGGCGTGCCACTTTCTTGGTACGGCGTGCCACTCTGAAACTGAACGTGATGTATAAAATTAAATATTCATACGCCACAAATGATACACTCAATCATAATTGAGGCAAACCAACCATAATACATTGGTAGAAATGTCGTACGAAGTATGTTTTTATATTAAACATGTTTTACGACTCTGGCCGCTTGTTTAAATGCATGCACATGTACGTTTGAGTTCAGGGTGTTACAACTCTCCCCCACTTAAACTGGATCATGTCCTCATGATCTAAGCCCTCATAATAGTCAAGAAAGTACACCTTCCTCGACTCTTCGAGTTCTCACATAACTCGGGGCCTTTCGATGCCGTCATTGCATCATATCGGTCTCACTTCTTTAATACGCAATGTTTAAACCACACAACAATTCCTTCACGATTCCGTAGCATACTCTAACTTACGACTTAGAGTATCATCGCCAACCGACAATCTATTCGGGTCATCCGAACCACACACACGGTGATGGAATTCTCCATACGTTCTTCGGTAACTCCAATCGACAAACAATCTTTTTTTTTTCAGTTCACCACTCGTCCATCTTTCCAAGTGAACCTTTACTTTGACCATCCAACAAGGATGATCTTGTCACCGTCCGCACGTACAAGTCCTCTATACTTGATGTTTGAGTAGAGTGGTATAAAATACTATTAATTTTAGCAGGAAAATACTATTAAATACGATACAATTTTACACAAGATATTTATTTATTTAGAGAATGGATATACTTAAACCTTGCTACAACACTTATAGGCAGTGTACCTAATCGTACAGTAGTGTAGTTTTTAGTAAGTCCGGTTCGTTCCACAGGAAAAATCTTTAAACAAAGCTTAACGCTATATTAGTTTACTTTTGTAAAAATACAAATATATATATATATATATAAGTAATATTATTATTATAAAGGGGGGTTTTTACCGTTTAATGACCGGTTTGTCGATTTTAAAACTTTAGTCGCAGTTAAAACCAAATGTAAAATATTAAAAATAAATACAAGACTTAAATTAAAGCGTAAAGTAAATAACGATAATGAAATTACGAATAATAAAAGTGCGATAAAATAAACTTGCGATAATTAAAAAGTACGATAATTAAAAGTGCAATTAAATATAAAATAAAGGAAATTAAATATGAAATAAAAGAATTATGCTTATTTAAACTTCCATAATCATGATGTTTGACGTGTTGATTTTTAGTTTATTCCCATGGGTTAATTGTCCTTTGTCCTGGATTATTTAATATGTCCGTCTGGTTTTTATCCATAACAGTCCATCTGTCATAAATATAAAGTGCGAGTGTCCTCGTCAAATTATCCTTATACCCGAAGTTAAATATTCCAACTAATTGGGGACTTAAACTGTAACAAGAATTTAATACTTTGTTTAATAATTACACCAGGATGTCGACTGAGTGTAACCCAAGGTTTTAATATTTTGTTATCAATTATACCAAGTGTCCTTGTACATAATTTCACCCCTGTTTTAATTATTCTAGTGGCTATTAATCCATTCCCGTGTCCGGTTAAATGAACGATTATTCGTACATATAAATACCCCGCCCATCGTGTCCGATCGAGTGTATATGGTAATTTATAGGGACGCCCAATTGTAAATCTTTATATTAACATTAACAAACTATCATTTAGTTAAACAAATATAAAGCCCATTAATAGCCCATAGTTTAATTTCCACAAGTGTCGTTCTTTTGTCCAAACCCCAATTATGGTACAAAGCCCAATTACCCAATTTTAGTAATTAGCCCAACATCATGATTACTTCAGATTAAATAAGCATAATAATAACTTAGCTACGAGACATTAAATTAAAAAGGTTGAACATAACTTACAATGATTAAAAATAGCGTAGCGTTACATGGACAGAATTTCGACTTACACCCTTACAACATTTGCTAACATACCCTTATTATTAGGATTAAAATTAAAATTAAAATTAAAATTAAAATATAAATATAAATATTTACGTATAGATATAGAGAGGATGGATATATAATTTTGCGTTCACCAAACTGCGAATTTATAGGAGATGTGGCCTGACTTTTCAGGCCATGCGATCGCATGGACTTTCTTCTTCCTGGCCATGCGATCGCATGGCCAGCTGAGAGAGCTCACATGTTGCTTGTTTCCTTGTGCCGACGTTTTATAAATATAATATAATATATATATTAATTTTAAGAATTAATTATATATTATATTATATTCATATGCATAGTTGACTTGTAATTTTTAGTCCGTTGCGTCGAGCGTTGAGAGTTGACTCTGGTCCCGGTTTCGGATTTTCGAACGTCCTTGCGTACAATTTAATATCTTGTACTTTACGTTTTGAATCTTGTACTCTTGTAATTTTGAGACGTTTCTTATCAATAATTGGAACCTCTTTGATTGTTTTTTTTTTACTTTTGAGCTTTTTGGTCGTTTGCGTCTTCAATTCGTCGAATCTGTCTTTTGTCTTCACCTTTTATTATTTAAACGAATATCACTTTTAAATAGAACAATTGCAACTAAAAGCTTGTCTTTCTTGAGGAATAATGCTATGAAATATATGTTCGTTTTTAGCATTATCAAATATTCCCACACTTGAGCGTTGCTTGTCCTCAAGCAATATCATCTTGAAATACTAGAATCACTTCTTTATTCTTCACACTTTGTACATCAGTGATTTCTATACGGCGGTATAAACAATGGTAGTAACGATATGGTTTACAGTCCCACATGACTATAAAAATTTAGATCCATTAAGGAAATTGGATCTTTATGAAAACATTTGATCTTTTGAAAATTAAATCTAGTTTTTACCCTAGATAAGTTTTTCGGAATAACCCTTCACCGGTGTTTGCAAAATATTTTTGTGGGCTTGGTGGATTTCAGATTTGAAAATTTTAGCTCAAAACTTGCAGTTTTGTGTCACCCACTTGCTAACCTTGTATTAGGAAAGCAACACGTCCAGTTTACTTGTCCCGTATATTACCTTTCGGTAAACTACCGTCCGGTTGTAAAGGAAAGCGTTGAACAAGCAACTGTTAAGGCAATGTCCCCTGACATGCTTTTAATTATGGTCTATAACGTGTCGGACGCAATTACTATCCTTTGTAGGAGCAATAGTAAAGCTCACCCTTATAATTTGTAGGTTTGGCACAAGGTCCTGTCTTTGACCACTATGCAAGCACCGTTCTTACGGTTGACACCCGATTTGGTTTAGGTGACCTAATGAATTCCAGGTGAATTCCTAGGATTTTACGTTCAATGGTAATGAACGCATTGAAAATAGGGTTTTCAGAAAACAAATCGGTTTTATTTTTGATCAAAATATTTTCTCGTTCAAGCTCGAGTTTAGATATCATTGAATTCCATGAGTTTGAATTCTCAATCTTTAAGGTCAATCTCTAGGATTGAGTAATATCAGGCTTTAAAAGCTGATTTTTAATCTTTAAGGAGATTATCCTTTCTGGAGATCTGATTCATTAGTCTTATCAAGCTAATTTGCATGGTGCCCCCCATTGTACGAGATAAATCCTTCTCATGGTTAGGATAAATCTGACCACTTGGCGACCCTGTTTAATGCCGAGGTCCGTGGATTTCCTGCTGATTTTAGTGATGACTTTTCTAGATTTTTCGTCAACCTACAGCTGGTCTGGACGACAACTTCTTGACCTAAATCAAGAAGCGCGTGTCTTTTTCGGAAGACTTTACTTCTTTTAATGATGGAATTGATTCATCATGTAGATCCATCTCTTCTTTTCTTTCATCGGGTAAAATAGTTTAGTTTAGTCCAAAGCAAAAGTATTTTCAGTTATTTGTTACAGAAATATGTGACATATGTTTAAGATAACTTGGTACTTTTTCCCACACTTGGCTTTTATTTTCCTTTTTATTGTCCTCTATTCCATTTTAAATGAATTTTAACATTTTGGTTTGTTTCTCAATTTATGTCCTTTCTGAGGTAACAATAATTTCGGTGTTAAAACCTAGTTTTATCGTTCATAAAATTGTATAAACATGATTTTGAGTTCATTTAATTGAAAATTTTGAAAAAATTTTACTAGAATTGGGTAGTCAGTATATAAGACTAGGGCTGTTCTTTATTATCAGAGAGCACTAGATTCTAATACAACTACTGCTTTACTAGTATTTTTAATGGTAACCAAGTGTTTATGATAAAAATTTAAAAAAATCCGAAAGAATTTAATCCCTTCCCACACTTAAGATCTTGCAATGCCCTCATTTGCAAGAAATCAGTAACAATTTAAATTAATGAGGGTGATTTGTGTGAAAATGATTAAATTTTTACCAAAGTTTCCAAATATATTGGCGTTTGTTTGCTGAATGATAAATGGTGCACATCATTTGTTCATTCCGTCTTGTTGTTATTTCACATATATTTTGCATCTTGTCGTCAAAATTAGTAGCTTTTGCTGAACTTAATGCCAGTCTTTGAAAATGCGCTGTTTTACCCTGTTTTGTACAATCGACAATATACATACATACAAATATAATCATCCATGGCAATTTGAAATGGGACTCAATATCCCACTTTCAAATTCTAAATATGAAATATTAGTACACAATAAAAATAATAAAAATTACACAAATATATCCAATAACATAAGTTTAAACATGAAAAAGTCAAAAGATAAAAACATAAAAATCATAAAAATAACCAAATGGAACTAAATCAGTCTGGATATGGGTTCCAGTTCATCTCGTCAGGTGGGTTCCATTGTTGGTTATAGGTGTTTTGATAGGCTTGGTTATAGTCATACCGGTTAAAGGGTGGTCGGATATCGGGGCTATGTGGCGGAAAATGAGCAGGTCGAGTAGGTACATAGTTATTTGGTACCTGATATGATAGCTGGCTCATGATTTGGTGCTGATGAACTAACCAGCTATCGTGTTGGCGTCGCCTATAATCCTCGTATACTCGCTCGGAGTTCCACTGCTCATACATACTATGTCTGGCCGCGTTCGTCATTGATTCCTCATCTATACGAACGTGGACGTCAAGAATAGCATCTCGAAAGACATCCCTAATGTCTTCCGCCTCCTCCATTTCCTCGTCTGAGCCTCTCTCTACCTGAGGATGAGATCCCTCATAGGGTACTGCCTGGTTACGTCTACTTTTCAATACCTTAGCACCCACATAAACTTTCAATCCTAAGGGCTCAACCTGTTCTCTACAAAGCTGTAATGGACCCCCTTGATTCCTATCAACACCTAAATACTCTCCAATGAGAGTCACAAAAATACCTCCTCCTATTATACTCCCGTCCTGCATTCCCTCTACCATTTTAGATAAATAAAAAGCAACACAGTAAGGGATATTGACAAAGCTTCTAGGATCCCGAATACACTTTAGGTAGAATAAATCATGTAAGGTAATTTTTTCTTTATTATGACCTCTCTGTGTAATCGAGTTAGCCAAAAATCTATGAATAATACGAAGCTCGGCTCTGTCAATATGTGTATAGGAGTGTCCTCCTGCTCGTGTAAAAACATCAAAATGTGACATACGCCTCCAAATGGCGTCAGCGTCAAAGTTACTATCTACCCTTTCACCATAATGAATCAAATTTGTACAATCGGGTAATAGCAACTCACCAGGAGTATATATCTGTAAGGCCCTGGCCATGTCCAACATGGACATTCTGTACATCCTACCGCCAAGGATAAACCTAAGAAATCTTCTATCATCTATTCTAACTATATTTGCATCAAGTGATACAGTACTCATCAACTCAACACACCATTCCTTATATACAGGTCTACGAATGGTGAAAATACGTTCCCAATCTGTAAAAGAAGAACTGTCATACCTTTGAACTAAAAGTTGTCTAACACGGTCAGCTAGATGGACCATTTCCAAAGGGGCCCAATCGATTACCCTTGGCACCTCTACATTTTTTGTTACCAATTTGAATTTTTTCCTTTGATATGTCTCGTAATCTCTCTATCTCCTATCAAATCTCAGATTAGGATGCAGAGTGTGCTCAGGAATCGTTGGGAATTCTACTGGCGGCCTCATTGGGAATACTATGAATTCATCAACAAACTGTACCGGATCATAATAAGGTATGTGCTGATCAGGCTGTTGTTGTTCCTGTTGTGGTTCTTGTTCGTGTTGCATTTCTGGTTCTGGTTCTGGTGCTGGTGCTGGTCGTCTAGATGATGATGCTCCTGAACATCCAGTATCGGCTTTCTGCAAAACACATTAAACACAAAATTTGTGCATCCAAATATGCATTAGTGTTAGCAAAATAACAACTTAAAACAATCACTATAACATGTTAAATCAAAATTAAACTTATACACATTTTCACAATTTTTCTCAATTCTACATTTTTAAAATAAGTACATATGAAAATGTATACAAAGTTCATAAGCTTTTAACTCAAATAACATGTCAAAATATTCATTACTAATAATTAAACAAGTCTCAAATGGCAATTACATCAAATTAATCAAGTTCATGAATTTTGGACTTAAAAAGTCCACTTTAATCTCCAAAAATCATGTTTAGGATCATTGTTTGGATCATTTAACTATCTAAACATGTTACACTACTCAATTTAGCAATAATTCATGACAAAAATCGGCCATAACCTGTTTATATCAAAAAGCCCTAAATTGCTCAAGAACACAAACCCTAGATTTCTAAAAATTTTGAAGTTTTTGGCTTCAAATCATGTTAAATAGCATCAATCTAGGTTATACATGCATAAAATACTAACAATTTAACACTAATTACACTAGAAATTAACAAAATTGCATTAGGTAAAAAAATTGGTAATTATCACAAAAACTAGGAATTTATAGAGTTTAGGGGTGTAATTTTTACCAATTTGCTGAAGAATGAGAATCTAGGCATGATTAGAGCAAGAAAAATGACGAATTACGGTGAATTTTGGTGAAATTTGGAGAGAATTTGAGTGTGTTTTCGGGTATGTGTGTGTTTTTGTGGAGAAAGACAGACCAGTCGACTGTCTTGTATCAGGTCTGATTTTTGCCTCCATGCGATCGCATGGAGGTATAGTGAAAATCCCATGCGATCGCATGGGGGTCCGGGTACAGTGTTTTCAGCTTTTTTTTTTTTTTTTTTAACTTTAACTTATAAAACAATTAAGTGATTAATTTTAAATTTTTGTTTTTTTCAAGCGATTGTTTTAAAAGCTTAGATTTTTGAGTTTTTTAATTTTTTTGGCATACCTTACTTCAATAAGATTAAAAATAGTGATAATAAAAGTTCTCGTCCCTCCCTTGGGTAAAGCAATTTCGGTTCAAAGACCTAGTCTTCAACTTACGAAGAATTTTAAAAATCGTATTTTTAACTTAATGAGATAAAGTAAATTTTTGTTTTTAAATTCACACAACTTAAATATAAAATTCATAATTAATATTAAAAATTCACACCAAACTTAAAATTTAAAATGCATAAAATTAAAAATTCATATTTTAAAAATTAAAAATTCACACCAAACTTAAAATTTGAAATGCATAAAATTAAAAATTCATATTTTAAAAATTAAAAATTCACACCAAACTTAATTTAAAAATTCATATTATAAATTCACACCAAACTTATATTAATTTTTACAATTTTAAATATATTGTTTTTACAAAGTTTACAATATTAATTTAAGATTTATATATTAATTTTAAAAACATGGTAAAAATAAAATTAAAAATCTTTTTGGCTTTTTATCCCACTTTAATCAATCAAATATTATCAAAAATATGCGCCCCTCTTTTCGGTAAAGTAATTTCGGTTCCATGACCTAATTTAACTCATGACGAATTTTTGAAATATTTTGGGTTGATTGATTAAAGATATTTATACCTTAAGAATAAACGTTAAATTTCGCAGTGATGTAATAAATTTTTGAATGATATCAATAATTTCGGTCGCCAAACCTAATTTTATTCAATACCAATTTAATACTTTATAGCAAATAAATTAGCGTTTATTATCAAAAGGTTAAAAATAAAAATAATAAAAACTGTACAAACATACCTGTGAAATAGATTTCTTAGTTATATGATCTATCCCATTCATAAGATAGTCGGTTTAATTGGTTTTCCATGGCTACATAGGCGTAACCTCGAGCATTCAGTGTCTTTTCTTCTAAACATATGAACGGTCCGTCTCTGCATAAAGTAACAAATTCGGTATTTGAATAGGTTTGATTTTTTGAACATTTACCTCCATGTGACCATTTTCCGCATTTGTGACATCGTTCTAGGTGTCGTGCTCTTCTTTTCGCTGCAGATTTTGATTTTCCTTTACCAAATTGTAACTTATTATCTTCGCATCTGGATTCTTTTCTAACTCCGTCCAATCTTTCTCTGATTACTGATACTATTTCACTCGGAAGTGTGTCATTATTACGTTTAGTGATCAAAGCGTGTAGCATTAGACCATGGTTTAGTTCACAGGCAGTCTTCATTTCCTAAAAAAATAAAAATTCAGAATGGGGGGAGAAGACTAGTTCTTTAGGGTCTGCTAGGGAAAGACCATTCGGGTTCCATTTTCGAGAACTACATGAAAACAGAAAATCTAACTCTAACAGAAATACATATTATCCTTTAAAGACTTGATTCTCCCCACACTTAGTTAGCTGTGGTGTCGAAATTGTGATTAACTTCATCATCGAATTCCATTGGACTATCTATGTAGTGTTTAACTCTGTGACCATTAACTTTAAATTCAATCCCATTTGAATTTATTAATTCTATCGTTCCGTATGGGAAAACTCTTTTGACTATGAATGGTCCAGACCATATTGATTTCAATTTTCCAGGAAATAGCTTGAATCGTGAATTGAAAAGAAGAACTCTGTCTCCTTCTTTAAATTCTTTTAAACTTCTGATTCTTTTATCATGCCATTTCTTCGTTCTTTCCTTATAGATTAACGAATTTTCGTATGCTTCATGTCTTAATTCTTCTAATTCGTTTAGTTGACTTAATCGTAGATGTCCAGCTTCATGTAAATCAAGATTACATGTCTTCAAAGCCCAAAATGCTTTGTGTTCAATTTCTACTGGAAGATGACATGCTTTTCCATAAACAAGTCTAAAAGGTGTGGTTCCAATTGGAGTTTTGTAGGCTGTTCTAAAAGCCCAGAGTGCATCCTCCAATTTAATGGACCATTCCTTCGGATTTGATCCTACGGTTTTCTCTAGAATACGTTTTAAAGCACGGTTGGTATTTTCAACTTGTCCACTTGTTTGTGGATGATATGCGGTGGAGATTTTATGAGTTACTCCATATCTTTTAAGAACTTTCTCAAGTTTATTATTATAGAAATGAGTACCCCGATCACTTATTAAAGCTTTCGGTGTTCCAAACCTTGCAAAAATACGTTTTAAAAAGTTGACTACAACTCGTGCATCGTTAGTTGGGAGAGCTTGTGCTTCCGCCCATTTAGATACATAATCAATGGCTACGAGAATATAGAGATTATTATGAGATTTTGGAAATGGACCCATAAAGTCAATACCCCAAATGTCAAATACTTCACATACTTGGATAACATTTTGTGGCATTTCATCACGTTGACTTATTTTTCCGGCCCTTTGACAAGCATCACAGGATTTGCAAAGAAGGTGTGCGTCTTTGTAAATTGTAGGCCAATAGAATCCAGCATCATAAACTTTTCTTGCTGTTAGTTGAGGCCCATAATGCCCTCCTGTTGGTCCTGTGTGACAATGGTTTAATATTTTACTAGCTTCATCTCCAAATACACATCGGCGTATTATTCCATCGGGACAACTTTTAAACAAATGTGGATCTTCCCAAAAATAGTGTTTTATATCACTGAAGAATTTCTTTCGTTTTTGGTACGATAATCCTTTTTCAAGGAATCCACAAACTAAGTAGTTTGCATAGTCTACAAACCATGGAATTTCTTTATAATCTATCTTCAATAGATATTCATCAGGAAAGTTGTCTTGTATGACCGATTCATTTAGAACTTCTAACTCAGGATTTTCAAGACGAGAAAGATGATTAGCGGCTAGATTTTCTGCTCCTCTTTTATCTCGGATTTCAATATCAAACTCTTGTAAGAGTAAGATCCAACAGATTAATCTTGGTTTAGCATCTTGTTTTGAAAATAGGTATCTAAGAGCAGAATGGTCGGTATAGACCACCGTTTTTGCTAGAACGAGATATGATCGAAATTTGTCAAAAGCAAAGACAATAGCAAGGAGTTCTTTTTCAGTAGTTGTATAGTTCGTTTGTGCTCCTTGTAACGTCTTACTAGCATAATATATAGGTTGAAATCGTTTTTCAATCCTTTGTCCTAAAACGGCTCCCATTGCAAAATCACTTGCATCGCACATTAGTTCAAATGGTAGATTCCAATTTGGTGTTATCATGATCGACGCATTAGTTAGTTTCTCTTTAAGAATATTAAAAGATTTGATACACTCATCTGAAAAGATGAATGGAGCATCCTTTTCTAGGAGTTTATTCATAGGAGTGGCAATTTTAGAAAAATCTTTTATGAAACGTCGGTAAAAACCGGCATGCCCTAGAAAACTCCTAACTCCTCTAACATTGGTGGGATGTGGAAGTTTAGCAATTACATCTACTTTAGCTCTATCCACTTCAATTTCTTCTTTTGAAATTTTATGACCAAGAACGATGCCTTCTTTAACCATGAAATGGCATTTCTCCTAATTAAGAACTAGATTTGATTGTTCGCATCTAATAAGCATTCGTTCCAGATTAGCTAGACATGATTCAAATGTATCACCGAAGACTAAAAAGTCATCCATGAAAACTTCCATGCATTCTTCTATCATGTCGTGAAAAATCGCAATCATACACCTTTGAAAGGTTGCAGGGGCGTTGCAAAGTCCAAATGGCATGCGTTTGTAAGCAAAAGTACCATAAGGGCACGTGAATGTGGTTTTCTCTTGGTCCTCGGGTGCTATTGGAATTTGAAAATATCCGGAAAATCCATCTAGAAAACAATAGTAACTATTTCCGGCTAATCTTTCCAACATTTGATCTATGAAAGGTAAGGGAAAGTGATCTTTTCTGGTGGCGTCATTTAATTTTCTATAATCAATACACACACACCATCCTATTACAGTCCTAGTAGGAATAAGCTCATTTTTCTCATTTGTAATGACAGTCATGCCACCCTTCTTAGGCACGCATTGAACTGGGCTTACCCATGGACTATCAGAAATTGGATAAATTAGACCTGCATCTAGCAGTTTAATAATCTCTTTCTTAACTACATCTTGCATATTAGGATTTAGTCTTCGTTGACGTTGCACATACGTTTTATGACCTTCTTCCATAAGGATTTTATGTGTGCAATACGAAGGACTTATTCCTTTAATATCATGAATCTCCCATGCAATGGCTGGTTTATGAGCTTTCAACATAGAAATGAGTTGTGATTTCTCATTTTCAGTAAGAGAAGACGATATTATTACAGGTAATTCAGATTTACCATGTAAATAAGCGTATTCCAAATGGTTTTGAAGTGGCTTTAACTCTAATTTCGGTGGTTCTTCTATCGATGATTTGTATCGATATCTGTCTTCTTATTTTAGCATTTGGATTTCTTCTGTTGTTGGTTCATATCCATTAGCTATAAGTGTAGCTAACATTTCAGCTTCATCAATTGGTTCATTACCTTCTCCTAAAGAACATTCTCCTGTTCCTTGTAATTCTGGAAATTCTTCTAATAATTCTGCATGTGCATCTATAGTTTGAATATAATAACATGTATCATTTGCAGATTGTGGTTGTTACATTGCTCTATCAACTGAAAAGGTAACACTCTCATCCTCTATACTTAGGGTCAATTTCTTACCGAACACGTCTATCATTGCTTTAGCCGTGTTTAAGAATGGTCTTCCTAATATGAGAGGAACTTAAGAATCTTCTTCCATGTCCAGAACAACAAAATCTACTGGAAATACTAAAGTACCAACTTTAACTAGCATGTTCTCCATTATCCCTCTAGGATATTTTATTGATCTATCGGCTAGTTGTATGCTTATTCTGGTTGGTTTCAATTCTCCAAGGTCTAGTTTAGCGTATAGTGAATACGGAATTAGATTTATACTAGCACCTAAATCTGCCAATGCTTCTATTGAACTAAGACTACCCAGAAAATATGGAAGTGAAACTTCCTGGATCAGATAGTTTTTCTGGTATCTTATTCAACAGTACTGCTGAACAATTAGCATTCATGGTAACAGCTGAAAGTTCTTCCATTTTCTTTCTATTTGAGATTAGATCTTTCAAGAATTTAGCATATCTAGGCATTCCTGAAATCACATCAATGAAAGGAAGATTTACATTTATCTGTTTAAACATATCCAAGAATTTGGATTGCTCGGCTTCAAGTTTCTCTTTCTTCATTTTACTCGGGTAAGGAAGTGGTGGTTGGTATGGTTTAACATAAGGTTTATCCTTAGCTGTGTTATCATCATTAACCTTTTCAACTACTGGTTCTTTTTCCTTATCTTGATCGGGTTGTGGTTCTTGTGGAGTAGGAATAGCTTCATCAGAAGTTACAGGTATTTCAGGTGGTTTAAGTGTTGTACCACTTCTTGTGGTAATGGCTTTAGCTGTTTCATTTCGGGGGTTAGCATTTGTATCACTAGGTAGACTTCCCGATTTTCTTTCACCTATTAACCTTGCTAGGTTACTTACTTCTTGTTCCAGATTTTGAATAGAAGCTTGTTGATTTCTAAATGCTTGAGCATTTTGTTCATTGGTTTGTTTCTGAGATGTGAAAAACTGCGTTTGAGTTTCAACTAGCTTCGTCATCATATCTTCTAAATTCGGCTTTTTATCATCGGTTTATTGTGGTGGTTTGTTTTGAAAATTAGGTCTTTGCTGATTGTAAGTATTATTGGATACTTGTTGATTGCTAGGACCTTGTTGGTTATTGTATGGAATATTTCTGTTATAATTATGGTTTTGATTGTAAATCGGTCTTGGCGGTTGATAATTATTCTGATAATTATTTTCAGGCCTTTGGTTTATGTATGAAATATTCTCTCTTTGTTCTATTGTTAATTCAATACTGAGACAATCTTTTGTCAAATGTGGTCCTCCACACTGCTCACAACTAATTCGTATTGAGTGAATATCTTTAGTCATCTTTTCCATTCGTCTCTCCACAGCATCTATCTTTGCGGAAATGGAATCTAAGTCATGGCTAGAATCGGCTCTAGCTGCTTTAGATGATCTAACGATATCTTTTTCTTGGTGCCACTCATGTGAGTGGGAAGCAGTGTTATCAATAATTTTGTAAGCATCAGTTTCGGTTTTCTTCATAATAGAACCACCAGCTGCTATATCTATGTCTTTCCTTGTAGTGATGTCGCATCCTTGGTAGAATATATGTACTATTTGACAGGTGTCTAAACCATGTTGCGGACATCCTCTTAATAACTTTCCAAATCTTGTTCACGCCTCATATAGAGTTTCATTTGGTTTCTGTGTGAACGTAACAATTTCTGCTTGAAGTCTTACGGCTTTAGATGCCGGATAGAATTGTTTAAGAAAATTTTCAACTAAAACGTCCCATGTATCAATCGCCCCTTCTGGTAATGATTCCAACCAATCTTTGGCTTTTCCCTTTAAAGTCCAGGGAAATAACATGAGATATATATCTGTTCATCCTCCACTTCTCGGATTTTAAATAGTGTGCAGATCCTATTAAAGGTACGTAGATGTTCATTTGGATCCCCGGCAGCGGCGCCAAAAATACTTGATGTTTGAGCAGAGTGGTATAAAATACTATTAATTTTAGCAAGAAAATACTATTAAATACGATACAATTTTACACAAGATATTTATTTATTTAGAGAATGGATATACTTAAACCTTGCTACAACACTTATAGGCAGTGTACCTAATCGTACAGTAGTGTAGTTTTTAGTAAGTCCGGTTCGTTCCACAGGAAAAATCTTTAAACAAAGCTTAACGCTATATTAGTTTACTTTTGTAAAAATACAAATATATATATAAGTAATATTATTATTATAAAGGGGGATTTTTACCGTTTAATGACCGGTTTGTCGATTTTAAAACTTTAGTCGCAGTTAAAACCAAATGTAAAATATTAAAAATAAATACAAGACTTAAATTAAAGCGTAAAGTAAATAACGATAATGAAATTGCGAATAATAAAAGTGCGATAAAATAAACTTGTGATAATTAAAAAGTACGATAATTAAAAGTACAATTAAATATAAAATAAAGGAAATTAAATATGAAATAAAAGAATTATGCTTATTTAAACTTCCGTAATCATGATGTTTGACGTGTTGAATTTTAGTTTATTCCCATGGGTTAATTGTCCTTTGTCCTGGATTATTTAATATGTCCGTCTGGTTTTTGTTCATAACAGTCCATCAGTCATAAATATAAAGTGCGAGTGTCCTCGTCAAATTATCCTTATACCCGAAGTTAAATATTCCAACTAATTGGGGACTTAAACTGTAACAAGATTTTAATACTTTGTTTAATAATTACACCAGGATGTCGACTGAGTGTAACCCAAGGTTTTAATATTTTGTTATCAATTATACCAAGTGTCCTTGTACATAATTTCACCCCTGTTTTAATTATTCTAGTGGCTATTAATCCATTCCCGTGTCCGGTTAAATGAACGATTATTCGTACATATAAATACCCCGTCCATCGTGTTCGATCGAGTGTATATGGTAATTTATAGGGACGCCCAATTGTAAATCTTTATATTAACATTAACAAACTATCATTTAGTTAAACAAATATAAAGCCCATTAATAGCCCATAGTTTAATTTCCACAAGTGTCGTTCTTTTGTCCAAACCCCAATTATGGTACAAAGCCCAATTACCCAATTTTAGTAATTAGCCCAACATCATGATTACTTCGGATTAAATAAGCATAATAATAACTTAGCTACGAGACATTAAATTAAAAAGGTTGAACATAACTTACAATGATTAAAAATAGCGTAGCGTTACACGGACAGAATTTCGACTTACACCCTTACAACATTTGCTAACATACCCTTATTATTAGGATTAAAATTAAAAGTAAAATTAAAATTAAAATATAAATATAAATATTTACGTATCTTGCTTTTCAAAAAAAAAAAAAAAAAAATATTTACGTAAAGATATAGAGAGGATGGATATATAATTTTGCGTTCACCAAACTGTGAATTTATAGGAGATGTGGCCTGACTTTTCATGCCATGCGATCACATGGACTTTCTTCTTCCTGGCCATGCGATCGCATGGCCAGCTGGGAGAGCTCACATGTTGCTTGTTTCCTTGTGCCGACGTTTTATAAATATAATATAATATATATATTAATTTTAAGAATTAATTATATATTATATTATATTCATATGCATAGTTGACTTGTAATTTTTAGTCCGTTGCGTCGAGCGTTGAGAGTTGACTCTGGTCCCGGTTCCGAATTTTCGAACGTCCTTGCGTACAATTTAATATCTTGTACTTTGCGTTTTGAATCTTGTACTCTTATAATTTTGAGACGTTTCTTATCAATAATTAGAACCTCTTTGATTGTCTTTTTTACTTTTGAGCTTTTTGGTCGTTTGCGTCTTTAATTCGTCGAATCTGTCTTTTGTCTTCACCTTTTATTATTTAAACGAATATCACTTTTAAATAGAACAATTGCAACTAAAAGCTTGTCTTTCTTGAGGAATAATGCTATGAAATATATGTTCATTTTTAGCATTATCAATACTCTAGAGAACTCGCTTTCGAACGCGTTCTACTCTAACATATCTCTATACGAGACAGTCAAAATTTACACTCTACGTCCTGAGTTCGCTCACCAAACAGGACGAATTCCAACAAACCACTCAAACACGCCTACCAAACTGAGGCAACACCGTATCCTCCGGGTACATACTCCCCCACTTAGGGTTTTGACCCCACACTATCACCACCAAGATGATAACATCTCGCGGAATTTCGACATTCCACAACACACATGACCGGTCTCGACGTTGGTCATACTCAACAATTCTTCGCAGACTCACAACAAGGTACTCGAACCTCAATTTTTCAAATCGGTCAAACGTTAACGCCGCTAAAACACCACAATAAAGCACAGTTGTACCATCAGGTCTCTCACCGGTACCCAAATTTCAAAGTAATCATACCATCGGAGTCAAACATTACACTAGTAGGTATAAGGAGGCACCTGACACAGTGTTATGTAATTTGAAATGTCCCGTTCATATTGATTATAAATGTTCCATATTAATTGATTTCGTTGCGAGGTTTTGACCTCTATATGAGACATTTTTCAAAGTCTGCATTCGTTTTTAAAACAAACCATAACCTTTATTTTATCGACAAGGTTAAAAGGACATCACCTAGATTATCCAGAAATGATAATCTAAAAACATCACACTTACACACTACCAATACATATTGGTTTACAATATTAATATGTTACAACAAAGTAAATCTCGAATGCAGTTTTAAACAATATTATACAAGCATGCTGACACCAAATATTGTCCTTATTTTAGCATGCAACAGCGGAAGCTCTTAATAATCACCTGAGAATAAATATGCTTTAAACGTCAACAAAAATGTTGGTGAGTTATAGGTTTAACCTATATATTTATCAAATCGTAATAATAGACCACAAGATTTCATATTTCAATATACATCCCATACATAGAGATAAAAATCATTCATATGGTGAACACCTGGTAACCGACATTAATAAGATGCATATAAGAAAATCCCCTATCATTCCGGGAAATCCTTCGGACATGATAAAAACGAATTCGAAGTACTAAAGCATCCGGTACTTTGGATGGGGTTCGTTAGTCCCAATATATCTATCTTTAGGATTCGCGTCAATTAGTAGATCGGTTTACTAATTCTTAGGTTACCAAGCAAAAGGGGCATATTCGACTTCGATCATTCACCCATATAATATAGTTTCATTTACTTGTGTCTATTTCGTAAAACATTTATAAAACTGCATGTATTCTCATCCCAAAATATTAGATTTTAAAAGTGGGACTATAACTCACTTTCACAGATTTTTACTTCGTCAGGAAGTAAGCCTTGGCCACTGGTCGATTCACGAACCTATAACAAATATGTACATATATATCAAAGTATGTTCAAAATATATTTACAATATTTTTAATACGTTTTAATGTTTTAAGTTTATTAAGTCAGCTATCCTCGTTAGTAACCTACAACTAGTTGTCCACAGTTAGATGTACAGAAATAAAGCAATATATATTATCTCGAATCAATCCACGACCTCGTGTATACAAGCCTCAGGCTAGATCACAACTCAAAGTATATATAATATTTTGGAATCAACCTCAACCCTGTATAGCTAACTCCAACATTACTGCATATAGAGTGTCTATGGTTGTTCCGAAATATATATATATATATATATATATATATATATATGGGTCGATATGATATGTCAAAACATTGTATTCGTGTCTATGGTATCCCAAGATTACTTAATATATTAGAATACATGTATAATACAATATGAGTTAGCTAGGATATGATTAATATAGATTTGTTACCAATTTTCACGTAGCTACAACAAGAAAAATTATCCAATCTTGTTTTACCCATAACTTCTTCGTTTTAAATCCGTTTTGAGTGATTCAAGTTGCTATGGTTTCATATTGAACTTAAGTTTATGAATCTAAATAGAAAAAGTATAAGTTTATAGTTGGAAATACAGGTTACAAGTCATTTCTGTAAAGGTAGTCATTTCAGTCGAAAGAACGACGTCTAGATGACCATTTTGGAAAACATACTTTCACTTTGAGTTTAACCATGATTTTTGGATATAGTTTCATGTTCATAAGAAAAATCATTTTCTCAGAAGAACAACATTTAATTCAAAGTTTATCATAGGTTTTAATTAACTAACCCAAAACAGCCCGCGGTGTTACTACGACGGCGTATATCCGGTTTTACGATGTTTTTCGTGTTTTCAGGTTTTAAATCATTAAGTTAGCATATCATAAAGATATAGAACATGTGATTAGTTGATTTTAAAAGTCAAGTTAGTCGCGCTAGCAATTTATACTGGTGAACTGTAATCACTGGTTTCTACTGGTGAACGTGAATCCTATGGATAGATCTATCGGGTTTGACAACTCCATTTCGAGCTAGTCGCGGTAGAAATTTATAATCGGAATGTTTAGTACTTCGTATTTTGTTGTAGATACACTTGTTCGGTGTATATAATTTATTGTGTTTGGCAAGGGTAAATAAATGGTTAAGTGGTTACCAGGTGGCTCACGGAAAATGGAATAATGTTTTTATATGTTTTCAAACATATAATTTAGTGGTCTAAAAAGGAGTTTTTATGTTTTCAAACATAAATTTTTATGGTTTAAATTAGATATTGTTTACAATATTAAACCTATAATTCACTCAATATTTTCGTGGACAGTTACTCGCATATTTTATTCTCAGGTTCATGATTGATTGCTTCTGCTGTGCTTAGAGAGTCTGCATATTTATGATGGCAGCTTTTGTTAAACATTAACTTGCATTCTATTTTGATACATTTAATAGTGGATGTTGTTGACTTTGTTTTGGTCAACTTTTGGTTAAGTAATAATGTATGGTTTTTCTAAACTTACACATTTTGGTAGGTTTCCTTTATAGGAAATCATTTTTAAATAAAGAATGCAAGGCTATTTATTAAATTCATATAGAGTTATGATCAAGCTGTGGGACCAAGATAACGATGGTCGTCAAGTGTACTTTGAAGGGTTGTTTCAGTTGGTATCAGAGCTCTAGTTGTAGGCAATTAGGCTGCATTGATGTCGTTACTCGACTCAATAGGGTGCATTAGTGAGTCTAGTCTACAGCCCGGCCTATAATATATTATTGTATGTGATTATTTGTATCGTATTGGTATGTATATTGTTATTATACATACATCTCTATTGTGTTCTGAATCCGGGAGGAACTCCCATTCCGATTTAAACGTATTCTCCGACTCATGCGAACTTTTCCTTATAAGAACACCTCGGGTAGTGAAACCGAGGAATGTCATTCTTGACTTCTGAAATTCTCGACATTTTTATGTCATCTATTATGGTTATGTATATAACGTTTGAGTTATACTACGCGAGATGTCATTCTTGACTTCTAAATGCTCGGCATTTTAATGTCAGCTATTATGTTTAGGTATATAACATTCTTGTTATATTACGTGCCTTTTTTCCGTTGTGCCTATGTGCTTGGGTTTTTGAACCGGAAAATGTCATTCTTGACTTTTAGAGATTCTTGGTACTTCGAAGACATTTGTATGTCATCGTTACTCCTATTCGTTACTTATGATGTTTTTGTCTCCTGTGTTATCCTTAGCACATTGTTTAAGAAATTGTTTTAGAGAAATTGTGTGGAAATCCGAGGTTGATCGCGTGTCCTGACCTCATGTAGTGCTATTGGAATGGAACTATGAATTAGTGTAATATAATGGCGTCAGGCCAACGTGATCATATTACGTTAATTCATAAAGAAGTCTCAATATTGTGACATGAGGCATAGAAAGCGAGTCAAAAATTTTTTTTACACTACTCATTTAGAAATTCCAATGTATTACATGGGTAGAGAAAATATTCATTATCTTATTTGTGGATATACGAGAAGCTTGTTTTAACCAGATTATCTATCTCATGCTCCACCCCTTCATAACTCTCTTGTTAGCAACAGCTTCACTCGGGAACAGTTTTGGCCCAAGGACTTATGTCCTGATAATAGTCAAAACAACATTTAACTCATTGGTTTTCATGACCTCGTAACATTGTTGGTCAAATGTCGCACGACGATTCATGTCCTTTACTCGATCTTTCACGATCTTACTTCAACTTGTAACCTCTGAAATACAGATAATCTGTTTATCATAGGGAGTTTTACACATTTGTTTAATTGGGCGGTTCTCACGAGATTTATGGGCGAATAGAAGCAATGAAATATTTTGTCATGTATACAAGTTATAAAAATTATATATACGTATGGATTCAAATGAATAAATTTACCCTTACCTATTTTGGCTAGTATATACTAAATTATACCTCCAAAATTATTTTAAAACCACTCATTTATTGAGCTGTTTGACTAAGTCAATTTGTTTTATATAAAATGGTACACGTTGTACATGTGTCTAAATTTACTAAGAACTTCGTTCCGTTTATGTTGTCACATCAAACGTTTAAAACTTTTTCAAAACTCCTTTAATTGATTTTATCAAATTTTCGCATTACCCTACAGAGTGTTTGGATCACAGTTCTTCTCATCCTCCGTTTAAGGATGAAACTTACCATTAAGTTCATTGATAGAAACTCTTACACCACGTTGGATGTCGGTTTTATAAAATTTATTGGAAAGTCTTTGCGCTCATAAAATTTTCCCTCTTATGGTTGGACATGGCCGAAACGTAAACCAATAAATCAGTTTTTTGAGGTACGTTCAGTGGTCGCCCTATTGTAGAAAAGGCGCTAGGTGAGTTTCTACCCCAACTGTTGTTATAGTGGGTATCATGGATATATATTACACTAGACCGTTTGAGGAGTTTCTACTCTCAATATTCACTGTCAACCGCAACACCCTCGTAAACATCAATCCTATGATTCAATGCTTTGAGGTACAGGAAATCATTTTTGGAGATTCATCCCACCTGGAGTCAACTATTCTTTACGGTCCAAGATTCACGCTTCTTTTCATCCGCACATAAATTTAAGAATAAGGATGAATCCTAAATTGACTCGCTCATTGTGCGAGGAAGTTCACTTCGTTGAGATATCACATCTTTCGTACGTCTTTCTTTCGGAAATGTAATGAAAATTTACTTTGAAGTCCATGATCCTCGTTATCTCCTTTGAGAGAATTGCCTTAAATATCTATGCCACCGATGTGACTACTCCATATATTTCTTCCTTCATTGTTGCAACTATATTTCATTCGTCCCAGTTCGTCCCCTTGGGGAGCTCCTGATTTGTTTGTTAAGAAGAAAGGTGGTTCGTTCCGATGGTGTATTGATTATCGCGAGTTGAACAAGCTTACGGTTAAGAACCGTTACCCTCTTCCAAGAATTCATGATCTGTTCGATCAACTTCAAGGTTCGTCCATTTATTCTAAGATTGATATTCATTCCGGTTATCACCAATTGCGGGCTAAAGAAACTGATATTCCGAAAACCATTTTCCATACCCATTATGGTCACTACGAATTCCTTATTATGCCATTCGGATTGACAAACGCACCTGCTGTGTTCATGGACCTCATGAACCGTGTGTGTAGACCCTATCTGGACAAATTCGTTATTGTTTTCATCAACAACATCCTTATTTATTCCAAGGGTGATGAAGAGCACGAAGAACGTTTGAAGTTGGTGCTTGATTTATTGAGAAAAGAAGAGTTGTACGCTAAGTTCTAAAAGTGTGCTTTCTGGTTAAGAGAAGTTCAATTCCTTGGACATATTGTTAGTAAACAGGGAATACAAGTTGATCCTGCTAAGATTGAGGCGATTGAAAAGTGAGAAATTCCAAAAACTCCTACTCATGTTCGTCAGTTCCTAGGTTTGGCAGGTTACTATAGAAGGTTCATTCAAGATTTTTCATGAGTAGCGAAACCTCTGACTGCTTTAATGCATAAGGGGAAGAAGTACGAGTGGAAGAGTGGACAAGAGTCTGCTTTCCAAACTCTGAAGAAGAAGTTGACTACCGCTCCGATATTATCACTACCTGGGTGTAATGATGATTTTATTGTTTATTGTGAGGCATCGCGTCAGGGCTTTGACTGTGTTTTGATGCAGCAAAAGAAAGTTATTGCATACGCATCACGTCAGTTAAAGATCCATGAACAGAATTATATAACCCATGATGTAGAATTGGGAGCTGTTGTGTTCGCACTCAAGAATTGGAGACGTTACTTATATGGAATCAAATGTACAGTGTACACTGATCACAAAAGTCTTCAACATATCCTTGATCAGAAACACTTAAATTTGAGGCAGCGTAGATGGGTTGAGACGTTGCATGATTATGATTGCGGACTTCTGTATCATCTGGGGAAGGCCAATGTTGTGGCCGATATGTTAAGTCGTAAAGAGAGGACTGAACCTCATAGGTTTAGGGCCTTAAATACGACCATTCGAACAAACCTCGCAAGGCAGATTCTTGCAGCTCAACAAGAAGCCTTGATAGAGGAGAATTTTGTAACGGGAAGGTCCGAGGCTTGAGTAAACAGTTAGAGGCATGAGCAGATGGTACTAGATATTTTGCAGGACGTCTTTGGATTCCGAAGTTTGGTGATCTGCGGCAACTTGTTTTGGATGAGGCTCATAAGTCTAGGTACTCTATTCATCCTGGTTCAGGAAAGATGTATCATGATCTTAAGGAGCTTTATTGGTGGCCTAATTTAGAGGCTGATGTGGCTACTTACGTGGCTAAGTGTTTGACCTGTGCTAAGGTTAAAGCTGAACTTCAAAAACCGTCCAGACTTTTGGTGCAACCTGAGATTCCCGAATGGAAGTGGGAAGGTATTATGATGGATTTTATTACGAAGTTACCGAGGGTTGTGGGTGGTTATGACACCATTTGGGTGATTGTTGACCGACTCACAAAGTCAGCTCATTTCTTGCCTATTAGGGAAACGGACTCGACGGAGAAACTTACTCGTTTGTATTTAAAGGAGATTGCTCCCAGACATGGTGTTCCTGTATCTATTATTTCGGACCGAGACAGTCGATTTACATTGAGGTTTTGGAAGTCCTTACAAGATGCTTTGGGAACTAAATTGGATATGAGCACTGCTTATCATCCCCAGTCGGATGGTCAGAGTGAAAGGATCATCCAAACGTTGGAAGACATATTGAGGGCATGCGTTATTGATTTTGGTAATGGGTGGGATAGATATATGCCGCTAGCTTAATTTTCTTATAACAACAGTTATCATGCAAGTATTAAGGCCGCACCGTTTGAAGCTCCGTATGGCGGAAAGTGTAGGTCTCCTGTCTGTTGGAATGAGGTTGGGGATGCTCAACTCACAGATCCAGAAATTATTCATGAGACTACCAAGAAAATCGTACAGATTAAAGAAAGATTGAGAACTGCTAGAAGTCGGCAAAAGAGCTATGCCAAAAGGAGAAGGAAATATATTAAATTTCAGGTCGGTGATCGTGTTATGTTGAAAGTATCACCTTCGAAGGGTGTGGTACGATTTGGTAAGAGAGGAAAGTTGAATCCTCAATTTGTTGAACCTTTTGAGATTACAGAAAGAGTTGGGCCCGTGGCTTATCATTTGAAATTGCCACAAGAACTCAGTGCTGTTTACGATGTTTTTCATGTATCGAATTTAAAGAAGTGTTTGGCTGAGGCCGATATAACTATTCCTCTGGAGGAGCTTCATGTCGATAAGCAACTTCATTTTATTGAGGAACCTGTCGAAATTATGGATCGAGAGGTTAAGACTCTTAAGCGGAGTAAAATTCCTATTGTTGGAGTTAGATGGAACGCCAGACGCGGTCCCGAGTTCACTTGGGAGCATGAAGATCAGATGAGGCAGAAGTACCCGCATTTGTTCCCAGATGCTGAGTCAACCCCTGCACCTGCTTAAATTTCGGGACGAAATTTCCGTAACGGGAAGGTAATGTAACGACCCTACTTTTTCCGTTATCTTTTACAGTTAATTATTTAACGACCGTTAATTGTTATTCATGCCACGCCATTTCTATGACCTATATTATTATTTTAGTAATAATATATTAATTATTATGTGTTATATGAATATTTGTATTCATATTTTAAATTGTACGTTTCTACGTGTCGTGGATTTCTATCCGGCGAATCTTTTCGGTTTTCAAGCCAACGGTCAGACTTTTGGGATTTTTAAATCCAAGTTATTTTAAATATGATATTTTGATGTCATATGAATATATATAGTGTTTATATATTTTATTGGTCGCGTATTTGTTATCTCTCCGAATATTTAATCGCGTAGCGGTGTTTTCGCGTTTCGGGCTTCGTTCGGGCACTCGGGCCACAAGACTTCTTCCATTTATCAAATTGGCCCACTAAGGGGCCCACCCTACCCCTCTTTTGGCTGAAATCCCTTAGATGGGGTGGTTAGTGGATTTGTTTCACTTATTCCATTTTCATTTTCTAATACTAGCATTTTCTCTCTAACCTAATTACATTTTTTTTCTCACATTCTCCTCTCCTCTCCCATTCATGGCCATCACCTACCTCCTCACTCATCATCATATTCTTCACAAAATTTATATTAAAGATTTAGGGCTTTGCACATAATCGGGTTCTACTCTTCAAGCTCTACGCGATTACATCCTTTGTTCTTTGATTTGGGTATACCTATGAACCCTAATTTTTTTTCAATTCTTATTCATTTCTACTGATTATGTATGTATTTGATGTTATTATGATAGTATAGCACTTGTGTAATGTTGTATTGTTGATTATATGCGTAGAAATGCTCGTTAATTCATGTTTTCGGTTTGATTATTTTGGGACAGCGGTTTGATTGTTGTTTTCTGGAAATATAACTGATATAAAAGTGAAATTAAAGTGTTTAGATGAGTTCCTCTCATCAAGACATTAATTTTAGACTCCGGATTCATGTTATTTCAATTTCCGGAACATAAGTTATGATTAAAATGGTGTTTTATTGAGATTAAAATATAAAAACGAATTGAACCAGGTGTGGTCTGACTTTTTGACCATTTTTAGAGTCCTTAGGGTGTACTAGTGTGTTAGGATTGATTATGGGATGAACTTTCATGTTCGGGTCATCGAAATTCGAGCCACGGATCACCCGTTATGACTAAAACACGTTTTTGAGCGGATTAAGGGCTGTAAGTCATGACTTGGTGACTGTTCTTGGGATGTTCTTGAGCACATTAAGGTGTCGAGTGGGTTGGTTAGGAGAAGATATATATAAGGCTCGCCGAAAACTGATTCCCGGGGCTCAAGTTATGACCCGATGAAATTTTAATTAAAACTTATGGTTATTAATTATGACTTATGAAATAAATAATGAATTTCATTATTAATAAATTACTTATGATATAAAAAGTAATTAATTTAATTTAAGACTTATGATATATATTTATTATATCATTTATTAATTACTTATAATTTAATTAAACTTATGATTAATAATACTTTTATTATTAATGAAAAATACTTATGGTAAGTATTAAACTTATATTATGAGATTATTATAATAAGACTTATAATATGGATTAATTAATTCTTTAATTATTATAAGGCTTAGTTATTATTTAATTATAATTTAATTATTAAATACTTATGGTTTAATAATTATAATTAGAAACTTATGATATGATTAATAATTCATTATTGATTAATAATACTTATGATATGATTAAAATTTATTATTAATTAATAATACTTATATTATGACTAATATTTAATTAATTAATTAATTAATTACCTATGTTATATTAATTATATCATTTAAACTTATGTTAACTTAATAATTCATTTTAATTTAATTAAACTTATGTTATGACATAATTATACATATTTAACTTTAATTAACATCATAACTTATATTATTATAACAACTTACACTTTTAAAATTAATGTTGACTATGTTTGACCAAGGTTGACTTTTGAGTTGACTTTCGGTTGACTTCGACTTTCAGTTGACTTTCTAATTAAGAAAAGTTTCCTAACTTATAAACTTTCCAAAAATAGCAACTTTCTAAATTTGGAAACTTTCCTAAAATAGAAACTTTCCAAAAATAGAAACTTTCTAAAAATAGAAACTTTCCAAAAATTGAAACTTTTCTAAAATAGAAACTTTCCAAAAATAGAAACTTTCCTAAAATAGGAACTTTCCAAAAATAGAAACTTTCCTAAAATAGGAACTTTCCAAAAATAGAAACTTTTCAAAAATGGAAACCTGCTAAAAATAGAAACTTTCTAAAAATAGAAAGTGTGTGTCCGTACACTGTTCCGATCAAACAGATGCATGTTGAGTGTTGTTCTATGTCTACTTGCAACATGTACAATAACTATCATACTAAGACTTGGCCAAAGTTAGTTATTTATATCGACCTGCTTTATTTATAGGTCGGCGTTGTGATCATTCCTGATCACTTTACTTCATTTATGTGGTTACTTCGTTTGCTGTTCGCATTATTGTGTGGTTACTTCGTTTTCTTTAAGGTGAGTTATAGTCCCATTTTTCTATTTTAAATCTTTTGGGATGAGAATACATGCAATTTATTTTATATTTTTGGACACATGTGGAAGTTGGTTTAAATTATTCATTGTGAGTTGAACAAAAATATTCCCTAGTCTGGTAACTATAATCACTGGTTTCTACTGATAAACGCGAATCCTATGGATAGATCTATCGGGTTTGACAACCCCATTTCGAGCTAGTCGCGCTAGCAATTTATAATCGGAATGTTTAGTACTTCGTATTTTGTTGTAGATACACTTGTTTGGTGTATATTATTTATTGTGTTTGGCAAGGGTAAATAAATGGTTAAGTGGTTACCAGGTGGCTCACGGAAAATGGAATAATGTTTTTATATGTTTTCAAACATATAATTTAGTGGTCCAAAAAGGAGTTTTTATGTTTTCAAACATAAATTTTTATGGTTTAAATTAGATATTGTTTACAATATTAAACCTATAATTCACTCAATATTTTCGTTGACAGTTACTCGCATGTTTTATTCTCAGGTTCATGATTGATTGCTTCCGCTGTGCTTAGAGAGTCTGCATATTTATGATGGCAGCTTTTGTTAAACATTAACTTGCATTCTATTTTGATACATTTAATAGTGGATGTTGTTGACTTTGTTTTGGTCAACTTTTAGTTACGTAATAATGTATGGTTTTTCTAAACTTACACATTTTGGTAGGTTTCCTTTATAGAAAATCATTTTTAAATAAAGAATGCAAGGTTATTTATTAAATTCATATAGAGTTATGATCAAGCTGTGGGACCAAGATAACGATGGTCGTCAAGTGTACTTTGACGGGTCATTTCAGTTTAGTATTAACTAAACTATGTTCTAGTGATTACAAGTTTAAACCTTCAAATAAGGTAGTTTTATATATATGAATCGAATGATGTTATGAACATCATTACTACCCCAGGTTTTGTGGATAAACCTACTGGAAATGAGAAAAATAGGTTGAGCTTCAAAGGATCTTTGGATGGCTTGAGAGTTCTTGAAGCAAAAGCATGACACGAAAACAAGTTCAAGTAAGATTTCCACTCGAAACAAGATTGTTATAGTTATAGAAATTGAATCAAAGTTTGAGTATGAGTATTACCTTGAATTAGAAAGATATCTTACTGTAAATAAGAAAGATTTCTTGAGATTGGTTGATCACTTGAAATGGATTTGCAAGATTGAAAGTAAGCTAGCAAACTTGGAAGTGTTGTAGGTGTGTTCTTGAGTAGTTATTTTATAACTTGGTTTATGTATGGATTTATGAACTAGATTGAGCTAGATTTTGTTGAAGATGATGAAGAACACTTAGAACAAAGGAAGAACACTTGAGAGAGAGTAATTTGATTCAAGAAAATTGCAAAGTGAATGTGTTTGTGAGCTCTCCATTTCACGTGAATGTGTAGTGTCAATATAGGCTCCATTAGTTTGTAATTTTGTGAGATATTTCATGCTAGATGTTAAATGATGGTTCCCACATAGTTAGGTGACTCACATGGGCTGCTAAGTGCTGATCATTGGAGTGTATATATCAATAGTAAATACATTTAGAAGCTAGGTATTGTACGAGTACGAATACGGGTGCATACGAGTAGAATTGTTGATGAAAATGAACAAGGATGTAATTGTAAGCATTTTTGTTAAGTAGAAGTACTTTGATAAGTGTCTTGAAGTCTTTTAAAAGTGTATGAATACATATTAAAATACTACATGTGTATACATTTTAACTTAGTCGTTAAGTCATCATTAGTCGTTACATGTAAGTGTTGTTTTGAAACCTTTAAGTTAACGATCTTGTTAAATGTTGTTAACCCATTGTTTATTATATCTAATGAGATGTTAAATTAATACATTATCATGATATTATGATGTATTAATATATCTTAATATGATATATATATAATTAAATCTCGTTTCGAAATCCTTAAGTTAGTAGTCTTGTTTTTACATATGTAATTCATTGTTAATACATTTAATGATATGTTTACTTATCATTTAACATGTATAAATATAGTGTATCAATATCTTAAAATGATTCATATGTATTTAGTAAGACGTTGATATAACGATAATCATTATATATATCGTTTTCGAGTTTCTTAATTCAATAGTCTCATTTTTATGTATATAACTCATTGTTAAAATACCTAATGAGATACTTACTTATCATAATATCATGTTAACTATATATATGTATCCATATTTATGTCATCATATAGTTTTTACAAGTTTTAACGTTCGTGAATCACCGGTCAACTTGGGTGGTCAATTGTCTATATGAAACCTATTTCAATTAATCAGTCTTAACAAGTTTGATTGCTTAACATGTTGGAAACACTTAATCATGTAAATAACAATTTCATTATATATATATATATATATATATATATATATATATATATATATATAAACATGGAAAAGTTCTGGTCACTACAGTACCTACCCGTTAAATAAATTTCGTCTCGAAATTTTAAGCTGTTGGAGGTGTTGACGTATCTTCTGGAAATAAGTGCGGGTATTTCTTCTTCATCTGATCTTCTCGTTCCCAGGTGAACTCGGGTCCTCTACGAGCATTCCATCGAACCTTAACAATTGGTATTTTGTTTTGCTTAAGTCTTTTAACCTCACGATCCATTATTTCGACGGGTTCTTCGATGAATTGAAGTTTTTCATTGATTTGGATTTTTTCTAACGGAATAGTGAGATCTTCTTTAGCAAAACATTTCTTCAAATTCGAGACGTGGAAAGTGTTATGTACAGCCGCGAGTTGTTGAGGTAACTCAAGTTGGTAAGCTACTGGTCCGACACGATCAATAATCTTGAATGGTCCAATATACCTTGGATTTAATTTCCCTTGTTTACCAAATCGAACAATGCCTTTCCAAGGTGCAACTTTAAGCATGACCATCTCTCCAATTTCAAATTCTATATCTTTTCTTTTAATGTCAGCGTAGCTCTTTTGTCGACTTTGGGTGATTTTCAACCGTTGTTGAATTTGGATGATCTTCTCGGTAGTTTCTTATATTATCTCCGGACCCGTAATCTGTCTATCCCTCACTTCACTCCAACAAATCGGAGACCAGCACTTTCTACCATAAAGTGCTTCAAACGGCGCCATCTCAATGCTTGAATGGTAGCTGTCGTTGTAGGAAAATTCTGCTAACGGTAGATGTCGATCTCAACTGTTTCCGAAATCAATAACACATGCTCGTAGCATGTTTTCAAGCGTTTGTATTGTCCTTTTGCTCTGCCCATCAGTTTGTGGATGATAGGCAGTACTCATGTCTAGACGAGTTCCTAATGCTTGCTGTAATGTCTGTCAGAATCTTGAAATAAATTTGCCATCCCTATCAGAGATAATAGAGATTGGTATTCCATGTCTGGAGACGACTTCCTTCAAATACAATCATGCTAACTTCTCTATCTTGTCATCTTCTCTTATTGGCAGGAAGTGTGCTGATTTGGTGAGACGATCAACTATTACCTAAATAGTATCAAAACCACTTGCAGTCCTTGGCAATTTAGTGATGAAATCCATGGTAATGTTTTCCCATTTCCATTCCAGGATTTCGGGTTGTTGAAGTAGACCTGATGGTTTCTGATGCTCCACTTTGACCTTAGAGCACGTCAAACATTCTCCTACGTATTTAGCAACATCGGCTTTCATACCTGGCCACCAAAAATGTTTCTTGAGATCCTTGTACATCTTCCCCGTTCCAGGATGTATTGAGTATCTGGTTTTATGAGCTTCTCTAAGTACCATTTCTCTCATATCTCCAAATTTTGGTACCCAAATTCTTTCAGCCCTATACCGAGTTTCGTCTTCCCGAATATTAAGATGCTTCTCTGATCCTTTAGGTATTTCATTCTTTAAATTTCCCTCTTTTAAAAATCCTTGTTGCGCCTCCTTTATTTGAGTAGTAAGGTTATTGTGAATCATTATATTCATAGCTTTTACTCGAATGGGTTCTCTGTCCTTTCTACTCAAGGCGTCGGCTACCACATTTGCCTTCCCCAGGTGGTAACAAATCTCAAAGTCGTAATCATTCAATAATTCAATCCACCTGCGCTGCCTCATGTTCAGTTGTTTCTGATTAAATATGTGTTGAAGACTTTTGTGGTCGGTATATATAATACTTTTGACCCCATATAAGTAGTGCCTCCAAGTCTTTAATGCAAAAACAACCGCGCCTAATTCCAAATCATGCGTCGTATAATTCTGCTCGTGAATCTTCAATTGTCTAGACACATAAGCAATTACCTTCATTCGTTGCATTAATATATAACCGAGACCTTGCTTTGAGGCGTCACAATATATCACAAAATCATCATTCCCTTCAGGTAATGACAATATAGGTGCCGTAGTTAACTTTTTCTTTAACAATTGAAACGCTTTCTCTTGTTCATCCTTCCATTCAAATTTCCTCCCTTTATGCGTTAATGCAGTCAAGGGTTTTGCTATTCTGGAAAAATCTTAGATGAACCTTATGTAGTAACCAGCTAGTCCTAAAAATTGGCGTATATGCTTCAGAGTTTTTGGGGTTTCCCACTTTTCAACGGTCTCAATCTTTGCTGGATCCACCTGAATACCTTCTTTGTTCACTATGTGACCGAGGAATTGAACTTCTTCCAACCAAAATGCACACTTTGAAAACTTAGCATATAGTTTTTCTTTTCTCAGCAACTCTAGCACTTTTCTCAAATGTTCTTCGTGCTCTTGATCATTCTTCGAGTAAATAAGTATGTCATCGATGAAAACAATGACAAACTTGTCAAGATATGGCCCACACACTCGGTTCATGAGGTCCATGAACATAGCTGGTGCATTAGTCAATCCAAACGGCATAACCATAAACTCATAATGATCGTAACGCGTCCTAAAAGTAGTCTTTGGAATATCATCCTCCTTTACCCGCATTTGATGATACCCAGAACATAAGTCAATCTTTGAATAAACAGACGAGCCTTGTAGTTGATCAAATAAGTCGTCGATTCTCGGTAATGGGTAACGGTTCTTGAGGGTAAGTTTGTTCAACTCTCGGTATTCGATACACAACCTGAATGTACCATCTTTCTTCTTGATAAACAGAACAGGAGCTCCCCATGGTGATGTACTTGGTTGAATGAAACCATGCTCTAAAAGTTCCTGTAATTGACTTTGTAATTCTTTCATTTTGCTGGGTGCGAATCTGTATGAAGCATGAACTATTGGTGCAGCTCCTGATACAAGGTCTATTTGAAATTCAACGGATCGATGTGGGGGTAATCCCGGTAATTCTTTCGGAAATACATCGGGAAATTCTTTTGCGACGGGAACATCACTGATGTTCTTTTCTTCAGGTTTAACTTCTTTGATGTATGCTAGAATGACGTAACAACCTTTTCTTATTAGTTTTTGTGCCTTAAAACTACTAATAAGATTTAACTTCGCGTTGTTCTTTTCTCCGTACACCATTAAAGGTTTTCCTTTTTCGCGCATAATGCGAATCGCATTTTTGTAACAAACGACCTCTGCTCTTACCTTCTTCATCCAGTCCATGCCAATTATTACATCAAAACTCTCTAACTCGACTGGTATTAAATCAATCTTAAACGTTTCATCACCTAGTTTAATTTCTCTATCCCGACATATATTATCTGCTGAAATTAATTTACCATTTGCTAATTCGAGTGAAAATTTACTAACCAAAGGCGTCAATGTTCAACTTAATTTAGCACAAAAATCTCTACTCATATAGCTTCTATCCGCACCCGAATCAAATAAAACATAAGCAGATGTATTGTCAATAAGAAACGTACCCTTAACAAGCTCCGGGTCTTCCTGCGCTTCTGCCGCATTAATATTGAAAACTCTTCCGCGACCTTGCCCATTAGTATTCCCTTGATTTGGGCAATTTCTAATAATGTGGCCTAGTTTTCCACATTTATAACAAACAGCGTTGGTATTACTTGCTCCAACACTATTCGTTTCGGCATTACTTGTTCCGACACTATTTGTTCCTTTAGTTCTGAAAAACCTTGGTTCGTAAAACTCACACTTTGTCGCGCTATGACCATTTATTTTACACCTGTTGCAAAATATCGTGCAAAACCCCGGGTGATTTTCTTCACACCTATGATATGGCTGATTTTGGTTTTTGTTGCCGTTGTTGTTATTGAGTTTGTTGTTGGGATTGTTATTGTTGTTGAAACGATTGTTGTAGTTGTTGTTATTGTTGGGACGTTTGTTGTAGTTATTGTTAGGATTACAGTTATTGTTGCGATTGTTGTTGCGGTTGTTGGGATAGTTGTTGAGATTGTGGTTGTAATTGTTATTGTTTTTGTACTGGTGATTCTTGTCATCGTTTTCCTTCCACTTCCTCTTGAGTTGTTTCGTGTTGGCTTCTTAGACCGCCTGCTCTTTAATTCTTCCCTCAATCTGATTTATGAGTTTATGAGCCATTCGACTTGCCTTTTGTATGGAAGCGGGCTCGTGTGAACTCACATCTTCTTGGATCCTTAGTGATAACCCTTTTATAAACGCGTCGATCTTCTCTTCTTCATCTTCGAACGTTCCCGGACACAATAGGCACAACTCTGTGAATCGTCGTTCATATGTGGTAATATCGAACCCTTGTGTTTGTAATTCTCTAAGCTCTACCTTGAGCTTATTGACTTCATTTCCAGGACGGTACTGCTCGTTCATCAATTGCTTGAATGACGACCACGGTAGTGTATAAGCAGCATTTTTTCCTACCTGTTCAAGATAGGTGTTCCACCACGTTAACGCAATACCTGTGAAGGTATGCGTAGCGTACTTAACTTTGTCCTCTTCAGTACACTTACTTATGGCAAACACCGATTTGGCCTTCTCGGTCCACCGTTTCAATCCAATTGGTCCTTCGGTTCCATCAAATTCCAAAGGTTTGCAGGTAGTGAATTCTTTGTAGGAGCATCCTACACGATTTCTTGTGAAATTAGTTCCACTGCTAGATACAGAGTTATTGTTATTTTGCATTGCAGTCTGTACTGCGGCTATGTTTGCGGCAAGGAAAACACGAAAGTCTTCCTCGCTCATGTTCAAATTCTGACGAGTCGCCGGTGCCATTTCCTTCAAAAATAGCCAAAAGAATTGAGTTAATCATATAGAATTTAAGAGTAGTCAATAGTATTTCGTAGCATTATATGAACTTATTTATAAAAGCTTTTTCTTCATATTAGCATTTTATAGTTTTAATTCGGGTAGTACCTACCAGTTAAGTTCATACTTACTAGCTACTATACAACTCAACTACTACGCTTCTATATGAAAAACTTATTACAATAATATTTCGCGTTCAAACTTTATACAAAATATTACAAACTTACTATACCGCTATTATACATATAGGATGGAATATAGCACATAATAACTTTGCTACCCGGCAGCTATAAAGGAAATTCTAGTTAATACGCAAGTTGTTCAACAAAAGAAATAAAGACACGTAATTCATAAGTCCAGAAACAAGTCATGCATTCTGGTTTTATTAAGACGACTTCCCAACCTTGGTCTTGTGGAAAGTAACCGTTATGACCATTGGCTAGGCAGCATGTTGTAATGTCGTCAAAAGGACGAGGGTTTCGTAATGTCCAACAGCCTTGTAATAATCTAAAAACCTTGTTTCTCACCCCAGCTACTGAATTCGTCACTTGTGGGAAAGTTTTATTTAAAAGTTGTAACCCGATGTTCTTTTTCTCACTTTGGTAAGAAGCGAACATTACTAACCCGTAAGTATAACATGCTTCTTTATGTTGCATGTTAGAAGCTCTTTCTAACTCACGAAATCATATGTTGGGATATGTTGAGTCAAAATAGGTTCTTAACCCGTAGCGTAAAATTGCATTTGGGTTCCCCGCATTTAACGCTTTAAAGAAAACACTGCGTAACTTACGGTCTCCCCAATGTGATATACCCCACCTATCAAAGGAAAACCTTTTATAAACTAAGGCATTTCTGGAAAGTCTTTCAAATGTTTGACAAGTTAATTTCGCCATAACTAATTGTGCTGATGAATTCTGACCGACTCTAGACAAGATTTCCTCAATCATATCCTCTGGTAGGTCTTCTACAATATTCGATTGTCTACCTTTAACGTCCATTTTGTTTTTATACTGTAAAATAGACAAGGATTAGATTCGTAAAAGATGATTAACAAACAATACAAGCAATTTTTACATAGAACATAAAAGTACAAGCACACTACAATACATATAATACACAACATGATTACAACCCTCTAATCTGAATCACTGGTTTCTTCTTCTTCTTCGGACTTGGTCCGTTTTTCTAATTTCTTAGGGATATATGGTGTTCCTCTAATACGAGTCGTCGTTTTCCACAATGGTTTAGAAAAACCTGGTGGTTTAGAGGTTCCCGGGTTATTGTTACAATTTAGGAAATACGGATTTTTCCGATACATATAAAGTTCATCGGGGTTGGAAACAGGTTTCTCTATTTTTATACCTTTTCCCTTATTATTTTCTTTTACTTTATTAAATTGGGTCGAGGTAATTTCTATAACATCATCGGAATCCTCATCGAGATCCGATTCATCGAAAAATTAGTAATCTTCCCAATAATTTGCTTCCTCGATGGAAACACCATTGACCATTTAATCGACGTTGGTCATACTCAACAATTCTTCGCAGACTCACAACAAGGTACTCGAACCTCAATTTTTCAAATCGGTCAAACGTTAACGCCACTAAAACACCACAATAAAGCACAGTTGTACCATCGGGTCTCTCACCGGTACCCAAATTTCAAAGTAATCTTACCATCGGAGTCAAACATAACACTAGTAGGTATAAGGAGGCACCTGACACATTGTTATGTAATTTGAAATGTCCCGTTCATATTGATTATAAACGTTCCATATTAATTGATTTTGTTGCGAGGTTTTGACCTCTATATGAGACGTTTTTCAAAGACTGCATTCGTTTTTAAAACAAACCATAACCTTTATTTTATCGACAAGGTTAAAAGGATATCACCTAGATTATCCAGAAATAATAATCTAAAAATATCACACTTACACACTACCAATACATATTGGTTTACAATATTAATATGTTACAAAAAAGTAAATCTCGAATGCAGTTTTAAACAATATTATACAAGCATGCTGACACCAAATCTTGTCCTTATTTTAGCATGCAACAGCGGAAGCTCTTAATAATTACCTGAGAATAAACATGCTTTAAACGTCAATAAAAATGTTGGTGAGTTATAGGTTTAACCTATATATTTATCAAATCGTAATAATAGACCACACGATTTCATATTTCAATATACATCCCATACATAGAGATAAAAATCATTCATATGGTGAACACCTGGTAACCGACATTAACAAGATGTATATAAGAATATCCCATATCATTACGGGAAATCCTTCGGACATGATAAAAACGAATTCGAAGTACTAACGCATCCGGTACTTTGGATGGGGTTCGTTAGGCCTAATAGATCTATCTTTAGGATTCGCGTCAATTAGTAGACCGGTTTACTAATTCTTAGGTTACCAAGCAAAAGGGGCATATTCGGCTTCGATCATTCACCCATATAATATAGTTTCATTTACTTGTGTCTATTTCGTAAAACATTTATAAAACTGCATGTATTCTCATCCCAAAATATTAGATTTTAAAAGTGGGACTATAACTCACTTTCACAGATTTTTACTTCGTCGGGAAGTAAGACTTGGCCACTGGTCGATTCGCGAACCTATAACAAATATGTACATATATATCAAAGTATGTTCAAAATATATTTACAACATTTTTAATACGTTTTAATGTTTTAAGTTTATTAAGTCACCTATCCTCGTTAGTAACCTACAACTAGTTGTTCACAGTTAGATGTACAGAAATAAAGCAATATATATTATCTCGAATCAATCCACGACCTCGTGTATACAAGCCTCAGGCTAGATCACAACTCAAAGTATATATAATATTTTGAAATCAACTTCAACCCTGTATAGCTAACTCCAACATTACTGCATATAAAGTGTCTATGGTTGTTCTGAAATATATATATAGATGGGTCGATATGATATGTCAAAACATTGTATTCGTGTATATGGTATCCCAAGATTACTTAATATATTAGAATACATGTATAATACAATATGAGTTAGCTAGGATATGATTAATATAGATTTGTTACCAATTTTCACGTAGCTACAACAAGAAAAATTATCCAATCTTGTTTTACCCATAACTTCTTCGTTTTAAATCCGTTTTGAGTTATTCAAGTTGCTATGGTTTCATATTGAACTTAAGTTTATGAATATAAACAGAAAAAGTATAAGTTTATAGTCAGAAATACAGGTTACAAGTCGTTTTTGTAAAGGTAGTCATTTCAGTCGAAAGAACGACTTCTAGATGACCATTTTGGAAAACATACTTCCACTTTGAGTTTAACCATGATTTTTGGATATAGTTTCATGTTCATAAGAAAAATCATTTTCCCAGAAGAAAAACATTTAATTCAAAGTTTATCATAGTTTTTAATTAACTAACCCAAAACAGCCCGCGTTGTTACTACGACGGCGTATATCCGGTTTTACGATGTTTTTCGTGTTTTCAGGTTTTAAATCATTAAGTTAGCATATCATAAAGATATAGAACATGTGACTAGTTGATTTTAAAAGTCAAGTTAGAAGGATTAACTTTTGTTTGCGAACAAGTTTAGTATTAACTAAACTATGTTCTAGTGATTACAAGTTTAAACTTTCGAATAAGGTAGCTTTATATATATGAATCGAATGATGTTATGAACATCATTAATACCTCAGGTTTTGTGGATAAACCTACTGGAAATGAAAAAAATAGATCTAGCTTCAAAGGATCCTTGGATGGATTGAGAGTTCTTGAATCAAAATCATGACACGAAAACAAGTTCAAGTAAGATTTCCACTCGAAACAAGATTGTTATAGTTATAGAAATTGAATCAAAGTTTGAGTATGAGTATTACCTTAAATCAGAAAGATATCTTACTGTAAATAAGAAAGATTTCTTGAGATTGGATGATCACTTGAAATGGATTTGCAAGATTGAAAGTAAGCTAGCAAACTTGGGAGTGTTGTTGGTGTGTTCTTGAGTAGTTATTTTATAACTTGGTTTATGTATGGATTTATGAACTAGATTGAGCTAGATTTTGTTGAAGATGATGAAGAACACTAAGAACAAAGGAAGAACACTTGAGAAAGAGTAATTTGATTCAAGAAAATTTTAAAGTGAATGTGTTTGTGAGCTCTCCATTTCACGTGAATGTGTAGTGTCAATATAGGCTCCATTAGTTTGTAATTTTGTGAGATATTTCATGCTATATGTTAAATGATGGTTCCCACATGGTTAGGTGACTCACATGGGCTTCTAAGAGCTGATAATTGGAGTGTATATACCAATATTAAATACATTTAGAAGCTAGGTATTGTACGAGTACGAATACGGGAACATACGAGTAGAATTGTTGATGAAAATGAATGAGGATGTAATTGTAAGCATTTTTTTTAAGTAGAAGTACTTTGATAAGTGTCTTGAAGTCTTTCAAAAGTGTATGAATACATATTAAAACACTACATGTGTATACATTTTAACTGAGTCGTTAAGTCATCATTAGTCGTTACATGTAAGTGTTGTTTTGAAACCTTTAAGTTAACGATCTTGTTAAATGTTGTTAACCCATTGTTTATTATATCTAATGAGATGTTAAATTATTACATTATCATGATATTATTATGTATTAATATATCTTAATATGATATATATACAATTAAATGTCGTTACAACGATAATCGTTACAAATATGTCTCGTTTCGAAATCCTTAAGTTAGTAGTCTTGTTTTTACATATGTAATTCATTGTTAATACATTTAATGATATGTTTACTTATCATTTAACATGTATAAATATAGTGTATCAATATCTTAAAATGATTCATATGTATTTAGTAAGACGTTGATATAACGATAATCGTTATATATATCGTTTTCGAGTTTCTTAATTCAATAGTCTCATTTTTATGTATATAACTCATTGTTAAAATACCTAATGAGATACTTACTTATCATAATATCATGTTAACTATATATATATCCATATATATGTCATCATATAGTTTTTACAAGTTTTAACGTTCGTGAATCACCGGTCAACTTGGGTGGTCAATTGTCTATATGAAAACTATTTCAATTAATCACGTCTTAACAAGTTTGATTGCTTAACATGTTGAAAACACTTAATCATGTAAATAACAATTTCATTATATATATATATATATAAACATGGAAAAGTTTGGGTCACTACATAATTCCCCCACTACTACTACTACCGAGACTCAGCACTTGACCCTCCCGGGGTCTACTCTCGGTGACACACGTCACCTGACTACTCAAAGTCGCACAAATCTAACGAACCTTACGGCTCAACGCCCATAACGTTCTAGCGACACCCGTTAGTCACAATCCACCTAGGCCGCATAGCTAGCCTATTTACCCTTCAACTCAACACTAAGGAGATGCTCCGGAACACCGAGACTTACACCCTTTCCAACTTCGTCATAACCATTAGCACGGTTACTCTAATACCAAATCTAGTCAACAACCATGACTCTACTCGCACACGCACGTGGTCAAACAAAACGCCTCCCGAATGGCGCTACCACGCATACACATAAGGAAAAAAGACTTGGATAAACCGACGATAATAACCGGCCAATCTGAGAAAACTTCGGATTTTTGTAGGCGTAGTCGGTCGTCCCCAACTCTTCACCGTCTCTATCTTCCCCGGATCTACTTGAATACCATCTTTGTTCACAATGTGGCTAAGAAATTAAACTTCCCTTAGCCAAAATTCACATTTGGAGAATTTAGCATACAACTTCTCCTTCCGCAACGTCTTCAACACTTCGCACAAATGGTGTTCATGTTCCTTCATACTCTTAGAATAAACAAGTATGTCGTCAATGAACACGATTACCGAATTGTCCAACATAGGTTGGAACACTCGGTTCATAAGATCCATGAATGCCGCCGGTGCATTCGTGAGACCAAAAGGCATAACTACAAACTCAAAATGTCCGTAACGGGTTCGAAAAGCCATTTTCTCTATGTCTTCCTCACAGACCCGCACTTGATGATAGCCGGACCGTAAGTCAATCTTAGAAAAATACGTTGCACCTTGAAGTTGGTCAAACAAATCATCAATCCGAGGCAATGGATAACGATTCTTGATCGTCACTTTGTTCAACTCCCGATAATCGATGCACATCCGCATACTACCATCTTTCTTCTTCACAAACAAAACCGGAGCACCCCATGGCGAGGAACTCGGTCGAATAAAACCCTTTTCAAGCAACTCTTGGGTTTGATTTAACAATTCTAGCATTTTCGTCGGTGCTAAACGATAAGGAGTCTTAGCAATGGGGGTAGCCCCCGGAACCAACTCAATGCGAAATTCAACTTGTCTTTCCGCCGGAACACCCGGTAACTCATCCGGAAAAACGCCTTCAAATTCGTTTACCACCAGAATTTCACGAATGGGTAGTGGCTCATCACGAGTATCAACTACATGGGCAAGAAAAGCCATGCCGCCACTAACAAGGAAACGACGTGCCCGTGCATAAGTGCATATCGGCACAAGTCTTCTTTGCTTATCGTCGTGAATAATCAACTCTCCCCCACTTGGGGTCTTCACACGAATAAATTTATCATGGCATGCAATATCTTCTCTATTACGATAGGGCAAATCCATACCAACAACAATATCAAAATCACCCAAAGTCATCGGAATGAGATCGAATTTAAACGTTTCGGTACCAAACACAACATTACAATTTTTACACACATAACCACTAGCACCGTCTTGCCATCTGCTATTTCGACCTCTACCGGACGACTTAACTTAGCTAATGGTTTATTAAGTTTAGGCACAAATTTTGGAGACACAAACGACAACCACTATCAAATAGAATCCTTGTCGGATTAGAGTTAAGCATGAAAGTACCTGAGACAACTTCGTTAGATTGCTTGGCTTCATCATTCGTCATCAAATAGTTGCGACCCCTAGCCGTACCCGCCGCTTTCTCTCGTCGCTTAACATTATCATTGCGCAAATCGGGACACTCCGGCCTCTTATGCCCTTCTTTACCGCAATTAAAACAAGTGAGCTTGGTTGTGGATGATGGTTTCGGGCACTCACGAGCCATGTGCCCCCTTTGCCCACAATTGTAGCAAGCATAAGTAAAATCTCCGGAAGCACCCTTCTTCACACTACCGACACTCTCGGAGCCCTTCTTGTTCTTCTTGTTTGAAAAATTCGAATGACTAGTAGCTTCAAACTTCCTCTTGCCAAAAGTAAAGCCACTCTTTCTCAAGATGAGCGACTCGAAACCTTTGGCCATATCAAACAACTCACCAAAGCTTTTCACCACATTCACACTAATCTTTTCTTGATAATTGTCATTCAAGATTCGATAGAAGTCTTCCTTCAACATTTTATCATTCCCGACATACTCCGGGCAAAATTGGGTTTTTGACAAGAAAACGGATTTGAGAGTGTTCAAATCCATCGACCCTTGCCTCAAGGAACGCAACTCGTCCTTAAGTCTAGTAAGATCGGCCGAAGTTCGGTACTCTTGGAAAAATTCCGCCTTAAACTCGTCCCAAGTAAAATCCATACATTGTTCTTCACCATAAACTTGGATTTTTACATGCCACCAGAATTTAGCGTCACCTCTCAACATGCTACACCCATACCTCGTCTTTTTATCAAGAGGGCATTCACAAGTACGAAAGGCCCCCTCCATGTCGGAGATCCACCGGGCACTCTTAAGTGGGTCCCGTTCACCCTCAAAAGTAGGAGGTTGAGCGTCTTTAAAATTCTTATAGAAAAAGTCGCGTCTTCCAACATTGTCCTCTTGAAGGACAACCTTAATTTGCTCCTTTACTACATTGACTAATTGATCGTCAATCGTATCTAGAAACATCTTCTTAACATCTTCTAGGAAAGATGTATGATGACTTTTTAAAATGGCCTCAACCTTGGCCGTGAATTCGGGGTCCTCGTTAGTGCCCCCATTTTCGGTGTCGTGTCCGTTTCTCATCTTCATTCTATAAAACGGAAGAGATTAAACAATGAAACAAAAGACTTGACACATATATACACATATACATCGTACCGCCCCATCTTGGTCAACAATTGTCGTACATCGCTTGTTTGACACAATTTACACCCGTATTAATGGTAGCTAGTCATT
The DNA here is from genome assembly GCF_046630445.1 of Rutidosis leptorrhynchoides. Taxonomy (NCBI): domain Eukaryota; kingdom Viridiplantae; phylum Streptophyta; class Magnoliopsida; order Asterales; family Asteraceae; genus Rutidosis; species Rutidosis leptorrhynchoides. Next base: position 128,399,000 of record NC_092333.1, on the reverse strand, counting down.
ACTACGCGAGCACATCGCATTAACTCACTAGCAAATAGCGCAAGGTTAGTTCACATAAACATATGCACTAACCAAACCCGATCTGACCCGAAGTTCTACAAGTCCCGCATGAAGCGCACACACAATAAAGTCTAAGTCTAGGCACCTTTCTCAAGTCGCCTAAATCCCTTAGACCATGCTCTGATACCACTTGAAACAACCCAACCCATATTCCATACGATAATTTTTTTTTTTTAAATAACAACCTTTATCGCCCAATTAAACGGTATCACAATTAAATGTTTACAAATGGCACGAAGGCCCTTAACAAATGTAATACAAGTTTGACCCATTCACAAATGATAGTTTTAATCCAAACAACACCTCGAGCATGGTTTGGGGCTAAACTACCCAAAAAACTAGGCCAACTTCAAAAGCTTCAACAAGCATCACCAAGGGACACCTAGTGCCCAGCAACCCCTTTTCCCCTATCAGCACCTGCATCTAAAAAGAAAAACAACGAGAGGGGTAAGCTAATGCTTAGTGAGTGCAACAATTAAACGAATACATATACAACCTACTTACTTGCAATCACTTACGCATTTACCGCATACATGCTAGCAATATAAATAATCATACCATCACAAGTATAATAACTAAACTTCCAACCACACAAGCTAGCATAACGTTAGCATATAACTCGAGCAATGTAATATGCTACAATATAACGCACAACCATGGTTAACCAATCGAACGAGGGAACGGTAGTTAAAAGACCGTCGGAGTTCATAACAACCATTAGTGCACTTAACACGTCGTACACTAACCCCACGGGTGGCATCTTAACACGTCGATACTTCACCCCAGGTGGTGCCTTAACACGTCGACACTTCACCCCGAGTGGTGTCTTAACACATCGACACTTCACTCGTTACATCTCTCAGAGTGGCATCTTAACACGTCGATGCTTCACTCCCGAGTGGCGTCTTAACACGTCGACACTTCACTCGCCACGTGAGAAGTGGTGCCTTAACACGTCGACACTTCACAACTCATACCACACAAATAAATACATCATATATGCACGCATATAATTATTCCACTCACCTTATCACGTCGGTGGTGATTAATTACTCCCGAATGCTTCAAGCAAGGTACCTAATACATAAGGACACATTCAATACACAACAAGTGGAATTAACCACCTTACTCACTCTTGAGCATTTAATGTCCTGACCGCATTAAATGATTCACACCTACCAAACCGCCCATTAATGGTCATGACTCGTCATAAATCACTAAAAGCTAGTGATTAGAGCCTACTATCTCCAATTAACACAAACTTAGGGTATTTCATACTCATTTCACCCAATTAGGTCAACCATGACTCATTTGACCCATTTTAACACTTATACCCACAAACTTGGTCAAACTTACCCCCTTAACATGCTTTCATCATTTACAAGTGTGTTAGTGACTAGCAACTCAATTTAACACTTACAAAACCCTAATTACATGAACAAACCCTAGGTTAACACCATTTGGGTTTTCTTACATCAAATTAACCCAAATCCACCCATTAAATCCCCAAATGGGTCTTACAAGTCCCAAATGGCCAAACCCTAGCCATAAATTAACTAAAACTCAAAATACGGAGTTAAGACTTACCAACACTATCCACTCGTAGCTAAGAACGAGGAGAACAACTTTAATTCTTGCTCCAGAGATCAACTCTAAGTTCTTCACTCTCAAATCTCACTTTGAATCTAAGTGGGTTTTATGTTTTGAGAGTAAATGGAGAAGAAAAATGAAAAAGAAATTAATAATATGGATAAGTGGTGGAGATTAAATGCTCCAATCAGATCTACACGCAAAAAGACCAAATTACCCTCGAACTACACCTTTTAAAAAATAAATTCGGAACCAGACTGCACAGATGGTCGCGGCGCGACCCTGTTTTGCCGCGGCGTGGCGTTTCACATAATTCTCGAGCTGTTTTGATCTCCTCCTGACATTGGTTTGCGCCTAGTGTCGCGGCGCGACTCCCTTTACCGCGGCGCGACATTGCAAGTGATTTTTGATCTGAATATCGAGCCTCCTGACTTTGTTTTGTGTCCAACGTCGCGGCGCGACATGGACTTCCGCGGCGCGGCAAAGGCCTGCGCCTGGTTATTTCGACAACTTAAACTCCATCACCGATTTATTCGACTTGTACATTCCATTCCCGCTTCCTATATTCCCTAGCCTTCACCAAATAGTCTTACAAGACTTACTACACTCCTAACCGCGTATATACTTATGCACATATACGTTCTCATGCGTTACGTATATTTATATATATACATAACGCATACACATCAAATTACCATTTAAATTTATTAATCACATAACAACGAAATATAGACGTGCTAACGGTTAAGTATATACCTTAAGACATGTAGGGAGAAAACGGGATGTTACACTCACCTACACGCTAAGGCACTAACCAAGTCCCCGTCCGACTCGTTCTCCTACAAGTCCCGCAACAAATAAGCACACATAAAAGTCTAAGTCTAGGCACATATCTCAAGTCGCCTAAATCCCTTAGACCATGCTCTGATATCACTTGTAACGACCCAACCCGTCGATTTTCGGCCCATAAATTTTTTTCCTTTTTAATATACTTTAAATAACACTTTAGGTCCCATTACACAATTCCCAAAACGTATTTGTTATCACATTACGTCTAACAACTTTAATAAAACGTACGTTACATAATTAAATTATAAACCGGGTTATACTCATGACCAATTTGACTAAACCAAAAATACGTTACATGACCCGACTAGTTACTTTTACACAAAACCGAGCATGGTGATTGGGACTACGCTACCCAATCCTAAATCGAGTCCAAAAGCAAGATCTTCTAAAACAACCTAGGCAAGATCTCAACTCCCCACGCTTACCGAGCCGTCATCACGCGAACCTATAAAAATATCAATAACGAGAGGGTAAGCTAATGCTTAGTGAATGTAAAGGTACTATACACATACATATGCATAAAATGACTACGCATCACCAAGCACAAAAAGTAAACACATACCACCTCAGCATAGTAAGCAAGCTAAAAATGAACTCATACACATGTAGCTACATGCTACGTAAACACCAAGCTAACGCCACAAGATTAGCTACAACACAACAATAAGTATATACGCATATACCATAAATATAATCAACAACATCAATAAGGTTAACCCCTTAACCTAAACCACATGAAGGTTGGCCGAACTTCACGCGCCTTAGTGAATCCGAACTTTACGCGACTACCTTCAAACAACTTGACTATTAAGGATGGCCGAACTTCACACGCCTTTATGAATCCGAACATCACACGACTCATACCTTAGTCAAACATCACAATATGGTTGGCCGAACTTCACGCGCCTTGGTGAATCCGAACATCACGCGATTCACTACCCGAATCATCTCCACGACAAACGCTAGCAAAACCCATCGCCAATGGGTTTATCAAATACGCTAGCCAATTACAACATCAAGGGTGGTAACCCAACAAGCACAAATGTGCCTCAAGGACCCAAAACTCATAGAGTCCGTTCTCCCACACAAACATAGAGTAAACCCGCGCAAGGGTCATGTGACGATCGCTCCAAATCCATATGGACGAACACGTCATTCATTGATTTCATTGCGAGGTATTTGACCTCTATATGATATGTTTTGTAAACATTGCATTCTTTTGAAAAGGCATACCATAAATGAATATTTAATTCCAAGGTTTTCGACATCTGATGATTTCTACATATAGACAATCACCGTAAATAATAGTTTACAATAATAATACTTCCGTTGACAATGCAGTCAAAATAGATACATGATGATGGTTTTGTGAATGCAAAGGTTCCCTGAATAAAGCATGCAAGACTCCATGCACATAGCTTGTATATCATGTAAGCAAACAGCGGAAGACTTCTAGGGAACCTGAGAATAAACATGCTAACAAGTGTCAACACAAAGGTTGGTGAGTTCATAGTTTTAATGTTTCGTATAATCTGTATATAAAGGTGGATCACAAGATTTCAGTTGTTTCATCCAGAAATGTTTATCAATAGATTATATAAAAGTGGATCACAAGATTTCAGTTGTTTCATCCAGAAACGTTTATCAAAATATTCTACGAAATTGAGCACCCTGGTAACTAAACTTTAACGTATATATAATTTGTACCCTTTGTATAATCATCTTAATAATACACGCAAACCAACGTGTACGCTTCTCAAATAGCATACGTCCGTTAAAAGGCTAGTGCTCTAGCTCGGACGGGGATGTCAAGCCCTATGGATCCATATACTACTACTCACGCCCACCAGTTCTTATAACTAGCAGTTAACAGTTACCAAAGCTAAGGGATTTTCGGTTCAAACTCAGTGTAGAATTAAGTATGTACTTGTATCCATTGCGTTTAAAATAAAGTGCATGTATTCTCAGCCCAAAAATGTATAGAGAAAAAGGGATCGTATGAAACTCACACATATAAATATTGTATATCGGTTAACAAAGCATTTGCATGTATTCTCAGCCCAAAAATGTAGAGAGTAAAAGGGATCTTATGAAACTCACACAAAATCAGTTTTAGTATTTGTATCCATTTAGTAAAACAGTTTATAAAACTGCGCATGTATTCTCAGCCCGAAAATATAGAGAGTAAAAGGGATCTTATGAAACTCACACAAAATCAGTTTTAGTATTTGTATCCATTTAGTAAAACAGTTTATAAAACTGCGCATGTATTCTCAGCCCGAAAATATGTATAAAAAGGGATCAAATGAAACTCACTGTTTTATATTGATATACAATATTGCAGGAAAGCACGTAGACGCATTGGATATAATAAGCACGAGGTTTGATTCACAAAAATACCCCCGAATATTACCCATAACCTCCTTGGCAATAACCCATATTTTCCTTAGCTCTAGCTTTCTCGGAAACTCGTTTTGAAAAATTACTTGGACAGCACTCCGTCGTAATATTTTATGTACATTATTATTTTTGTATCGCAAAAATAATAACACTAATAATAAAAATAATAAGATTAATAATAATCTTATTATTATTAATAATAATAATAATAATAATAATAATAATAATAATAATAATAATAATAATAATAATAATAAAATAAATAAATACGGAGTAAAAATAATATATGTGTGTGTGTGATTTATCTGGCCAAAACTCGAGAATTTATAGCACTTGGCCTGAAATCTGGAGTCATGCGACTCGCATGGAAATGGCCTTCTGGCCATGCGACTCGCATGAGGACCAGGGACAGCTCACATTGTTTTTGTCCTAACATTTGTCGACATAATAAAATATAAATATAATATATATAATTTAAATTAATTAATTATATATTATATTAAATTCACGTGCATAGTTGACTTGTAATTTTTGTTCCGATAAGTCGTACGTTGTCACTCGACTTATGTCCCGGTTCCGGTTTTTCGAACGCCCTTTCGTACGCTGAGAAAACTTGTACTTTACGTTTCGTGAATCGTACCTTTGTCAAAATATAGTCTTAAATCATCCATAAAATATACCACTGTAGCAAAGTTACTGTAGTAAAATATACCACTGTAGCAAAGTTACTGTAGCAAAGTCAATTTTTACTGTAGCAATTCACTGTAGCAAAGTCAATTTCAATGTAGCAAATAGTGATTTTCGAAAACACTGTAGCATTTTGAGTAATGTGGCAATTTGAAAACACTGTAACAAATTAGTGTTTAACTGGTTCATCTTAAACGCTTTAGTTAACTTATCTAAATATCAATTGAATCAATAAACGAATGTTACTATCGTTTATTATATATATGTATATATCTTTTTAATTTACATAAATCAGTTTTTAAATACACATTGGAAGTTATTTATAAATAAATTTTAATAATAAATATTTCAACTTATCATATACATTTAAATAGATATTTAAACCAATAAGTTTAATGTACGGTATCAAACAATTAATACATTGTTACCTTTTCATGTTATAGTATATATGTATCTATTTACATATAATTGTTCGCGAATCGTCGAAAACAACCGAAGGGTATTTAAATATATAAAAGTAATTCAAAAATTTTGAGATTCAGTTTTACAGACTTTGCTTATTGTGTCGGAAATGTTAATCATACAAAGATTAAGTTTAAATTTAGTCGAAATTTTCGGGTCATCACAGGTCACTCCATACACACGCACCCATTTTACACATACATATGAGTATAGTAAATTTACACTCACCTTAAACGCCTCGATGAAGTGCAAATCCAATCTCGCAACTCGCCATTGGAACGTACCTATTCCATTTATCACATAATAAACAACACAATTAGGGTGGATTTACAAATCAACCCAAATTGACACTTAGTGCAATTTCGACCCAAATGCACTTCCAAGCACAAACCGTGCCCAAACTAACCAATAATCACTAACACAAGTGAAAATGGTCCTAATACACCAATCAAACCCAACCATAAGTGTTAAACACCTATCTTGCCCAAAGTGACACATGAACCCTAATTTTGACCCATTTCAAAATTAGTCAACCAAAACACCCAAAATGGTTCCAACACTTCCATAATCACTAACACTAGTGAAAATGGTTCCAACAACACCAATTTAACTAAACCACAAGTTTTAAACACTTGTCTTCACCAAAATCAACTTACAACTCTTATTTTGACCCAATTCAAAATCAAGTTTCCAACAACACCCATGGGGTTCTTTCAACAACATAATCACTAATCATAGTGATTACACTTCAAATTAAAGGCCTAATCATGGCTAAATCATCAACCAACCCAAAACCCACCAACAATAATATTAAACCCGATACTAGCATCAATAAACTCACTTCAAGAGTTTAAATGGGTTTCTTGACAATTTAAGTTCAAACTCTAACATTGAATCTCAAATCAAATAATGAAATTCGGAGTTAGAACTTACCAATACAACCACAACGTAGCCACGAACGAGATGAACAACTTTAACACTTGAGACTTGACCCGATTCACTATTCTTCTTCTCCAAATCTCCAATTCTCTCTCTAGAACCTCTCCATCTCTCTCTAGGTTTTGATGGAAGTGGATGAGAATAAAATGGAAGAAATGAAGTTTGGATAAGGTTTGGATCAGTTTTGGTGGCCAAAAATCCGTCCACATGTGAAAAGACGAAACTACCCCTCATTAAACCCCTTTAAAAAAATGCTGAATCAGGTCTGGGCACGGAGTGCCACCTAACTGGCACGGCGTGCGACTTGGGTTCTGAATTTGCTGATTTTTGCCTTGGCACGGCGTGCCACTCTGAAACTGGTTTTGCTGAATTTTGCTTTGGCACGGCGTGCCACTCTGAAACTGAACGTGATGTATAAAATTAAATATTCATATGCCACAAATGATACACCTAATCATAATTGAGGTAAACTAACCATAATACATTGGTAGAAATGTCGTACGAAGTATGTTTTTATATTAAACATATTTTGCGACTCCGGCCGCTTGTTTAAATGCATGCACATGTACGTTTGTGTGACGTTGCTAATTTTTTTTATATATACGATTATGTGGCGGAAGCATTTATTGTGACAACATACAAAATACATATTTTAAACAGAAGAGACGTAAATGTATGATGTTTACAAAAGAACACATTTTAACTAAGTAAAATCACATCAGAGTTGACTCCTGTCAAACATAACATTCACATGCGCGTCTTCTCCCCAAAAAGCACTATCTACAAAAGCTATCAACCTGCAGGGAGGAGATGGAGGGGAATTAGCACGAAGCTAAGTGAGTACAACTAACTACAGACAATAGTATACAGGAACCGTCATACTAATCATGTCACAGAATCTAACACACAATCATCACCCAAGTGCCGTCTATAGAGACTCTGGCAGCTCGGCTAAACCATTAACCACCAGCTGATTGGACTGGGGCTTACCAGAAGTTCCTCCACCACTGTGTGTATATATATAATCCACACGCAACGAACGCATCATTCACATATATATACACCTCGATTGTCTAGGCTACCACATGAGGAACCCAACCAGCAGGTTGATCTCTCCTACCGAGGCTACCACACAATAGGGACGCACTAGCTCCAGTAGACAAGCATCAACTAACATGCAGTCATCACAGTGTACTAACTAACCACAATAGTAAGTATATCTAACAAGCATGACAATCATAATATAACATGCTACTCTGTACTATATACTCCAGTTAGTCCCACTCACCAATTACCAGCAACCAACTCAGATAATCTACTATTGAGCGGCTTCTTTATCCTTATCACCTGAACATAAGGCAAATCAAGTTAGTTACTGTCTATTAACACCAAATAACACAGTACAGAAATTTTTGTATCAAAAAGCGTCCGCTAAAATTTTTTGCTTAACACTTGTGCATTTTCAAAATTTACATCCTGATCATCAAAATATAAACGGGCAGCATAGCGGCTAAAAATCAACACTTAATAAAATATTTCACTGCCAAAGACACCCGGTCGACTGTCAGAGACACTCGGCCGATTGTCTACACTCACTCGGTCGAGTATCTGGTCACTCGGTCGATGGTCTTTCACAGACACACTCGGCCATGGGTCATACATACTCGGTCGGAGGTCAAGTCGGTCAGTCGAGTGTCAAGAGACACTCGGCCGACTGTGTTTATCTGCAGAAGCTGAAGACAAAATGACGGGTTTCACTCAAATTCATCCAATTCTTGCTCTAGAGCTCGATTACGACCTCAAAACTGGCCAAATCGAAGACACTATACATGTAGAAACATAAACCCACAAGATTTAGACTCAAACAACATCAAATCTAACCATTTTGACCCAAATTACACACTTTGTAAAACTTTACACAAAAACTCAATTTTCTTGAAGATTAGAACATGAAATGCTATGATTCTTACGTTGATAGACTCAGTAAATCACAAAGAACAAGATAGTAAGAAAGATTCGAGCTCAAGAACAAGGATTTGAGATTAAGGTTTGGTGTAGGTGGAGAAGATGAAGAACGGGGTGTTTGGGAATAATCTGGAAGAATGGAAGAAATGAGCTGCACTAGTCACTTAATTGAGTTAAATCCCCACACTGTACAACACATGAGTATTTATCAGTTATCTGATATCTTTCGTACATCATTTGACAACCTAAACGAAGTCCAAATTAAATAAACAAACCTGTTATGTGACCCTTGTCACAAACTGGTCCTAACCACATCATTATTTAATAGTAAATATTAAATAAAAATAAAAGCATATAATAACACAGTATTAACTTAAGGGCAATTTAGTAATCTTACAGGTAGGCCCGATTGAGGATGTTACAGTTTGAGTTCAGGGTGTTACACTGCTCCTGTGAGGAGAGTCGAGGCACTTACGGTCGACGACGTAAGGAGAAGGGGTAGGCCCATTCGTAAGTGGGAGGATAGAATAAAGCTCGACTTGAAGGAGCTTTCATTGACCGAGAACATGACTTCTGATAGGAATGTGTGGAGGATTAGAATTAGGATAGACGAGTAGGTTTTTGGTTTGTATGTGTGTATGTGAGTATGTGTATATGTGTATAATGTGGCTTCTTCTAGAGTATATGTGTATGTATGTATGTATGTATGTATGTATGTATGTATGTATGTATGTATGTATGTATGTATGTATGTATGTATGTATGTATATATGTATGCATGCATGTATCTTCATGTAGAGTGATTTTTGTATGTTCACGCTTTCCTTTTTATTAGGACCCTTTCTTAGTTTGTGCATGTATGTGTGTGCTGATATGTATGTGCGTGCTGGCACAAATGTGTACGTATGGATGTTTGTGTATGTATGTACGAATGTTTATGTATGAATGTTTATGTGTGAATGTTTGTTTTGGGTAAGTTTGTGTTTGTTTGTTTGTATGTGTGCATCTATGTTCGCATTGTGTATGTTTATGTATGTATGTATTTATGTATGTGTATGTAGGTATGCTCGGATATATGTATGCTCGGATGTATGTATGCGTGTATATGTCTATGTATGTATGTGTGCTTGTATGTACGTAGGTATGTTCTATTTATATATGTTTTACATATGTTTGGGTACAGTTATATGTACGTATGTATGGAGGTGTTTGTATGTAGATATGTATGCTTAAGTGTGCATCTATGTTCACATTAAGCATGTTTATGGTTGTATGTATGTATGTTTTTGTATGTATGTTTATGTATGTATGTATGTATGTATTTTATGCGTATGTAGGTAAACCCGTATGTTTGTATGTGTGTATATGTTTAAGTTTGTATGTGTGTTTGTTTGTACGTAGGTATGTTATATTTATGTATGTATTACGTATGTTTAGGTACAGTTTTATGTATGTATGTAGGTGTATGTATATAGATATATATGCTTGGGTGTGTTTATGTTTGTTCGCATGTGGCCATATATATTTATTGTTCTTTTAGCGTAGCTTTTCTTGATATGCCTTGAGCCCAGCACATGACTCTCTCGTAGTTTTTTTTTACGGCTCTATTAAGTAAGTCAACACCAAACATCGATTTATTGGCGACTTGACGGTCGCTTAAAGTCTAAATTGAATCTCATGCATGACCTAAAATCCATTAAAATTTGATACTACCGTTTTCATAGCGTCTTTTATATTTTATTTTTTTTTGACCGGAGGCCCGTTTGGAAGCAATCTCTTTGCCCGTTGAACACAGAGAGAGAGAGGACTTTCTCTACTTTTGGAGTGTTTTACTAGAGTTGGAGAAATGACTTCTCTTTATTCAAAGATAGATGAAGGATTGTTTACGTCCTACTTCCTTCATACCTCAAACATGTAAGATTGGATTTTATTGTTTTCATACCCCAAATATGTGAGATTGGATTTTATTGTTTGTATGATTGTATGAAATCTTCGAATGAAATCTTGTAGTTTTAAAGGTAGATTTAAATATTGAAAATGGCACAATATGAGAATATTCAATTTTGAGTTATGGTCCAATGCAAACAAGATACCTTGCATAGTTTCATCCCGTTCCCCACAGCCCACACAAGTTTTGTCTCTTCTATTGTTTTTTGTTTCTTAATCCAGGCCAAAAGTTACATTTATTGTATAATTTGTTTTTTATTTTTTTTAAAAATAGTTCATTGTTCCTACACACTAAAATCCAAACTCCCGTAACTATTCACTTCCGATCTACTTGTAATTTTTTCCCCCTTTCCCTTTTTTAAAACGGAGATGATTCTCACACACACTTTTTTGATCCTCACACACCAATTGAGTATTATTAGAAGAGTAAAAGGTTAAAATTGGTATGTGAGGATCAAAAAAGTGTGTGTGAGAATCATCCCCTTTTTTAAAAAGCAAACACCTTTCCCTTTTTTAAAAGGCAAACACACACACCTACACACGAATTTAAATACAAGAATATACATGCTGATTCCGAGACTCGAACCCTCAACCTATAGAGGTTGAAAGGGTCAAATATATAACTATTCACTTCCGATTTACTTGTAATTTTTTTTTCTTTCCCTTTTTTAAAAGGCAAACACACACACCTACACACGAATTTAAATACAAATATATACATGCTGATTCCGAGACTCGAACCCTCAACCTATAGAGGTTGAAAGTGTCAAATATATACTTGTCATTTTATATAGTCCTTTTTACCTACCACATGTTTCCTCTAATTTTTAGTACCTAAACTTTATTTCAACTCTACACTTCCTTCTTAAATCATACACAACCCTAACTCCAAGTTTAGGTTTTTTATGTGGCTAAACCTAATTTTTAAATTAGACAAATAATTATAAAGGTCCTTGAACCAACCAAATAAAATAAGCAAAAGCATAAAATGCATTACGCAACAATGCAATAATACAATTATGACCTGTAACAAAAATATTTAACAAATAATAATATTAAGATAAATAAATTATTACCAAAAATCCAATGAACAAAAAATACACTTAAAAATATTTCCTCTAAACAGAGAAATTGTGTCTATTTTATAATAATGTAATCTAGTGTAAAAGCTAAACATTTTAAAATGGAACCTTAACGAAAACCTAACAATATATGTCAGAAGATGAAAATAAAAATGAAAGCTACCTTCACATTCTCTATACGTTGTATTAAACAGAGCGTAGGCGTGCGCGCTTCGCTGCTCATAATTGTATGCGATATTCATTACAAAGTTATTTTACATGCGAAAATATTAAACGTTAAAAACTTATCGTAATTTACACCCAAAATATAGAAGCTAAAAGAAAAATGCCTAAAGCAAACTCATAAAGAAACACCTTAACATCATAAGTTCATAACCATGATGATAAGTAAATCTAACGAAAAAACACATTACATAAGGCCAATATAAACATGTTCGTCTACCTTCAGGTAAAATGGTTATCAATGGTTCATCAAGTGACCAATATTTATTAGCTGCAGGTATGTAGGATAACGGGTCAGACCAAGCTGTTACAACACTTTTTTGCCTTTCTATGCAGTTTATAAATTGTTAATTTATTAACTAAGACTGGAAAATATAATAATAGCCTATAGTATATACTATATAATAAAGAGATTTTGGGCGGTCCCAAAACATTTTGGGTGACTTTCGGCTCATTTTAAAGACCGATAGACCTATTCTCATTTCAGCTAAATTTCAAAACTTACTTCATATTAACCCAAATCCCCAGACGAATGGGTCGAATTCACCGCCTTTAAGTGAAAGGTATAGTAGCTTACACGGAATTTGGACTCATGCAAAGTTTCCATGACCGCTGCAATCTCAAGTTGCTTTGCCACAACGGCATGAAGTACCTGTGAAATAGATGACGGAAGTTCAAGTCAACCAACCACATCAATAAAAAGATTTTAATACTACTGATAAACTGTTACTATTATCAAAGGACCTACACTCTTTGTTTTGTTAAGATCGAATTCAACAGATTTGAACACGTAAATACCATTTTTGGCATATAACGAATGAAAGTAAATAAATGGATGGTTAACCTGGAATAAGAAGCATCATTGAGACATACGTATGTCGGTGAGCTTCTTGAATTCTATCATTATCAATAGATGCAACCGACATACATATACCTTTTGTCATATTAAAAATCATAAGAATTAATGTAAACAACAAACACGGGGTCCTTATTTATAGGTGAAGTTAGTTACGCATTTAAACACTTATAACTTGGCCCTTATTTATAAATGTGTATTGTGGACAACAATGACCTGATAGACCCAAGTGCCCATTTTGACCCAAAATAATTTGTCCAAAAGAGAGAGAGAAACCTGAATGGAAAGTGTGACCCTTGCAATCATCTACTTCGCGTTGAATCCCTCCATAAACAGCTGAAGCACCCTAGCAATCAGTTTAAAGCCGTTGGTATGTTGAACTGCTCAGATATGTCCTAAATTGCAATATATAAACAAACGATAATTAGTAACGGCATATAAATAAACCTCTAATTACTATTATATGCAAGTAGCCCTGAAAAATGAAGGATAATGAAATAAAGGTATAATGATATATACAATAATAAGATAAGATAGGTTAAAGGTATAATGATAAAGCTTCAAAAATCTCCATATGAACCCAAGCTAAATCTTCAACATTTATCACTGTCTTCAAATTATCGGATCCGGCAGTGCCGGAACAACTGACGAAGAGGCGATTTTGACCGTAATTCGCTTATATCAAACATAGTAGAAAACATTATATTATACCAAACAATACATAATCTCTTTTATCAACATTCATCAACATATAATAATAAAGATAAACACATCAACTATAATCAAACAATCAACCATGTAAGGGAATCTAAAACACATCAATTATACAGTAATAAAATAGATTAAAGGTTAAGATTGTCATTAATTACCAAGATTGAAGCGTGCTTGTCTGATTGAAGCGTGCAATCGATGTATTTTGGTTTGCAGATGTAATTCGCCTGTTGATTTTGCGATGTTTTTTTGAAAAAGGGTTTCGGCTCACTCGTGGCTGACTAGGGTTTATAATTGAAGCATATGATCTTGACTATTAATATTAGAATTAACAAACCCTAGAATGAGGAGATGAAGAGTGGAATAAATCGCCAAAAACATCCAGACCACTGTTAATGGTAGAAAATAATAAATTGTTTGTAGGAACATACAACATTATAGTAGTCACCTCTATTTAAAATATATAACAATCCACTTACTAATTACTATTACTAATTTACTGATTACTGATATATAACATATGAAATTAGAAATCTACATACCAAATTGAAACTCAATAGAATATAACGGATTTATAAACATAATGATAATCACGTAAGTGAGTAAAAGTGAAATACCACATCTTGATTGTTCTAAAAAATCCTATTAATCCTCATATCATCATACAACATCTCGATTCCTCTTCGAATTCATCACCATCAGCTTATTGTTCATCATTTAGTTGCAAACCCAAGCCTTATTGAACTTTAGGGCATCCTAAACACTTGAACAGTCAAATAAAGTTTGAGTAATATAACAAATAATTATATGTTGTTCATAATAGCGCTCCCGTAGGTATATGGGTCAAAATTGACCCCTCCGATATATAATCATAAAAATGCTTAAGCTTAACAGAACATACCTTTAAAAACACGCGCATCAGTAACAATTTGAAAATGAGTAACATTACCAAAAATGAAATGATAGGAAAAAAGATAAATAACAACAACAACAACAACAACAACAACAACAACAACAACAACGTCAACGTAACCCAATACCACATGAGTGGTGTATGAGGGAGGTGAGATGTAGACAATCCTTCCCCTATCCGAGAATAAAGACAAGTCATTTCTCCACCCAGAGTGAAAACACTCTCAAGAGTAGAGAAAGTCATCTCTCTCTTTATTCGACGGATAAAGAGATTGCTTCCGAGAGGACCTCCGACCTTTAAGTAGGAAAAAGATTTTAAAAAAAAAAAAAAAATAGACGCCATAATATAGGGATAATAATAATAAGATAACAAAAATACTGGTGGTGGTGGTGGTGGTGGTGGTGGTGGTGGTGGTGGTGGTGGTGATATCCTAATAAAAAAACAAGTAAAAATAAAAAAAATAACATAAAAGGATGTAGCCCTACTCGACTATTCTAATTCTAGCCCTCCACACACCCCTATCAGAAGTCATGTCCTCAGTCAACGAAAGCTCCCTCATGTCGAGCCTAAGTCTATCCATCCACCTACGTGTAGGTCTACCCCTTCTCCTTACGCCATCGACCGTGAGTGCCTCGACTCTCCTAACCGGGGCAATACGTGGTCGCCTCATCACATGCCCAAACCATCGAAACCGTTCTTCCCTTAGCTTGTCGATGATGCTACTGACTCCAAGGTTTTCCCTAAACACACCATTCGGGAACCTATCTAACATAGTTTTACCACACGTCTACCTAAGCATCCTCATTTCTGCTACTTCCATCCTTCTCTCTTGGGCTTTCGTCATTGGCCAACATTCTGATCCGTACAACATGGCAGGTCTAATAGCTACTTTAAAGAATTTCCCTTTCAATTTGAGCGGTATCTTCTTGTCGCACAAAACCCCTTTCGCCGCTCTCCACTTCAACCAACCTACCTTAATACGATGAGTCACGTCTTCGTCTATCCTCCCCGATTTGTGGAGGACCGAACCTAGATATCTAAATGACTCTTGTGGGTGCAAGATCTGGTCCCCAATGCTAATAATCCCTCCACCATTTAGTTCATCCTCAGTCCTACTGAATTCGCACCTAAGATATTCTGTCTTATGTCTGCTGATCCGTAACCCATTTTGTTCTAAGGCCTCCCTCCATTGTTCTAGTCTTCTGTTAAGCTCATCCTTTGATTCTGATAAAAGCACGATATCATCGGCAAAAATCAGACACCAAGGGATGTTCTCTTGTATTCCTCGAGACAGCTCGTCGAGAATCAAAGCGAAAAGGAAAGGACTAAGGGCTGATCCCTGGTGCAAGCCTACTTCTTTCGGGAAATACTCTGTGTTTCCCACAAGTGTCCTGACATAGGACTTCGCCCCATCGTACATATCCATAATAGCTCTAATATATCTACTTGGGATACCCCTAACATTAAGTGTCTTCCAAATCAGCTTTCGCGGTACGCTATCATAGGCCTTTTCTAAGTCTAGGAAGACCATCTCTAGACCCTTTTGTTTCTCCCTATACTTCTCCATAACACTTCTTAAAATATGAATTGCCTCCATCGAAGAGCGCCCTGGCATGAAGCCAAATTGGTTTTCTGAAACCGTAGTTTCGCGTCGAAGTCTAGTCTCAATCACTCTCTCCCAAAGCTTCATAGTATGACTAAGTAATTTTATGCCTCTATAATTACCGCAGATTTGGGCATCCCCTTTATTTTTGTAAATAGGGATAATCTCGCTGAGTCTCCATTCCGTAGGCATTTTATAACTTCTAAGCGTCTTATTGAAAAGACACGTCAACCACCTGACACCATCCTAGCCAAGGCACCGCCACGCCTCTATTGGGATCTGGTCTGGTCCTACAGCTTTGTTTCTACCCATCTTTCATAGTGCCAAACTTACTTCTTCCTGACTGATTCTCCTACAGAAATTGTTGTTCCGGAATTGTCCTATTCCTATGTCCTGCGGAACCTCTTGGCGCCCAGGTCCTTCACCCACGAAAAGAGATGAGAAAAAAAGATAAATAAAGAAAGACAAAAAGCATAGTTTGAAAAGGAAATAACTGTATGAAAGGAAGCCCAGCTTCTACATACTTGGCCACACCATCCAGAAAAGAAGAACTGAACTGCAAGATAAAGTAGATCAATAGAGTTGCACTAATTCATAATTGATATAATAGACATTTTGTAACATAACTTTAGAATTATTATAAAAGGTCCGGTCAATTAAATTAAAAGATGATTAAAATGAATTAAAAACCTGTACTGGTACAGCATGAAGGCAAAAGTCTGCACCATTCAAAGCAGTTTTTGCATATGTAGTTGCAATGACATTTTCTGGTAGCTTATGATTGGGAAAATATTTACTGCCAACAAAAGAAATTAAAGGTTTAATCTACATTAGTATAGTTGAACTAAAAGCCGTCAAAATGGTATGACATATATATAGAGGTTAAAAAGCAACTATTAAGAGTTCTTGAGATCAGCATAAAACTAATAAAAAAAACTCACCCATTACAATGCTTCTCGTTAATAGGGTAATAACTTTGATTCCATTACAATGCTTCTCGTTAATAGATTGACATATTTGAGGATCCCGTACAAGCATATTTACTTCCATTTGTGCCTTTCTACTTGTAATTGGAATGAAAGCGGAATCAAGAGAAGAAGATTGAAATTAGGGTTGGTAGGGTATAGAGAATCATGAAGAAGGTTGGATGAAGATGAAATCAAAGAGAATATGAAACCCTAGATAATTTAATATATGAGATGTGTGTATGAATAGGAAGTGTACGTACCTTTAGGGATTTAGATGGGCATGATCAGATGGGTATGGTTGAAAAAGATGGAAAAGGAATTGGAAGTAAGGCAAGACATACCCTGTTTATTCATTCACTCACGCCACATCCTATATAATCGACAAAAACCGCCAGTTTTCTAATTCTAGTTTGACTAATCCAACTGTCCTTGAAACGATACACGGAACTTGAAACGATACACGGAACTAAATCATTATTTATATTACTACACGATCGGGTACACTGTCCGTTAGTGTGTAACAATCTTTAATCGGTATTTTTTCATACTATTTCATACAACAATTCATATACCACGTTTCGCACATCAAGTTTTTGGCTCCGCTGCCGGGGACAGTTTTGTGTCAAAATAGAATTGTTAACTAATTTGTGATTAAGTAGTTTCTTAATTATTTTAAATTATTAATAGTCTTTGATTTTTAAACTTATAGAATTGGTACGTTTAATAGTTTTGTTAGTTGTGTGATTGACAGATTTTAGGTTGCATATGCTACATACCCGAAGTTCAGATTCTCCATTACTTACACCGCTTACAGAACCTGATAGAAAGCTTGGTAGGATCCCAAAAGAAGTACTTGAACTTTTTGAATCTTCATCAAAGCAAGAAACTTTTGATTCAGAATCAAGTACAACCAAGCCAAGATACTCTGAATTTGGTGAAACCGTTCATCCTCCAAATTTTGAAATGGAAGGAGAGGCAAGGCAGGTGGTACCAAGACAATCAATGGCGGCCAAAATGAAAGCAACCCGAACCGGACAAGGTAGTGCCATTACTCCGCCCACAGGTGAAGAAAAATTTGAAATAAAAGGACCTATTCTCCAAATGATTAACAACAAGTGTCAATTTGGTACTATACTAATCTAACATTAATGTATTATATATATATATATATATATATATATATATATATATATATATATATATATATATATATATATATATATATATATATATATATATATATATGTGGTCATAATCAAGAGGGAAGCACTTTTTGGAGGGAAAGGGGAAGCAATTTTTTTTTTCGTTTTTTGAAAAAACTTTGTTCACGAACCTTATAGATTAGATGAAAATATGAACATTTAAAAAAGACACTTTGTGATGAATGTCATTATTTTAGCGGAAAAATACTCGAAGAATAAAATAAAAACATTCAATGCATTGAATGTTTTACTGCTGAGTTTATTTGCATCGTTTTGTTTTCATCTTGTGTGAAGTGTTTTTTTCGAATTTAGCCCGATTTAGAGTTTAGAGTTTAGGGTTTAGGGTTTTCGGGTTTACTCCGTAAACCCTCAACACTAAACCCTAAACCCTAAACCCTAAACTCTAAATTGTTCGTGTTAAAATATTCAATATAAACCCTAATTTCTAAACCCTAAACCCTAATTTCTAAACCCAAAACCCTAATTTCTAAACCCTAATAGCTAAACCCTAATTTTTAACCCGCTAATTTCGAAACCCTAATTTCTAACCCTTAAAAAAACTCAGAATCAAAACATTCAATACATTGAATGTTTTCATTTTTTTCTTCGAGCGTTTTACCGTCAAAATAATAATATTCATCACAAAGTGTCTTTTTTAAATGTTCATATTTTCATGTGATCTTGATGCCTGAATTTTTTTTCGAAAAAAACGAAAAAAATTACTTCCCCCCACTTTCCCCCAAAAAAGTGTTTCCTTATTGATTATATATATATATATATATATATATATATATATATATATATATATATATAGGGGCAGGATCAATGGGGAAGTAACCAATCGGGGAGAAGCAAAAAAAAAATTTGGTTTTTTTGAATTTTTTTTCAGGCATCAAGATCACACGAAAATATTAACATTTAAAAAAGAAACTTCTTCATGGATGTTATTATTTAGGTGGAAAAACGATCGACAAAAATAACATTCAAGATATTATTGATCGTGAAGAATGTTAACGTTTTTTTCATGTTTTGTGAAGTAAAATTTAGCCTAATTTGGTGCTTAGGGTTTAGGGTTTAGTGTTTTGGGTTTAGTCCCTAAACCCAAAACCCTAAACTCTGAACCCAAAACTCTAAACTCTAAACCGTTCGTGTTAAAAAACTCAATCTAAATTCTAAATCTAAACCCTAAACCCCAAATCTCTAAATCCTAATATCTAAACCCTATAAACCCTAATATCTCAAACCTCAACATACGCTCGAAAAACACGATAATTGTTATATATTAATTCTTCGAGCGTTTTCCCGCCAAAATAAAAAGTCTTTATTAAATGTTCATATTTTCATTCAATCTATAATGTTTGTGAACAAAGTTTTTTCAAAAAACAATTCTTCCCCACACTTCCCCTGATTGGTTATTTTCCCCTTAATCCTATATATATATACATATACATATATATATATATATACATACATATATATATATATATATATATATATACATATATATATATATACACTATATATATACATATATATATATATATATATATATATATATATATATATATATATATATATATATATGTATATATATATATATATATGTATGCAGGATCAATGGGGAAGTAACCAATCGGGGAGAAGCGGGGGGAAGCAAATTTTTTTTCTTCGTTTTTTGAAAAAACTTTGTTCACGAACATTATAGATTGGATGAAAATAAGAACATTTAGAAAAGACACTTCGTGATGAATGTCATTATTTTGGCGGAAAAATGATCGACAAAAATAACATTCAAGATAATATTGTTTGTGAAGAATGTTATTTTTTTTCATGTTTTGTGAAGTAAAATTTAGCCCGATTTAGAGTTTAGGGTTTAGGGTTTAGGGTTTGGTGTTTATTCCATAAACCCAAAACACCAAACCCTAAACCCTAAACCCTAAACTCTAAACCGTTCGTGTTAAAAACTCAATCTAAATCCTAAATCTAAACCCTAAATCTAAACCCTAAACCCTAAATTTCTAAACCCTATAAACCCTAATATCTAAACCCTAATATCTAAACCCTAATGTCTAAAACCTCAACATACGCTCGAAAAACACGATAATTGTTATATATTACTTCTTCGAGCGTTTTCCCGCCAAAATAATAACATTCATCACGAAGTTTCTTTTCTAAATGTTCTTATTTTCATCCAATCTATAATGTTCGTGAACAAAGTTTTTTCAAAAAACGAAATTTTTTTTTTGCTTCCCCCGCTTCCCCCCGATTGGTTACTTCCCTCTTGATCCTACCAATATATATATATATATATATATATATATATATATATATATATATATATATATATATATATATATATATATATATATCATGATATTAATTGATTCAAATATATTGTCTATGGTTGTTTAGATGACACATTTTAAAGAACTTAAAAAAGTAGAGTTTCTAATTTTAATACGCTTATGATTTTAAGCTTTGTTTGTTAGCATAGAAAAAATAAAACTTATGATAAAATGTAGAACTTAAGAATTAAACCCTTCCTAATTAGTAGTATATTTAAAAAGTAGAGCTTGTGAATGACAAAATTACTAATATATCCTATTATACAATTTCACATTTTATATTTGAGCCAATGAGTCCTTTTAAGTTCATTCACAATTTTTTTAATAGCAGTACGGGATCACCAATGGAGACTTAACCACTCACGCGTTCATCTCGCGCAGTTGCATAACCCGCCCTCAAATACTGCAGAGGAGGAAACCCGACCCAATCCGCTAGCATGGGCGGTAAAACCCCCCCTCCTCCACTACCCCCGCAACGCGATGTGCAGAAGGCACCCTTGGGTAAAATTCAAGGGTAAATGGGCAACCTTCTGTGCAATGCTGCACCCCACGGAAGTCGAACTTCTGACCTCTCGCTAAGAGAGGAAGGCCACTACTACATGAACTACAACACAAGGTTAAGTTCATTCACAATTATAAGCTCCAGTTTTAACTACTTTATCAAACACATGTAAAAAATAAGTTCAAGCTTTCTGCTAACAAAAAATAAACTCCAACTACAAGCTTTCAGTGCCAGCTATAAATTTTCAGCTTTCCCAGTTAGTTTGGCTAAACACATCATATATCTGGATTTCTATAAAAATATATATTATATTATTATCCCTATACACTAATAGACATGAAAGATGTTGTAGTTTTAGTTTAAATTGATTGCAGTTTCATACTCTATGTTCACACTTACATTACTTAATTTATTTTATTTTACTTTAATTTAATTTAAAACCACTAATTAATTCACAAACTTTTATTCATTTCAAATTTCTTTTATTAAATACAAAATTATTATTTTCTTAAACCTTAGTTAAAGTCGCAATTGACTTTCAAAAGTTTTTTCTCTGACTTTCACTTATTTTTTTATTTTCCAAAAAATATACTACGTACCAACCATGAGCATCCAAACACACCCGCCACAACGGGTTTTTAATTCTATAAATACAAGACGCTACATTAGATATGAATATTCAACCCGAAAGACTCCGTCGCATCGCGCGGGTCGATCCGGTTCTAGTTACTTCTAATAAGACATTGGATATATGATTTGATTAGATTAGATTAAAGTTATTGGATTAGATTAAAGTTATTGGATTGAGTTGGGCAGCACAAAATATCTACAAGTTGCTACTTCATTTAAACACCTATTATGTGGTCGATAAACAAGCACTTTTTCAATTCTAATAAATAAAAGATAAATAATTATGTATTCCGTACTAATTTAGAAGGGGAATGATTCTCACACACACTTTTTTGATCCTCACACACCTATTTTAACCTTTTACTCTTCTAATAATACTCAATTGGTGTGTGAGGATCAAAAAAGTGTGTGTGAGAATCATCACCTAATTTAGAAACATATTTTTGTGCATATATTTTAAGGTAAGGTAATGAATTGATACATATGAATTTTTATGTTTTATAAAAATGTAAACATTAAAATACGAATATATATATATATATATATATATATATATATATATATATATATATTTGTTTTTTATTAAGATTTAGTAGTTTATAACTACCTTTAGTGGTCTAGTTTTTAACTAAAGATTACAAATAATAAAGAAAAAAGTATGGAGCAAGAAATATATATTTAACAAGAGGTACTCCGTATGCTTACATCTCATTGATATTTATACTACAAATTAATTGTACATTCGTTATTCGTTTTCATAAATAGAGTTAGATGAAATAGTGTGGATGTAGAAACTTGTTATTCAATTTGACTTATGTGGATGATCATTTAATGTTTCACAACACTCCCCCTTGGATGACAAATTTTGCTTCGTTAGAGATCACCTTGTATTGCCTCGTGAAAAACCTTGCTAAAGATAATCAAGTGAGAAAAAAAAAACTTTAGCTAAGGGAAAAATATTGCAGCATAGAGTTGACTCCCCTTCAAGTACACATCGTTGAGCTGTTACATCTTTTGAACATGCCTCATGTCAATATTGTGAATGTGTATTCTGAAAATACGGTTGTCCTTAATGAGATCTTGAGTATATGAGAAGAATCTAGGAGGTATATGTTTTATTTGGTCACTTTTGATACACCCTTCTTTCATATGTGCTATGCAAGATGAACTATCTTCATAGATAATTGTTGGAATTTTATCGCGTTCTAGTACACAAGAATCAATAATGAGTTTTGTCATTGATCTTAACCAAACACATTCCCGAGTAGCTTCATGTAATGCAATCACTTCGGCATGAATTGGTAATGTTGCAACAATTGTTTGTTTTTGAGAACGCCATGATATTGCAGTACCTCCATTTAGGAATACATATCCAATTTGAGATTTAACTTTATGTGAATCAGATAAATAACCTATAGCTGCATAACCAACCAAATCCTGTTTTGAATCGTTAGAATATAATAATCCTAAATCCGCAGTTCCTCGAAGGTATCGAAATATGTGTTTAATTCCATTCCAGTGTCTTTTGGTATGAGCTGAGCTGAACCTTGCCAACAAATTAACTGCACAAGAAATATCAGGTCTTATACAATTTGTAAGATACATAAGAGCTCCAATTGCACTAAGATACATAACTTTTGAACCAAGTACATCTTCATGATCTTCACGGGGACAAAATGGATCAGTGTCGACATTGAGTGATCTAACAACCATAGGAGTACTTAATGGTTTTGCTTGTTCATAATGAAACGTTTTAAAATCTTTTCGGTATAAGCTGTTTGATATGCCCAAATCAGACGATTTATTTATGCGGTGTCGTTAGGTCGCAAAACGTCAATTCAGGATATCAACAGAAGAAGTTGATTGTTTAATTTATATATGATGGGCCTAAATCTATTATTTCTTCCTATGGGTTAGCAATGGAAAATATGACCTAGGGTCGTTCCTTGAGTTGTCGAATTTGAAACGGAGCTTATTCAGATAATTAAGTAATTAAGATTGGGTTTGTACACAATTTAGTATCCAAGACTAGTGGCCAGGTACACCTTGTGTGGAGAGGCGGGATCCTTTTGGTCCCAATAAATCGGCGACTGTTCGAAAAATCCAACAACCAAGTCCAAACGGTTTATTCTAGACACCACTTTTATCCGGAATATCAAATTGTGTAAAGGCAGTAGTCGGGTTGATTTGATTTATAATTGTATTTAAAATATTAAAGCAATATAACTAAAATAAACTAGCTAGCAACAGCTAAAGACAGAGAAGACGTAGTTTACCATGATTTAAGATAACGTAGTGTCGGGATGATTATGAGACATTCCTTGGATAGATATACCTTGGTGTGAACACTAGATTCCCTACTAAGCGATTTCCCGATTAGCATGTCACGAGGAACTAGGCTTTGAAGATTCTGATCGGATGGACTATGCTCAACTCCTGACGTTTTATCCGGTTTACGGATATAAGCGGCCCATCTTGGATGCAATGCATACCTTGGGCGCACGGATAAAGTAGCATAGCCATATACATATAATATCCAACCTTTCTTAATACCTTAGTGCATCACCCAAATGAGTGGTTATGATTGTGTTTCAAATTCCTTTCTGTCAATGATTTGGTAAAATCTAAGGTTTTGTAGAAAAATTAGAACCTCTGATAGTTCTCAGTCATCTTTAAGGATTTATAAGCTTAGTTTGTATTGTAGTGCATTAAATTTTCATTTATGATTTAAACCAGCCATTACTTAAATCTACCCAGTAAATCCCTTAGTTATCCACCATGTACTAGACTTATAATTGTTCCATAGCTTCTAACTGTGACGACCCGGAAATTTCTGACCAAATTTAAACTTTATTCTTATATGATTTCGACATGATAAGCAAGGTTTATTTAACTGAGTCTTAAAAATTTTAAGAACCGTTACATGAATACATTTGACCTTCGACCATTCCCGACGATTCACGAACAATTACTTGTAAATAGATACATATATATTTAAATATATATAAATAATAATTTGAAATATATTATAATTAACTATATAAAATAAAACAATATATAATAATTATTTATATATATATATAGATATATATATATATATATATATATATATATATATATATATATATATATATATATATATATATATATATATATATATAAGGTATATTGAATATATAAATAATATATAAATATAGTTCCGAATTTATTTAGTAAACGATAGAAGCACTCGTTTATCATTCGATGGTTATTTAAATAATTTAAGTTCAAACTTAGGTGATTTTAAAACAAACGGTGATCTGAAAATGAGTAATATGAATTTTAGGCTTATTAAAAATGTATTTAGGAACTATTTGTTGAATTTTAAAACTTTTTATATTTTACTTGGGGTTGGGAGTGAATAATAAATGTAATTTTTATTTAATAGTTAATGATCGAATTTTATAGCATAATGACCAAAATAAATAAATATAGCTAATTTAAAAATATGGAATTTTTCTGAACACTTTTATCCACTACTGATTAACAACGAAGTACGATACCCTCTCCGTGGAAACTGTCGGCCGTACAATTATATATGTGAGGATGCTAAAATTTTAATATTATATTAATTGTTGCACGTTTATTTTACTAATCTATTTATCTATCTCTTTAATCTATCTATCTATTTTAAATATCTGTATAAACATATACACATGTATATGATAAACACAATACCACAATTCAACATCCATCTAGCCACCTTGAACCTCCACCGGATAACACCCACACCTCCATCACCCGCCATGAATCATCGAAAAACACCACCAACCTCCACCACTTTCTTTATCTCTTTCTCCTCTCTCTCTTCCTCATCCTCACTTTCTCTCAATTCTTCGTGAAACACCATGAACACCCTTTTGCTCATCATATCCGATAACCTGCAACCCTCATCACCATGAACAACCACCACCATTCGCCACCCATAACCTGCAACACCCATTTTTTTTAGTTTTCATTCGAACCAGGCTGCTACAGTTACTCGAATTCTGTTTCTGTTTTGATGATGAAGATGATACCGTATGATGATGATGTGAGGTGATACATGATAACGTGATGTTTGATGATGATTAAAAGTCGATGATGGTGATGGCAAGGTCATGATGATTATTATGATATGCTAACATGGTGGAAGACACGCGAAGATGATGATGATTAGGATGATGATTCGATGATCATGATAGTGATTTGATCATGATAATGATGGTGAAGCACGATGAAAACGAAAAAGATTATGAATAGGGTCGTGATGTTGATAGTGATGCTCGACGAGGTGATATATGATGATGATGTTAACGGTGTTGATGATCGAGACGATGATGGTATCACGAATAAGGATATGATTATGATGATGATAATGATGTACGGTTTATATGATGTACGATGGTTCTATGGTGATAAAGATGATGATGATCGATGGTATTATGATGGATGATACGAAGATGATGAAAATGTTGATGGTGATGCTCGTAACTGTGATGATAGATGAGTAGATATTGATGATGGTATGTACCATACGGTGATGATGATGGATATCACACGATGATGATGATAAAACTAGATGATGATTATGATGATGACGAATTGATGGAGACGATTATGAGGTGAGATGATGATGTTGATATAGAAAATGATGACCGATGATGATCATGTAGTGTGATTATGATTATGATTATGATTATGATTAACGGAGACGATTATGATCATGATGATGTGTGTGTATGATGATGATGATGATGATGGGGTAAGGAGATGACGATGCCGATGGTACCATGATATGATGATGGTGAACACGTATGATGATGATGGTATATACATGATGATAATAATGATTAAATGGTATAAATTTTATCATAATTATCATTATTATATATATATATATATATTTTTTTATCATTTTTATTATTATTATTATTATTATTATTATTATTATTATTATTATTATTATTATTATTATTATTATTATTATTATTAAGTACAAGTATTATCATTATTATTAGTATTATTATTATTAAGTAGTATGAATATTATTATTATTACTAACATTATTA
Organism: Rutidosis leptorrhynchoides; assembly: GCF_046630445.1. NCBI lineage: Eukaryota > Viridiplantae > Streptophyta > Magnoliopsida > Asterales > Asteraceae > Rutidosis > Rutidosis leptorrhynchoides. The sequence continues at coordinate 128,371,977 of NC_092333.1, read as the reverse complement.
GTAGTATTATTATTAACATTATTATTATTAAAGATAAGTATTATTATTACCATTAACATTATTATCATTAGGAATATAAGTATTATTATTATTATCATGGGTATTATTATTAGTGTATTATTATCAAGATTATTATCATTAGTAGTAAAACTGTTATCTTATAGTTATTATTATCAGTATTATTATTGTGACCATTATTACTAAAAGTATCACTATTATTAAATAATAGTATCAGAAGTACCATTTAACATTAATTTTAGTATTATTAATTAAATGATAGTTAATATTTCTATTAAAACTATAATTATTATTAAACTTATCATTTTTATTAAAAATATTATTTTTACTAAAACTATTATTTTTACTTTATCATTATTAGTAAAACTATCATTTTTATTATTAAAGTATCGTTTTTATTATTATTCGAATTATCATAATTTTTATCATTATTATTATTAGTATTATTAATATATCAAATAAATATTTTCTATATAAAAGTATATTTATTACATAAAACCTAACCATATTAATACCTTTGTAATAAATGTTATTAATCTATATAAAAATAAATATATCTAATTAAGTTATTAATAAAACACATGATATAAAATAACAATTAAAATCACTAATAATATATATATATATATATATGTTCGATTACCATTACATGTGTTAATATACATAATTGAATATAAGTTCGTGAATCCGAGGCCAACCCTGCACTTGTTCAATGCTGTCATATGTATTTTTACTACAAAATACAGTATCGTGAGTTTCATTACTCGCTTTTTAAATGCTTTTGCAATATATATTTTTGGGACTGAGAATACATGCGCTTTTATAAATGTTTGACAAAATAGACACAAGTAATCGAAAACTACATTATATGGTTGGATTATCGAAATCGAATATCACCCTTCAAGTCTGGTAACCTAAGAATTAGGGAAATGACCCCTGTTGGTTAAGATTCAAAACATAATATTCAAAAGTTAATCACTTTGTTTTGATGATGACACACAAGAACCTAGTAATTAATCATATGTAGGATGACATGAGTTCATGAGCCTAAACTATCTCTAGCAAAAGACCAATACTTAAGTAATTATCTTGGGAAAATTGCTACACGGCTGCACCACGGTCTAGCGTGACACCAACTGTGTGTGTCCGACACCAACGAGTTCAAGCTTTTCTAAAACTGTAAACCTACGGCTGACTTCACGAACAACCGCAGCCCGATCGCAGTTTTCTCTGTTACCAATCTTGACCAAATAAAGTTTGACTAGTTCCCGACATCTATAATTTACAAAACCTTTTTTAACATGCTTATAATAGTTGCCCTCTTTGATCTAAAAAGAGTTTTGAACCAAAAGATGTTAATTTTCACTAATCACACCTAATGACATCTTAATGACACTTTAAGCTTGATTTAGGCTAAAACACTCAAATGTCATATCTCCTTACCCCAATACATATTATCATTTAAACATACTAATAATGGTCATTAAAGTCCCAATTAAAGAGTTACTCTCCCATTAGCTTTATGTATCATTATTTGTATAAGAATGTAATTAGTTCAAGTCTAGTCAAGATATAACAAGAATCATTGTGTTCAAACTATATTCAAACTAGTTCATTTAAGTTGTAACAATGTTCTAAAGGGCAAGATACTCCCATAAGCTAAATGACAAGTAATTAAGAAAGGTTGATGAAGCTTTTGGAAGATAATGGTTTGTCAAGAGACAAAAATCTGCAATTACCTCTTTTGGTAATCAATGACAAATGGTCAAAGATTGAAGACTTTCTTTTTTAGAGGACATATTAACTTCCAAGCTTATGTCCAAAACATAAAGGGTAATGAGGATAATTTCAGAAGTAATTGGCCTCTAGTTGCAGCTATTCAACAAGGGAAAATGACAATTTTCAAAAGACAAAAACGGCCATAAGAATCAGATGTCAGAGGTACACGGTCGAACCACAGTCGACCGTGCAGTGAGCCGTATGACTTCCAGGCAGATTTCTCTTTCCTATAAAAGCCAAGCCTTAAAGCATTTGAAGACTCACCTCTTGCACTCATATTTTCTCATACTTACTGATATCATTCTTATACTTAATTTGTAATCTTTTAGAGTGATTCTAGCAAGAGTACTTGTATGCTTAAAGTTGTAAGTTTACTTGTAAACTATCTTCTTAAAGGGATCTAGAGGATAGTTGTGTTTTCACTAGGATAAGTTCATTGGGATCTTGTGGTAAGAGCTATAGGTGTTTGTGAAGTCTTCAAACGGACGTAAGAGTTCACAAGGTGCGGCTTATCGAAGTACTAGTGTTGTATCCGGACACTCCACCGAGTTTGGAGTATCATAGTGAAGAAAATTAGTAAAATTTAGGAGTAGATTAAGGAAGATTAGTTAACATCTTCCCGAAACACTATAAATTGTTGTGTTTGTTCTCTCTTCCCTTATCTTTTACTTACAATTTAACATATATTAGTGTTGCTAGCATTATTAGAGAACAAACATTTCAAATCACACTATATCAAGTTCAAGTTCAACAAAACGCTAAAGAAACTTTTTAAAAATAGACTAAGTAACTATTCACCCCCTCTAGTTACTTACAATTGATATCAGAGCGGTTGCTCTAAACATTTTGTCAAAAATTACTAATTCGAAATAAAAACTAATTTTTGCAAATCTTAGAGTTTAAGATCATGGAACAAAAATTTGAGAACTTGAACTATAGTGAAGGATGTTCCATGCAAAGACCTCCACTTCTTGAAAGTGAAGGATTTTGCTATTGGAAGCATCGATTTGAAAAGTATGTCTGTTCCAAAGATATAGACTATTGGAACATTATTACTAAAGGTGATCATGTTCCATTTAAGGTTAGTGATGATAAGAAAACTAAAATATATATACTCGAAGAAGAATGGAATAAGGAACATAAGATAGAAGCAGGAAAAAACTATGAGGCTAAAATGACCATTTTTAATGCATTGCCTAGGAAAGAATATGAGAGGGTTTTTATGATGGGTAGTACTAAGGAAATTTGGGATAGTATCATGGTTACTCATCTTGGAAACCCACAAGTCATAGAAAATAAAGTAGAATTGCTTATAACTAAATATGAACAATTTGCTATTGAAGATTATGAAAAAATAGATAGTGCCTACACTAGATTTAACAATATTTGTTCAAGTTTGAAAGCTCAAGGTACAACTTACACGGATAAGCAATATGTTCGTAAGTTCTTAAGGGCTCTACCATCAAGATGGAGACCAAAGGTGATGGCAATTGACGAATCAAAGAATGCAGAAAAGATAACTCTAGATGAACTCATTGGAAATCTCAAAGTACATGAGGTCATCCTAGATAAAGATGATGAGTTAGAAAAGGTCAAGAGAGAAAAGAACAAGTCAATCGCTCTAAAGGCTAAGATTCATGATGAATATGATATTGATGATGACGATGATGATATTCTCAATGATTATGAGCAACTCGCATTTATTGTTGGCTCATTTAAGAAATTCTATCGAAGACCGGGAAACCAAGTTTGCCCTCCGATGGAACAAAAGAAGACGCCATTCGATCCCAAGAAAAAGTTTGCACGAAAATGTTTTGGGTGTGGTGATCCAAATCACTTAATAAGTGAATATCCTAAAAGAAAGAATGAAAAGGCCTTTCTTGGAGGTGCGTGGGATGATGAAGAAAATGACACTCAAGAAGAAGGAAAGGAAACGTGTCTCATGGCCATTGAAATACCAAGTGATGACGACAAAGGATCACAAGTCGGACAAACCGACAATGAGGTACTTCGAAAAACCTTTGAGTTTAGTATTGACAACTTTGTTAAATTGTGTTCCTTGAGTACTAAAGTAAGTGACAAAAACACAAGTCTAAAAGAAGAAAATAACTTGCTTAGGTTAGAAATCTTACAACTTAAAGAAATAATATCTAACTCACAAGAATGTTTTACATGTGATGACTTAAAACATGAAAACTATGCCTTGAACAAAACTAACAAACTACTTGAAAATAAAATTAAGTTTTCAAGATATGACGGGAGTAGTAAAGTGTTAGAAAACATTTTAAGTGTTCAAAAATCAACAAATGACAAACAAGGGCTATGATACAAGGAAAATACTCTTGAAACAAAATCATCCAAACATAAGCCAATAGTGTTTGTTAGACCTCAAGTAGTAGAAACACCAAAACCAAAGCCCTTCATAACCAATCAAGTTAAGACAAGAGGAAAAGAAATCAAATCATTTGCAAAAAATTCTTCAAGAAAAATGATTAATCAAAACTCTAAAAATAGAGTCAAAACTAAAAAGAACAACAAAATTAAAATTGTTAAGAAATGGGTTAGAGTAGGAATCTTTAATGCTAATCATCCCGGACCCAACAAACATTGGGTACCAAAGTTATTGATTAATCAAATGTAGGTTTGTCTCAATGGTGTTGTACAAAATGAAGAATGGATAATTGATAGCGGATGTACAACACACATGACGGGTAACAAAGAATTCTTCACAAAGTATTCGGAGCATAATGGAGGTGATGTAATCTTTGGTGGCGATGTGAAAGGAAAAATCGTCGGTAAAGGTAACATTACTAATCAAAAGATTACACTTGATAATGTGTTACACATTAAAAACTTAAGTTTTAACTTGCTAAGTGCAGGAAGAATATGTGACAAAGGATATAACATGACATTTACTAAAAATTCATCACACATAATAAAAGATGGTAAAAGTGTCATAAATGGAATTAGGAAGAAAGGTCTTTATACATGCAAATTAGATGACTTTAAGCATGTAGATATATGTCTCACATCTATACATGATACTACTACATTGTGGCATATGAGACTAGGGCATGCTAACATGAAACTAATTCATAACATATCCTCAAAAGACATAGTTAGAGACTTTTCTAAATTAAAATATGAAAGCCATTTTTGTGATGCATTCAAAATAGGAAAACAAGTTCATACAAGTCATAAACCTAAGAATTTCATTTCTACTAAAAGATGTTTAGAACTTTTGCACATGGACTTATTTGGGCCATCGGCCGTTCAAAGTTATGGAGGAAATTTTTATACTTTAGTAATAGTAGATGATTTTTCAAGATATACATGGACACTATTTCTAAAGCATAAAAATGAAGCATGTGAAAGATTTATAATTTTTGCTACTAAGATACAAAACTTGCTTGGTTGTACTATAGTAATAATAAGAACGGATCATGGTAGAGAATTTGATAATGATGCTCAATTTGGAGTCTTTTGTGATTTAAATGGTATTACTCATAACTTCTCAGCTCCTCGCACACCTCAATCCAATGGGGTTGTTGAAAGGAAAAACCGAACTCTTCAAGAAATGAGTCGAACTTTGTTAAAAGAACAATCAATACCTCAAAAGTTTTGGAGTGAAGCCGTTGCCACCTCCACCTACATTCAAAATAGAGTCTTAATTAGGCCATCAATGGATAAAACACCTTATGAAATTTTAAATGGTAGAAAACCAACCGTAAGTCATCTTAAAGTATTCGGGTGCAAATGCTTTATCCTAAACAAAAAGGAATATCTTACAAAGTTTGAGCCTAAAGCTTACGAAGGAGTGTTCTTAGGATATTCGTTAGAAAGTAAGGCATATAGGGTTCTAAATAAATATACAAATGTCGTAGAAGAATCCCTAGATGTCACATTTGATGAAACTCCTCCACCACCTAATACTAAACCTTTAGAGGATGATGATGTGATCGAACAAGATGCTATAGAAATAATGCCAACTCAAGTCGAGTTCAATGACACAAATGAGGACGGATCTCATTTGAAACCAAGTAAGGATAACTTAGCATCCTCAATAGATATTAAACATATAAAAGATCATCATATAGACCAAGTCATAGGAGACATGCATCAACACTAGAACCACTAGGTCATAAGCATTTAACCTAATTGCCAATTATGCTTTTATCTCACAAATAGAACCTAAAAATATTAAGGAAGCCCTATTAGATAAAAGTTGGATAGAAGCTATGCAAGAGAAATTAAATCAATTCCAAAGGAGTGATGTATGGGATTTGGTTCCTTTACCGAGTGAGAGCAACATCATAGGTACAAAATGGGTCTATAGAAATAAACTAGATGAGGATGGCAAAGTAGTTAGAAACAAAGCTAGACTAGTTGCACAAGGATATAGCCAACAAGAGGGAATTGATTATGATGAAACATTTGCTCCCGTTGCTAGGCTAGGGTCAATAAGAATACTTCTTGCATATGCATGTACTAATAATTTCAAACTTTATCAAATGGACGTCAAAAGTACCTTTTTAAATGGTGTCATAAATGAAGAAGTTTATGTATCACAACCTCCGGGGTTTGAAGATTTCGAAAAACCTTATCATGTTTATAAACTTAAAAAAGCTCTCTATGGACTTAAACAAGCCCCTAGAGCATGGTATGAAAGACTTAGAACATTCTTAATAAATAACGGGTTTGAAATGGGAAAAATTGATAATACACTCTTTATCGAAAGGCATGAAAAGGATTTAGTCATAATTCAAATATATTTTGATGATATTGTATTTGGATCTACTAGCGAATCTCTTAGCAATGAGTTTTCTAAGTTAATGCATGATGAGTTTGAAATGAGCATGATGGGTGAACTTAAGTTCTTTCTTGGACTACAAATCAAGCAACTAGAAGATGGAACATTCATCAATCAACAAAAATACGTTCATGAAATGCTCAAGAAATTCGGAATGGAGAACTCAAAACCAATGGCGACTCCGATGGCAACAAATGTGAAACTTACTTTAGAAGGAGAAGGAGAACCATTTGATAGTACTAAATATAGGGGAATGATTGGATCCCTTCTTTATTTAACGGCAAGTCGACCCGACATCATGTTTAGCGTGTGCTTATGTGCAAGATTTCAAGAAAATCCAAAGACGTCGCACGTAGAGGCCGTTAAAAGGATCTTTAGATACTTAAAGGGAACAATGCATCTTAGGTTATGGTATCCAAAGTTTACCGGGATTGATATTATGTGCTTTGCGGATTCCGATCATGGTGGATCAATGATTGATAGAAAAAGCACAAGTAGAGTATGCGCGTTCGTGGGGCTTTGCTTAACGTCATGTTCTCAAAGAAGCAAACATCCGTTGCATTGTCTACCACCGAAACCGAATATGTAGCCATGGGAAGAGCATGCGCACAAGTGTTATGGATGAAGCAAACCTTCCTCGATTATGGTATCATCTCATCCGAAATACCCATATGTTGTGATAACAAAAGTGCTATAGACCTATCGAAAAATTAAATATTACACTCTAGGACTAAACACATAGACATTAGGCACCATTTCCTTCGTGACCACGTCCAGAATGGTAATATTGTAATAGATAAGGTAGAATCTGTGGAAAACATAGCTGACATATTCACTAAGCCCCTTAAAAAGGAAACCTTTAACTTGCTTAGGAATGGGTTGGGAATGATGGAACACACTTCGTAAAATTCTATCCTGATCACGCACGGTCGAACCACGGTCGACCGTGTAGAGAGCCACCTGATGTCTGACGAATTTCTTTGTCCTTTATGCTTTTCTTTTAATGTCCAAACAACTTTTTCACCAACCACATCTCTTCCTTAAACCCCAACCACTGAATTTTCAGATTTACTTTTGTCCTACCCTCAAGTACTTTTCAAAAAGTGGTCCATATTCTTTCAATTCTCTTTAAGGTAAGCATCAAAAATCATAATCTCAATTTTATTGATCTTTCCAAACTAATAAGAACACCTGTTGATTGCATGAATTTCTTAAAATATATGAGTAAAATTTGTTTTAAAAAGTTTTTTTTGTCATAATGGTGATTTCTTGCACAAAAACTCATATATGCTTTGAATTTTTAAACTCACTCATGCACACACATATATGTTTAAACAAATCATTATGATACTTGTCAATCTCATGACTAGTATCTACTTTTGACAAACATAGAGCAACATGATGAAACTTGTCTAAATTTTCAAAAGAAAAATAGTACAATTTAATTTCAAATTTATAGTTTTAAAAATGAGTCTAGACAAGGACTAATCTACACATGTTTAGCATATAGATTTTCAAACTTAACAACTTGATTAGTTTGCTAAATTTGTGGTTTTTCTAGGAAATGACCAACACGAGAAATCAACGTATCACGAACAATAGGCAACACATGGTGACTAGAACACTTCATGAGGAACGTATTGTTCATCATACCGAATTTCCCGAATTAACTCAACTTTTCACCCATAATAATTGCTTCTCGTTTCTTGAGCTTGATGAAACCATTTATCCAACGTTAATTAGGGAATTCTATGCTAATCTTGATGTTTCAAATCCCGATCAAGTTGCATTTTGACTTTTTGATACACCTTACACTTGGCCTTTTGAATAATTCGCAACCGTCATGGCCATTCCTTCAAATGGGCGTTCCTTCTATACTCCTTCAACCGATCTAAGAGCACTCAACCTTACATTTCTGCTGCAACCCATCTTAGATCTTATCACTACTCCGGAAGTACAATGAAACTTCAACCGATGGCTTCGCATTCAAGATAACAAAATCCGCCATGATCTTTAACTTATTCTTAATGTCATTCGGAACAATGTTTATTGTCGGGAACCCACCTCTACTCACATCTCCGAAACTGAAGTCGTTGTCATGTGGTCACTTCTCACTCATGAACCCATAAATCTCGCCTATCTCACTACTCAAAGAATGGGTTATCTTCGAGAACTAGGAACTCGTCCACTTCTGTACTCAAACCATCTTAATCGACTTTTCCGATTTGTTGGTGCCATCAACTCCTCTCAAATTCCTCAACCCGTGTCCACTGTTCCGCTAACCTATTGGGTAGCTCATTCGGTGATCATCCTCTCTTCCGACAATGAAAGCTCAACAATCTCCGATGCTTTTAGCACCAATGGCATTTATCCTTAAAAATAATTAATGTTGGTTAAGAATATTTTATAAGGGCGGATAGATACAACACTTCTCCGAGGATTAAAACTTGTTATGTCCTGATTATTGTAATGCACTTGCTATGCTTATCATGTTTGTTACTCTTTATGTCTACTATTGGTTCAAGAGGGAGCCATGTTATTAACATGAACAATTGATAAGTGTGTACGATTTAAGAGGGAGCATTACTCTAGGGCGCGCTTAGTTCCATGTAATTAATCACTTTGTTTTGATGATGACACACAAGAACCTAGTAATTAATCATATGTAGGACGACATGAGTTCATGAGCCTAAACTATCTCTAGCAAAAGACCAATACTTAAGTAATTATCTTGGAAAAAATGCTACACGGCTGCACCACGGTCGAGCGTGACACCAACCGTGTGTGTCCTGTGTGACGACCCGAAAATTTCCGACCAAATTTAAACTTAAATCTTATATGATTCCGACACGATAAGCAAAGTCTGTAATGTTGAGTCTCGAAAATTTTGAATTTGTGTTCATATAATTAATTACCCTTCGACTGTTTCCGACGATTCATGAACAATTATTGTAAATAAATATAAATATGTGTATATATAAATGTAAGTATATATAATAAATTGTAAATATAAAATAAACAATAGAATTAAATATGTAATATAGGATACAAAATAATTAAGTGTAAATTTAAAATGAATCTATATATAAATATATATGATTTCTATGAATAACTATTATTATATGTATACTGTAATATATATATAATTTATAAATAATAAATAAAGGTTATCATATTATGTATAATTATTAAATATTAAATATCACATAATTAATAATATATAATACAAGTTAAGGATATAGTTGTCATAATAACTTTCATTATTAATTATTAATACAATACTAATATCAATATTAATATTAGTTTTATGTACATATTATAATTGTAATTTAAATATTATCAGTTATTATAATTGTTATTATTATGTAATAGTATTATAATTATGGTTAGTATAATTATTATTAAGAATTATAAACATTATGATTATTATTAGAGTTATCATTGTTAGTACCACTATTATATTATAATAAGTAGTAAAATTTTGATTACTATTTTTATATAATTACCATTAACATTAAAATCATTATTATTATAAATATTCTTAGAAAGTAATACAATTTATTATTTTTATCATTAATAATATTATTATTATTATCATTCTTATTAATGACTATTACAAAACTTATTAAAAATTATCATTTTGGGTATTATTAATAACATCACATGATTATCAATATATTTTTTAAATTTATTATTATAAATATCTTGTTATTAATAATTAATGTAATTATTATTAATTAGTATTAATATTATTAATAATGTATTTATTAATTATTAATATATAAATCATATAAAAAGAAAAAGGTACGTAATCTGTTTTTAATCCATATCAAACAATATATATAAATCTGTTTTCTTGTCTTTAATTGTGTAATAAGAATCAAATACAAACAGATATATCCAAAATCTGTTAGCAGTTTCAATCTCCCTTTAAATTTTTTTTATTATTTTTGGTACCTACTTAATCTTTCTGTCTAATCATAATTGTTTTAAAACTTGATCAAATTCATTATTTAGTGATACATTTCGACATACATTACCAACTACCAACTCCAATTAACCTTTACAGCTTTCTAATTATTGAATTCAATCAGAAAAGATGAAGAAAACAGGTTTACTACCATGTTCTTAATTCATTTTTCAAATTAAACAATTTAGTAATCAATTTCAAATTGTGCTAATGAAGTGTTATTAGGAATCATACAATCAAACTTTCTGTAAAGTTTCAAAACCCAAATCATCCTATCGATCTTTAATTCTTGAGTCAAAGTTAAAATTTCAAAAAGTCAAACTTTTGTTCATCATCAAATTCGAATTCAAATCGATGTTTCTGATTCAATTGAGGTTACCGTTAGATTCTAGGAAGGAATTGAAACATCTTTTATGTTTTGATCTTTGTCTAAAACATCCTAAAAATCGATTTTGCAATTTGAGTTCATACGTTGTCGTAGGGACTATTTTTGCTGCAGTATTCCTTTTATATATATTTTTTTCGATCAATAGAACCCACATTCTGGTCGTTTATATTTCATTTGAAATCCCAAAAACCAAAACAACACTCACAGCTACTATCGTTATTGGTTTGGGGTCTGTTTGATTTTGTGAAGATGAAGAGACAAAAACTCGGTTTAAATAAAATTAAGTTAATAGATAAAACGGAAAGACAGAAGACGGAGTGTTGGTTAAGTGGTTAATCGGGTGAGCGGGTGGTTGCGGGTTCTAGCCCGGTTCGTGGCAATTTTTTTTGAAAAAGGATTTTAAAGGTATACACTTTCATATTTTTATTTCAATTATTATTATTATTATTATTATTATTATTATTATTATTATTATTATTATTATTATTATTATTATCAATTATTATTATTATTATGGTAATATAAATATAAATACTATGATTTATATTATTATCACTTTTGTTAATTAAGTAACATTAGTGAGTATTGTTAATGTTATTATTAGTATTGATCTAAGTATTATTATGATTAGGATTATTATTAGTTATCATTATTATTATTATGATAATTGTTATTACCCCTAATAAATTAGAAGTATCATTATCATTGATCACCTTAAGAGTATTATCATTATCGTCAATATTAGTATAAGTACTATAACTAGTAATATTATAATTATTACTAATAAAAGTATTCACTATCAACTGTTATTAGTATTATAACTATAGTTACAATTATAATTATTACTGCTATTATGGTTAAGTTAATTATTACCATTTCTATAATAATGTAATTACATATTATTATCATTAAAATAAATATTATTATTATCATAACTATAATTATTATCATTATTAGTATTCATATTAAGATTATTATTATTTTACTACTAATATTATCATAGTATTATTATTGGAATTATCATTTAGGTTAGTATTAGTATCAGTATCAAAATTATTATTATTACAAGATTAATAATGTATACCATCACTATTATAAGTATTATCATTACTATAAAATTTTTCATTTGAAACTACTGTTATTATCAGTATTATAAGACTTAATAATAAAACTATTATTAGTATTACCATTAATAGAATTATTAAATATTATTTTCCTTAGTATTAATATGAGTATTATTATTATTTTTATCATTACAAATATTATCTTAGTATAATTATAATTACTAATTTCAACAAACAAATGATAATCATATAAAAGTATATTTAACTTAACTATATTAATATTTTCATTTAAAATGAATACATTTAATTAAATAATAAAATATATATAAGTTATTAATACAAAAATTTTATCACTAATAATAATAATAATATATATATATGTTCGATTACGATTATGTGTATTAATAAATATACAAATGATATAGGTTCGTGAATCCGAGGCCAACCCTGCATTGTTCAGTATTGTCGTATGAATATTTTTACTACAAAATATTGTAGAGTGAGTTTCATTTGCTCCCTTTTTAAATGCTTTTGCAATATATATTTTTGGGACTGAGAATACATACACTGTTTTTATAAATGTTTGACGAAATAGACACAAGTACTTGAAACTACATTGTATGGTTGGATTACTATACCGAATATTGCCCCTTCAAGTCTGGTAACCTAAGAATTAGAGAAATGGCCCTTAATTGATGCGAATCCTAAAGATAGATCTATGGGCCTAACAAACCCCATTCTGGAATTTGGAATGCTTTAGTACTTCGATTTAAAAAGGTGATTGCGATTGCCGTTATATAGCATACTTGCGAGTATGCGGGGGATATTCTATATGCATTATGTTAATGTCGGTTACCAGGTGTTCATCATACGAATGATTTTTATACACTTGCGAGTGTATGATTATTTTTTAAATGAAATCTTGTGGTCTATTATATTATTGAAAATGATCGATTATGATAAACTAATGAACTCACCAACTTTTTGGTTGACACTTTAAAGCATGTTTATTCTCAGGTATTAAAGAAATCTTCCGCTGTGCATTTGCTCATTTTAAGGATATTACTTGGAGTCAGTCATGGCATATTCCAAAAGACGTTGCATTCGAGTCGTTGAGTTCATCAAGATTATTAATAAGTCAATTATAGTTGGATATATTATGAAATGGTATGCATGTCGTCAACTTTTGATGTAAAGAAAGTTTGTCTTTTAAAAACGAATGCAATGTTTGTAAAATGTATCATATAGAAGTCAAGTACCTCGCGATGTAACCAAATGTAATGTATTCGTCCGGATGGGTTAGGACGGGTCATTAGATCCTGCACCAACGAGTTCAAGGTTTTCTAAAACTGTAAACCTACGGCTGACTTCACGGACGACATCAGCCCGACCGCAGTTTTCTCTGTTACCAATCTTGACCAAATAAAGTTTGACTAGTTCCCGGCATCTATAATTTACAAAACCTTTTTTAACATGTTTATAATAGTTGCCCTCTTTGATCTAAAAAGAGTTTACCAAAAGATGTTAATTTTCACTAATCACACCTAATGACATCTTAATGACACTTTAAGCTTGATTTAGGCTAAAACACTCAAGTGTCATATCTCCTTACCCCAATACATAGTATCATTTAAACATACTAATAATGGTCATTAAAGTCCCAATTAAAGAGTTGCTCTTCCATTAGCTCTATGTATCATTATTTGTATAAGAATGTAATTAGTTCAAGTCTAGTCAAGATATAACAAGAATCATTGTGTTCAAACTAGATTCAAACTAGTTCATTTAAGTTGTAACAATGTTCTAAAGGGCAAGATACTCCCATAAGCAAAATGACAAGTAATTAAGAAAGGTTGATGAAGCTTTTGGAAGATAATGGTTAGTCAAGAGATAAAAATCTGCAATTACCTCTTTTGGTAATCAATGACAAATGGTCAAAGATTGAAGACTTTCTTCTTTAGAGGACATATCAACTTCCAAGCTTATGTCCAAAACATAAAGGGTAATGAGGATAATTTCAGAAGTAATTGGCCTCTAGTTGCAGCTATTCAACAAGGGAAAATGACAATTTTCAAAGGACAAAAACGGCCATAAGAATCAGATGTCAGAGGTACACGGTCGAACCACGGTCGACCGTGCAGTGAGCCGTATGACTTCCAGGCAGATTTCTCTTTCCTATAAAAGCCAAGCCTTGAAGCATTTGAAGACTCACCTCTTGCACTCATATTTTCTCATACTTACTGATATCATTCTTATACTTAATTTGTAATCTTTTAGAGTGATTCTAGCAAGAGTACTTGTATGCTTAAAGTTGTAAGTTTACTTGTAAACTATCTTCTTAAAGGGATCTAGAGGATAGTTGTGTTTTCACTAGGATAAGTTCATTGGGATCTTGTGGTAAGAGTTATAGGTGTTTGTGAAGTCTTCAAAGGGACGTAAGAGTTCACAAGGTGTGGCTTATCGAAGTACTAGTGTTGTATCCGGACACTCCATCGAGTTTGGAGTATCATAGTGAAGAAAAATCTCAATTCGTAGAATTGAGGAGTGGATTAAGGAAGATTAGTTAACGTCTTCCAGAACCACTATAAATCGTTTTGTTTATTCTCTCTTCCCGTATCTTTTACTTACAATTTAACATATATTTGTGTTGCTAGCATTATTAGAGAACAAACATTTCAAATCACACTATATCAAGTTCAAGTTCAACAAAACGCTAAAGAAATTTTTTAAAAATCGACTAAGTAACTATTCACCCCCCTCTAGTTACTTACAGCCCCTAATTGACGCGAATCCTAAAGATAGATCTATTGGGCCTAACAACCCCCATTCATGTCTATGGATGGCTTTAGTACTTCGAGATTACTATTATACAGACAAGATATCTGTGGGGATATTCTATGCATTAAGGTTAATGTCGGTTACCCGGTGTTCAATCTATATGAATGATTTTTATGCAGATGGCTATATGCATGCATGATGTTTATGAGAAATGAAAACATGAAATCTTGTGGTCTATTAAAAATGATGGAAATGAATATTGATGATAAACTAATGAACTCACCAACCTTTTGGTTGACACTTTAAAGCAGGTTTATTCTCAGGTTTGAAAGAAATCTTCCGCTTTGCATTCGCTTATTTTAGAGATATTACTTGAAGTCATTCATGACATATTTCAAAAGACGTTGCATTCGAGTCGTTGAGTTCATCAAGATTATTATTAAGTCAATTATAGTTGGATATATTATGAAATGGTATGCATGCCGTCAATTTTCGATGTAATAAAAGTTTGTCCTTTAAAAACGAATGCAATGTTTGTAAAATGTATCATATAGAGGTCAAATACCTCGCAATGAAATCAATTATTATGTAACGTTTATAATCGATATGAATGGGGCATTTCAGTTGGTATCAGAGCGGTGGTCGTAGCGAACCAGGTCTTGCATTAGTGTGTCTAACAGGTAGTTGTTAGGATACATTAGTGAGTCTGGACTTCGACCTAATAGTTGTTAGGTTACATTAATGAGTCTGGACTTGAACCTGGTCTGCATGTTAAAATTTTTGCTTACCATTCTTTGTCAAAAAATATCTACCTATTATTTTCAGTCTCGACACGTCTTATTGCAATTATTGCATAGATGGTGTACAGACAAATTCATATCTCATCACATTAAACCTTGTCTGACACGTTTCCTTAATTTCCTCCGTGATCTATTGGATCTCCTGTACCATATACAGGTATTCTATATAATTAGAATATCATCTGATATCCGAAAATAATTTCATATCGAAAACCCTTTTATCTAACCGTACAAGATGGAACTCGCAACTAGTTCAAATTCCTTAGAATCCGACAGCTCTTCCGATATGAAATTCCACTCGAGCTCCGAAAGCAGTGTAACCGGAATGGACCAACCAATTAGCCATCATCAATTCTGGATGAATTGGGGATGGGTTCGTAGTCGACTTAATCAATGGAAACGAGAAGAAGGCGATCCTTTCCATTAATCAAATTTCTCTCTCGACGAAGAACCTGAAGCACTTACCGGCGAACCAGTCTGAAGCATCATTTTCACTCTCATTTCCCGAATATCTCGCCATGATTATATACTATCTCAAATTCAAAACCTCATTCATTCTCTTGTTCCAACCGCCAATCATCCCGGAATAATAGAAGAAGTCAACGAGATTCGCGCTCGAGTAGTGACTTTGGAAAATATGATGCACAACTCGCAGGCATTACAGACAGCACCATTCGTACCAGCAGCACCACCAGCACCAGTAGTACCACCACCAACAACATCCGCATCACACGCCTCAACATCATAATCTATACCTTGAACTTAATCCTCGTTCTACATATCGTTCTACGTACTGTTCTACACCATCTAGCTTGTTTTACCTATCCATCTACATCAATACGCCTCATAGAATATTTACAACAATAACCGATGAAGTATTAATATATAACTTCATTGGAGAAATATTAAACGGCGATTTTGTAATCTCTAAAGTCTTAGAGATTATTTATTCTAGCTCAAACCGAAAAGCAAATGAGATTAATATCATATTAACTCATTAAATCCATGATTACATCTGAAGAAAATATATATGTATATATATATATATATATATATTTTCATAAAGATTGTAATTAAAAGTTCTTTTGTACAAGCTGTTAATGGTGAAAATATTTTAATGGATAGATAATACCCAAGGAATATTTAAATTTTACATTAATAAGTTACACTGTACATTCTTCGAATCTGATTCAATAGTCATTTACTATCCTACTTACATCCACAGATATACGAATCCGTTCACCACAGAATAACCATTTTTATACAATTTCATATTTGGATTTTGACTTAACAGAATCTAACAAGTGGCATAATGAAGAAAACATTGGACAAAAATAAAATTTATTAGAAACAAACAAATTAACTATGAGAAATTTTGTTAAGAATCCACGCTAACTGATGTCGTAGCGTGGGGTTACGAAATATACTATATTTTTAATACGGAATGCTACAAAATTTAACAAGTTTTAATTAAATATTTACAAAATGGATATACCAAAACCTTGCTACAACACAATAGGCAGTGTACCTAGTCGCGGAGTAGTATAGTTTTTAGTAAGTCCGGTTCGTTCCACAGGGAGACGGGCTTATGAAACACTTATTTTTATATAATTATATTTGTACAAAATATATATAATTATATATAATAATATATAAAAGGAGAGTTTACCGTTTAATGACCGGTTTGTCGATTTTATATTTTAAGCGAAGCGTATAGTAAATGACGATATTTAAATAACAATATAAAATAAATAACAATAATTAAAATGACAATAAATAAAAGTACGAGGAAATATGAAATAAAATATATTATGCTTATTTAAACTTCCGTAACCATGATGGTTGACGTGTTGATTTTAGTTTTATGCCCATGGGTTAATTGTGCTTTGTCCTGGATTATTTAATATGTCCGTCTGGTTTTTGTCCATAACAGTCCATCGGTCATAAATTTAAAGTGCGAGTGTCCTCGTCAATTTATTCTTATACCCGAAGTCAAATATTCCAACTAATTGGGGACTTAAACTGTAACAACGTTTTAATATTTTGTTTAATAATTACACCAGGATATCGACTGCGTGTAACCCAAGATTTTAATACTTTGTTATCAATTATGCCAAGTGTCCTTGTACATAATTTCACCCCTGTTTTAATAATTCCATAGACTATTAATCCATTCCCGTGTCCGGTTAAATGAACGATTATTCGTACATATAAATACCCCGCCCATCATGTCCGATCGAGTGTATATGGTTATTTATAGGTACATCCAATTGTAAATCTTTATATTAAAATTAACAAACTATCATTTAGTTAAACAAATATAAAGCCCATTAATAGCCCATAGTCTAATTTCCACAAGTGTCGTTCTTTTGTCCAAACCCCAATTATGGTACAAAGCCCAATTACCCAATTTTAACATTTTTAGCCCAACATCATGATTACTTCGTCTTAAATAAGCATAATAATAACTTAAGTACGAGACATTAATTTAAAAAGGAGAACATAGCTTACATTGATTATTTATCGCGTAGTGTTACACGAACAGAGCTCCGATTTTAAAACCCGTAAAATAACCTTTACATAACCCGAACTAATCTAATATAACACTAATCTATATTATATATATATATATATATATATATATATATATATATATATATATATATATATATATATATATATATATATATATATATATATATATTATATATATTTATTTTTATTATACTACGGAGTATTATTATTATTATGTTGGTGTGTGTAAAAACGAACGAAAACTGGCAAATTTATAGACCAGGCCTGATTCTGATCCTCATGCGACTCGCATGGGAAATAGCCTTCTGGCCATGCGAGTCGCATGGCCACCCTAGACAGCTCACATTGATTTGTCTCATAGCTTGCCGACATAATATTAAATATAAATAAAATATAAATAATTTTAATAATTATTTATATATTATATTATATTTATATGCATAGTAGACTAGATATTTTTGGTCCGTTGCGTCGCGCGTTTCTTCTTGGCTCGGGTCCCGGTTCCGGATTTTCGAACGTCTTCGCGTATTATTTTATATCGTGTACTTTGCGTTCCGCAACTTGTACTCTTGTCATTTTTAGACGTTCTTCATCAATAATTTGAACCACTTTAATTGTATCTTGTACATTTGAGCATTTTGGACCTTTCCGTCTTCAATTCTTCGTTTTTGCCTTTTGTCTTCGCACTTATTAAATATAAACGAATATTACTTGAATATGGAACAATTACAACTAAAATCCTGTCTTTCTTGGGGGATAATGCTATGAAATATATGTTCCTTTTTAGCCTTATCAATATCCCCACACTTGAACGTTGCTTGTCCTCAAGCAATACAGTCTTGAAATGATATAATACATCACACGAATCACTTCTTTATTCTTCACACTTTGTACATCAGTGATTTTGATAGAGCGGTATAAACAATGATAGTAATGATAGAACCATGGTTAAAGGTGGGTGTGTCATCCACAGTTGCCTTGGGTTTAGGTCAACGACACTTACAATCAAATAGCCGATTTACTTTCGGTTTTCAAAGCAAAGTGCACATTTGAAAGGTGGTTTACAGTCCCACATGACTATAAAAATGTAGATCCTTAAGGAAATTGGATCTTTATGAAAACATTTGATCTTTTAAAAATTCAAGCTAGATTTTACCCTAGACAAGTTTTCTGATTTGATCCATCATCGGTGTTGCAAAATATATTTGTGGATCAATATTTTGGCTTAAAACTTTTAGGTTCGTGTAATCCACTGCTATCCCGGTATCGGAAGCACACATCCAGTTTACTTGTTCCGTATATTACCTTTCGGTAAACTACCGTCCGGTTGTAAAGGAAAGCGATGAACAAGAAACTGTTAAGGCAATGTCTAATGACATGCATTTGTTCATGGTCTAATTAACTTGTCGGATGCTAGAACTATCCTTGGTAGGAGCAATAGTAAAGATCATCCTTTGATTTTTCGGTCTGGCACAAGGTCCTGTCTTCGACCATGCTATGCAACCACCGTTCTTACGGTTGACACCCGATTTGGTTCAGGTGACCTAATGAATTCCAGGTGAATTCCTAGGATTTTACGTTCAATGGTAATGAACGCATTGAAAATGGGTTTTCAGAAAACAAATCGGTTTGTAATTTTTATCAAAATATTTTCTCGTTCAAGCTCGAGTTTAGATATCATCGAATTCCATAAGTTTGAATTCTCAATCTTTAAGGTCAATCTCAAGGATTGAGTAATATCAGGCTTAAAAGCTGATTTTTGATCTTTAAAGGAGATTATCCTTTCTGGGGATCTGATTCATTAGTCTTATCAAGCTAATTTGCACGGTGCCCCCCCATTGTACGAGATAAATCCTTCTCATGGTTAGGATAAATCTGACCACTTGGCGACCCTGTTTGATGCTGAGGTCCGTGGATTTCCAGCTGATTTTAGAGATGACTTTTCTAGATTTTTCGTCAACCTACAGCTGGTCTGGATGACAACTTCATGACCTAAATCAAGAAGCGCGTGTCTTTTTCGGAAGACTTTACTTCCTTTTAATGATGGAATTGATTCATCGTGTAGATCCATCTATTCTTTTTTTTCATCGGGTAAAACAGTTAATTTAGTCCAAAACAAAAACTCCTGCAATAACTTTACAGAAACATGTGATAGATAGTTTTTAATTGAATAACTTGGTACATTCTCCCCACACTTAGTTTCTTTCTTTGCCTTTTTATTCTCATTTATTCCATTTTAAATGAATTCAAGCGTTTTTGGTTGTTTCTCAATTTATGTCCTTTTCGAGGTAACGATAATTTCGGTATTATCACCTAGTTTTCATCGTTCATAAATATGTATAAACATGATTTTGACTTCATTTAGTTGAAATTTTTTTCAAATTTTCCCAAAATTTGGCAAATAAACCAAGTATAAACCCGAGAGAATTTATAACCCTTCCCCACACTTAAGATCATGCAATGCCCTCATTTGCATGAAATCAGACTATACTTATAAATTCATGAGGGTGATTAGTGTAGAAAAGTGATTAAGATTACCTAGTTTGTACTTACAAAGCTCGTCGAATGATAGATGGCGCGCCTCACCGTTCATTCCTTCTTGTTTTATCACACATGTTTTTCTTCAAAAATGGTTGCTTTTCTGAACTGTTTGCTAATTTTTGAAAATGCGTATTTTACCCTAAGTTATCATGCATGTTTATTAACGAGTTATGCACTAACCCGAACCCCTAATTTAACGTTAAGTAGGGTTAGACTTCCCTACACTTTAGCTGACGATATGTGAAGTCGGTGGAATAAGTTCCACGAATTAAAATAGTGAGCCAGTTATTTATATCTCGGGTGGTGTATAATATATCAATGGGTTTAAAGTTTAGACTCACCCGAACGTCACTACTTAATTCTTTTTTAAGTGTAGCTTTTAGTAAATGGATATGTCTCTTTTCTGTTTCTTGGTCAAATGGATCGATATACACCGACATACATTCTATAGGGCGGACAATTCCTAATATTTTCTTCCTTTTATTCTCGAGATCAAAGTTTTCACCTCTATTACCCAATTGGGTGAAATCCGAAGTGTCATTATCTATTACAGCTCGTAGTTCATCTTGGGTAGATAACTCGTCTATTGAGAATATTGGGTTGGAAGGTTGTGGAATGGTGAATTTCGGTTTGGCCTCGGGGGTAAAATTTTCAACGTTATCGTTTTCCCAAGAGTACCAATTTGTCACCCTTACTTTATCTTTATTGGTTGATGGATTGATGCTTTCGTCAGTAGAGGCTAATGTGTCGATATATTGTGAAATTGGTAAGACTGAATAAAAAGTATCATCGGGATAGTTGGTGATTTCGGAGCTCTCGAATTCATCAAAATTCGATGATATGAGATTTTCTTGCACAATACTCCTCAGATCAACAGGTGTGTAGTCTGATAGAGTTTCAGCTTGCCGGTTTACAAACTCGCTCATTTGTTCATTTTGAGCATCGAGTTCTTCGAGTTTGATTTTCATATGATCTAAAGAATTTTCGGACACGTAATTTTCCTCGTCTTCTGGTTGTTGGGTTTCGATAAATTCTTGGGAATAATCCCAGTTTGAATTGCGTTCTTCGTAATCGCTCCATTCAGGTTCTGTGGGTACGTAATTTTCCATAGGAACATAATAGTAACATTCCCATGTTGAGTGATAATCTCCACAGATTTCACAACCAGTTATTGTTTCGTCGTTCGCGATCCAAGATTGACTGATCGAATTGTCATCAACACTCATTTGAGAGTATTGATTTAATTGATTTCGGAGTTCAAAAAGAGTTTCCAAGGCTTTGTTTTCAAATTTTTCCATTTTATTGCGATGGCCAAATTTTAGCTACAATGTGGTGCATTCACGAATTATCCTATTAGTTATAAAAAATAGAAAAACTTATCTAAGTTGTCCAATTAATAGACTTTTCTGATTTTTGCCCACGTTTCGAATAGCCAAAAGATGCAGCAGGTAGCCAGGACCCTTTAAATCGGAAGCCCACAACTAGCCACTAACAAATCCAACTATTACTACGAACCAGAAAAATGTCAACGTCCATTAATTTAACTACTTAAATAATTTTTCTTTCCGTTTGAGAATTAGATAAGAAGTAGAGAAAATTTCTAAGTCCTAGAAAACTAAAGCGTCGAGAAATAAGAAAGAAATAGATTGCGCGTCGAAAAGTGTCGAAAAAATAAAAAGGTAGAAAAATAGGCGTCGAAAAATAAAAATAAGAAAATAAAACGTCGGAACTTAAAAGTCTAAAAACTAAATCTAAAAAGTTGTGCCTAAAGGTATTAAGGCTTAGAAGCAATTCTATAGGAAATACGCAATTACTTAAAGGCACTAAAATCTATTTAAAACTAAAGCGAAAAACGGCGTCGCAAAATTCTAAAGCACCTAAATCTTAGTCTAAGGAATAAGCACTTAAGGGATTTTACGGCAATGCCTAAAAATTCTAGAAATAAAAATGAAACTACGGCAAAAACTAGACTTAAAACTAAGCACGAATGATAAAAATACAAAAATTACGCTAAAAATAAATAAAAGATACAAAATATAAAAGTTAATAAAAAGTTTATAAAAATTATTAGTTTTATAAAAATATTATTTTTATATTTTATATTATAAAAGTATTAAGTTTATAAATTTAAAACTAATTAAAAGTAAATATAAATTAAATTATCTAAAAATAATAATAATAATAATAAAAACTAGGGTTATAATAATAATAATAAAATAAAACGTAATAAATGCGTTTTTAGGTCAAGTGAGTGGGCCTGTCAGAACCCCTCATGCGACTCGCATGGGTCTAAGAGAAAAGGTCATGTGACTCGCATGACCTGCTGGTTCAGTTCAAGAAGGGTTCAAAATTGACAGGTCAGTTCGTATTATTTATTATTTATTATTTATTTTTATTTTGTTTTATATTTAAAGTAAAATATATATAAAATAAATAAAAACTTATATTTTTATAAAACTAAAAATAGAAATATTTTATATTTTCATAAATAAAAATCTTAAAAATATATAAAAGCAATTATTTTTTTTCTTTCGGTTTTTAAATTTTTAAATTTTTTTTTTATAGATTTTATATTGTTTTTCTAAAAATGTAAATAAATATTTCGCCGACTCCCCGGCAGCGGCGCCAAAAACTTGATGTCGTAGCGTGGGGTTACGAAATATACTATATTTTTAATACGGAATGCTACAAAATTTAACAAGTTTTAATTAAATATTTACAAAATGGATATACCAAAACCTTGCTACAACACAATAGGCAGTGTACCTAGTCGCGGAGTAGTATAGTTTTTAGTAAGTCCGGTTCGTTCCACAGGGAGACGGGCTTATGAAACACTTATTTTTATATAATTATATTTGTACAAAATATATATAATTATATATAATAATATATAAAAGGAGAGTTTACCGTTTAATGACCGGTTTGTCGATTTTATATTTTAAGCGAAGCGTATAGTAAATGACGATATTTAAATAACAATATAAAATAAATAACAATAATTAAAATGACAATAAATAAAAGTACGAGGAAATATGAAATAAAATATATTATGCTTATTTAAACTTCCGTAACCATGATGGTTGACGTGTTGATTTTAGTTTTATGCCCATGGGTTAATTGTCCTTTGTCCTGGATTATTTAATATGTCCGTCTGGTTTTTGTCCATAACAGTCCATCGGTCATAAATTTAAAGTGCGAGTGTCCTCGTCAATTTATTCTTATACCCGAAGTCAAATATTCCAACTAATTGGGGACTTAAACTGTAACAAGGTTTTAATATTTTGTTTAATAATTACACCAGGATATCGACTGCGTGTAACCCAAGATTTTAATACTTTGTTATCAATTATGCCAAGTGTCCTTGTACATAATTTCACCCCTGTTTTAATAATTCCATAGACTATTAATCCATTCCCGTGTCCGGTTAAATGAACGATTATTCGTACATATAAATACCCCGCCCATCGTGTCCGATCGAGTGTATATGGTTATTTATAGGTACATCCAATTGTAAATCTTTATATTAAAATTAACAAACTATCATTTAGTTAAACAAATATAAAGCCCATTAATAGCCCATAGTCTAATTTCCACAAGTGTCGTTCTTTTGTCCAAACCCCAATTATGGTACAAAGCCCAATTACCCAATTTTAATATTTTTAGCCCAACATCATGATTACTTCGTCTTAAATAAGCATAATAATAACTTAAGTACGAGACATTAATTTAAAAAGGAGAACATAGCTTACATTGATTATTTATCGCGTAGTGTTACACGGACAGAGCTCTGATTTTAAAACCCGTAAAATAACCTTTACATAACCCGAACTAATCTAATATAACACTAATCTATATTATATATATATATATATATATATATATATATATTATATATATTTATTTTTATTATACTACGGAGTATTATTATTATTATGTTGGTGTGTGTAAAAACGAACGAAAACTGGCAAATTTATAGACCAGGCCTGATTCTGATCCTCATGCGACTCGCATGGGAAATAGCCTTCTGGCCATGCGAGTCGCATGGCCACCCTGGACAGCTCACATTGATTTGTCTCATAGCTTGCCGACATAATATTAAATATAAATAAAATATAAATAATTTTAATAATTATTTATATATTATATTATATTTATATGCATAGTAGACTAGATATTTTTGGTCCGTTGCGTCGCGCGTTTCTTCTTGGCTCGGGTCCCGGTTTCGGATTTTCGGACGTCTTCGCGTATTATTTTATATCGTGTACTTTGCGTTCCGCAACTTGTACTCTTGTCATTTTTAGACGCTCTTCATCAATAATTTGAACCACTTTAATTGTATCTTGTACATTTGAGCATTTTGGACCTTTCCGTCTTCAATTCTTCGTTTTCGCCTTTTGTCTTCGCACTTATTAAATATAAACGAATATTACTTGAATATGGAACAATTACAACTAAAATCCTGTCTTTCTTGGGGGATAATGCTATGAAATATATGTTCCTTTTTAGCCTTATCACTAACAAAATCCTAGCTAACTGTTCCTAGCTAACTGATAATTCCTTATTACATTTTAATTATCGCAATTTTAATTCTCGCAATTTTATTTATCGTCATTCAATTTCTGTTATTTATTTTACGCACTTTAAATATTGTCGGAGAAATCGGGACACATATACAATGTTTTGACATATCATATCGACGTCATCTATATATATTATTTGGAATAACCGTAAGTCACTCTATATCGCGGTAATGCTCGAGTTAGCATATAAAGGGTCGAGGTTGATTCTAAAATAATATATACTTTGAGTTGTGATCGAATCTGAGACATGTATACAATGGGTCACGATACGTATTAATTTATTCGAATATTATATATTAAACTATATAAGAATTATTGGACTACTAACTGTGGACTACTAACTGTGGACTACTAACATTAGACAATTAAAATGAATTAAAATATTGATTATAACATATGAAACTAAACATTTCTTCAAGTTTGCCACTTGATTTCATCTTAAACCTCATTTGTATCTTGATGATTACAATCTGCGTTCAAACCTTTCATGATTCTTGAAAACACCTCAATCGAGGGGATAAACCAACCGCACTTCATCTACGGAAAAAAAGATTGATGCATATAGTTATGCACCTGAAAACACTCGGAATCTGAGTAAATGTTTAACACGTAACTGTGCTAATTCCTTTAGCATTATTATTACCGAAAATAACTTTGCAACTCCTGTTCGAGATAGCCAATTTTGTCACAGCACCAGCAAGTCAACTTCGACTTTTCATTCGGATTAGCCTTATTATAACCTTGATATATAAGTTTTCTTTTCGTCATCGTTATTAGGGAACCGTTTATATCCCACCCTAGTAGCAGTAAACTTAC
The DNA here is from genome assembly GCF_046630445.1 of Rutidosis leptorrhynchoides. Classification (NCBI taxonomy): domain Eukaryota; kingdom Viridiplantae; phylum Streptophyta; class Magnoliopsida; order Asterales; family Asteraceae; genus Rutidosis; species Rutidosis leptorrhynchoides. Next base: position 128,345,898 of record NC_092333.1, on the reverse strand, counting down.
CAGCAACTTCATTTCTCATTGGCTTAAGTCTCTCCGAAAAAACCATTATATTTTTTCATTAAAACCTTATCATATACTCATCCGTATCTTGTAATAAGAATTGCCATACCAATTATCGAGAATTAGCAATCAGTATTTTAAATTTCGCAGCGTTACTACATCAATAGTTATATGTATACATATAACCTTTACCTTTTAGAATTATGACCTTCTATTCTGAAATTATGAAAAGCACCCAGTCTGCGAATCAATATTCTGAATTTTGAAAAGTTGAATGAAGCAATAAAAACTGTAAATGACTTTAACAGCTAAAAGTTTGATGATAAAGAATTGTATGTTGGCAAAGCTCAGAAATGTTGGAACTGGAAAACGAATTGAGCAAACTATGAAGAAGACTGTAGACAAATCACAAAGACTAAACCTGCCTTCAAAGAATTCAAATGATTCAGTGTCTGCTAAAGTCATTAACGAATACCTTGCTCCTGACTCTTAACCCTTACGGACAAATATTCTTCAACATCTTTTGACATTAAAAATTCTAAGATATCATCGTATCTTTCATTATAAATATCCTCGATATTTCTGAAGGTATTTTCATAACTATTCTTATCTGAAACCATTTATCTCTTTGCGATATCAGTGTTACATCAGAAAGGAAACTGTTTTAGTTTCTAAATTCTGAAAAATTCGAGTTTAAATTATGAATGTTATTGAAGTAGTGTTGAGAACTGAAGCATGAGTTAGTATAATATAATGACACTTGATCAACGTGATTATATTACAGTAAGTCATGTTGAGTTTCTAATAGAACATAATGATTCACAGATTATAACGTCATCATGTGCCATGTTACACGGCTCTTACATTCAATCTAATCTCTAAACATATCAAGAACATATTTTCTTGATAGTTCTATCTTTTCTTTTAAATTCTGGTAATTTAACCAATCAAGATCGTGCTATTACAATTTCTCTCTTAGAACATTAGTCATGTTCATTCGAAACTTCGTACCTACGAATTTTGGACCATTACTTGCGGAGAGAAAGCAAAAGAATGGAATTCCAAAATAGAAAAGGGAGTATAAATCGCAGCAAATAAAAGAGAGCATTAACTGTGGATGAAAATGATTATAGAAGACAGAAGATAGGACTTCGAAATATAAAGAAAAATATAAAGCCCAACAACAATGCTGAAATTACGAACCGTGTATATCAATGCGTATAGCAATATAAAGACTCGGGAGAACTAAAAACACTATAAACCCAAGAGCATAGTAGAAGTAGACAGATTCCTCCAGTGGAAGATGAAAAAGGAGAATGATTGATATGAAAGTCAGGATTATATCCAGAATTAAAACTGAATGAAGGATATTGACTGATGATTTGGAAATATGAATTAAAGTATAGAAAATGGGAGCAGTGGAAAATAATGGAACGGAAAAAGTTTAATTTATAATGGAAATATCAGATAGAGTGATCGAGGCAGATCACCGTATTTTATTATAGAGATCTTAATTTCCTTAATTACCGAAGAACCAAATCTTATTACTAAGATTTTCTCTAAATCCCTTGAACTCCGGAAGTCAACCCTATCTACGTCAAAAGATATGACGAAACTTTATTTTCTCATTTCACTCTTTTACGATAGCTTCATTCGTACTCTTCACATAAATGAATTGTTTTATCTACATTACTCAATAATGATAAAACTTTATTTGTCAACCAAAATTCGTCATAAAAACATTCTTATTGTTAGCCATGACGACCTCAATCAAATTTTGGGACGAAATTTCTTTAACGGGTAGGTACTGTTCTGAATTTATTTAGTAAACGATAGAAGCACTCGTTTATCATTCAATGGTTATTTAAATAAGTTAAATTCAAATTAGGTGATTTTAAAATAAACGGTGATCCGAAAATGAGTAATATAAATTTTAGGCTTATTAAAAATGTATTTAGGAACTATTTGTTGAATTTTAAAACTTTTTATATTTTACTTGGGGTTGGGAGTGAATAATAAATGTAATTTTTATTTGATAGTTAATGATCGAATTTTATAGCATAATGACCAAAATAAATAAATATAGTTAATTTAAAAATATGGAATTTTTCTGAACACTTTTATCCACTACTGATTAACAACAAAGTACGATACCCTCTCCGTGGAAACTATCGGCAGTACAATTATATATGTGAGGATGCTAAATTTTTAATATTATATTAATTGTTGCACGTTTCTTTTACTAATCTATTTATCTATCTCTTTAATCTATCTATCTATTTTAAATATCTGTATAAACATATACACATGTATATGATAAACACACAACCACAATTCAACATCCATCTAGCCACCTTGAACCTCCACCGGATAATACCCTCACCTCCATCACCCGCCATGAATCGCCGGAAAACACCACCAACCGCCACCACTTTCTTTATCTCTCTCTCTCCTCTCTCTCTTCCTCATCCTCACTTTCTCTCAATTCTTCGTGAAACACCATGAACACCCTTTTGCTCATCATATCCGACAACCTTCAACCCTCATCACCATGAACAACCACCACCATTCGCCACCCATAACCTGCAACACCTATTTTTTTAGTTTTCATTTGAACCAGGCTGCTACAGTTACTCGAATTCTGTTTATGTTTTGATGATGAAGATGATACCGTATGATGATGATGTGAGGTGATACATGATAATAACGTGATGTTTGATGTTGATTAAAAGTTGATGATGGTGATGGCAAGGTCATGATGATGATTACGATATGCTAACATGGTGGAAGACATGCGAAGATGATGATGATTAGGATGATGATTCGATGATCATGATAGTGATTTGATCATGATAATGATGGTGAAGAACGATGAAAACAAAAAAAGATGATGAATAGGGCCGTGATGTTGATAATGATGCTCGACGAGGTGATGTATGATAATGATGTTGACGGTGTTGATGATCGAGATGATGATGGTATCACGAATAAGGATATGATTATGATGATGATAATGATGTACGGTTTATATGATGTACGATGGTTCTATGGTGATAAAGATGATGATGATCGATGGTATTATGATGGATGATACGAAGATGATGAAAATGTTGATGGTGATGCTCGTAACTGTGATGATAGATGAGTAGATATTGATGATGGTATGTACCATACGGTGATGATGATGGATATCACACGATGATGATGATAAAACTAGATGATGATTATGATGATGACGAATTGATGGAGATGATTATGAGGTGAGATGATGATGTTGATATAGAAAATGATGACCGATGATGATCATGTAGTGTGATTATGATTATGATTATGATTAACGGAGATGATTATGATCATGTATGTGTATGATGATGATGAGGGGGTAAGGAGATGATGATGCCAATGGTACCATGATATGATGATGGTGAACACGTATGATGATGATGGTATATACATGATGATAATAATGATTAAATGGTATAAATTTTATCATAATTATCATAATTATATTTTGTTTTTATTTATTTATCATTTTTATTATTATTATTATTATTATTATTATTATTATTATTATTATTATTATTATTATTATTATTATTATTATTATTATTATTATTATTATTATTATTATTAAGTACAAGTATTATCATTATTATTAGTATTATTATTATTAAGTAGTATAAATATTATTATTATTACTATCATTATTAGTATTATTATTAACTTTATTATTATTAAAGATCAGTATTATTATTACCATTAACATTATTATCATTAGGAATATAAGTATTATTATTATCATGGGTATTATTATTAGTGTATTATTATCAAGATTATTATCATTATTATCATTAGTAGTAAAACTGTTATCTTATAGTTATTATTATCAGTATTATTATTGTGACCATTATTACTAAAAGTATCACTATTATTAAATAATAGTATCAGAAGTACCATTTAACATTAATTTTAGTATTATTAATTAAATGATAGTTAATATTTCTATTAAAACTAAAATTGTTATTAAACTTATCATTTTTATTGAAAATATTATTTTTACTAAAACTATTATTTTTATTTTATCATTATTAGTAAAACTATCATTTTTATTATTAAAGTATCATTTTTATTATTATTCGAATTATCATAATTTTTATCATTATTATTATTAGTATTATTAATAAATCAAATAAATATTTTTTATATAAAAGTATATTTATGACATAAAACCTAACCATATTAATACCTTTGTAATAAATGTTATTAATCTATATAAAAATGAATATATCTAATTAAGTTATTAATAAAACACATGATATAAAATAACAATTAAAATCACTAATAATATATATATATATTTGTTCGATTACCATTACATGTGTTAATATACATAATTGAATATAGATTCGTGAATCCGAGGCCAACCCTGCACTTGTTCAATGTTGCCATATGTATTTTTACTACAAAATACAGTATCGTGAGTTTCATTACTCCCTTTTTAAATGCTTTTGCCATATATATTTTTGGGACTGAGAATACATGCGCTTTTATAAATGTTTGACGAAATAGACACAAGTAATCGAAAACTACATTATATGGTTGGATTATCGAAATTGAATATCGCCCTTCAAGTCTGGTAACCTAAGAAATTGGGAAATGGCCCCTAATTAACGCGAATCCTAAAGATAGATCTATTGGGCCTAACAACCCCCATTCATGTCTATGGATGGCTTTAGTACTTTGAGATTATTATTATACAAATGAGATGTCTGTGGGGATATTCTATACATTAAGGTTAATGTCGGTTACCAGGTGTTCAATCCATATATGATTTTTTATGCAGATGGCTATATGCATGCATGATGTTTATGAGAAATGAAAATATGAAATCTTGTGGTCTATTAAAAATGATGGAAATGAATATTGATGATAAACTAATGAACTCACCAACCTTTTGGTTGGCACTTTAAAGCATGTTTATTCTCATGTTTGAAAGAAATCTTCCGCTGTGCATTCGCTCATTTTAGAGATATTACTTGAAGTTATTCATGACATATTTCAAAAGGCGTTGCATTCGAGTCGTTGAGTTCATCAAGATTATTATTAAGTCAATTATAGTTGGATATATTATGAAATAGTATGCATGCCGTCAACATTCGATGTAATGAAAGTTTGTCTTTTAAAAACGAATGCGATGTTTGTAAAATGTATCATATAGAGGTTAAATACCTAGCAATGAAATCAATTATTATGTAACATTTTTAATCGATATGAACGGGGCATTTCACTAACCTTGACCATGCTCAAGTGGTCCTATAGTACATCAACATTGTACTTTACTATTGCAACAGTATTTCCTCGAGTCTTATACTCTTGACCAATGTCTTGATCTGGTCCTACGATAATTCCCCATGTACTTTATAGTATTTTTGATGGGTTCATACCTTGACCAATGTATAAACACAGATAATTAATTACCTTATAATTGTCGACTTTATAAAAGGTTTTAATCACGTTTATTGGTGGAAGGACGATAATAACGAGGCTTTGATATCATAGACAGAAAGTGAGTACGAAACGATAATCATCCCTAACTAACATTATTAAATCATGGCAAACAATTAAGCAATTACTCATACATCATGGCAACAAGCATTTCTAATATTAATAAATCACAAACATCCAACAAGAATATTATAATAATAAATTAATAAAAGAAAGGATAGATATTACCGAATAATGTCTCCAGAATAACACTTGTATTTCTTCATAATATCCATAGCGTCACAGTGCTTGATAGCTTCTACTACTAACTACATACTAATCTCCTATCGATCACTAGAGAGCGACAATAAAGAGATAATTACATTTCCTAATCTTTGTACTTTTCTCTCTCTAGAATCTAGAGAGAGAAAGTAGAGAGAGAACTAATCTCCTAATGATCACTAAAGAGCGACAATAGAGAGATATTTAGAAATAGAAGTAAAGAATAGTGTTTGAAATAGTGGGATGAAGCCCCCATTTATTGGAAGTGCTTGGTGGCAAAATTGTAATTAAATGGCTGAAAAACGGCTTGCCACTTGGCAGGCCGTTTGGAAAGCCTATTAGCAGGCCGTCTGCCATGGCCGTTTGCCCAGACAATCCGTTTTTTATGCCCATTTGCTGGCAGGCCGTTTTCCATTATGGCAAGCCGTTTGGCAAGCCGTTTGCTGGATCGTAACTTGTCTTTCACCGTTTTCGCTCTAGAATCTTCGTTTTAGCTCCATTTTTGACGATTATTGTGCCCACGCGTTCGTAATTAAATATCCTACAACATGAGATTAAGTAAATAAACTTTTTAAAAAATTATAAAATAAGTTATTTAAACGCGAGTTAATTGTCTTAGCCGGTTTTGCTTATTTTTCCTCGTTTTTCATCCGTTTTTAGTGATTCTTGAAACATAGCATTTGTAATGACATAATCTACCGAATGAAGCAAATAAATGCTTATTTAGATGATAAAGTCAATTACTTTATCATAAATGGGGCTAATATCGGGGGTAAAAACGTGACTTTTTAGCCGATATCACTGTTTGATGTACAAGTAAACCATTGGGCATATGCTCAATCTGTAAACCAAGGAAATACTTGGTTTTTCCGAGATCTTTCATTTCAAATTATTTTCTTAGAAGTTGAATGGCTTCATTGATCTCGTTATTTATCCCCACCATGTTAAGGTCTTCGACATACACAGCTATGATAAATGTTGTTTTCTAAATGAAAACACATGGGTAAATAAGATTATTTATATACCCTTTGCTTATCAAGTAATCACTTAATTGGTTATATCACATACGCCATGATTATTTCAACCCATATAAAGACCTTTGTAATTTAATTGAGTACATTTATTTGGGTTTTGCATTAGATGCTTCTGATACCTTAAAACCTTCGGGTATCTTCATATATATATATATATATATATATATATATATATATATATATATATATATATATATATATATATATATATATATGTATTCAAGTTATCCATATAGATAAGCTAGAACAACATCTATGAGATGCATTTCTAAGTTTTTATAAACTTCCAGGCTGATTACGTATTTAAAAGTAATTGCATCCATAACAGGAGAATAATTTTCCTCATAATCAATTCATGGTCTTTGAGAAAAACCTTGAGCTACAAGTCTAGCTTTATACCTTGTAACTTCATTTTTCTCATTTCTTTTTTGCACAAAAATCCATCTATACCCCACAGGTTTCACATCTTTAGGTGTGAGAATGATTGTGACGATCGCTCCAAATCTATATGGACGAACACGTCATTCATCGATTTCATTGCGAGGTATTTGACCTCTATATGATACGTTTTGTAAATATTGCATTCTTTTGAAAAGGCATACCATAAATGAATATTTAAATCCAAGGTTTTCGACATCTGATGATTTCTACATATAGACAATCACCGTAAATAATAGTTTACAATAATACTTCCGTTGACAATGCAGTCGAAATAGATACATGATGATGGTTTTGTGAATGCAATGTTTTCTTGAATAAAGCATGCAAGACTCCATGCACATAGCTTGTATAACATATAAGCAAACAGTGGAAGACTTCTAGGGAACCTGAGAATAAACATGCTAACAAGTGTCAACACAAAGGTTGGTGAGTTCATAGTTTTAGTGTTTCGCAAAATCTGTATATAAAGGTGGATCACAAGATTTCAGTTGTTTCATCCAGAAACATTTATCAAATTATTCTACAAGATTGAGCACCCTGGTAACTAAGCTTTAACGTCTATCTAATAAGTACCCCTGTGTTTAACATGCAACCAACATGTACGATACACTCAAATAGCATACGTCTGTTTTATAGTTCAGGCTAGGGTTTCTATACCTGGAACAGACGGGGATGTCATGCCCTATGGATCCATATACTACTACTCGCGCCAACCAGTTCTTATAACTGGCAGTTACTAGTTACCAAAGCTAAGGGATTTTCAGTTCAAACTCAGTGTAGAATTTAGTATGTACTTGTATCCATTGCGTTTAAAATAAAGTGCATGTATTCTCAGCCCAAAAATGTATTGCAAAAGCAATTAAAAAGGGATCAATGAAACTCACCTTAGCAGCATATAAAGTCGGTCACCAAAACGTGACCAAAACTCGGATTACCAAATAACCATAGATCTCAACCTAGAGAACATATGTTGGTCAATAAATGTCTATCAAGCTAGGTCAGGTCATAGTGTATCACAATCCTAATGCTCGAGATCGACATACAAAAGTTATCAAAAGTTATTTTAAAAAGTCAATCTAACTCAATACAATAGTTGAATAATCATGGTAATCGAATCATTTTAATATTTCTCATAGTTTCCCAATTTTTGTAAAATTAAACTATAGTTTTTATAAGGCTTTAAAATATGATAAAACAATCAGTTTTGACAATTGTTCAACAAAACGAGACGTGCCTTATATAAGAATTCATTTACTCGGTTGGTAATATTTAAAAATCCATTTTATCAATCTCGTAAACAAGTTGTTTAAATCTTAATTGCAGATTCAAAAGAAATTTCAATTAACATCAATCATAATTCAGTTGATCATATCTTTTAATCCGTTCATCGAAACTATTTGATATCTAAATGAAAAGTCATTGATATTTCGCTAGCTTTCCAAAAACATGCATATCATATACCTTTTTCCAGTAATATATGTATTTAATTCGTGATTTATTATAAACTGTTTAACGACGAAATTTAGCATACAAGCATGTATAAACATATATTCGAGCACTAGACATGGATACACAATTAATATATAAAAGATAAAATATGAGTGCTTACGTATCAATATTGAGATTCAATATTGTAGGAAAGTACGTAGACGTAACGGAGATGATTAATACTAGGTTTGTCTTGCCAATAATACCCATGACATTACCCATAACCTCCATAGCTATATCCCATAGTTTCCTTAGCTTTGACTCACTCGATAACCATTTTTGAAATCGTTTGGACATAACCTTGTCGTAGCATTTTATGTATAATACTAATAATATAATATTACTAATAATAATTAGATTAATAATAATATTAATCTTAATAATAATAATAATAATAATAATAATAATAATAATAATAATAATAATAATAATAATAATAATAATAATAATAATATAAGTATATATAAAGAGACAGAGATGAGAGTGAATTAAATTGTGAGAAACAAATCGCGAATTCGATTAAATTTATAGATGTGGCCTGTCCCAGCCCTCCATGCGATCGCATGGGTTTGAGGCACAATGGCCATGCGATCGCATGACCTCTTTTTCCAGCTCACAATCATTTTTGTCCTACGCTTGTCGACATATTTATTAATTATATTTATAATATATAATTTATATAATTAATTATATATTATATTAAATTCACGTGCATACTTGACTTGTAATTTATGTTTCGATAAGTCGTACGTCATCACGCGACTTATGTCCCGGTTTCGGTTTTTCATATGTCCATTCATACGCTGAGAACACTGGCTCTTTACATTTCGTGACTCGTACCTTTGTTAAAATATAGTCTTAAATTATCAATAAACTATACCACTCAAAGTGTATCTTAAACTTTCGAGTGTTTTGGTCATTTACTTCTATAAATCATCGTCTCGTAGTATATACATATACATTTTCATTTTGAAATAGTGTTTACTGTAGCAAAGTTAATGTAGCAAAGTTTTTTTACTGTAGCAAATAGTGATTTTCAAAAACACTGTAGCTTTTCGGGTACTGTAGCAATTCGAAAATACTGTAGCAAATTAGTGTTTTACTAGTTCATCTTAAACGTTTTAGTTAACTTATTTAAATATCAATCGAATTAATAATCGAATGTTACTATCATTTACTAAATAACTTGAAATCATGTATATATATATATATATATATATATATATATATATATATATATATATATATATATGCACATTAAGTTATATATATATTGTTCGTGAATCTTCGAGAACAGTCAAAGAATAATTTATTAGATGAATATAGTTCCAAAACTTTGAGACTCAACATTACAAACTTTATTTATCGTGTCGAAAACATTAAATCATTTAAAGATAAAGTTTAAATTTGGTCAGAAATTTCCGGGTCATCACAATGATAGATACGAAAAATTTTCTTTTATTGAGTGATTCAAATTCTGCTCGTATTGCTCCTTTCCATTGATCCCAAACATGTATATTTTGACATTCAATGATCGACTTTGGTTCTGGATCATCATCATCATTCATGATGTCATATGCAACATTATATGTGTAAGTAACTAGAGGGAGGGGCAGGTGAATAGTTACTTAATACGTTTTTAACACTTTTTCGATTGATCACCAAATTCGATTAACTTTGATCAACCAATTCAACTTAAACTTGATGTGTGTAGTTGTATATATTCAAAATGATAAATGAAGTAATGTAAAGAACATAGACACAAGAATTTATAGTGGTTCGGGTGGATGTTAACTAATCCACCTTAATCCACTCCCCGATTACACTAATCGGAATTTGTTGCTTCACTAAGCACTTTTCTCCAAACCTGGTGGAGATCCGATTTACAAGTCTTCAACTTTTTTGTAGACAACAAACCAAACCTAATCTCTCTATCCATTTGAAAGATCAACTCCAACCTAGATCAACTTGTCTTCACCTTGGACAAGTATTAATCTCCAAATAAGATTAATCAACTTCCTAAGTCCCTTTAAGGAAGTAGATCACTAAGCTAGCCTATGCTTCTACTAACTGAAGTTACAAGACTTATACACTTTGTAATGATGATCCTAAGACAATACTAGGACATACATTACACTAAGTAAACTCACAAGATTAATGATTTTGAATAGTAAGTTTATAACAACCAAATTCTATATCTATAAGATCATAGAATCTTCTCTTGCTTGATCACATTTGAGTAGTAATTAGAGCCCTTGCGATCTCTGGAAATAAGCCTTTGAAATATGCAAGAGGTTCAGCTTCAAATGCTCATTAAAGTTTGCCTTTTATAGTAGGATTCAAAAAGTAGCCGTTGACACACGGTTACCATCACAGCCGCCCGTGGTTCGACCGTGCGTGCTCCAGTCCAAAATTAGTATCCATTGTATAGCCGTTTGACTCAAATTTGAACACCACATTTTGGCACATTTACTCCTTATAGCACCTGCAAAAGAAACCAAACATCCTATACAAGTACTATATGCATTAAGTGTGTGAGATTTGGTCCTATTGCATGAAAGTGACTTAACATTCCAAAAGTGGCAAACCCAACATTCTTGGAGAAGTGTCTTGATTGATATTTTAGGAAATCTCAGTTTGGTCAAGACTTAGTTAGTCACATTAATGCCTTTGGTTCAATTCTAAAGACTAGTCACCATGTCATTAACTTCCTAGTTTCAATTAATCATAAGTTATGTTCCATTTGAGTTTAGAGATTAATTGAATAATGTCTTTATAAGATAATTATGAAGTATGTAGAGACATTAAAGTTAAGTCATTCTTGAGTGAGCAATCATACTTAGTTACTTAGACTAGGCTAAATAGACAATTGACTATAGTTTCATTGTGAACCATTTTACACTTAATCTATTGGAGTATGTTAGTTACTTGAATCCTAACTAGTAAGCACATAGCAAACATATTAATCAAGTTGACAAGTTTATGAGTATTAAGCATGTTGACAAGTAGCAAGTAATACTCACATATAGCAAGAGATAGTTATTCTAGGATCAATCATATAGATACTTGCACAACTTATAATTCAAGCTTTTAACAAGTTTAAGTGCAATATAACATATTGCTTGATTAATGTGTAAGCATACATTAATATCCAACACATGCACAAGGGAAGAGCAATCTCTAGTTGGGACTTTGTGACCATTCTAAATGTATCTAAGTGTATTTTAGGATTACAAGTCATTACTTAGTTATACTTGAGAGCATTGTTCCTCATTTCGCCTTAATTAATCACTAAGTCATTTTCAATAGCAATTATTGTTCTAGTGACATTGGCTTAAGTGTGTTGGTACTTGATGATCATACTTAGGATATCTAGATAAGAATTAAGATCACAAGTTGTTGATTAACACTTATGTGTTATGCCTAATCTTGATTAATTTGTCATTAAGATGTCATTAGGCGTAATTAACCACAATTAGTGTTTTTATGACCAAAACTCAATTGAGTATGGAGAAGGCATCTATTCTAAGCATGTTGAGAAAGGTTTCAAGAATTATAGATGTCGGGAACTAGTCAAACTTTATTTGGTCGAAATTGGTAACATAGAAAAATGCGGTCGCACTGCGGTTGACCGTGGTGGCGACCGTGCAACTTGTTTCATAAAACTGCGTTGCAATTCAGTTTGGAGTTCTGCGGCTAGCTGTGCGGTCGACCGTAACCTGACTGTGTATTTTGCTGAACTATTATTTAAGCTATGTTTGACTTGGTCGTTTGCAAGATAAAGTATGGATTAGTGACCTTGCGTATTTTATGTTAAAATGTCAGACATTACTTATGTATATGTATGTGTCATCATCAAAACATATTCTTTGGTTAATCATACTTAAGTTTGTCGTTTAGTTCATTAACCAACATTCAACCAACAATATGAAAATTTACCATCACGATTTTCATTTCATTTCAGTTCGATAATATTTTTGTGCATAATTGATTGCAATTTCTGTATTGACATCATCAGTATCCTCTGTAGTAGAAGTATTAATTTGTGGTTCTCCTTGAACACTTTCTATTACCTCATTATTACCCGATTTTCTTTTTCAACGATTTTTATCTTTGGAACCAATTGGTCTTCCATGTTTCTGGCGTGGCAAAAACTCATTAGTGACATTATTGCCAGCTTTTAGATTTTTAATTCGAGCTGGGGCATTTTCTGCTTGTATGTATGATTTAGTCACTATTTTTGTATCTGTAAATGCATAGGGCAATTTATTTGCAAGTTCTTGCATATGCCTTATTTTTTGAACTTCCGTCTCGCATTCTTTTGTGTGAGGATCAAGATACATTAATTGAGTTTCACACCAATAAACATCATTTTCTTTATTTTTAATTTCTTCCCCTAATCTAGGGAATAATGTTTCATTAAAGTGACAATCAGCAAAATATGCTATAAAAACATCACCCGTCATGGGTTCAATATATCTTATGATTGAAAACATTTCATATCCAACATAAATTATCATCCTTCTTTGAGGACCCATTTTAGTGCATTGTGGCAGTGCGATAGGAATATAAACTGTACAACCAAAAGTTCTAAGGTGGGAAATATTTGGTTGATGGCCAAAAGAAAGTTGCAAAGGAGGATATGTATGACTTGCATTTGGTCTAATGCGAATCAATTATGTAGCATGTACAATTGCATTCCCCATACAGATATCGGGAGTTTGTTCTCATTATCAATGGTCTAGCTAATAGCTACAAATAATTAATTAACAATTCGGCTAAACCATTTTGTGTATGCATATGAGCAACAAGATGTTCAACAACAATCCCAATAGACATGAAAAAATTATTAAATTCTTTAGATGTAAACTCACCAGCATTATCCAGTCTCACCCTTTTAATAGTATAATCAGGGAAATGTGCTCTTAGTTTAATAATTTGAGCAAGAAACTTTACAAATGCCACATTTCGACTTGATAATAGCCAAACATGAGACCGTCTACTAAATGCGTCTATTATAACCATGAAATATCTAAATGGTCCACATGGTGGATGAATTGGTCTACATATGTCACCCTGAATTCTTTCAAGAAACATTGGTGATTCTTTTTCAACCTTAAGAGGTGATGATCTTATTATCAATTTTCCAAGTGAGCATGATGTACATGAGATAATTGCCTCATGAGGGATCCTTTAATCCACCACTGGATGTCCATGTGTATTTTGAATTATTATTTTCATCATTGTTGATCCTGGTTGGCCTAATTTCTCATGCCATAAACTGATCATTACAGGATCACATGAATGTTCTTTAACTACCATATTTACTTCAGGTACATTTATATGTGTATAATGTAAAACAGAATGAAGTCTTGGTAGTTTTTCAATTACACGATTCTTGTTAGTGATACTTAAATATTTCTCACTTTTCATTGTCACTGACTGGTAATCATATCCATTTTGATATACGTCAGAGAAGCTTAACAACATTCTCTTTGACATGGGAGAAAATAAGACATTATTTATCAGAAAATTCGTACCATTTGATAACATGAATTTTGTCTTTCCCATTTCTTTTATGAAGTCCGCATAACCTTATATAGTATGTATACTTCCATCTGTTGCATTCAAATTTGTGAAATTTTTTAGATTTGAGTATAGTGTGTGTGGTACCAATGTCGGCAATACAAATATCTCCACCATTTGATTGATTTTGCGCTCCAGCAGTGTACATGATGAACTTCAAAATAGGATAGACAAATAATGAGTATATAAATATTCCATCAATATATTACATTCAATATATGTCATAAACGATAGTACATAAGAAGTAAACATATAGTAAACGATATATGGTATAGATTGAAAATCTACTACCATTTATTTAATATATATATATATATATATATATATATATATATATATATATATATATATATATATATATATATATATATATATATATATATATATATATACACACACACTCTCTCTCTAGAAATTTATTCATTAAAGTAGTCACACGTTGGCTCGGTAATTTTGTATCAAGGTCATCCACAAGGTTTGCCCTCTTTTCTTTTTCCCTTTAAGAAATCTTGATATCGATTAACAGAATATTGATTTGTTCAAAAATTTTTAAATCAGTGGCCAATTTTACCACATCGATAATGTGACGACCCGGAAAATTTTGACTAATTTTAAATCAAACTCTCGATACGATTTAATATGATAAGAAAAGTCTATTAGGTTGTGTCTCAAAAATTTTGAACTATTTTTATATTCATTTACCCTTCGACTATTTCCGACGATTCACGAACCACTATTTGTAAATAGATACGTATATATTCAAATATATACATATATATAAATAATAATTTGAAATATATTATATTAAAATTAACTATGTAAAATAAAATAATGTATAATAATTATTATTTAAAACGTATCTAAATATATAAATAAAGTATATATATATATATGTGGTATCGAATTCATTTAGTAAATGATTGTAACATTCATTATCATTCGATGGTTAGTTAAACGAAGTTAAAATTCAAACTTATGAGGTTTTAAAACAAACGGTGATCCGAAAATAAGTTATATAAATATTTGTCCTATTAAAATATATTTAGGATCTATTTGAGTGATTTTAAAAATACTTATAATTTAGTAGGGACTGAGCTCGAATGACAGGTCAAATTTTAGGATTTAGGTTAAACAAGTCTAAGTACGAACTTATGTGAATTTAAAAATAGATGTTAGTTCATAATTAAGTTATGTACAATTAGGTTTATTAAAAAATATTATTTCTTTGTTAAACTTGATATTTAATATTCCGTACATATTAGTTGGAACTAGAAACAAATAATAACCGAACATTTTATGATTAATTTTACACATTAAAAGACCGAAATAAATAAAAACATTTAATATAAAAATTAGGGATTTTTCCGAATAATTTTATCCGCCATTAATTAACAACGAACCCCGATATAATCCTCGCAATAAAACTGTCGGTAGGAGATAGATATTTTACCCTCTTCCTGCAGGTTTAATCTACTTGAGTGTTTATTATTATCATTATACTATTTACTTTATCTCCTAATTCTAATATATATACATATAATATTATCTCTACTCTCTCCACTTTTAATTCTTGTAATCGAATCAAATCACCATCTCCTGTCTATTTGATCAACTTTTTGATTTTTATTCATTTTCCTAATTTTCCGTGATTGGTGTCTCCACTATATGAGTTTTGTTTCTATCTCACTATTGTATCCGTGATATTAAATTATGAATTGAAAGTCATTGTTTCTGTTTTAATCATTAACTCATTCATTGAGTACTTATACAATGAGAAAGATATTAGCCATCATTCTTCTCCTTCTTCTCTTATTCGTTTTCTACCCGAAGAACAAACACCCACAATCACCTTGCTTAAACCACCTTCTTGCTTAATGAACGAAACCACCACTATCATTATCCAACAACCACCATGAGCTACCATCTTCAAACCATGCATCATTACAACTGTCTTCAACCAGGTACACAACAACTCTACTACCTTTCTCTTCCCTTCCTTGATCGTGAAAGCAACAAACCACCATGTACCTGGTTCTCTCGTTCCTTTATTCAACCGGACCACCAAGACCCATTTAAATACACCACTAGAAACTGCAACCATTGACTATCACATGAAATCACCAACAAACCCATTAAAACTGCATATGTTTCCTGTCTAATACGCTACTACTGCAGCTGAAAATTTTTACCATCTGTTTTTACCATCTGTATCTGCTTTCTGTTAATATCGAAATCTCCACAACCCAACAGCCGCCACCACCATTTTCTTTCTTCTGTTTTATATTTAACTCAACCGAAAACCACTTCATCACCACCGTGAAAACTTCAATTGTTTAGTTTATGTTCCTGTTTCTGTTTTCGTTAATAATAATGAAGAATAAGATGCGAATACGATGGTGATTATGGAGTATGAAAAAAGAATGATGAAGAAGATAAGACTATTAAACAATGATAATGATGCTGTGATGAGTGCACGATTCCCTTTTCTTCCATCCTGGCCGACTGCTTTTAAAACCCAAAGCCCACTTGAATCTAATTTACGATTGCTGTAACTCCTTTAATTATTCGTAGGGCCAAACATAAAGATCCACTAGTGATTTATAAAAGGGGTGACGTTAATGGGATGATGATGGCGACTGTTTAGAAGATAATTAGGACCGTATATTAGATATGGTTATACATCTAATGCCGTTCGAAGTTACAGAATAAAACTGTCACGACCCGGAAAATTTTGACTAATTTTAAACCAAATTCTCGATACGATTTAATATTTTTGACGTGATAAGAAAAGTCTGTTTGGTTGGATCTCAAAATTTTTGAACTATTTATATGGATTCATTTACCCTTTGACTGTGCTCGACGATTCACGAACAACTATTTGTAATAGATATGTGTGTATATGTATAAATAATAATTGGAGGTATAACTTGAAATATTAAATGTTGTTGCTATGAAATATGATATTATAATATTTAGTATTTAAAAACATATCTACATATAAATAAAAGTTTATTAAAAATAATATTAAATGATTGTAATACTCGTTTGATGTTTCGATTGATATTAAGTAAGTTAAATTCCAACTTATGTAATTTTAAAATAAACAGTAATACAAAAATGAGTTCTATAAATTTTAGGCTTATTAAAATTGTATTTAAGAACTATTTGATAAGTTTTAATACTTTTATTATATTTCACCCATAAATGAGAGGGACAAATAATATAATTTTTATTGAATAAATTAATGATCAACTTCTAGGAATGATTGTCAACAATTAATGATCTAAATAATTAAATATAAATGTAGGACTTTTCTACATACTTTTATCCATCATATATGAACAACGGAGAATGATATACTCTCCATGTTAAAAACATCAGGGATTAGAAAACATATTAGGGGCTGCTAACTCATTATCACACGTTTTTATTAATTACCCTATTATTATTATTATTATTATTATTATTATTATTATTATTATTATTATTATTATTATTATTATTTAATTAATTACTCATGTCGGCAAAAGGAAGAAGTTAATTTATGAGCTGGGATATTATTGTATTATTGTGCATTTTTGTTTCTTTATTCCCAATTATGAGTACAGAGTAATATAGTAACATCACCATCAGCCCGTAGTATGATATTGTCCGCTTTGGACACAAGCCGATCACCGACGAGCTACCCGCGCACGAGTACAACCCCGGATCGCACTTCTACCTCACGGATTTGCTTCTCGGGTAAACACCCTCAAAACGCGTCATACCAGAAGAGGTATCCACACCCTTATAAGGAGTGCTTTGTTTTCCTCTCCCACCGATGTGGGACGAGTCTGTTACAACTCTCCCCCCCTTCGGGACACTGCGTCCCCGCAGTGCAAATCGATGCGGGCCCCAGCTCTGATACCATAAGTAACATCACCATCAGCCCGTAGTATGATATTGTCCGCTTTGGACACAAGCCGATCACCGACGAGCTACCCGCGCACGAGTACAACCCCGGATCGCACTTCTACCTCACGGATTTGCTTCTCGGGTAAACACCCTCAAAACGCGTCATACCAGAAGAGGTATCCACACCCTTATAAGGAGTGCTTTGTTTTCCTCTCCCACCGATGTGGGACGAGTCTGTTACAAATATATCACATATCTATATCTCTGTATCTTGTTTACTCAATCAACAAACCCATTACCATCATCTTTCTTTCTGTTTCTATGTTTCGTTTGATAATTAACCCAAGAACCAAAACCACCTCATAAACTTGGAACCGGTTGCTTTACGTTCCTAATTCATTCAACTAACTTCATCATCAATCACCGACTACTTCATCATCAATCACCACCTTCATCAACTCTTTTATTCAATCATCACTTACAAAAACCTGTGATTTTCTTCTTCTTTGATCGTTAGAACCATTACAACAAAACCCCACCATTGGAACAACCAAGTTGCTATTGTTTCAAATCATAATAGATTGTGTTGTTATTTCATTTTCTGTTTCAAACCCGTCAATCACCTTTGTTAGATTAAAGCTATAACCAACCACCTTTTACAACCGTGATCATCACACAAACCACCTAAGCTACTACTAACCCACTTCTTGTTCAAGCAAGGACCGAACCAAAAACCATTATCTTTGATTTGTTTCTGTTTCGTGTTGCAACACCATCGATCAACACCTTCATCAAGTCACAAAATCCACAAACCTTCGGTAACTGTTTACTGTCAACAAAGCCCCACCTTATCACCACCATCGACCACCTCTATTGAACCATCATCGAACAACCTGCAACTGCCAATCACCGGTTACTGTTTCTACCTCGAAGATCATCACCACAAAACCATCATCCTATGATTACTATGCTACTGCTATTTTCCCTTCGTTCCTATTTTTTTGTTTCGGGTTGAACCAAGACCAAGAACACCACCACTGCATTTTTCCTTCTCCTTTCTTTCATTTTCTGTTTTGTGATGAAACGGCACTTAGTACAACTCTTTTACTGTTGGTTATTTCCGTCTTGCAACCATCCTTACACCACCCTGAGTCACCTCCGTTGAAGCCATTACAAACTGCCATTTTTCTTTCTTTTCTCACTATACAGGCTGCTGCTGCAGTGTTTCTCTTTCTCGTTTCTGTTTCTATTAAAAATAATGATAATGGTTTGATAATGATAAGGACGCAGATGGTGGAATGATGAGCTGGAGATATGAGCTGTTTGTTGTCACTTTTGAATCTTAAGAAAAATCCAAACTGCATTTTTAATTCGACTCCTTTTGTTTATCATTGCTGGATCGTATTCTTGTTATTATATTGGGCCATCATGATCTTGCTTAAACTAACGAGCCAAATTATAAATGGGGTTTATCTTATCACATGGATTGGGCTTGTGTTATTTAAAGGATTAAGCTATTGGGCCGAGAATTAGCTGATTCACATTTGGATTAATTACATGATATGATGATTGTAATGCTCGCTAATGATAATTTGCGTATTATGTTGATGAGGATATAAAAATTTAGAACCGATAATAATAATTAGATGATGATGTTTATGATGATCGTGAAGGGTGAAGTTAATAATGTTATACAAGATGATGATGAATGATATGAATATTTATGATTATGATTTCATGTGGTAAAGATGATGTTGGGAATTAACGATGTGATAAAGGTGATTATGATCATAAATATTAAATGACGATTACGATCATGAAGAAGTTGAAGGTGATCGTGATATTTGTCATACCATTATTCAAAAATGATAATAAGTGACGATGGTGATAAAATTATCTAGATAGAAATTATTTAAGAAAAATATAAATGGATCGATGGTCAAGGGTATTATCGGGTTAGCGGGACGTCGCGGGTTCAAACCCGGACTTGGGCATTTTTAAGGGATACTTCTTTGAGGTAGTTATTTATTATTATTATTATTATTATTATTATTATTATTATTATTATTATTATTATTATTATTATTATTATTATTATTATTATTATTATTAAAATTATCATTTATTATTAAAGATAACATTTTTTTAAAAATTTTCATTACTAATAAAGTTATTATTTTTATTAAAAACTATCATTTTATTTATCATTATTAGTATTATTATTGTTTTATCATTAATATTATTTTTATTATTACTAATATTATTTTTAGTATTATTATAATTATTATTTTTAGCAAACAAATGTTATCTATATAAAAATATATTACAAAACAACTAATACTACATATTAATATGTTTTTAACTAATATATTACCAATTATATTGATAAAAATTTAAGTAAATTATATATCATATATTTATTATAAGTATAATTATATTTAAAGATACTAATTGTAATAAATTATGAAACATAAGTAAACTTAGTTGATCAAATGGAATATGTGTTAATATATATGCAACTAATATAGGTGTGTGAATCCGAGGCCAACCCTACACTTGTTAAATGTCGTCATATGTATTTTTACTACAAAATACATTATGGTGAGTTTCATTTGCTCCCTTTTTAATTGCTTTTGCAATATATATTTTTGGGCTGAGAATACATGCGCTGCTTTTATAAATGTTTACGAGATAGACACAAGTACTTAAAAATATATTCTACGTTGAGTTGTACCACTGACATATTTCCCTGTAGCTTGGTAACTAATATTTACATGGGTATTGTAAACGCGAATCCTGTTGATAGATCTATCGGGCATGACAACCCCAACCGGACTGGACGACCAGTATTCAACTGTTGCACAGTACTTCATTTTGGTGACTACACTTGGTATGGTGTAGTGAGATTTCATAATAAAGGGAATATGCGACGTTGATTAAATGTTAAGTATGGTTACCAAGTGCTCAACCACTTAGAATATCTTTATTAAAACGATTGTCTATATGAAATCTTGTGGTCTATTAATATATTGAAATGATTGTTATGATAAACCTATGAACTCACCAACCTTTTGGTTGACACTTTTAAGCATGTTTATTCTCAGGTACGAATTAAGTCTTCCGCTGTGCATTTGCTCAATTGAAAGATATTATTTGGAGTCATTCATGGCATATTTAGGTCAGTACCTCGCAATGGGACCAGATGATGATGGCTTCGTCCAGGAGGATAAGGACGGGTTATGACATGTGGTATCAGAGCGGTGGTCGTAGCGAACCAGGTCTTGCATTAGTGTGTCTAACTAGGAGTTGTTAGGATGCATTAATGAGTCTGGACTTCGACCTAGTAGTTGTTAGGTTATATTAATGAGTCTAGACTTGAACCTGATCTGCATGTTAAAAGTTTTTGCTTACCACCATTTGTTGAAAAATATCTACTTTCAGTCTCGGCACGTCTTATTGCAACTATTGCATAGATAGTGTACAGACGAATTCATATCCCATCACATTAGACTTTGTCTGACACGTTTCCTTAATTTCCTCCGTAATCTACGGGATCTCCTGTACTATGTATAGGTATTCTATGTAATTAGAATATCATCCAATATCCGAAAATCATTTCATATCGAAAACCCTTTATCTAAACGTACGAAATGGAACTCACCACTAGTCCAAGTCCCTCGGATTCCGATATGGAGTTTCACCTAAACTCCGAAAGCAGCATCACCAGAATGAATCACCCAGTCATCCATCCCCAATTCATCTTATGGGTTCGTAGTCGACTTAATCAATGGAGACGAGAAGAAGGCGATCCTTTCCTTCCACCAACCGAATTCACCTCTTGGCAAAAAACCTGAAGCACTTACCGACGAACCAGTTCGAAACACCATCTTCACTCTCATTTCCAGAATATCTCGCAACGATTATATAATATCTCAAATTCTAAACCTTATCCATCCCCTTGTTCAAACCACCAATCATCCCGGAATAATAGAAGAAGTCAACGAATTTCGCGCTCGAGTTGTAGCTTTGGAAAAAATGGTGCAGAACCTACCAGCTCCAACAACATCATCGGCACCAATAGTACCTACAACATCAACACCAGTACCACCAACAACCCAAGTTTCAACATCACACGCCTCAACATCTCATTTTGTACCTCGAGCAAAATCATCGTTCTACGTATCGTTCTATCTACTTTATCTTCATTCTACATATCGTTCTACATCGATTATCTCCCCTCAACATGGCGATTATGTAATTTCTAAAGTTCTAGAGATTATGTAATCTAGTATTAGCGATAAATCAAATGAGTTTAATATCTTATTGACTCATTAAATTCATGATTACATCTGAAGAAAATATATATGTATGTATATTTTCATAAAGATTGTAATTGAAAATTCTTTTGTACCAACTGTTAATGATGAAAATATTTTAACGGGTAGGTAATACCCGAGGAATATTTAGATTTCACATTAATAAGTTACATTGTACATTCTTCGAATTTGATTCAACAGTCATTTACTATCGGATTTACATTCACCAATATACGAATTTGTTCACCACAGAATAACCATTTTCATTCAAATTTCATATTTGGATTTTGACCTATCAAAATTCAGCAAGTGGCATAATGAAGAAAATATTGGACAAAGTAAAATTTGTTAGAAACAAACAAATTAATTATGAAGAATTTTGTTAAGAATCCACGCTAACTGTTCCTAGCTAACTGGTTACATTTTATTTATCGCAATTTAATTATCGCAAATTATATTCTCGCAATTTTATTTATCGCCATTTAATTTCTGTTATTTACTTTGACGCACTTTAAATCGGGACACATGTACACTATACGTCGGATTAATTCTGAGACAATAAGTTGTACACGGGTCATGATACATATTTATTAATTTGAATATTTGGTACTTCCTAACACAATAAGTATACAATACGTTTTGATAAATCCTAAGACAATACGTACATAATACGTCTTAGTTAATTCTAAGACAATACGTCTCTGGGTTTATGCAAAGACAATACGTATACAATACGTCGTTGGGTAATTCTAAGATTATATATATATATAAACCGATTATTGGACTATCAACTAAGGACTGCCATTATTGGACAATTAAAATGAATTAAAATATTGATTATAACATATGAAACTAAACAATTCTTCAAGTTTGCCACTTGATTTCATTTTAAACCTCAATTGTATCTTGACGATTACAATCAGCGTTCAAATCTATCAAGATTCTTAAACACACCTCAATCGAGAGGGTGAACCAACCGCACTTCATCTATGGAAGAAAAGATTGATACATATAGTTATGCACCTGAAAAACTCTTGAAAACTGAGTAAACGTTTAACACATATCTGTACTAGCTCCTTTGGCGTTATTATTACCCAAAATAACTTTGCAATTCCTTTTCAAATTAGCCAAATTTTTGTCACAGCTCCAACAAGTTGATTTCGACTTTTCGTTTAAAACAACCTTATTATAACCTCGGAATATATACGTGCTTATTTATTGTTACCAGAGAACCTTTTATATTCCACCATATTACCATCAGCGCTTAATCATCTAAAAACACAATTCTCCTGAAAACCCTCGGTTTGATAACCGATGATCCAGATCCGTTAACTTTGAAAATGCTGACGAAGCAGCATGTTGTTGATGGTCTAAGGGGCCAAAAGTTTGATAATAAATGAAATGTTGAGAACGCTCGATAGAAAATTTGGTACTGAAAAACAGATTGAGCTAACCATGAAGGAGACCATGGACAAATACAAGGTCCAAACCTTATATTCAAAGAATCCAGGTAATTCTGGATCCGATGAAATCTTTAGAGAATATCTTGCTCCAAAGTCATGTTAAAATCTTGCGAAAAATTTTTCTTTATCAACCTTCGAACTTAGAAATTCCAAAATATCATCATAAAATATATTCGATATTTCTGAGGATATTTTCATAAATATTCTTGTCCGAAATTATCTACCTCTTCGTGTTTTTTTTTTGTATTCCATTATATTGGAAACTTCTGTAAAATCTAAGTATTAATTATGAATGAATTGTGGAGAAGTGTTGGGAACTGAAGCATGAGTTAGTATAATATAATGCGCTTGGCCAACGTAATTATATTACAGTAAGTCATGCTGAATTTCTAATGGAACGTGATGATGGTTCATAGATCTTACCCTCATCATGTGCCATGTTACACGACTCTTTCATTCTACTTAAGCTCTAAGCATATCACGAAAATATTTCCTTGATATTTCTGTTCTTCTGTAATTTCAAAAGTTTGCTAATAAATCGTGCTATTACATTTTCTTTCTGATTAGAAGATTTCCTTAAATTCCTTGAATTCCGAAAATCCACCATGACTACGTCAAAAGTTAAGACGAAACTTTTCACTCTTTTGTAATAGCTTCACTCGTACGCTTCACATGATCGAATTGTTTTATCTATATTAATCAATAATGATAAAACTCTATTTGTCAACTCATATTCGTCATAAAAACAATTTTATTGTTAGCCATAATGACCTCATTCAAATTTCGGGACGAAATTTCTTTAACGGGTAGGTACTGTCACGACCCAGAAAATTTCGACTAATTTTAAACCAAATTCTTGATACGATTTAATATTTTTGACGCGATAAGAAAAGTTTGTTAGGTTGGATCTCAAAATTTTTGAACTATTTATATGGATTCATTTACCCTTTGACTGTGCTCGACGATTCACGAACAACTATTTGTAATATATATGTGTGTATATGTATAAATAATAATTGGAGGTATAACTTGAAATATTAAATGTTGTTACTATGAAATATGATATTATAATATTTAGTATTTAAAAACATATCTACATATAAATAAAAGTTTATTAAAAATAAATATTAAATGATTGTAATACTCGTTTGATGTTTCGATTGATATTAAGTAAGTTAAATTCCAACTTATGTAATTTTAAAATAAAAAGTAATACGAAAATGAGTTCTATAAATTTTAGGCTTATTAAAATTGTATTTAAGAACTATTTGATAAGTTTTAATACTTTTATTATATTTCACCCATAAATGAGAGGGACAGTTAATATAATTTTTATTGAATAAATTAATGATCAACTTCTATGAATGATTGTCAAAAATTAATGATCTAAATAATTAAATATAAAAATGTAGGACTTTTCTACATACTTTTATCCATCATATATGAACAACGGAGAATGATATACTCTCCATGTTAAAAACGTCGGGGATTAGAAAACATATTAGGGGCTGCTAACTCATTATCACACGTTTTTATTAATTACCCTATTATTATTATTATTTAATTAATTACTCATGTCGGCAAAAGGAAGAAGTTAATTTATGAGCTGGGATATTATTGTATTATTGTGCATTTTTGTTTCTTTATTCCCAATTATAAGTACAGAGTAATATATCACATATCTATATCTCTGTATCTTGTTTACTCAATCAACAAACCCATTACCATCATCTTTCTTTCTGTTTCTATGTTTCGTTTGATAATTAACCCAAGAACCAAAACCACCTCATAAACTTGGAACCGATTGCTTTACGTTCCTAATTCATTCAACTAACTTCATCATCAATCACCGACTACTTCATCACCAATCACCACCTTCATCAACTCTTTTATTCAATCATCACTTACAAAAACCTGTGATTTTCTTCTTCTTTAATCGTTAGAACCATTACAACAAAACCCCACCATTGGAACAACCAAGTTGCTATTGTTTCAAATCATAATAGATTGTGTTGTTATTCCATTTTCTGTTTCAAACCCGTCAATCACCTTTGTTAGATTAAAGCTATAACCAACCACCTTTTACAACCGTGATCATCACACAAACCACCTAAGCTACTACTAACCCACTTCTTGTTCAAATAAGGACCGAACCAAAAACCATTATCTTCGATTTGTTTCTGTTTCGTGTTGCAACACCATCGATCAACACCTTCATCAAGTCACAAAATCCACAAACCTTTGGTAACTGTTTACTGTCAACAAAGCCCCACCTTATCACCACCATCGACCACCTCTATTGAACCATCATCAAACAACCTGCAACTGCCAATCAACGGTTACTGTTTCTACCTCGAAGATCATCACCACAAAACCATCATCCTATGATTACTATGCTACTGCTATTTTCCCTTCGTTCCTATTTTTTTGTTTCGGGTTGAACCAAGACCAAGAACACCACCACTGCATTTTTCCTTCTCCTTTCTTTCATTTTCTGTTTTGTGATGAAACGGCACTTAGTACAACTCTTTTACTGTTGGTTATTTCTATCTTGCAACCATCCTTACACCACCCTGAGTCACCTCCGTTGAAGCCATTACAAACTGCCATTTTTCTTTCTTTTCTCACTATACAGGCTGCTGCTGCAGTGTTTCTCTTTCTCGTTTCTATTTCTATTAAAAATAACGATAATGGTTTGATAATGATAAGGACGCAGATGGTGGAATGATGAGCTGGAGATATGAGCTGTTTGTTGTCACTTTTGAATCTTAAGAAAAATCCAAACTGCATTTTTAATTCGACTCCTTTTGTTTATCATTGCTGGATCGTATTCTTGTTATTATATTGGGCCATCGTGATCTTGCTTAAACTAACGAGCCAAATTATAAATGGGGTTTATCTTATCACATGGATTGGGCTTGTGTTATTTAAAGGATTAAGCTATTGGGCCGAGAATTAGCTGATTCACATTTGGATTAATTACATGATATGATGATTGTAATGCTCGCTAATGATAATTTGCGTATTATGTTGATGAGGATATAAAAATTTAGAACCGATAATAATAATTAGATGATGATGTTTATGATGATCGTGAAGGGTGAAGTTAATAATGTTATACAAGACGATGATGAATGATATGAATATTTATGATTATGATTTCATGTGGTAAAGATGATATTGGGAATTAACGATGTGATAAAGGTGATTATGATCATAAATATTAAATGACGATTACGATCATGAAGAAGTTGAAGGTGATCGTGATATTTGTCATACCATTATTCAAAAATGATAATAAGTGACGATGGTGATAAAATTATCTAGATAGAAATTATTTAAGAAAAATCTAAATGGATCGATGGTCAAGGGTATTATCGGGTTAGCGGGACGTCGCGGGTTCAAACCCGGACTTGAGCATTTTTAAGGGATACTTCTTTGAGGTAGTTATTTATTATTATTATTATTATTATTATTATTATTATTATTATTATTATTATTATTATTATTATTATTATTATTATTATTATTATTATTATTATTATTATTATTATTAAAATTATCATTTATTATTAAAGATAACATTTTTTTTAAAATTTTCATTACTAATAAAGTTATTATTTTTATTAAAAACTATCATTTTATTTATCATTATTAGTATTATTATTGTTTTATCATTAATATTATTTTTATTATTATTAATATTATTTTCAGTATTATTATAATTATTATTTTTAGCAAACAAATGTTATCTATATAAAAATATATTACAAAACAACTAATACTACATACTAATATGTTTTTAACTAATATATTACCAATTATATTGATAAAACTTTAAGTAAATTATATATCATATATTTATTATAAGTATAATTATATTTAAAGATACTAATTGTAATAAATTATGAAACATAAGTAAACTTAGTTGATCAAATGGAATATGTGTTAATATATATGCAACTAATATAGGTTTGTGAATCCGAGGCCAACCCTACACTTGTTAAATGTCGTCATATGTATTTTTACTACAAAATACATTATGGTGAGTTTCATTTGCTCCCTTTTTAATTGCTTTTGCAATATAGATTTTTGGGCTGAGAATACATGCGCTGCTTTTATAAATGTTTACGAGATAGACACAAGTACTTAAAAATAGATTCTACGTTGAGTTGTACCACTGGCCTATTTCCCTGTAGCTTGGTAACTAATATTTACATAGGTATTGTAAACGCGAATCCTGTTGATAGATATATCGGGCCTGACAACCCCAACTGGACTGGACGACAAGTATTCAACGGATGCACAGTACTTCGTTTTGGTGACTACACTTGGTACGGTGTAGTGAGATTTCATAATAAAGGGAATATGCGACGTTGATTAAATGTTAAGTATGGTTACCAAGTGCTCAACCACTTAGAATATCTTTATTAAAACGATTGTCTATATGAAATCTTGTGGTCTATTAATATATTGAAATGATTGTTATGATAAACCTATGAACTCACCAACCTTTTGGTTGACACTTTTAAGCATGTTTATTCTCAGGTACGAATTAAGTCTTCCGCTGTGCATTTGCTCAATTGAAAGATATTATTTGGAGTCATTCATGGCATATTTAGGTCAGTACCTCGCAATGGGACCAGATGATGATGACTTCGTCCAGGAGGATAAGGACGGGTTATGACAAAAACCACTTCATTGTTTTTTGAATTGGACTTCCCATTTAGGTCGTGGTTTGATATTTGGGCTGTTTAGGAAAAACGGGCCACTACTCGCAAACCCACATTTTTTTTCTTTCTTTCTTTCTTTGATTTTTATCTGACGTCACACACATTATCTAAGGATAAAAGAAAACAAATATGATGATTGATGATGTAGATGATCATGATGATATAGTAATACCGTATGATGTTATGAAGAACAAGACTGTGTATGACTCGATGATGATGAGATGTTTAGTTATGACCGAATGATGATGAGGATAATTCGGATGATGATGAATAATGAGAATGATTAAATGATTATGTAATAATGATGATTATGATCATGAAGATGATAATAATAGCAAACGAAACTGATAATGATAGAAGTTAGGAAAAATGATAATCATGAAATGGGTTTAATGAAGAAGAAGGTAGAAATAGAAAACGGGTTAAAAGAATTAGTATGGTGTTAATAACAGAAAAGATCAGACAGAGGAATGGTTTAGGTGTTTTTGTTTAACTGAAAGGTCTCGGGTTTGAGCCCGGTCTGAGGCATTTAATTTTTAGGAAAAGCTTGAAGGTAGTTTACTCATTTTAATTATTTTTATTATTGCAATCATTATTATTATCATTATTGATATTGATATTATTATTATTATGATCATGAGTACATGACTTAAATATAAAAAGATGACTAAAAGATACTATATAAGATAATTATGAAATGATAAATTTAAGTATTATGATTTAGATAAAATATTATTATTATTATTTTCATTAACATTAGTATTAGTATCATTTTATTATTATTATTAGTATTATTATTATTATTATTATTATTATTATTATTATTATTATTATTATTATTATTATTATTATTATTATTATTATTATAATTAACATAAGTATTGTTATTAACAATATCATTTTATTAGTATTATTATTATTAATAAAGTCATTATTATTATTATTATTATTATTATTATTATTAGTAGTAGTAAATCATTATTTTCAAAATTTCATTGATATTAAAAGTATCATTTCTATTATTATTATTATCATTATTAGAAAAATTATCATTTTTATCAAAATTATTATTATTACCATCATTATTATTATTTTAACATTAATATTATTATTTTTACATCATCAATATTATTATCATAATAACTATTATTATTATTATTGTAAAATAAAACAATTTTTTATTTATTTTTATTATCAATATTATTCTGTCAAATAACTATTAGTTATATAAAACCATATTTACTACATATAACATAATTATATTAATACTTTTATAATAAATATAATTAATTAGGTTATTAATGAAACACTTAATTAAAATAACAATTAAATCACTAATAATATACAAATCTGTGCGACTACCATTATATGTGTTAATATATATGTAAATGATATAGGTTCGTGAATCCGAGGCCAATCCTGCATTGTTTAGTTTCGTCGTATGAATATTTTTACTATAAAATATTGTATTGTGAGTTTCATTTGCTCCCTTTTTAAATGCTTTTGCAATATATATTTTTGGGAATGAGAATACACGCGCTTTTATAAATGTTTGACGAAATAGACACAAGTAATTGAAACTACATTCTATAGTTGAATTGTTATACCGGATATCGCCCTTATTGAACTTGGTAGCCTAAGAATTGGTGTTTATTATAATTGCCACCAATTGACGCGAATCCTAAAAATAGATCTATGGGCTTTGACACGCCCCAGTCAGAGAATTTGAACTGCTTTAGTACTTCGATGTTTATATGTTTGGGGATATTCTAGATGTATTTTGTTAATGTCGGTTACCAGGTGTTCAATCCATATGAATGAATTTTAAACACTTGCAAGTGTATGATTATTGAATAAATAAAATCTTGTGGTCTATTAAAATTATGGAAATGATTGATTACGATAAACTAATGAACTCACCAACCTTTTGGTTGACACTTGAAAGCATGTTTATTCTCAGGTATTAAAGAAATCTTCCGATGTGCATTTGCTCATGTTAAAGATATTACTTGGAGTCATTCATGACATATTTCAAAAGACGTTGCATTCAAGTCGTTGAGTTAAACAAAGATTATTATTAAAAATGACAGATTAGGTCATTTATAGTTTGGATATTATGAAATGGTATGCATGCCTGTCAACTTTCAATGAAATAAAAGTTTGTCTTTTAAAAATGAATGCAATGTTTGTAAAATGTATCATATAAAGGTCAAATACCTCGCAATGTAATCATATGTTATTGTATTCGTCCTCATGGATTAATACGGGTCGTCTCATGTGGTATCAGAGCGGTGGTCTTAGCGAACCAGGTCTGCATTAGTGTGTCTAACTGATAGTCGTTAGGATGCATTAGTGAGTCTGGACTTCGACCTTAGCTACATGTCAAAAGTTTTGCTTATCATTTTCTGTCAGAAATTACCTGCTTATCATTCTTAGTCTAAACACATCTTACCGCATTGATTGCATGAATAGTGTATAGACAAAATTCATATCTTAGCGTATCTGCTAATTCATACCTTAGCGTATATGTTACTGTAGACTTTACCTGACATATTCCATAAATGTCTCCGTAATCTACGGGATCTTCTGTACTAAACATAAGTATTCTATGTAAATAGAATATCATTCGATATCCGAAAATCATTTCATATCGAAAAATCCTTTATTCAATCGCACGAAATGGAACTCACCACTAGTTCAAGTCCCTTGGATTCCGACAGCTATTCCGATATGGAAACACACTCAAGCTCCGAAAGCAGTGTAACTGGAATGGATCAACTGATTAGCCATCATCTATTCTGGATGAATTGGGGACGGGTTCGTACCTTACTTAATCATTGGAGACAAGAAGAAGGTGATTATTTCCATCAACCGAATTCACCTCTTGACGATGAACCTGAAGCACTTACCGGCGAACCTATCCAAAACACCATTTTCAGCCTCATTTCCAGAGTATCTCGTCATGATTATATACTATCTCAAATTCAAAACCTTATTCATCCGCTCGTTCTGACCGACAATCATCCCGGAATAATGGAAGAAGTCAACGAGCTTCGCGCTCGAGTAATCAATTTGGAGAATATGGTGCAAAACTTACCAGCTTCAACAACAGCACCCGTACCATCAACAACACACGCCTCAACATCACAATCAGTACCTCGAGCATAATCATCGTTCTACATGACGTTCTACATCATTTATCTTCGTTCGACATGGCGATTATGTAATCTCTAATGTTTTAGAGATTATATATTCTTGTTCTAAAGGTAAATCAAATGAGTTTAATATCATATTAACTCATTAAATCCATGATTACATCTGAAGAAAATATATATGTATGTATATTTTCATAAAGATTGTAATTAAAAATTCTTTTGTATAAACTATTAATGGTGAAAATATTTTAACGGGTAGGTAATACCCGAGGAATATTTAGATTTCACATTAATAAGTTACACTGTACATTCTTTCAAATCTGATTCAACAGTCATTTACTATCCTACTTACATCCACCGATATACGTATCCGTTCACCGCAGAATAACCATTTTCATTCAATTTCATATTTGGATTTTAACCTATGAGAATCCGACAAGTGGCATAATGAAGAAAACATTGGACAAAATAAATTTGTTAGAAACAAACAAATTAACTATGAGAAATTTTGTTAAGAATTCACGCTAATAAAATCCTAGCTAACTGTTCGTAGCTAACTGTTAATTCCATGTTACATTTTAATTATCGCAATTTAATTATCGCAATTTATTTATCGCAATTTTAATTCTCGCAATTTTATTTATCATCATTTAATTTCTGTTATTTATTTTACGCACTTTAAATATCGTCGTATAAATCGGAACACATATACAATGTTTTGACATATCATATTGACGTCATATATATATATTATTTGGAATAACCATAGAAACTCTATATGCTGTAATGCTCGAGTTCGCTATACCGGGTTAAAGTTGATTATTAAATAATATATATACTTTGAGTTGTGATCGAGTCTGAGACATGTATACAATGGGTCAAGATACGTATTAATTAATTCGCATATTATATATTAAACTATATATGAATTATTTGAATTATTAACTATGGACTACTAACTAGGGACTACCAACATTGAACAATTAAAATGAATTAAAATATTGATTATAACATATGAAACTAAACATTTCTTCAAGTTTGCCACTTGATTTCATCTTAAACCTCATTTGTATCATGACAATTACAATCTGCGTTCAAACCTTTCATGATTCTTGAAAACACCTCAATCAAGAGGATGATTCAACTACACGTTATCTACGAGAAGAAAGATTTATGCATATAGTTATGCATCTGAAAAACTCTTGGAACCCGAGTAAACGTTTAATACTTATCTGTGCTAGCTCCTTTGGCGTTGATATTACTGAAAATAACTTTGCAATCCCTTTCCAAAATTAGCCAATTTTGTCACAGCTCCAGCAAGTCAGCTTCGACTTTCACTCGGATTAGCCTTATTATAATCTTGATAGATAAGTTTGCCTTTCGTCATCGTTACCAGGGGAACAGTTTATATCCTACCACATTAGCAGTAATCTTACCAGCAACTTTATTACTCATTGGTTTAAGTCTCTCCAAAGAACCATTATATTTGTTCATTAAAACCCTATCATATACTCATCCACATCTTGTAACGAGAATTAATATACCAATTACCGGAAATTAGCAATCAGTATTTTGAATCTCACAGCATTTCTACATCAACAGTTATATAACATTCATCGCATAGAATTATGATCTTCCATTCTGAAATTCTGAAAAGCACCCAGTCTACGAGACAATATTCTGAATTTTGAAAAGTTGAATGAAGCAACAAAAACTGTAAACGACCTTAATAGCCAAAAGTTTGATGATAAAGAGTAGTATGTTGGAAAAGCTTAGAAATGTTGGAACTGGAAAACGGATTGAGCAAACTATGAAGGAGGCTGTGGACGAATCACAAAGACTATATCTGCCTTCAAAGAATCCTGATGATCCTGTTTTTGATGAAATCTTTAGCGAATACCTTACTTCTTAATTGCTCTAAATCATTGTGAATGAATTTCTTCATCACACTATGATTCTAAAATTCTAAGATATCATATCTTTCATTATAAATATCCTCGATATTTCTGAAGATAATTTCATAATTATTCTTATATGAAATCATTTACCTCTTCACGCTATCTGTATTACATCATAAAAGAAACTATTTTAGTTTCTAAATTTTGAAACCTCCGAGTTTAAAATAAGAATATTTTTGAAGTAGTGTTAGAAATTGAAGCATGAATTAGTATAATATAATGACACTTGATCAATGTGATTATATTACAGTAAGTCATGCTGAGTTTCTAAATGGAACGTGATGATTCACAGATCATAACGTCATTAGGTGCCATGTTACACGACTCTTGTATTCTACTTAACCTCTAAACAGATCAAGAAAATATTTTTCTTGATGATTCGGTCTTTTTCAAAGTATTCTGGTAATTTGACAAATCAAGATCGTGCCATTACAAATTCCTTCTTAAAACATTAACTATGTTCATTTCGAAATCCATACCTACGAATTCTGGACCATTATTCGCTTGACTTGAAGTCGGGAAGAGGAGACAAAAGTATGGAACTTTTAAATATAAAAGAAAATATGAAGCTCGACAACAACACATAAATTACAAACCGTGGATATTAATACGAATAGCAATATAAAGAAACGGTAGAATTAAGAATAGTATCACCCTAAGGTAATAGTAGAAGTGAATAGATTCTTCCGGCGGCAGATGGAAAAGAAGAATGACAGATATGAAAGTTAGGAGTATATCAAGAATCAGAACTGGATGGAGCATATTAAAAAATGCTTTAAAGTATGAATTGAGGGAGAAAGAATAGAAGGTGTGAGTTGTGGAAATAAGGAAACGAAGGGGGTGGATATATAGTAAAATATCCGACAAAGTAATCAAAACAGATTATTGCATTTAATCAAAGCGGATCCTAATTTGATTAATTACCGAAGAACCAAATCTTATTACGAAGATTTTCTCTAAATCCCATGAATTCCGGAAATCAACCGTGACTACGTCACCGGTTAAGTCAAACTTGCATTTTACTCATTTTACTCTTTCGTGATAGCTTCACTCATACTCCTCACATAAATGAATTGTTTTATCCATATTACCCAATGATGATAAGACTCTATTTATCAACTCATATTCGTCATGAAAACATTTTTATTGTTAGTCATGACGACCTCACTCAAATTTCAGGATGAAATTTCTTTAACGGGTAGGTACTGTGACGACCCAGAAAATTTCAACTAATTTTAAATCAAACTCTCGATACGATTTAATATGATAAGAAAATTCTGTTAGGTTGTGTCTCAAAAATTTTGAACTATTTTTATATTCATTTACCCTTCGACTATTTTCGACGATTCACGAACCACTATTTGTAAATAGATACGTATATATTTAAATATATACATATATATAAATAATAATTTGAAATATATTATATTAAAATTAACTATGTAAAATAAAATAATATATAATAATTATTATTTAAAACGTATCTAAATATATAAATAAAGTATATATATGTGGTATCGAATTCATTTAGTAAACGATTGTAACATTCATTATCATTCGATGGTTAGTTAAACGAAGTTAAAATTCAAACTTATGAGGTTTTAAAACAAACGGTGATCCAAAAATAAGTTATATAAATTTTTATTTTATTAAAATATATTTAGGATCTATTTGAGTGATTTTAAAAATACTTATATTTTAGTAGGGACTGAGCTCGAATGACAGGTCAAATTTTAGGATTTAGGTTAAACAAGTCTAAATACGAACTTATGTGAATTTAAAAATACACGTTAGTTCATAATTAAGTTATGTACAATTAGGTTTATTAAAAAATATTATTTCTTTGTTAAACTTGAGATTAATACTCCGTACATATTATTTGGAACTAGAAACAAATAATAAACGAACATTTTATGATTAATTTTACACATTAAAAGACCGAAATAAATAAAAACATTTAATATAAAAATTAGGGATTTTTCCGAATAATTTTATCCGCCATTAATTAACAACGAACCCCAATATAATCCTCGCAATAAAACTGTCGGTAGGAGATAGATATTTTACCCTCTTCCTGCAGGTTTAATCTACTTGAGTGTTTATTATTATCATTATACTATTTACTTTATCTCCTAATTTTAATATATATACATATAATATTATCTCTACTCTCTCCACTTTTAATTCTTGTAATCGAATCAAATCACCATCTCCTGTCTATTTGATCAACTTTTTGATTTTTATTCATTTTCCTAATTTTCCGTGATTGGTGTCTCCACTATATGAGTTTTGTTTATATCTCACTATTGTATCCATGATATTAAATTATGAAATGAAAGTCATTGTTTCTGTTTTAATCATTAGCTCATTCATTGAGTACTTATACAATGAGAAAGATATTAGCCATCATTCTTCTCCTTCTTCTCTCATTCGTTTTCTACCCGAAGAATAAACACCCACAATCACCTTGCTTAAACCACCTTCTTGCTTAATGAATGAAACCACCACTATCATCATCCAACAACCACCATGAGCTACCATCTTCAAACCATGCATCATTACAACCGTCTTCAACCAGGTACACAACAACTCTACTACCTTTCTCTTCCCTTCCTTAATCGTGAAAGCAACAAACCACCATGTACTCGGTTCTCTCGTTCCTTTATTCAACCGGACCACCAAGACCCATTTAAATACACCACTAGAAACCGCAACCATCGACTATCACATGAAATCACCAACAAACCCATTAAAACTGCATATGTTTCCTATCTAATACGCTACTACTGCAGCTGAAAATTTTTACCATCTGTTTTCTGTTTATATTACGGATGTAAATAACCGAGAAATAATCACCTACAAGAACTGCTATACGTGCTACTGTATCTGCTTTCTGTTAATATCGAAATCCCCACAACCCAACAGCCGCCACCACCATTTTCTTTCTTCTGTTTTATATTTAACCCAACCGAAAACCACTTCATCACCACCGTGAAAACTTCAATTGTTTAGTTTATGTTCCTATTTCTGTTTTCGTTAATAATAATGAAGAATAAGATGCGAATATGATGGTGATTATGGAGTATGAATAAAGAATGATAAAGAAGATAAGACTATTAAACAATGATAATGATGTTGTGATGAGTGCACGATTCCCTTTTCTTCCATGCTGGCCGACAGCTTTTAAAACCCAAAGCCCACTTGAATCTAATTTACGATTGCTGTAACTCCTTTAATTATTCGTAGGGCCAAACATAAAGATCCACTAGTGATTTATAAAAGAGGTGACATTAATGGGATGATGATTGCGACTGTTTAGAAGATAATTAGGACCGTATGTTAGATATGGTTATACATCTAATGTAGTTCGAAGTTACAGAATAAAACCACTTCATTGTTTTTTTAATTGGACTTCCCATTTGGGTCGTGGTTTGATATTTGGGCTGTTGAGGGAAAACGGGCCACTACTCGCAAACCCACATTTTTTCTTTCTTTCTTTCTTTCTTTGATTTTTGTCCAACGTCACACACATTATCTAAGGATAAACGAAAACAAATATGATTATTGATGATGTAGATGATCATGATGATATAGTAATACCGTATGATGTTATGAAGAACGAGACTGTCTGTGACTCGATGATGATGAGATGTTTAGTTATGACTGAATGATGATGAGGATAATTTGGATGATGATGAATAATGAGAATGATTAAATGATTATGTGATAATGATGATTATGATTATGATCATGAAGATGATAATAATAGCAAATGAAACTGATAATGATAGAAGTTAAGAAAAATGATAATCATGAAATGGGTTTAATGAAGAAAAAGGTAGAAACAGAAAATGGGTTAAAAGAATTAGTATGGTGTTAATAACAGAAAAGATCAGACAGAGGAATGGTTTAGGTGTTTGTGTTTAACTGAAAGGTCTCGGGTTCGAGCCCGGTCCGAGGCATTTAATTTTTAGGAAAAGCTTGAAGGTAGTTTACTCATTTTAATTATTTTTATTATTACAATCATTATTCTTATCATTATTGATATTGATATTATTATTATGATGATGAGTACATGACTAAAATATAAAAAGATGACTAAAAGATTCTATATAAGATAATTATGAAATGATAAATTTAAGTATTATGATTTAGATAAAATATTATTATTATTATTATTTTCATTAACATTAGTATTAGTATCATTTTATTATTATTATTATTATTATTATTATTATTATTATTATTATTATTATTATTATTATTATTATTATTATTATTATTATTATTATTATTATTATTATTATTATTATTATAATTTACATAAGTATTGTTATTAACAATATCATTTTTATTAGTATTATTATTAATAAAGTCATTATTATTATTATTATTATTATTATTATTATTATTATTATTATTATTATTATTATTATTATTATTATTATTATTATTAGTAGTAAATCATTATTTTCAAAATTTCATTGATATTAAAAGTATCATTTCTATTATTATTATTATCATTATTAGAAAAATTATCATTTTTATCAAAATTATTATTATTACCATGATTATTATTATTTTAACATTAATATTATTATTTTTACATCATCAATATTATTATCATAATAACTATTATTATTATTATTATTGTAAAATAAAACAACTTTTTATTTATTTTTATTATCAATATTATTCTGTCAAATAACTATTTGTTATATAAAACCATATTTACTACATATAACATAATTATATTAATACTTTTATAATAAATATTAATAAATATAATTAATTAGGTTATTAATGAAACACTTAATTAAAATAACAATTAAATCACTAATAATATACAAATCTGTGCGACTACCATTATATGTGTTAATATATATGTAAATGATATAGGTTCGTGAATCCGAGGCCAACCCTGCATTGTTCAGTTCCGTCGTATGAATATTTTTACTACAAAATATTGTATTGTGAGTTTCATTTGCTCCCTTTTTAAATGCTTTTGCAATATATATTTTTGGGACTGAGAATACATGCGCTTTTATAAATGTTTGACGAAATAGACACAAGTAATTGAAACTACATTCTATGGTTGAATTGTTATACCGGATATCGCCCTTGTTGAACTTGGTAGCCTAAGAATTGGTGTTTATTATAATTTCCACCAATTGACGCGAATCCTAAAGATAGATCTATGGGCTTTGACACGCCCCAGTCAGAGAATTTGAACTGCTTTAGTACTTCGATGTTTATATGTTTGGGGATATTCTAGATGTATTTTGTTAATGTCGGTTACCAGGTGTTCAATCTATATGAATGAATTTTAAACACTTGCGAGTGTATGATTATTGAATAAATGAAATCTTGTGGTCTATTAAAATTATGGAAATGATTGATTACGATAAACTAAATAACTCACCAACCTTTTGGTTGACACTTGAAAGCATGTTTATTCTTAGGTATTAAAGAAATCTTCCGCTGTGCATTTGCTCATGTTAAAGATATTACTTGGAGTCATTCATGGTATATTTCAAAAGACGTTGCATTCAAGTCGATGAGTTAAACAAAGATTATTATTAAAAATGACAGATTAGGTCATTTATAGCTTGGATATTATGAAATGGTATGCATGCCTGTCAACTTTCAATGAAATGAAAGTTTATCTTTTAAAAACGAATGCAATGTTTGTAAAATGTATCATATAGAGGTCAAATACCTCGCAATGTAATCATATGTTATTGTATTCGTCCTCATTAATTAGGACAGGTCGTCTCAGATGACAAGAATCTTCAATTCTTTGAAAAGCTTCCTTCAACATTGTGATTTGTGAGATTGTATGGTGATTGGAATTTATAATATTGTGGATTATTATTTCTTTGTCCACGACCACGAACACCATAACCACTACGACCACCGCTACGACCATTACCATAAGGGTGATTTCGAACATAGTTATGATTTTAATGATGTTATGTTAATTGTCATGATGATAGTTTTGGCCAATATGAACACGACCTTGTCCACGTCCTCATCCGTGTACATTTCATTTTTTTTGTTTATAGCGTTAGCTTCAGGAAATGATAGCGCACCAGGAGGACTAGATACTTGATTATTCATCAATAACTCTTTATTCACTTCTGCAAGTAATAGATAAGTTTGAAGTTTGAAAAATATTTTGAAATTTTGCAATCTCAAATTTTCTTGTAAAGTTATGTTTGCAGAATGCATTGTGGAGAAAGTTTTCTCCAACATATCAGCATCACTTATTTCTTGACCATATAATTGAAGCTGTGAATGGAAACTGAATATGGTCGAGCTGTAATCATTTAGATTCTTAAAGTCTTGGAACATTAGGTTTATCCATTCTTCCCTTGCAGCTGGAAGCAATATTCCTTTTGATTATCGAATCTATTCTTGATACTTTTCCATAAAACATAAGGATCTTTGATAGTGTGATACTCACGTGTTAAGGTGATTTCAATATGTTTGCGAATAAAAGCAATTGATTTTAATTTATCTTGATCAAAACAAGTATATTTTTCTTTTATAGTTTCTAGAATGCCCAATGACCCAAGAGTTATTACTATGTCCATGACCCATGATGTGTAGTTTATTCCTGATACGTCTAGAGCATCAAACTCAAACTTTCATAAGTTTGCCATTTTATATTATCAAAACTAAAATAAAAAACAAGATATATTAGAATCCATTTATATCAACTAGTAGCGAAAAACAGAGGCATGGTAGAATTACAAATAATAAAACCCAAAATGCGGTGTAGAATACATAAAATTCATCTGGTAGTAGATTAACAAGAGCGACGATAGATATCATGATCAATACAATATCTAAAAATCAAAACTGGGTGGATCATCTTCACAAAACCTTTTAAAGTAATAACATGAGAAAGAGAAGATTGATTTGTGAAAAATGAGGGAACAAAGA
Organism: Rutidosis leptorrhynchoides; assembly: GCF_046630445.1. Classification (NCBI taxonomy): domain Eukaryota; kingdom Viridiplantae; phylum Streptophyta; class Magnoliopsida; order Asterales; family Asteraceae; genus Rutidosis; species Rutidosis leptorrhynchoides. The sequence goes on along the minus strand of NC_092333.1, from coordinate 128,305,116 downwards.
TGTTTAATTTATATTGAATAATATGGTCGTTGTAATCTCGTCAATGGACGATGAATAAATGTTATGTATATATGACCGTTGTAACGTCGTTAGTTGACGTTAACGACTGTTATGTAGCCATTGTATTAAAAATGATTTTAATTTAATTAGTATAAGTACGTTTACTAAATACATGTAATATAGATACGTTTAGCATAAATACAGAGATTGATATAATGATTAATAAATGTAAGAATAAACGTTTATGCTTAAATAATAAATTTAAGAATAAATATTAGTACCCATAAAATCAATAATGATTTGTTGCATAAATAAATGTAAGTAATAATAAATAAATGTTAGATAAAGTAAATATAAATGTTAGTGAATAAAAGTTAGATAACATAAATAAACTGTTAGTATCCATAAATAAATGTTAGTGAACATAATAAAAGTTAGATAACATAAATATAAATGTTACTATAGATAAATGTTAGTAATATAAATGTTAGTAAACATAAATAATAAAAGTTAGTAGTCCAAAATGTTAGTAGTCCAACTTTTTTAATATTATTAATAGTTTAAGATATATATTATTAGTAGTTAAGTTCATTATTACCAATAGTTGTAGCAGTCCCTTATTTTTTTAGTGTATGATTATAATTTTTAATGTTGTCTATGATGATAATAATATTTAGCTTACTAATAAACATTACGAGATATCATTAAAGAATTTCTTACCTTGATTAGTGACTAGTGGATGTTTGACTTAAACTTGATTACGCTATCGTGGTGATAACGTATTAAGATTTGATAGTTTATAACTACTTTTAGTGGCATAGTTCATGACTAAAGATTACTAATAATAAAGAAGAAAGTATGGTGTAAGAAATATATATTTAACAAGAGGTACTCCGTATGCTAAAATCTCATTGATATTGATATTTATACTACAATCGCTATTCGTTTCCATAAAAGTTAGATGAAATAGTGTGGATGTAGAAAATTGCCATTCAATTTGACTTATGTGGATGATCATTTGATGTTTCAAACAGTTTTACAAATATGTACTTATGATTAACTCTGAAATTGAATTTGAAAGTTTAAGGTTTTCTCAAAATCACGTGTTAGTTGGGTTAGAGTGCACTTGTTTGAATTTTAGAAAGGGAAAGGGACAAGGCACCAATAATTTGAAAAAACATTGCAATCCACACCACCCCACTTATTTATTTATAATGTTATACGAGTAAACACTTAATATTTATATTGTCACATATGATGCCATTCCATGACAACGTTTGGTTTGTTTTTACCACCCCGCAATCGAACTATAATAATAGTTTTTCTATAGCTATAAGTAATTTCAGGTAAAGTTGTACATACATTCAGTGTTCTAAATCTCATTATTTCTCCTCGAGATCTCTTCGAGATCTCATTTTTAGAAGGCGACACAGAAGAGATGTCTATCTCCCGAGATTTCCCGGTCAACGAGGTCAAACTTGATTAAAGCCACGATTTCTCGAATTTTCTTGCTCATTTCTCGGATTTTCTTGTAAAATCTTGTAATTTCTCGGATTTTTCATTCATTTCTCGAATTTTCTTTTAAAATCTCGTAAAAAGTATATAGATATACATATATTTATTTATGTATATAAATTTATACTAAAAAAATAAAAAATCAACGTAAGTCAACGTGCGATATCTCTCCGAGATTTTTTCGAGATACCGAGATCTCCGCAAAAATGTCTAAACGAGATCTCTCCGAGATCCAAGTTCTCCAACCTTGCATACATCTGTAAGTAACAATTGTTATCATAAAATGGTCATTGATTTAGTGATATGAAGGTGCTCGTTTAATTATAATGTTAAAAATTTAAGTTCACTAGTACACAATATGTATGTATCTGTTAAAAAATTCTCGTTAGGTGTGTGATGCTTTTTAAAAAATAACAATACAATTTATACATATTCTTTTTTTGAACGGCTGAAATTTTATTAAATAACTCGCAAGATACTAGAAAGAATTACAAAGCATTACAAAGTCAAGTGTTCCATGAAGGAGCATGTTTACTTCTACTTTTTAACCAAGAAAAGAAAATAATCGAACAAGGTCAAAAAGGTGTTCTTTTCTAATAAGATTAGGGAGAAAATGAATATCGTTCTGAAGGTGTTGCCAAACAATGCATGACAATCTCATTGATGTGCAGTACGTGGTATATGAATTATTATATAAAATAGTATGGAAAAATACCGATTAAAGATTGCTACACACTAACGGGCAGTGTACCCGATCGTGTAGTAGTATAGTAAATGGTAAAATCCGTGTATCGTTCCAAAGACAATATCTAAGTCAAATTAGGATTATAGACTAAATTGTGATTAACCAAAGAATTACAAAATACAATATATATTGGTTTGCCCTTTAACGATGGGCGAATCAAGTGGCAAATAGTATTTAAAGACAATATTTTTGGTATTTTAGATTTATGAAAACAGAAAGATAGTTTTGATATCAAATTGTGGAAATATGCTCATCTAGACTTTTTACCCTTAATGTTGAATGTTATTTAGGATTAAGATCGGATTGAATGGTTATGCACGAGAACTAATTCATTGGTTCACCAAGAGTAGTCTTGCGCAAACACTCAAACGGGATTACACGATGCAATAGATGTTCTTATCATCTAAGACCCCCTATATGTAATCAACTAATTCAACTAGTTTGAAGACTTGAAGAATGATCAAGTCAATGGTGTGTTGTACATGATCCACTCCTATATCAACTAATGGTTTAACTTAGTTCATTCTCTTGGTCCGGTTAAATGCTCAATTTACCCAACCCAAGTAATTAACTAAGTGATATAATAAGATCCTTATAAATGTCACTAGATAAGGCAAATCACTAGCACATGTTGATTAATGGAACTAGGTAATTGAAAGTGTGTATAACAGATTCTAAGGAATTGGTCATTCTCCTAGACAATTACACATACTAATTAAGCTATTTCAAAGTATCTACAAGAGTCGTTCTTACATTCTTATGTAAATTAACCATTTGAACTCAACTTATCCCTTTTGGTAAAAGACGGATAAACACATGTCACTAGGTGTAAATCAATACATTAACTTAACAAGATGATGTTTCTTAATCAAATGAACATATCAACTAGTTGAATCAAAAGGATTAAACTTAACAAGAATGGTTCTTGTACTAAAACATCAAACTATCGTGCATAATAACAATCAATCAATAGTTAACATTCAATATTTCGGTTATTTATCTAGATGAACATAAATTGGACTAGCCAACAATCAGGCTTGAAAACTTAAACAAAACAGTAACAAAGATAGAATTCATTGTAATACAAGATTGACCTTTTTAGAGTAATCTTGGATGAAGCTCTTGAATGATCCTTGATTCTTCAATGATTTAAGTGCATAGATGCACTTTAATAAGCCCAAGAATTACTTTGATTCGTATGTTTTAGTCACAGAACAAAAAGGAAACTGGTGCCCCTTGAAATGAAGCTGGAAAGAGGTTTAAAAAGGCTGAACAGTGGTTGGAAAGTGGAGTACGCCAAGCACACCAAAGTGAGTGTGCTGCGCGCACTGTCCACCTACTACACTTTTTCTTTACAGCTCGATATCGCACGTTCAAATCTGTTGTACTGGTAAAAGTGCGCGGAGGGGTGGGGTGAGCGCACTACTGTGCGCGGCGCGCACATAGCTTGGCGCACTTTGGTTTTGCTTGAGAAATCTTCTGATCAAAACTTGGCATTGTGCGCTGCGTGCACCTTTAGTGGTGCGCTGAGCGCACATTACTGTTCCTGGATTTCTGGTCTTGGTTTTGATCTCTGAGCAGTATCATACATAATTTCCATATTTCTTCAAGTCTACAATGATTCTAGACTATATTACAATAATATGAAATACAAACAGAAATACTATGTTTACATTCGAAATAAACAACAATAGGACTCGATATTGCGTCTAAAGATATGTCTAATTTAAGCAATATCAAACCCCCCACACTTGACTCTTGCTTGTCCTCAAGCAAGTCTTGTCTCAAACATATTAATATAAAACATAAAATAGAATACATACACATTCATTGACACTAGTCACACGAAGTACACAAAAACATACACATTATTTTGGTACACAAACTCACGCTTTATGAACACATGTTTACACAATTGGAATACACACTCGTTGATGTACACACACAATTTATGAAACATACGCACACATTTGGATTGTTTGGGAGAGACGAACTTCGGTGAATGTTCTTTAAAAATTTGGATCCTTAGGGAAAATTGGATCTTTGAGAAAACGTTTTTATGATTTTGAAAATGTCATTGCTAGTTTTTAAACTAGACACGTTTTCTGATTTTAACCTCAAATTCCAGTTGAGGGTAACTGAAAATTGAAGTCTCAGTCGGTGATTAGCAAGCTATTCGCCACCATGATTGTAGTATCATGGAACTCTTAACCGGGCGTGTAACGACCCGTCAAAATCGCTATTGACGCGGCACGTTAATCATTGATTCCACAGTGAGGTTTTGACCTCTATATGATACGTTTTGATAAAATATCGCATTCATTAAAATAAGTGACTTTCTAAACATAGAAAGTTATAAACATGTGGGCGAGTGCTTAGGTATTAGCAAAACCCCGAAATACGTAAGTCTTTAATTTACAGGTTGACATCACAGTCCAATTATTTATTACACAACGCAGTTGTATTTTGAATGCAATAAACTTTGTACAAAGCATGAGAGACTCCATGAAGGCAACAAGCACATCACAGCGGAAGCATTCTAAGGACCTGAGAATAAAACATGCTAAAAAGTCAACACGAATGTTGGTGAGTTATAGGTTTAATTGCTCGAGTCATAAACATATATAAAGATAGACCACAAGGTTTCATCAAAAGTTTATCAATAGATTCTACGTAACAGAGCACCCTGGTAACTAAACTTAACGCTATAGTGATAATTACCCCATTCGTTTTAATACGCGCAAACCAACGTGTCTTAAACTCAAATAACATACGTCCGTTAAAAGGCTAGCGCTCTAGCTCGGACGGGGATGTCAAGCCCTATGGATCCATATACAATTATTCGCGCCCACCAGTCCATATCCTATGTACTGGCAGCTACTAGTTACCAAAGCTAAGGGATTTTCGGTTTAACTCAGTGTAGAATTTAGTATGTACTTGTGTCTTATTGCGTTTAAAATAAATTGCATGTATTCTCAGCCCAAAAATATTTAAAGTATTTAAAAAGGGAGACTATAAACTCACAGTTCAATATTGAGACTCAATATTGTAGGCAAATTTCGTAGACGTAATGATGGTAGACGATCGTATGATTGGCCTTGGATTCAAGAACAATACCCCGAACAATACCCAATATTTCCTTAGCTTAAAGCGGTTTGAAACCCGAATTAAAAACACCCTCGTATATATCTTATTATTATTAAACTTAAATTTAAAATTATAATTATAATATAAATATTAATATTGAGAGATTTATGTGTGAAAAATTATCGTCGAACAAACTGCGTATTTATAGTACTTTACGATTTACTGTAGCTCATGCGATCGCATGAGTTTTCAGTGTTTTTGCCATGCGATCGCATGGCCGCCTTTCCCGTTTTGTTTGCTAGTTCGTCGACATCAAATAGTATTTACTGTAGCAAATAGTGTTTACTGTAGCAAATAGTGTTTACTGTAGCAAATAGTGTTTTACTGTAGCAAATCAAATCACTGTAGCAAAGTCGTTTTCACTGTAGCACTGTAGTAAAATACGGTTTCACTGTAGCAAATAGTATTTTACTGTATCAAATAGTATTTTACTGTAGGAAAGTCGTTTTTACTTGTACATATATATATACATACATATAATTGTTCATGAATCATCGAGAGTAGTCAACGGTAATTGTATATATGAAACAGTTCTAAAATTTTTGAGACTCAATCTAACAGACTTTATTTAACGTGTCAAAATAATAAATCGTATAGAGAATTGGTTTAAATAAGTCGAAATTTTCCGGGTGTCGCGATCAGATATGATAGAGATGGGTACACCATGCCTGGAAACTACTTCCTTCAAATATAGGCGTGCTAATTTCTCCATACTGTCTGTCTCCTTTATTGGTAGAAAGTGAGCTGATTTAGTTAGACGATCAACTATCACCCAAATAGTATCATGACTACTTGCAGTCCTTGGCAATTTCGTAATGAAATCCATGGTTATTCTTTCCCATTTCCACTGCGGAATTTCTGGTTGTTGCAGTAATCCTGACGGCTTTTGGTGCTCAGGTTTGACCTTTGCACACGTTAAACATTTGCTTACATAAGTAGCAATTTCTGTTTTCATATTAGGCCACCAATAAAACTTCTTGAGATCGTGGTACATTTTTCCGTTTCCTGGGTGAATTGAGTACCTCGTTTTGTGTGCTTCATCCAGTACTAGTTGCCTTAGGTTACCATGTTTTGGTACCCATATCCTACCAGCAAAATACAGGGTTCCATCGGCTTTTTCTTCAAGTTGTTTTTCTAACCCTTTGCTTATTTCGCCTTTTTCGTTTTCTTCTTTTAAAGCCTCTAACTGTGCTGCTTGAATTTGCTTTGTGAGATCAGTACGAATTGTAATATTCAAAGCTCGGACCCTAAGAGGTTTTACTCTTTCTTTTCGACTTAGGGCATCAACTACAACATTAGCCTTTCCGGGGTGGTAACGGATTTCACAATCGTAATCGTTTAACAACTCTACCCAGCGACGTTGCCTCATATTGAGTTGTTTTTGATCAAAAATATGCTGAAGACTCTTATGGTCGGTGTACACTGTACACTTGGTGCCATATAGATAGTGTCTCCATATTTTGAGTGCAAAAACTACTGCTCCAAGTTCTAAATCATGCGTCGTATAGTTCTTTTCATGAATTTTTAGTTGTCGTGAGGCATATGCGATGACTTTTGTGCGTTGCATTAATACACATCCTAAACCTTGGCGTGAAGCATCACAATAGATCACGAAATCATCATTTCCTTCCGGTAATGACAAAATGGGTGCAGACGTTAACTTCTTCTTTAATAATTGGAATGAGGATTCCTGTTCTATGGACCAATCATACTTCTTTCCCTTTTGAGTCAATGCAGTTAAGGGTTTGGTGATTCTAGAGAAATCTTGAATGAATCTTCGGTAGTAACCAGCAAGACCTAAGAATTGGCGAATTTGTGTTGGAGTCTTCGGGATTTCCCATTTACTAATGGCTTCGATCTTGGCGGGGTCAACTTTAATTCCATGTTTACTGACAACATGGCCCAAAAATTGTACTTCTTGTAACCAGAAATCACACTTCGAAAATTTTGCGTACAATTCTTCTTTCTTGAGTATCTCTAGTACCAGTCTTAAGTGTTGCTCATGTTCTTCCTTGTTCTTTGAGTAAATCAATATGTCGTCGATAAAAACAATAACAAATTTGTCTAAATACGGTCTACAGATGCGATTCATTAGATCCATGAATACTGCTGGAGCATTAGTTAATCCAAAAGGCATGACTAGGAACTCATAGTGACCGTAACGGGTTCTGAACGCGGTTTTAGGAACATCTTCTTCCTTCACTCTCAGTTGATGATATCCGGAGCGTAGATCAATCTTAGAATAAACACTTGATCCTTGCAATTGATCAAACAAATCATCAATCCTCGGTAATGGGTACCGATTCTTGATCATTAATTTGTTTAATTCTCGGTAATCTATGCACATTCTCATAGATCCATCCTTCTTCTTGACGAACAGAATAGGAGCACCCCAAGGTGAAAAACTAGGACGAATAAATCCACGGTCCGATAATTCTTGCAACTGGTCTTGTAATTCTTGCATTTCTGAAGGTGCAAGTCTATATGGAGATCGGGCTACAGGTGCAGCTCCTGGTATGAGATCAATCTGGAATTCTACACATCTGTGTGGAGGTAGCCCCGGTAATTCTTCTGGAAATACTCCGGGATATTCTCTTACAACCGGCATGTCATTAATGCTTCTTTCTTCAGTATCGATCTTCTTTATGTGTGCCAGAATAGCATAACAACCTTTTCTTATAAGTTTCTGGGCCTTCATACAGCTGATAAAGTTCAGCTTTGAGTTGCTCTTTTCCCCATAAATCATTAATGACGTTTCATCCTTACGAGGGATGCGGATTGCTTTCTCAGCGCAAACAACTTCCGCTCTTGTTTTGGACATCCAGTCCATGCCAACGATTACGTCAAAACTTCCTAATTCTACGGGTATCAAATCGATTTTGAAGGTTTCACCAGCGAGATTCATTTCGCAACCATGGCAAATTTTATCGGCTTTTATCAGTTTACCATTAGCTAATTCAATAGTATATTTATCGTCTAGAGGTAATGATGCACATTTTAGTTTAAAACTAAAGTCTTTACACATATAACTTCTATCAGCACCCGTATCAAACATAATAGAAGCTAGTTGATTATTAACGGTAAACGTACCCGTGACAAGATTAGGATCCTCACGTGCTTTACTGGCACTAACATTAAATGCCCTCCCACGTGCGGGTTCTTTGTTCTTCTCCTTATCAGGGCATTGATTTATAAAGTGACCAGACTTCCCGCATCCAAAACATTTCTTGACATCGGTGAGTTTTGTCTTTACTTCAGAAACGGTGGCATAACAATCTTTCGCCACATGTCCTTTCTTGTTGCACTTATCACAGACCACTTGACAATAACCTGCATGATGTGTGTAACATCTTTTGCAGAACGGATGGGGTCCCTTATAGTTTGGACTTGCAGTTGCCCCATCTTGTTTACCTTTAAAAGTTTCTTGTTTCTTCAGGTGAGTACTTTTACCCTTATAGTCTTCCCATTTCCTCTTTCCTTCAGTTGTCTTGACTTCGGTAATTGGTGCCTTAATCGAACTCTCTGTGATCTGGTCCATGAGTTGGTGTGCCATTGTCATGGCTTCCTGCATCGTATTCGGTTTGGACGATGTAACATTTCCTTTGATATTGATCAATAAACCGTCAATATACATTTCTATCTTTCGTTTCTCATTTGGCACCAATTCGGGACACAACAAGGCTAGTTCCATGAAACGCTTTTCATAGTTATTGAGATTCGCGCCGATAACCTTCAGATTACGTAACTCATATTCCATTTTTCTGATCTCGTTTCGAGGACAGTACTCCTCGATTAGCATCTTTTTCAGTTCTTCCCAAGAGATATCATATGCCGTATCTATTCCTTCTGCTTTAGCATAATTGTTCCACCAAGTAAGTGCACCATCTTGCAACGTGCACGAAGCATACTTTGACTTGTCTCCGTTCGCACAATTACTGATTTTGAAAACGGACTCCATCTTTTCAAACCATCGGGTTAGACCGACTGGTCCCTCAGTTCCACTAAACGTCTGTGGTTTGCATCCTTGAAAAGTTTTGTATGAGCATCCGTTTCGTGAATTTGTGTTTACGGCTGCTGCTTTAGCTGCTGCTTCGGCTGTTGCTTTTGCTGCTTCGGTTGCAGCAATTCTTTCATTCACACGTTTCTCGACTAGTTGCTCAAACTCAGCATCCGACATTTGAGACATGTTTCTTCAATAAACACAACAGATATAATTTAATCATATAGAATATTATAGGTAAAATGAGTTGTCAATAGTTAATCGTAGCATATTAATAATATGAACCGATTATTATAAAAGCCTTTTCTTCTTATTAGCATTTTATAATTATTTCTAGGGTATTACCTACCCGTTAAGTTCATACATAATAGCTAGTACAAGGAATTAACTACTAAAATCCTAATAATATTCCACTATGAAAAATTATAGCGAGTTACTACATTATTATGTAATAATAATAGTAAGAAGTAGTAATAATACAAATAATCATTCCATGCATTTATTATTAATAAACCAAAATAATACAATACCATACAATACTGATATTTTACATATGCTTATTTTACATAACAAGATAGAGTAGCACACATAAGTAATAAAATAGCGCATGGAAGATTTATGGTTGCGAGGTCGTTCATTCAGAACTATCAGAAACTTCTTCCCATTTGGTTCTCTCTGCCAATTGTTTGTGTGCACATGGTCCGACAGACATTCTGGCAGTGTATTTTATTTTTAGTTGGGGTTTTGAGGTACCCGTTACCTCAGTGGGTTTAATACAATAAGGGTGGTTACGGATCGAATGGTCCTGTTCTTTTTTAATAATTAAGGACATTTTATTATTGTGGTTGTTTTTATTATATATAGCAAGTTGGAATTTCTCCTTAGTGATCTCTTTTATTTCATTAGCGAAATCCTCCTCCTTACTGATTTCGTCTGATGACGAACTGTCTGAGTCATGTGTAGGAGAATATGATGACGAACTGCAAGAATATGTACCGGTGGTCATGAACCGAAATCTGCCAGGCGTAATCGGCACAACCCGCCCGTCGGCGGTATATCTGGACCAATGTCCATATTTGTTTAGAAATGGACGATCCTCGTTTACTCCAGGGATCATGGGTCCATGCCAACGATACTGTGGCTCTGGAAAACTAAAGCTGGGTGGAGCTGGAACCTCCTCTGGGTTTACCGGGAGTTGAGATTGCCCGGCTAACACAATTTCTTCTTTAATAGGTATTGGAACGCCCTTTTTAGTTGTGGATAGAATAGATTCAGTGTCCGATTCCGAGTCGTACAAAATGATAGCATTAGAAGAAGTCATCTATCACATAATTGAAACAACAATTACGTTAGCATATAAATATATCACATATAATGTTTTTGACCAAATGATAAGTAAAAATCAGTAAAAACAGATATGGTCATAGTCCAGACTCACTAATGCATCCTAACAATTACCAGTTAAACACACTAATGTAATTTCTGGTTCCCTATGACCTCAAGCTCTGATACCAACTGTAACGACCCGTCAAAATCGCTATTGACGCGGCACGTTAATCATTGATTCCACAGTGAGGTTTTGACCTCTATATGATACGTTTTGATAAAATATCGCATTCATTAAAATAAGTGACTTTCTAAACATAGAAATTTATAAACATGTGGGCGAGTGCTTAGGTATTAGCAAAACCCCGAAATACGTAAGTCTTTAATTTACAGGTTGACATCACAGTCCAATTATTTATTACACAACGCAGTTGTATTTTGAATGCAATAAACTTTGTACAAAGCATGAGAGACTCCATGAAGGCAACAAGCACATCACAGCGGAAGCATTCTAAGGACCTGAGAATAAAACATGCTAAAAAGTCAACACGAATGTTGGTGAGTTATAGGTTTAATTGCTCGAGTCATAAACATATATAAAGATAGACCACAAGGTTTCATCAAAAGTTTATCAATAGATTCTACGTAACAGAGCACCCTGGTAACTAAACTTAACGCTATAGTGATAATTACCCCATTCGTTTTAATACGCGCAAACCAACGTGTCTTAAACTCAAATAACATACGTCCGTTAAAAGGCTAGCGCTCTAGCTCGGACGGGGATGTCAAGCCCTATGGATCCATATACAATTATTCGCGCCCACCAGTCCATATCCTATGTACTGGCAGCTACTAGTTACCAAAGCTAAGGGATTTTCGGTTTAACTCAGTGTAGAATTTAGTATGTACTTGTGTCTTATTGCGTTTAAAATAAATTGCATGTATTCTCAGCCCAAAAATATTTAAAGTATTTAAAAAGGGAGACTATAAACTCACAGTTCAATATTGAGACTCAATATTGTAGGCAAATTTCGTAGACGTAATGATGGTAGACGATCGTATGATTGGCCTTGGATTCAAGAACAATACCCCGAACAATACCCAATATTTCCTTAGCTTAAAGCGGTTTGAAACCCGAATTAAAAACACCCTCGTATATATCTTATTATTATTAAACTTAAATTTAAAATTATAATTATAATATAAATATTAATATTGAGAGATTTATGTGTGAAAAATTATCGTCGAACAAACTACGTATTTATAGTACTTTACGATTTACTGTAGCTCATGCGATCGCATGAGTTTTCAGTGTTTTTGCCATGCGATCGCATGGCCGCCTTTCCCGTTTTGTTTGCTAGTTCGTCGACATCAAATAGTATTTACTGTAGCAAATAGTGTTTACTGTAGCAAATAGTGTTTACTGTAGCAAATAGTGTTTTACTGTAGCAAATCAAATCACTGTAGCAAAGTCGTTTTCACTGTAGCACTGTAGCAAAATACGGTTTCACTGTAGCAAATAGTATTTTACTGTAGCAAATAGTATTTTACTGTAGGAAAGTCGTTTTTACTTGTACATATATATATACATACATATAATTGTTCATGAATCGTCGAGAGTAGTCAACGGTAATTGTATATATGAAACAGTTCTAAAATTTTTGAGACTCAATCTAACAGACTTTATTTAACGTGTCAAAATAATAAATCGTATAGAGAATTGGTTTAAATAAGTCGAAATTTTCCGGGTCATCACAGGGCGCCCCCTGACACGATATTTATAATATCGGTCTTTCATGACAATTTGTACAATTTAGATCAAGGGTTAAAAATGCAAAGACTGAGCTATCACGCAGGACAGATCCTGCTCCATCTTATATACCGTAATCGATTTTACACTGGACAGCTCCCTGGATTTACCCTACCAAGTTTATTTTCGGGTTTGAAAGTTCAAGACTTTCCCTTCCCACTTTACCTTTATATCGTGATATGATATTGGTATGAAATGATATAGTTTAGGAAGTTTGCTATATCAAGTCAGGCAAAATTCGGAAGACTTTACTTCCTTCAAGGATGGAATAGATGCATCCTTTCCGTTTAGTGATTTTTATTTCTTTTATTTTCAAGCCAGAAGTACTTTAATCGTTTTAACTTTGCAAAATTTTGTGATAAAAATTCGAAAAGATTAGTAAAATCCCCCACACTTGGCTTTTTCGCTAATACTTTTAGTCAAAAAATTTAAAAATTTTCATAAAATGCGACAATAAGCCAAGTTGCATTGCATATATCCGAGAGAATTACCCCTCCCCCACACTTAAGATTAAGTAAGGCCCTCATTACTTAAAATCAGAAATAATTTAAAAATTCACGAGGGCATTAGTGTGAAAAGAGTTCAAAAAACCTTGGCATAAAGCCGGAGATCGTGAAATGTAGGTGAGCGATGGCGCTGAACTTAATGCCAGCATGAGAACATCGTTCATTCCTTGATCTCTATCACAAATTCCAAATTGATTGTACTTCGCTGAACTTAATGCCAGCATCACTAAACCTTAATAATAAGAAATAAAAAAACACACAAAATGAAATAGATAAAAGTGGTGTATTCAACACAACCACCACAAACGTTAATCCTACAACATAAATATTGTAATTATTACAAACCATTGTTTTAAAAGAAACCATTCTGAAAATTACCAAAATGTTACCAAATGTTACCAAATAGGGGACATGAGCCCTCTAATTGTCACCAAAGAAGTTACCAAAAGGCCAGCCGGAGTAGGTGTCTGAACCATCATTCCTAGGTCTTCCCTGCGGGTATTGCTCCTCAAAGCGTCTTTATGCATCTTGCATGGCCGCTTGTTCATCATATAACGGAGGACTAGGAATTCGGTTTGTGGTGTGGTAATAGGTCGGATGTTTGGTAGGACGTAGCATAATACTCTTGGGGGTTTTGTATATATAAACTAACGTTATGGCGAAGCCAATCGCCCCTGTAATTCCCCCACCTTTGGTCATACCTTACTGCCCTATTATGCTCGCGCTGCTCTTCATGAAATTGGTTAAATTGTTGCCTTTGTTCCTCATATTGGTTATACCTATGTTGATAACCTACCCTCATGTCATGAAAACCCGAAATAACTTCCTCCAACTCTTCTTCCCTTGACCTTTGTGTCCGCCTACGCCTTCGCCTTTGAGCTTTTGGTAACTCTTCTTCAGTTTCAGGTTCTTCCATGTTAACCTCTTCCTCCACATCATCTCTTCCAACACCGCTACCACCCGCTTAATGATCATGGGTACGGGGCTGTACGTTTACTCTCAGAACAAATGGAATAAGCCTTTGATGATTATTATATTCCAAAAATTCTACATTCAAATAATAAGTTTTGTTCAAAGGCTTCATTATTGTTGATAGTGGTCCAAATGAACATATATTTTGTAGCAATATCCTCCCAATATGTAAATTATTTAGTTGTAATTGTCCTATTTTAAGTTGTAATCGTTTATATTAAATAAGTGCGAAGACAAAAGGCGAAAACAACGATTTGAAGACGCAAACATCCAAAAAGCTCAATTGTACAAGATACAATTCAAGTGGTTCAAATTAATGATGAGAAACGTCTAAAAATGACAAGAGTACAAGTTGCGGAACGCAAAGTACAAGATATTAAATTATACGAAAGGACGTTCGAAAATCTAGAACCGGGACCTGAGCCAACTATCAACGCCCGACGCAACGGACTAAAAATTATGAGTCAACTATGCACAAGAATATAATATAATATTTAAATAATTATATAAATTATTTATATATTATATATATATATATATATATATATATATATATATATATATATATATATATATATATATATATATATATATATATATATATATATAATAAATATGTCGACAAAGCTAGGATCCAAAATTTGGTGAGCTGGATTCTGAAGCTCCGCACTCGCGGAGCTCTGAAGGCTTAAACCTCCACGATCGCGGAGCACACCAGGATCAAAATTTCCTATAAAAGGCACGAGCTTGCTGCCGAGTTCTATACACAAAAATAATAATAATAATACTCCTCTGTAATAATCATAATATATATATTATATATATATATATATATATATATATATATATATATATAGTGTAGTTTTATATTAGATTAGTTTGGGTTATGTAAAGGTTATTTTACGGGCTCTAAAGTCGAAGTTCTGTCCGTGTAACACTACGCGATAAATACTCAATGTAAGTTATGTTCTCCTTTTTAAAATTAATGTCTCGTAACTAAGTTATTATTATGCTTATTTGAGCCGAAGTAATTATGATGTTGGGCTAAATATTAAAGATGGGGTAATTGGGCTTTGTACCATAATTGAGGTTTAGACAAAAGAACGAAACTTGTGGAAATTAGACTATGGGCTATTAATGGGCTTTATATTTGTTTAAATAAATGATAGTTTGTTAATTTTAATATAAAGATTTACAATTGGACATACCTATAAATAACCATATACACTCAATCGGACACGATGGGCGGGATATTTATATGTACGAATAATCATTCATTTAACCGGACACGGGAATGAATTAATAATCACTAGAATTATTAAAACAGGGGTGAAATTATGTACAAGGACACTTGGCATAATTGATAACAAAGAATTTAAACCTTGGGTTACACGCAGTCGATATCCCAGTGTAATTATTAAACAAAGTATTAAGACCTTGTTACAGTTTAAGTCCCCAATTAGTTGGAATATTTGACTTCGGGTATAAGGATAATTTGACGAGGATACTCGCACTTTATATTTATGACTGATGGACTGTTATGGACAAAACCCAGGCGGACAAATTGAATAATCCAGGACAAAGAACAATTAACCCATGGGCATAAAACTAAAATCAACGCGTCAAACATCATGATTACGGAAGTTTAAATAAGCATAATTCCTTTATTTCATATTTAATTGCACTTTTAATTATCGCATTTTTATTTACTATCATTTTATTTATTGCACTTTTAATTACCGCACTTAAATTATCGTCATTTATATTTTTCATTAGGTTTTAATTGTGACTTAAAATATAAAATCGACAAACCGGTCATTAAACGGTAAACCCCCTTTTATATATTATTATATATAATTATAAATATTTTGTAGAAATATAGTTAATTAAAATATAGTGTACAATAAGCCCGCTCCCTGTGGAACGAACCGGACTTACTAAAAACTACACTATTGTACGATTAGGTACACTGCCTATAAGTGTTGTAGCAAGGTTTTGGTATATCCATTCTATAAATAAATAAATATCTTGTGTAAAATTGTATCGTATTTAATAGTTTTTCCTAGTAAAATATAAGCTATTTCATATACACCTCGCATAACATCAAGTATTTTTGGCGCCGCTGCCGGGGACTCGGCGAAACGCTATAATTTTTAATATATATTTGTATAAATATTTGTATATAATTTTTAGAAAAGCAATATAAATTTTTTAAAAAAAAAACGTTTTAGCCTACATCTGAATTTGCATTACTCCGCACTCGCGAAGTTCGTCTGTTAGGTAATACCGCACTCGCGGAGCAGTCTGTGACTGCAACATAGGATTGCATTAAATACGATTAGGGTTTAATATATTTATTATTATTATTATTAGGGTTTAATTATTATATAGTTTTAATATAATTTGTATTTTAAGTTTTAATTATTATTATTTACATATTTATATTAATACTTTTATATAAATAATATTTTTTTTAAAAAATTATATTTTTATAACTCTAATTTTCTTTTTATATTTTGTATCTTTTTATTCATTTAAATTCGTAGTTTTTAATATTTGTCGTTCGTAATTAGTATTTTGCCGTAGTTACTTTATTTTTAGCTTTTTAGACTTTGCCGTAAAATCCCTTAAGTGCCTTTTCTTTAGACTAAGATTTAGGTGCTTTAGAATTTTGCGACACCATTTTAAAATTTCAGTACTTTTTAAGTTATTACCGTTTTGGATATAGAATTCCTTTTAAGCTTTAATACCTTTAGACATAACTTTAAATATTTAGTTTTTAGAATACTAAGTTTCGACGCTTTATTTTCTTATTTTTATTTTTCGACTGTTTGTTTTTCGACATTTATTTTTCGACCTTTTATTTTTTTCAACGTTTTTCGACGCGCTCTTTTTCTTTCTTATTTCTCGACACTCTAGTTTTTAGGACTTAGAATTTTTTCTATTTCTTCTCTAAAATTTCAAAACGAAAAATTATTTTAAGCGGTTAAATTGATAGACATCCAAATTTTCTGCTTCGTAGTAATAGTTGGATTTGTTAGTGGCTGAGTTGTGAGCTTCCGATTTAAAGGGTTCTGGCTCCCTGCTGCATCTATTGGCTATTCGAAACGTGGGCAAAAGTAGAAAAGTCTATTAATTTGATAACTTATATAATTTTTATTTTTATAAGTAATAGGATAATTAAGTAAATGCACCACATTGTAGCTAAAATTTGGTATAAAAAAAAGCGCATTATGGAAAATCTCGAGTATATTTTGGAAACTCTTTATGACATCCGAAATCAATTTAATCAATACTCTCAAACGAGTGTTGATGAAAATTCGTTCGGTCAATCTTGGATCACGAATGACGAAACAATAACTGGTTGTGAAATTTGTGGAGATTATCATTCAACACGGGAATGTTATTATTATGTTCCTATGGAAAATTACGCACCCATGGAACCTGAATGGAATGATTATGAAGAATACAATTCAAATTGGGATTATTCCCAAGAATATATCCAAACTCAACAACCAGAAGACGAGAAAAATTATGTGTCTGAAAATTCTTTAGATTATATGAAAATCAAACTCGAAGAACTTGATGCTCAAAATGAACAAATGAGAGAGTTTGTAAATAGGCAAGCTGAAACTCTATCAGATTACACACCTGTTGATCTGAGGAGTATTGTGCAAGAAAATCTCATATCATCGAATTTTGTTGAATTCGAGAGCTCCGAAATCACCAATTATCCCGATGATACTTTTTATTCAACTTTACCAATTTCACAACATATCGACACATTAGCCTCTACCGACAAAATCATCGATCAATCAATGTGTAACAACCCAACCCGTTAACCGACCAAAAACGCAGCATAAAAAAAAATTAAAACTGAGCTGTCCAGATGGGGTGCACGGCACGCACCCACACCTGTGCGCGGCGCGCACAGGGCCTGACAGCCCGCTGTCCACTTTTTCTAATTTTCGCAAAAAGATCTCTTGCTTTCTGACACGTTTAGACCAAACGCTCTTCACAACAATTTATATTAGTTAAAACTAATACGTTCCAATAATAAAATGAGTTTTACGAGATCGGGCCCACATCAGCCGTTTTACAACTTTCGTACAAACTACAAGTTTTCGACCACATGATTTTTAGCACAAAATAAAGACCGAGCATGGCGATTGGGGATACGCTACCCAATCCTAATCAATCCAAAAGCAAGATCTTCTAAAGCAACTATGCGAGTCCACTAGTTCCCACGCTTACCCGAGCCACCGTCTCCAAGCAAATCTATAAAAAATGTAAACAACGAGAGGGTAAGCTAACGCTTAGTGAGTGAGAATATACTACATACATATATATGCATAAAATGGACACGCCACACAATATCAAATAACACATACCGGATCATCCGAGCATATAGCAAGCAAAACTAAGCTTACCGTACAATTGCGATACCACTAGCTATAACATCAATGTAAGTTCACTCACAACGTTATGAACAACACTACCAAGCTACACCCGAAGGCTAGCTACAACACATCAATATCAAAACATAAGATAATATAATATCCCCGAACCTACAACCCAAGGCTAAACACTTAACCTTAACAATAAGATGACCGTATAAACCGAGTCACCATGAATCCACTCTAACCGAAATTCACAACTTAACAATAAGATGATCGTGCAAACCGAGCCATCATGAACCTATATGTGAAGTGATCTCTATAACCGAGAACCGCTTCACCCAACCCGCACCCATCCTACACATACATATGCACATAGGATATTAACACTCACCTTTTCGCCTTGATGAATGCGACCGAGTAATTCCGCAACACGTCAATGGAAAGTACCTAATCCATTATCACAAATACAATAACACACTTAGAGTGGATTTACAAACCAACTCAATTAGACACTTTGTGAAAATTCGACCAATTGCACTTACAAACACCAAATGAAATGTCCCGTTCTTATTGATTAAAAACGTTCCATATTAATTGATTTCGTTGCGAGGTTTTGACCTCTATATGAGACGTTTTTCAAAGACTGCATTCATTTTAAAACAAACCATAACCTTTATTTCATCAATAAAGGTTTAAAAAGCTTTACGTAGATTATCAAATAATGATAATCTAAAATATCCTGTTTACACACGACCATTACATAATGGTTTACAATACAAATATGTTACAACAAAATAAGTTTCTTGAATGCAGTTTTTACACAATATCATACAAGCATGGACTCCAAATCTCGTCCTTATTTAAGTATGCGACAGCGGAAGCTCTTAATAATCACCTGAGAATAAACATGCTTAAAACGTCAACAAAAATGTTGGTGAGTTATAGGTTTAACCTATATATATCAAATCATAATAATAGACCACAAGATTTCATATTTCAATACACATCCCATACATAGAGATAAAAATCATTCATATGGTGAACACCTGGTAACCGACATTAAAAAATGCATATATAAGAATATCCCCATCATTCCGGGACACCCTTCGGATATGATATAAATTTCAAAGTACTAAAGCATCCGGTACTTTGGATGGGGCTTGTTGGGCCCGATAGATCTATCTTTAGGATTCGCGTCAATTAGGGTGTCTGTTCCCTAATTCTTAGATTACCAGACTTAATAAAAAGGGGCATATTCGATTTCGATAATTCAACCATAGAATGTAGTTTCACGTACTTGTGTCTATTTTGTAAATCATTTATAAAACCTGCATGTATTCTCATCCCAAAAATATTAGATTTTAAAAGTGGGACTATAACTCACTTTCACAGATTTTTACTTCGTCGGGAAGTAAGACTTGGCCACTGGTTGATTCACGAACCTATAACAATATATACATATATATCAAAGTATGTTCAAAATATATTTACAACACTTTTAATATATTTTGATGTTTTAAGTTTATTAAGTCAGCTGTCCTCGTTAGTAACCTACAACTAGTTGTCCACAGTTAGATGTACAGAAATAAATCGATAAATATTATCTTGAATCAATCCACGACCCAGTGTATACGTATCTCAGTATTGATCACAACTCAAACTATATATATTTTGGAATCAACCTCAACCCTGTATAGCTAACTCCAACATTCACATATAGAGTGTCTATGGTTGTTCCGAAATATACATAGATGTGTCGACATGATAGGTCGAAACATTGTATACGTGTCTATGGTATCTCAAGATTACATAATATACAATACAAGTTGATTAAGTTATGGTTGGAATAGATTTGTTACCAATTTTCACGTAGCTAAAATGAGAAAAATTATCCAATCTTGTTTTACCCATAACTTCTTCATTTTAAATCCGTTTTGAGTGAATAAAATTGCTATGGTTTCATATTGAACCCTATTTTATGAATCTAAATAGAAAAAGTATAGGTTTATAGTCGGAAAAATAAGTTACAAGTCATTTTTGTAAAGGTAGTCATTTCAGTCGAAAGAACGACGTCTAGATGACCATTTTAGAAAACATACTTCCACTTTGATTTAACCATAATTTTTGGATATAGTTTCATGTTCATAATAAAAATCATTTTCTCAGAATAACAACTTTTAAATCAAAGTTTATCATAGTTTTTAATTAACTAACCCAAAACAGCCCGCGGTGTTACTACGACGGCGTAAATCCGGTTTTACGGTGTTTTTCGTGTTTCCAGGTTTTAAATCATTAAGTTAGCATATCATATAGATATAGAACATGTGTTTAGTTTATTTTAAAAGTCAAGTTAGAAGGATTAACTTTTGTTTGCGAACAAGTTTAGAATTAACTAAACTATGTTCTAGTGATTACAAGTTTAAACCTTCGAATAAGATAGCTTTATATGTATGAATCGAATGATGTTATGAACATCATTACTACCTTAATTTCCTTGGATAAACCTACTGGAAAAGATAAAAATGGATCTAGCTTCAATGGATCCTTGGATGGCTCGAAGTTCTTGAAGCAGAATCATGACACGAAAACAAGTTCAAGTAAGATCATCACTTGAAATAAGATTGTTATAGTTATAGAAATTGAACCAAAGTTTGAATATGATTATTACCTTGTATTAGAATGATAACCTACTGTAAGAAACAAAGATTTCTTGAGGTTGGATGATCACCTTACAAGATTAGAAGTGAGCTAGCAAACTTGAAAGTATTCTTGATTTTATGAAACTAGAACTTTTGAAATTTATGAAGAACACTTAGAACTTGAAGATAGAACTTGAGAGAGATCAATTAGATGAAGAAAATTGAAGAATGAAAGTGTTTGTAGGTGTTTTTGGTCGTTGGTGTATGGATTAGATATAAAGGATATGTTATTTTGTTTTCATGTAAATAAGTCATGAATGATTACTCATATTTTTGTAATTTTATGAGATATTTCATGCTAGTTGCCAAATGATGGTTCCCACATATGTTAGGTGACTCACATGGGCTGCTAAGAGCTGATCATTGGAGTGTATATACCAATAGTACATACATCTAAAAGCTGTGTATTGTACGAGTACGAATACGGGTGCATACGAGTAGAATTGTTGATGAAACTGAACGAGGATGTAATTGTAAGAATTTTTGTTAAGTAGAAGTATTTTGATAAGTGTCTTGAAGTATTTCAAAAGTGTATGAATACATATTAAAACACTACATGTATATACATTTTAACTGAGTCGTTAAGTCATCGTTAGTCGTTACATGTAAATGTTGTTTTGAAACCTTTAGGTTAACGATCTTGTTAAATGTTGTTAACCCAATGTTTATAATATCAAAAGAGATTTTAAATTATTATATTATCATGATATTATGATGTATGAATATCTCTTAATATGATATATATACATTAAATGTCGTTACAACGATAATCGTTACATATATGTCTCGTTTCAAAATCATTAAGTTAGTAGTCTTGTTTTTACATATGTAGTTCATTGTTAATATAATTAATGATATGTTTACTTATCATAATATCATGTTAACTATATATATAACCATATATATGTCATCATATAGTTTTTACAAGTTTTAACGTTCGTGAATCACCGGTCAACTTGGGTGGTCAATTGTCTATATGAAACCTATTTCAATTAATCAAGTCTTAACAAGTTTGATTGCTTAACATGTTGGAAACATTTAATCATGTAAATATCAATCTCAATTAATATATATAAACATGGAAAAGTTCGGGTCACTACAGTACCTACCCGTTAAATAAATTTCGTCCCGAAATTTTAAGCTGTTGAAGGTGTTGACGAATCTTCTGGAAATAGATGCGGGTATTTCTTCTTCATCTGATCTTCACACTCCCAGGTGAACTCGGGTCCTCTACGAGCATTCCATCGAACCTTAACAATTGGTATCTTGTTTTGCTTAAGTCTTTTAACCTCACGATCCATTATTTCGACGGGTTCTTCGATGAATTGAAGTTTTTCGTTGATTTGGATTTCATCTAACGGAATAGTGAGATCTTCTTTAGCAAAACATTTCTTCAAATTCGAGACGTGGAAAGTGTTATGTACAGCCGCGAGTTGTTGAGGTAACTCAAGTCGGTAAGCTACTGGTCCGACACGATCAATAATCTTGAATGGTCCAATATACCTTGGATTTAATTTCCCTCGTTTACCAAATCGAACAACGCCTTTCCAAGGTGCAACTTTAAGCATGACCATCTCTCCAATTTCAAATTCTATATCTTTTCTTTTAATGTCAGCGTAGCTCTTTTGTCGACTTTGGGCGGTTTTCAACCGTTGTTGAATTTGGATGATCTTCTCGGTAGTTTCTTGTATAATCTCCGGACCCGTAATCTGTCTATCCCCCACTTCACTCCAAAAAATCGGAGACCTGCACTTTCTACCATAAAGTGCTTCAAACGGCGCCATCTCAATGCTTGAATGGTAGCTGTTGTTGTAGGAAAATTCTACTAACGGTAGATGTCGATCCCAACTGTTTCCGAAATCAATAACACATGCTCGTAGCATGTCTTCAAGCGTTTGTATCGTCCTTTCGCTCTGCCCATCAGTTTGTGGATGATAGGCAGTACTCATGTCTAGACGAGTTCCTAATGCTTGTTGTAATGTCTGCCAGAATCTTGAAATAAATCTGCCATCCCTATCAGAGATAATAGAGATTGGTATTCCATGTCTGGAGATGACTTCCTTCAAATACAGTCGTGCTAACTTCTCCATCTTGTCATCTTCTCTTATTGGCAGGAAGTGTGCTGATTTGGTGAGACGATCAACTATTACCCAAATAGTATCAAAACCACTTGCAGTCCTTGGCAATTTAGTGATGAAATCCATGGTAATGTTTTCCCATTTCCATTCCGGGATTTCGGGTTGTTGAAGTAGACCTGATGGTTTCTGATGCTCATCTTTGACCTTAGAACACGTCAAACATTCTCCTACGTATTTAGCAACATCGGCTTTCATACCCGGCCACCAAAAATGTTTCTTGAGATCCTTGTACATCTTCCCCGTTCCAGGATGTATTGAGTATCTGGTTTTATGAGCTTCTCTAAGTACCATTTCTCTCATATCTCCAAATTTTGGTACCCAAATCCTTTCAGCCCTATACCGGGTTCCGTCTTCCCGAATATTAAGATGCTTCTCCGATCCTTTGGGTATTTCATCCTTTAAATTTCCCTCTTTTAAAACTCCTTGTTGCGCCTCCTTTATTTGAGTAGTAAGGTTATTATGAATCATTATATTCATAGATTTTACTCGAATGGGTTCTCTGTCCTTCCTGCTCAAGGCATCGGCTACCACATTTGCCTTCCCTGGGTGGTAACGAATCTCAAAGTCGTAATCATTCAATAATTCAATCCACCTACGCTGCCTCATATTCAGTTATTTCTGATTAAATATGTGTTGAAGACTTTTGTGGTCGGTATATATAATACTTTTAACACCATATAAGTAGTGCCTCCAAGTCTTTAATGCAAAAACAACTGCGCCTAATTCCAAATCATGCGTCGTATAATTTTGTTCGTGAATCTTCAATTGTCTAGACGCATAAGCAATCACCTTCGTTCGTTGCATTAATACACAACCGAGACCTTGCTTTGATGCGTCACAATAAATCACAAAATCATCATTCCCTTCAGGCAATGACAATATAGGTGCCGTAGTTAGCTTTTTCTTCAATAACTGAAACGCTTTCTCTTGTTCATCATTCCATTCAAATTTCTTCCCTTTATGCGTTAATGCAGTCAAGGGTTTTGCTATTCTGGAAAAGTCTTGGATGAACCTTCTGTAGTAACCAGCTAGTCCTAAAAACTGGCGTATGTGTTTCGGAGTTTTCGGGGTTTCCTACTTTTCAACAGTTTCTATCTTTGCCGGATCCACCTTAATACCTTCTTTGTTCACTATGTGACCGAGGAATTGAACTTCTTCCAACCAAAATGCACACTTTGAAAACTTAGCGTACAATTCTTCCTTCCTCAAAACTTCTAACACCTTTCTCAAATGTTCACCGTGTTCTTGGTCATTCTTTGAGTAAATAAGTATGTCATCAATGAAAACAATGACAAACTTGTCAAGGTATGGTCCACACACTCGGTTCATAAGGTCCATGAACACAGCTGGTGCATTAGTTAAACCAAATGGCATGACCATAAACTCGTAATGACCGTAACGTGTTCTGAAAGCAGTCTTTGGAATATCATCTTCTTTCACCCGCATTTGATGATACCCGGAACGTAAGTCAATCTTTGAATAAACAGACGAGCCTTGTAGTTGATCAAATAAGTCGTCGATTCTCGGTAGTGGGTAGCGGTTCTTGATGGTAAGTTTGTTCAACTCTCGGTAGTCGATACACAACCTGAATGTACCATCTTTCTTCTTGACAAACAAAACAGGAGCTCCCCACGGTGATGTGCTTGGTCGAATGAAACCACGCTCTAAAAGTTCTTGTAATTGGCTTTGCAGTTCTTTCATCTCGCTGGGTGCGAGTCTGTAAGGAACACGAGCTATTGGTGCAGCTCCTGGTACAAGATCTATTTGAAATTCAACGGATCGATGTGGGGGTAATCCCGGTAATTCTTTCGGAAATACATCGGGAAATTCTTTTGCAATGGGAACATCATTGATGCTCTTTTCTTCAGTTTGTACTTTCTCGACGTGTGCTAGAACAGCATAGCAACCTTTTCTTATTAGTTTTTATGCCTTCAAATTACTAATAAGATGTAGCTTCGTGTTGCCCTTTTCTCCGTACACCATTAAGGGTTTTCCTTTTTCTCGTATAATGCGAATTGCATTTTTGTAACAAACAATCTCTGCTTTCACTTCTTTCAACCAGTCCATACCGATTATCACATCAAAACTCCCTAACTCTACTGGTATCAAATCGATCTTAAATGTTTCGCTACCCAGTTTAATTTCTCGATTCCGACATATATTATCTGCTGAAATTAATTTACCATTTGCTAATTCGAATAAAAATTTACTATCCAAAGGCGTCAATGGACAACTTAATTTAGCACAAAAATCTCTACTCATATAGCTTCTATCCGCACCCGAATCAAATAAAACGTAAGCAGATTTATTGTCAATAAGAAACGTACCCGTAACAAGCTCCGGGTCTTCTTGTGCCTCTGCCGCATTAATATTGAAAACTCTTCCGCGGCCTTGTCCATTCGTGTTCTCCTGGTTCGGGCAATTTCTAATAATGTGGCCCGGTTTTCCACATTTATAACAAACTACATTGGCATAACTTGCTCCGACACTACTTGCTCCGCCATTACTCGTTCCGACACCATTTGTTCCTTTCGTTCTATTAACCCCTGGTCCGTAGACCTCACACTTCGCCGCGCTATGACCATTTCTTTTACACTTGTTGCAAAATTTGGTGCAGAACCCCGAGTGATACTTTTCACACCTTTGGCATAGCTGCTTCTGATTGTTGTTGTTATTGCGGTTATTATTGTTGTTGGGATGATTGTTGTAGTTGCTGTTGTTGTTGTTGTGGTTGTTGTTGGGCCGTTTGTTGCGATTGATGTTGTGATTGTTGGGATAATTGTTGCGATTATTGTTGTAATTGCTGTTGTTGTTGTATTGGTGATTCTTATCACCGTTTTTCTCCCACTTTCTTTTGACTTGCTTCACATTGGCCTCTTCAACAGTCTGTTCTTTAATTCTTTCTTCAATCTGGTTCACTAGTTTGTGAGCCATTCTACATGCCTGTTGTATGGAGGCGGGCTCGTGTGAACTTATATCTTCTTGGATTCTTTCCGGTAATCCTTTCACAAACGCGTCGATCTTCTCTTCCTCATCTTCGAATGCTCCCGGACACAATAGCCACAATTCTGTGAATCGTCTTTCGTACGTGGTAATATCAAATCCTTGGGTTCGTAACCCTCTAAGTTCTGTCTTGAGCTTATTGACCTCGGTTCTGGGACGGTACTTCTCGTTCATTAAGTGCTTGAATGCTGACCACGGTAGTGCGTACGCATCGTCTTGTCCCACTTGCTCTAGATAGGTATTCCACCATGTTAACGCAGAACCTGTGAAGGTATGCGTAGCGTACTTCACTTTGTCCTCTTCAGTACACTTACTTATTTCAAACACCGATTCGACCTTCTCGGTCCACCGTTTCAATCCGATCGGTCCTTCGGTTCCATCAAATTCTAGAGGTTTGCAGGCAGTAAATTCTTTGTAGGTGCATCCTACACGATTTCCTGTACTGCTAGATCCAAGGTTATTGTTGGTATGTAGCGCAGCCTGTACTGCGGCTATGTTTGAAGCTAGAAAAGTACGGAATTCCTCTTCATTCATATTCACGGTGTGTCGAGTAGTCGGTGCCATTTCCTTCAAAATAGTCAAATGGAACAAGTTAATCATACAGAATATTAAGAGTAGTTAATAGTATTTCGTAGCATAATATGAATTTCTCATTTATAAAAGCTTTTTCTTCATATTAGCGTTTTATAAGTTTAAATTCGGGTAGTACCTACCCGTTAAGTTCATACTTAGTAGCTAATATACAATTCAACTACTACAATTCTATATGAAAAACTGATTATAATAATATTTCGCGTTCAAACTTTTACACTATATTTTACAAACTTACAATACCGCTTATTTTACATATAGCATGAAATATAGCACACAATAAATTTGATACAAGATGGTTGTGAAGATAATTCGAGCGAGTACACAAGTCGTTCAGCAAAGGCAATAAAGACACGTAATTCATACGTCCAGAAACAAGTCATGCATTCTGGTTTTACTAGGATTACTTCCCATCCTTGGTCTTGTGGAACATAACCGTTATGGCCGTTGATAAGACAGCGTGTTGTAACGTCGTCAAAGGGGCGAGGGTTACGTAATGTCCAACAGTCCCGTAACAATCTAAAAACCTCATTTCTTACCCCAATTACCGACTCCGTCACTTGTGGGAACGTTTTGTTTAATAGTTGTAGCCCGATGTTCTTGTTCTCACTTTGGTGAGAAGCGAACATTACTAATCCGTAAGCATAACATGCTCCTTTATGTTGCATGTTAGCCACTTTTTCTAAATCACGAAGTCCAATATTCGAATATATTGAGTCAAAATAATTTCTTAACCCATTGCGTAAAATAGCATTTGGGTTCCCCGCAATATATGCGTCAAAGTAAACACATCGTAACTTATGGATTTCCCAATGTGATATCCCCCATCTTTCGAACGAAAGCCTTTTATAAACCAAGGCATTCTTGGAACGTTCTTCGAATGTCTTACAAACTGATCTCGCCTTAAATAGTTGTGCCGAAGAATTCTGACCGACTCTAGACAAGATTTCATCAATCATGTCTCCGGGTAGGTCTCTTAAAATATTGGGTTGTCTATCCATTTTGTGTTTTTATACTGTAAAATAGACAAGAGTTAGATTCATAAAAAAAAATACTTATTAATACAAGCAATTTTTACATATATCATAAAGCATAAGCACACTATATTACATATATTACACCACACGAATACAACTATCTTATTCCGACTCGCTTGTTTCTTCTTCTTCGGTTTTGGTTCGTTTTGCCAAGTTTCTAGGGATATATGATGTTCCCCTAATACGAGCCAACGTAATCCACATTGGTTTAGAAAAACCTGGTGGTTTAGAGGTTCCCGGGTCATTGTTACAACTTAAGGACTTCGGGGGTTGACGATACATATAAAGGTCATCGGGGTTGGAATTAGATTTCTCTATTTTTATGCCCTTTCCCTTATTATTTTCTTTTGGCTTTTTAAATTCAGTTGGGGTAATTTCTATAACATCATCGGAATTCTCGTCGGAATCCGATTCATCGGAGAATTGGTAATCCTCCCAATATTTTGCTTCCTTGGCGGAAACACCATTGACCATAATTAACCTTGGTCGGTTGGTTGAGGATTTTCTTTTACTTAACCGTTTTATTATTTCCCCCACCGGTTCTATTTCTTCATCCGGTTCCGATTCTTCTTCCGGTTCCGATTCTTCTTCCGGTTCCGACTCTTCTTCCGGTTCCTCTTCGGGAACTTGTGAATCAGTCCACGAATCATTCCAATTTACATTTGACTCTTCATTATTATTAGGTGAGTCAATGGGACTTGTTCTAGAGGTAGACATCTATCACATAATATCAAACGCGTTAAGAGATTAATATATCACATAATATTCACATGTTAAAAATATATAGTTTCCAACAAAATTTGTTAAGCAATCATTTTTCAAGTAAACACGGTCGAAGTCCAGACTCACTAATGCATCCTAACAAACTCGATAAGACACACTAATGCAAAATTCTGGTTCTCTAAGACCAACGCTCGGATACCAACTGAAATGTCCCGTTCTTATTGATTAAAAACGTTCCATATTAATTGATTTCGTTGCGAGGTTTTGACCTCTATATGAGACGTTTTTCAAAGACTGCATTCATTTTAAAACAAACCATAACCTTTATTTCATCAATAAAGGTTTAAAAAGCTTTACGTAGATTATCAAATAATGATAATCTAAAATATCCTGTTTACACACGACCATTACATAATGGTTTACAATACAAATATGTTACAACAAAATAAGTTTCTTGAATGCAGTTTTTACACAATATCATACAAGCATGGACTCCAAATCTCGTCCTTATTTAAGTATGCGACAGCGGAAGCTCTTAATAATCACCTGAGAATAAACATGCTTAAAACGTCAACAAAAATGTTGGTGAGTTATAGGTTTAACCTATATATATCAAATCATAATAATAGACCACAAGATTTCATATTTCAATACACATCCCATACATAGAGATAAAAATCATTCATATGGTGAACACCTGGTAACCGACATTAACAAGATGCATATATAAGAATATCCCCATCATTCCGGGACACCCTTCAGATATGATATAAATTTCGAAGTACTAAAGCATCCGGTACTTTGGATGGGGCTTGTTGGGCCCGATAGATCTATCTTTAGGATTCACGTCAATTAGGGTGTCTGTTCCCTAATTCTTAGATTACCAGACTTAATAAAAAGGGGCATATTCGATTTCGATAATTCAACCATAGAATGTAGTTTCACGTACTTGTGTCTATTTTGTAAATCATTTATAAAACCTGCATGTATTCTCATCCCAAAAATATTAGATTTTAAAAGTGGGACTATAACTCACTTTCACAGATTTTTACTTCGTCGGGAAGTAAGACTTGGCCACTGGTTGATTCACGAACCTATAACAATATATACATATATATCAAAGTATGTTCAAAATATATTTACAACACTTTTAATATATTTTGATGTTTTAAGTTTATTAAGTCAGCTGTCCTCGTTAGTAACCTACAACTAGTTGTCCATAGTTAGATGTACAGAAATAAATCGATAAATATTATCTTGAATCAATCCACGACCCAGTGTATACGTATCTCAGTATTGATCACAACTCAAACTATATATATTTTGGAATCAACCTCAACCCTGTATAGCTAACTCCAACATTCACATATAGAGTGTCTATGGTTGTTCCGAAATATACATAGATGTGTCGACATGATAGGTCGAAACATTGTATACGTGTCTATGGTATCTCAAGATTACATAATATACAATACAAGTTGATTAAGTTATGGTTGGAATAGATTTGTTACCAATTTTCACGTAGCTAAAATGAGAAAAATTATCCAATCTTGTTTTACCCATAACTTCTTCATTTTAAATCCGTTTTGAGTGAATCAAATTGCTATGGTTTCATATTGAACCCTATTTTATGAATCTAAACAGAAAAAGTATAGGTTTATAGTCGGAAAAATAAGTTACAAGTCGTTTTTGTAAAGGTAGTCATTTCAGTCGAAAGAACGACGTCTAGATGACCATTTTAGAAAACATACTTTCACTTTGAGTTTAACCATAATTTTTGGATATAGTTTCATGTTCATAATAAAAATCATTTTCTCAGAATAACAACTTTTAAATCAAAGTTTATCATAGTTTTTAATTAACTAACCCAAAACAGCCCGCGGTGTTACTACGACGGCGTAAATCCGGTTTTACGGTGTTTTTCGTGTTTCCAGGTTTTAAATCATTAAGTTAGCATATCATATAGATATAGAACATGTGTTTAGTTTATTTTAAAAGTCAAGTTAGAAGGATTAACTTTTGTTTGCGAACAAGTTTAGAATTAACTAAACTATGTTCTAGTGATTACAAGTTTAAACCTTCGAATAAGATAGCTTTATATGTATGAATCGAATGATGTTATGAACATCATTACTACCTTAATTTCCTTGGATAAACCAACTAGAAAAGAGAAAAATGGATCTAGCTTCAATGGATCCTTGGATGGCTCGAAGTTCTTGAAGCAGAATCATGACACGAAAACAAGTTCAAGTAAGATCATCACTTGAAATAAGATTGTTATAGTTATAGAAATTGAACCAAAGTTTGAATATGATTATTACCTTGTATTAGAATGATAACCTACTGTAAGAAACAAAGATTTCTTGAGGTTGGATGATCACCTTACAAGATTGGAAGTGAGCTAGCAAACTTGAAAGTATTCTTGATTTTATGAAACTAGAACTTTTGAAATTTATGAAGAACACTTAGAACTTGAAGATAGAACTTGAGAGAGATCAATTAGATGAAGAAAATTGAAGAATGAAAGTGTTTGTAGGTGTTTTTGGTCGTTGGTGTATGGATTAGATATAAAGGATATGTTATTTTGTTTTCATGTAAATAAGTCATGAATGATTACTCATATTTTTGTAATTTTATGAGATATTTCATGCTAGTTGCCAAATGATGGTTCCCACATGTGTTAGGTGACTCACATGGGCTGCTAAGAGCTGATCATTGGAGTGTATATACCAATAGTACATACATCTAAAAGCTGTGTATTGTACGAGTACGAATACGGGTGCATACGAGTAGAATTGTTGATGAAACTGAACGAGGATGTAATTGTAAGCATTTTTGTTAAGTAGAAGTATTTTGATAAGTGTCTTGAAGTATTTCAAAAGTGTATGAATACATATTAAAACACTACATGTATATACATTTTAACTGAGTCGTTAAGTCATCGTTAGTCGTTACATGTAAATGTTGTTTTGAAACCTTTAGGTTAACGATCTTGTTAAATGTTGTTAACCCAATGTTTATAATATCAAAAGAGATTTTAAATTATTATATTATCATGATATTATGATTTATGAATATCTCTTAATATGATATATATACATTAAATGTCGTTACAACGATAATCGTTACATATATGTCTCGTTTCAAAATCATTAAGTTAGTAGTCTTGTTTTTACACATGTAGTTCATTGTTAATATAATTAATGATATGTTTACTTATCATAATATCATGTTAACTATATATATAACCATATATATGTCATCATATAGTTTTTACAAGTTTTAACGTTCGTGAATCACCGGTCAACTTGGGTGGTCAATTGTCTATATGAAACCTATTTCAATTAATCAAGTCTTAACAAGTTTGATTGCTTAACATGTTGGAAACATTTAATCATGTAAATATCAATCTCAATTAATATATATAAACATGAAAAAGTTCGGGTCACTACACCAAACGCGTCCAAACTAACCACTAATCACTAATCACAAGTGAAAATGGTCCTAATAAGCCAAAAGAACCCAAACTTAAGTGTTTAACACTTATCAATCTCAAAATCACCCAAAAACCCTAATTTTAACTCAATTCCAAAATTAGTCTTTCAAACACACCAAAAGGGTTCCAATACTTCCATAATCACTAAACCTAGTGATTAAACCCAATTACAAGTCATAAACAAGACCAATTTGTTCGCCAACCCAAATTCCACCAACAATAACAATAAACCTGATTACTAGCATCAACAAACTCACTTCAAGAGTTTTAAATGGGTTTCTCTACAAATCAAGTTCAAACCCTAACTTTGAATATCAAATCAAACAATGAAATTCGGAGTTAGAACTTACCACAACAACCAAAACGTAGCTAGGAACGAGGTGAACAACTTTAAAACCCGAGACTTTGATCAATTCAAGCTCCTTCCTCTCCAAAACCCCAATTCTCTCACTATAATTCTCCCTCTCTTTCTAAGATACTTGAGAGTGATGAATGGATGTGAAAATGATCCAAAAGTGGATCCAAACCAGCTGATAAGGCCTGAGATCCGGCCTCAAGTGAAAAGACCAAAAAGCCCCTCATTAAACTTAAAATAGAAAAAGACAGAATTCTGTCGCTGGGCATGTGCGCGACGCGCACACCTTATGGTGCGCGGCGCGCACCCATGTCTGGGCAGATTCTGACCTTTTAACTTTTACACTATGCTTCACCCACTAAACGTACATCATTATAACTCTATGTACCATAAATATTTGGGTGTTACAACTCTCCCCCACTTAGAATCGATCGCGTCCTCGTGATCCTCGTCACAAAACCAAACGGACCCACACTCTACGGTCCTCAAACATACGTTCCAAACCGACTCCTACCACAATTATCATAAACTCGAAGATTAAACCATTTACCAATTACACACGTGCACGCATTTCGAGACATGCAATACACACGATATCCGAAAACTACCACAATCGCTTAACATTCGCGAAAACATCATGTTTCCTTCCAATCTCTCTAGGCAATCCTCCCCAATGAACCGCCTTTAACACTAAATCGTCATCCGCGATTTATCAAGTCCTCAAATCCGAGCACTAAAACTTGCTCAATCCCTCACATCGGGAAAAACTCAACCAATCTCTTACCGAGGTATCAATCCCTTAGCGTACCCTTACCGAGTACAATGCTAAAAGCAGCCAAGTCTCAACCTAAGGTCAACAACCCGAAACGATGAAGACCGAACAAAAACGAATCCTTACGGATACGCTTACCACTAAACATCCTTTATAGCGCGCAATACAACCAATACGCCACTATCCTAACATCATAAACAACGGCTAAGACCGAAAGCGTCCAAAATGACTATCGCAATGCTAAACCCAAGGTGCACAAAAATCGACTAGTGTTACACCCGTAACAACATGTGAGCGAAACACGGCTATCGCCTCACTAATCCCATGACATGGTCCCCACGACCCCACCATCGGCGTATAAAACCACCGTTAGTTCCCACAACGTGGCCCTTACGACCCCACCATTGGCGTATAAAACAACCAATAGATCACACATCCAACAACAAGAAGGCTGGCAGAAAACTACACGCGACCCACTTCCCAAATCTCAACACCGAATGAAGTCAGCGGACCCCGTCAATGGTCATGCTTCACCGATATAACACTACACCCATGATAAAGTCAGCGGACCCCGAAGGTCATGCTTCACCAATCAACGATCTCATGATGAAGTCAGCGGACCCCGAACGTCATGCTCCACCAATCAACGATCCCATGATGAAGTCAGCGGACCCCGAAGGTCATGCTTCACCAATCAATGATCTCATGATGAAGTCAGAGGACCCCGAAGGTCATGCTCCACCAATCAACGATCCCATGATGAAGTCAGCAGACCCCGAAGGTCATGCTTCACCAATCAATGATCTCATGAAGAAGTTAGAGGACCCGGAAGGTCATGCTCCACCAATCAACGATCCCATGATGAAGTCAGCAGACCCCGAAGGTCATGCTTCACCAATCAATGATCTCATGATGAAGTCAGGGGACCCTGAAGGTCATGCTCCACCAATCAACGATCCCATGATGAAGTCAGCGAACCCCGAAGGTCATGCTTCACCAATAAATGATCTCATGATGAAGTCAGAGGACCCTGAAGGTCATGCTCCACCAACCAACGATCCCATGATGAAGTCAGCGGACCCCGAAGGTCATGCTTCACCAATCAATGATCTCATGATGAAGTCAGAGGACCCTGAAGGTCACGCTCCACCAATCAACGATCCCATGATGAAGTCAGCGGACCCTGAAGGTCATGCTTCACCAATCAATGATCTCATGATGAAGTCAGAGGACCCTGAAGGTCATGCTCCACCAATCAACGATCCCATGATGAAGTCAGCGGACCCCGAAGGTCATGCTTCACCAATCATTGATCTCATGATGAAGTCAGAGGACCCTGAAGGTCATGCTCCACCAATCAACGATCCCATGATGAAGTCAGCGGACCCCGAAGGTCATGCTTCACCAATCAATGATCTCATGATGAAGTCAGAGGACCCTGAAGGTCATGCTCCACCAATCAACGATCCCATGATGAAGTCAGCAGACCCCGAAGGTCATGCTTCACCAATCAATGATCTCATGATGAAGTCAGAGGACCCCGAAGGTCATGCTTCACCAATCAATGATCCCTTTTAGCCTCGAACAACAAGTAGCGTAACATCGCGCTCTGCTACGCCGTAGTGAATCCTAACGGATACCACTACCCATTCACAAAATCGAGCAAGAACTGCCTATATCAAACATAGGCACAAAACAATAATTCTCTAAAAGAGGATCCGATACGCACATCCCTTAACCGAGGGATTTCACCTTGCTCACCATACCCGTCCATTATCTCTCAACGAGATTTACCACATTACTACCTTGGTGATATTTCAAATCCAAAATCATAAGTACAATTTAACCTAAATTGTACCCTACCACAAATTGACCAAATCTAGGTCCCGACGCAAATTTTGGATCTACCAAAAGCATTGTCCGAAATCTCACACTAAAATCTCCTCGTGCGGGAGTGTAACTCCCCCACTTGGAACTACGTTCCATAACCGCATCTCGTACACCCGCACAATGCTATCAAAGGTAGACTTTACCAATAATTGAGTTCACACGGCCCATCACCACGTCTTGCTTCAACTTTGAGCATACCAAGGATCCTAACCTATCCTTAAACACTTCGAACAAAAAGTGTACCACAAATTACACGAACTATACACTCGCAATCATCCAATTGCTTTAGTTTGTCGAATTTCACCCGATCGCTCATGAACCTAAGGCTTTCACTTCGGTACCCTAAGTACAATGTAACCGCAACACAATCGGAGTCGAACACCACGCTAGTAGGTATAAAAAGGCACCCAATGTTGCGTCACGTAGACTCCTTTACCAACATGCATCGAGATCAACACTCGATTTCAAGAGTTTCAATCCACTCGACGAACCTCATGGTTCATCAACTTCAACACGAAAGCGAACACGCACTTAACGACCGAACACCAAAACCCATTTCCATGGTTTGGTAGAAACATTTCCCAAATACTAAGGAATGCTTGGTTGCACCAAGTCTTACGCCCTTCGCCCGACAATCAAACGTCACCATAGGGTACTTCCATTAGGAACGTCACCCATATCAATAACATGCACAACACCATTGAGACTTTAAGGGTCTCACTCAAATGAGCTTAACGACCCGATACCAACCAAAATGCTTAAGCACCCAAGGATTCGCACCATAGGATCAAGGCACAACACACCACTTATACACTCTACTGAGAGCAAACCGAAACCATAAACGTAAACCGCCCGCTTGCTACGAATTATCTCCAACGGAGAATAAAGTTTAGCTAAGACTTACGCACATACCGCATGTTATAACAAACGAACAACATATAATTTCGTACTAAAGGTACCTGATGTAGCGCTGTTGGGCTTCCGTGCACCACTACCCATCATGTATTCACGCTCTAACCTCCTAACCCGATCGTCATGCGATTCGGAACACTCTGACTTCCGGTGTCCCTCCATCTGGCAAATGAAACACCTGATTGAGCCTAAAGGCACCACCATACAATCTTGTGCCAAATGACCCCGTTCCCCACACTTAAAGCACGTGAGCTTGTAACCCTTCTTACTCTTCTTCTTCACATTCCCGACGCCTTCAGGCGTACTTCGTCCCCTCTTACCATGAGCACCATGTAATCCTAACCTTGCAAGTACATCTTCATCATTACTACCTCGCGGTTTGAGAAACCTCTTTTCAAACTCTTCCTTTACAACATTAGTCACTTGGTCTCGGACCATTTCAGTCATTTGTCCTTCGACCAACTCCTTGGTTACTTCCCTAACTTTGCCGGTGAAAACTGAGACATATTGTTCAACCACGGCCTCAATCTTTAACGTTAACTCATCCTTCTCTTCGTGAATAGGCTCACTCATTCCGCATCCATCTTCCGTTTTCATTCTAAGGAATGTAAACGATTAGATCATGAACGTATAAACCACACGCACAACACCGTCCCATCTTGCTAAACACTCGTCGTACATCACTTGTTAGACATGATTTGCACCTGTAATAAGGTTTGCAAGTCCTTATTACGCCTACACGTCGTATCAACTTGTTAGTACAACGACCGCCTCGCTTGATGTCATAAACAAACACAAACAAATTCCATGCAACAACAACACACGCGAGAATTATTATCACAACACAATAATATATTAATAATATCCGCATTACTAATATAAACGTTAGTCCACTTACAAACAAGGCACTAACTATAACCCATTCCGACCCGTAATCCTACAAGTCCCGCAACAAATAAGCACACACAAAAGTCTAAGTCTAGGCACCTATCTCAAGTCACCTAAATCCCTTAGACCATGCTCTGATACCACTTGTAACAACCCAACCCGTTAACCGACCAAAAACGCAGCATAAAAAAAAATTAAAACTGAGCTGTCCAGATGGGGTGCGCGGCGCGCACAGGGCTTGACAGCCCGCTGTCCACTTTTTCCAATTTTCGCAAAAAGATCTCTTGCTTCCCGACACTTTTAGACCAAACGCTCTTCACAACAATTTATATTAGTTAAAACTAATACGTTCCAATTATAAAATGAGTTTTACGAGATCGGGCCCACATCGGCCGTTTTACGACTTTCGTACAAACTACAAGTTTTCGACCACATGATTTTTAGCATAAAATAAAGACCAAGCGTGGCGATTGGGGATACGCTACCCAAAACTAATCAATCCAAAAGCAAGATCTTCTAAAGCAACTATGCGAGTCCACTAGTTCCCACGCTTACCCGAGCCACCGTCTCCAAGCAAATCTATAAAAAATGTAAACAACGAGAGGGTAAGCTAACGCTTAATGAGTGAGAATATACTACATACATATATATGCATAAAATGGACACGCCACACAATATCAAATAACACATACCGGATCATCCGAGCATATAGCAAGCAAAACTAAGCTTACCGTACAATTGCGATACCACTAGCTACAACATCAATGTAAGTTCACTCACAACGTTATGAACAACACTACCAAGCTACACCCGAAGGGCTAGCTACAACACATCAATACCAAAACATAAGATAATATAATATCCCCGAACCTACAACCCAAGGCTAAACACTTAACCTTAACAATAGGATGACCGTATAAACCGAGTCACCATGAATCCGCTCTAACCGAAATTCACAACTTAACAATAAGATGATTGTGCAAACCAAGCCATCATGAACCTATATGTGAAGTGATCCCTATAACCGAGAACCGCTTCACCCAACCCGCACCCATCCTACACATACATATGCACATAGGATATTAACACTCACCTTTTCGCCTTGATGAATGCGACCGAGTAATTCCGCAACACATCAATGGAAAGTACCTAATCCATTATCACAAATACAATAACATACTTAGAGTGGATTTACAAACCAACTCAATTCGACACTTAGTGCAAATTCGACCAATTGCACTTACAAACACCAAACGCGTCCAAACTAACCACTAATCACTAATCACAAGTGAAAATGGTCCTAATAAGCCAAAAGAACCCAAACTTAAGTGTTTAACACTTATCAATCTCAAAATCACCCAAAAACCCTAATTTTGACTCAATTCCAAAATTAGTCTTTCAAACACACCAAAAGGGTTCCAATACTTCCATAATCACTAAACCTAGTGATTAAACCTAATTACAAGTCATAAACAAGACCAATTTATTCGCCAACCCAAAATCCACCAACAATAACAATAAACCCGATTACTAGCATCAACAAACTCACTTCAAGAGTTTTAAATGGGTTTCTCTACAAATCAAGTTCAAACCCCAACTTTGAATATCAAATCAAACAATGAAATTCGGAGTTAGAACTTACCACAACAACCAAAACGTAGCTAGGAACGAGGTGAACAACTTTAAAACCCGAGACTTTGATCAATTCATGCTCATTCCTCTCCAAAACCCCAATTCTCACACTAGAATTCTCCCTCTCTCTCTAAGATACTTGAGAGTGATGAATGGATGTGAAAATGATCCAAAAGTGGATCCAAACCAGCTGATAAGGCCTGAGATCCGGCCTCAAGTGAAAATACCAAAAAGCCCCTCATTAAACTTAAAATAGAAAAAGACAGAATTCTATCGCTGGGCATGTGCGCGACGCGCACACCTTATGGTGCGCGGCGCGCACCCATGTCTGGGCACATTTTGACCTTTTAACTTTTACACTATGCTTCACCCACTAAACGTACATCATTATAACTCTATGTACCATAAATATTTGGGTGTTACACAATGAATGAAGAAGAAGTAAGGGTGACAAATTGGTACTCTTGGGAAAACGATAACGTTGAAAATTTTACCCCCGAGACCAAAGTAGTGGGACCGATAAGTACCGTTAATGAAGAAGAATCTACTTCGATCCCGAAATTCACCATTCCAAAACCTTCCAACCCAATATTCTCAATAGACGAGTCATCCATCGAAGATGAACTACGAGCTGTAATAGATATTGACACCTCGAATTTCACCCAAATGGGTAATAAAGGTGAAACCTTTGATCCCGAGAATGAACGGAAGGAAATGTTAGGAATTTTCCACCCTATAGTATGTATGTCGGTGTATAACGATCCATTTGACCAAGAACCAGAAAAGAGACATATCCATTTACTAAAAGCTACACTTAAAAAAGAATTAAGTAGTGACAATCGGGTGATTCTAAACTTTAAACCCATTGATATATTATACACCACCCGAGATGTAAATAACTGGCTCACTATTCTAATTCGTGGAACTTATTCTACCGACTTCACATATCGTCAGCTAAGTGTGGGGAAGTCTAACCCCACTTAACGTTAAATTAGG
Source organism: Rutidosis leptorrhynchoides (assembly GCF_046630445.1). NCBI lineage: Eukaryota > Viridiplantae > Streptophyta > Magnoliopsida > Asterales > Asteraceae > Rutidosis > Rutidosis leptorrhynchoides. The sequence continues at coordinate 128,265,563 of NC_092333.1, read as the reverse complement.
GGTTCGGGTTAGTGCATAACTCGTTAATAAAAATGCACGATTAGGGTAAAAGACGCATTTTCAAATATTAGATAACAGTTCAGAAAAGCAACCGTTTTTGAAGAAAAACATGTGTGATAAAACAAGAAGGAATGAACGATGAGGCGCGCCATCTATCATTCGACGAGCTTTGTAATTACAAACTGGGTATTTTCAATCACTTTTCTACACTAATCACCCTCAAGAATTTATAATTAGAGTCTGATTTCATGCAAATGAGGGCATTGCATGATCTCAAGTGTGGGGAAGGGTTATAAATTCTCTCGGGTTTATACTTGGCTTATTTTCTAAATATTGTGAAAATTTTAAAATTTTTCAACAAAATGAATTCAAAATCATGTTTATACATATTTATGAACGATAAAACTAGGTGTTAATGCCGAAATTATTGTTACCTCGGAAAGGACATAAATTGAGAAACAACTAAAACGCTTGAATTTATTTATTAGGATATAAAAAGACGCATGAAAAAAGCCAAGTGTGGGGAGAATGTACCAAGTTATTCAATTAAAAACTATCTATCACATGTTTCTGTAAAGTTATTGCAGGTACTTTTGTTTTGGACTAAATTAACTGTTTTACCCGATTTATTGTAATACTTTTTAAAGAAAGATGGATCTACACGATGAATCAATTCCATCATTAAAAGGAAGTAAAGTCTTCCGAAAAAGACTCGCGCTTCTTGATTTAGGTCAAAAAGTTGTCGTCCAGACCAGCTGTAGGTTGACGAAAAATCTAGAAAAGTCATCTCTAAAATCAGCAGGAAATCCATAGACCTCAGCATCAAATAGGGTCGCCAAGTGGTCAGACTTATCCTAACCATGAGAAGGATCTGTCTTGTACAATGGGGGCACCGTGCAAATTAGCTTGATAAGACTAATGAATCAGATCCCCAGAAAGGATAATCTCCTTAAAGATTAAAAATCAGCTTTTAAGCCTGATATTACTCAATCCTTGAGATTGACCTTAAAGATTGAGAATTACAAACTCATGGAATTCAATGATATCTAAATTCGAGCTTGAACGAGAAAATATTTTGATCAAATTACAAGCCGATTTGTTTTCTGAAAACTCATTTTCAATGCGTTCATTACCATTGAATGTAAATTCTAAGAATTCATTGGAATTCAGTAGGTCACCTGAACCAAATCGGGTGTCAACCGTAAGAACGGTGGTTGCATAGCATGGTCGAATACAGGACCTTGTGCCAGACCGAAAAATCATAGGGTGATCTTTACTATTTCTCCTACAAAGGATAGTAACTGCATCCGACACGTTTTAGACCATGAACATCTGCATGTCATTAGACATTGCCTTAACAGTTGCTTATTCAACGCTTTCCTTTACAACCGGACGGTAGTTTACCGAAAGGTAATATACGGAGCAAGTATACTGGATGTGTGCTTTCCTAATACAAGGTTAGCAAGTGGGTGACACAAAACCGCAAGTTTTGAGCTAGTATTTTAAAATCTGAAACCCACCAAACCCACAAAAATATTTTGCAAACACCGGTGAAGGGTTATTCCGGAAAACTTATCTAGGGTAAAAGCTAGAATGAATTTTCAAAAGATCAAATGTTTTCATAAAGATCCAATTTCCTTAAAGGATCTAAATTTTCATAGTCATGTGGGACTGTAAACCACATTGTTACTATCATTGTTTATACCGCCGTATCAAAATCACTGATGTATAAAGTGTGAGAATAAAAAAAGTGATTCGAGTGAATTGTGATTTAATTTCAAGTTCTGTATTGCTTGAGGACAAGCAACGTTCAAGTGTGGGGATATTTGATAGTGGTCCAAATGAACATATATTTTGTAGCAATATCCTCCCAATATGTAAATTATTTAGTTGTAATTGTCCTATTTTAAGTTGTAATCGTTTATATTAAATAAGTGCGAAGACAAAAGGCGAAAACAACGATTTGAAGACGCAAACATCCAAAAAACTCAATTGTACAAGATACAATTCAAGTGGTTCAAATTATTGATGAGAAACGTCTAAAAATGACAAGAGTACAAGTTGCGGAACGCAAAGTACAAGATATTAAATTATACGAAAGGACGTTCGAAAATCCAGAACCGGGACCTGAGCCAACTATCAACGCCCAACTCAACGGACTAAAAATTATGAGTCAGCTATGCACAAGAATATAATATAATATTTAAATAATTATATAAATTATTTATATATTATATATATATATAATAAATATGTCGACAAAGCTAGGATCCAAAATTTGGTGAGCTGGATTCTGAAGCTCCGCACTCGCAGAGCTCTGAAGGCTTAAACCTCCACGATCGCGGAGCACACCAGGATCAAAATTTCCTATAAAAGGCACGAGCTTGCTGCCGAGTTCTATACACAATAATAATAATAATAATACTCCTCTGTAATAATATATATATATATATATATATATATATATATATATATATATATATATATATATATATATATATATATATATATATATATATATATATATATATATGTATATATGTATATATATATATATATATATATATATATATAGTATAGTGTAGTTTTATATTAGATTAGTATGGGTTATGTAAAGGTTATTTTACGGGCTCTAAAGTCGAAGTTCTGTCCGTGTAACACTACGCGATAAATACTCAATGTAAGTTATGTTCTCCTTTTTAAAATTAATGTCTCGTAACTAAGTTATTATTATGCTTATTTGACCTGAAGTAATTATGATGTTGGGCTAAATATTAAAGATGGGGTAATTGGGCTTTGTACCATAATTGGGGTTTAGACAAAAGAACGACACTTGTGAAAATTAGACTATGGGCTATTAATGGGCTTTATATTTGTTTAACTAAATGATAGTTTGTTAATTTTAATATAAAGATTTACAATTGGACATACCTATAAATAACCATATACACTCAATCGGACACGATGGGCGGGATATTTATATGTACGAATAATCATTCATTTAACTAGACACGGGAATGAATTAATAGTCACTAGAATTATTAAAACATGGGTGAAATTATGTACAAGGACACTTGGCATAATTGATAACAAAGTATTAAAACCTTGGGTTACACGCAGTCGATATCCTGGTGTAATTATTAAACAAAGTATTAAGACCTTGTTACAGTTTAAGTCCCCAATTAGTTGGAATATTTGACTTCGGGTATAAGGATAATTTGACGAGGATACTTGCACTTTATATTTATGACTGATGGACTGTTATGGACAAAACCCAGAAGGACAAATTGAATAATCCAGGACAAAGAACAATTAACCCATGGGCATAAAACTAAAATCAACGCGTCAAACATCATGATTACGGAAGTTTAAATAAGTATAATTCCTTTATTTCATATTTAATTGCACTTTTAATTATCGCATTTTTATTTACTATCATTTTATTTATTGCACTTTTAATTATCGCACTTAAATTATCGTCATTTATATTTTTCATTAGGTTTTAATTGTGACTTAAAATATAAAATCGACAAACCGGTCATTAAACGGTAAACCCCCTTTTATATATTATTATATATAATTATAAATATTTTGTACAAATATAGTTAATTAAAATATAGTGTACAATAAGCCCGCTCCCTGTGGAACAAACCGGACTTACTAAAAACTACACTACTGTACGATTAGGTACACTGCCTATAAGTGTTGTAGCAAGGTTTTGGTATATCCATTCTATAAATAAATAAATATCTTGTGTAAAATTGTATCGTATTTAATAGTTTTTCCTAGTAAAATATAAGCTATTTCATATACACCTCGCATAACATCAGTTGTACTGTTTGGAATTAACCGAGATAAATCGACACCAAAATGCCTAGCAATCTGGGTGATGTATTGCCCCCCAACAATCTAATTCAACCCTCTATCTCCCCTAGAATTATCAAGATAACTCGCCAACGTAGATGGAATGTCGACACTGCTTTTGTTGTAGATTTTGTCCACAACAAAAACATCAAGACGTGTTACTTTATTTGTGCCATATTTTCTTGCATTAAAAGTACATGCAACTAGCCGATGAATCATTCTTTTGTCTTTATCGGTTATATCAGTAAACTTGCTTCAGCTATAGGAAAATTGAGTGTCGCTCATATCGTTCCAAAACGGGCGTGGATCATAAGAATCGTCATAATACTTGGATGACCGCAAATAAGCATTGAGTTGGTCATCATCAAGTTCGCCATATAGTCCGAATACTCGAGCAAGCTCAATTTGACTAAGTGCCCGATCGATCCCACCTAAACGAAATCTCATGAAGCTTTGATTTGTCGGGTCCATAAACAGATCAAAACATAAAGACGCTATGAATTCTTGCATAAATGTGGGTATATGACATCATTGAACCTCATAATTCGTTCCCATGCCCTGATTGTTATTAATCTGCCCGTTAGAACCTGGTATTGTACCTCTAACATTCTAGCCAATCTATCATATTCCCGTGCTTCCACCAATGGAGCCTGGTCAAAATACCACGTTGCATCGCATGATTTGTCTGCCACCCAATTATAAGTACTTGCATAATCCGGATGGTCTCGGACATAGGCTAACCAAAGTCTTGGGTCATTTTGATCCGGTGAATGTTGTCGTCCTTCCGGTGAAGAATGTGGTTCATTTGGTGGAGAATGTTGTTCATCTTCAGAAGAATCTTATTCTTCACGATACCGGTGTGAAGGCTCTTCTCGTTGTTGATTTCCTCTTGACCTAAAGTTGTACTGCACACATAAAACATACACCAAAACAAAAGAGGCGCATAGAAAATAGTATGCGTTAGTGTGAGCTTATCATAAATCAAGTATATGTTCAAAAATACATATAGCACATGATTATGTTAATCATTCATGTAAACATTTTCTCAAAAGATCCAAGATTAACATAACTAGTCTAGCGTTTTAAAAACCAAATTTGAACATGAACCTCATATCATTCTCATCCCTTTAACAAAACTATCACATTAGACATAAAGTAATGGAAACTTAACAATTTTCAAGCATTTATATCAATTAAGAACCAAAACATGCTAGATTTCCAAAACATGAACCATGTCATGCTCAAAATGTGATACATACTTATGAAGTACACAAAATATCTCAAAACATTCACAAACACTTAGCTAGGAACCAAATTTAACCAAATTCAAAGCTAAAATTCGGATTTAAAGTCTACATAAACCCTAGAATCATGAATATACCCTAAAAACACAATGGAATATGATTTCAAGGTATACAAGGTAATTATAACAACCTAAAGCATGTTAATGTTTATAAAAATTATCAATTCAAGAAAACCCACATAAATTTCTTACACAATTCGAAAAATTAAGCATGAAATCTAAGTATTGGAAAGAAAATTAAGTGGAATCATATGAACATACCCTAGGCATCTTGAATTAGGCTTTGATTTGAGAAGAATTGGTTAAAATTGGAAGGATTGAAGTTAGGGTTTGGAGTGTTTTAGTGAAAGAGAGGAAATGAATCTGCAATTTTGGGAGAGGAATGAGTGAAAAACGAATGTGTGGTGTTAAAGAGGTGATAAAATTGTGGACCCTACCAAAAATTGAAACAGATCCGAGCTAATTGGGAGGGTGTGCCAAGCGCACACCTAAGTGGTGCGCGGCGCGCACTAGTGCTCAAAACTTGAAAACCTTCTGACCCAGTTTTGTGAAGTGCGCTGAGCGCACATATGAGGGGTGCGCGGCGCGCACGTGTTGTCTTTTAGGTATTTTTATGTTTGGTCAGTACAGGGAGGTTGGTAACAGATTGGTAAACGTAATGGTATTCAACAAAAATTTAAAAATCACTCAAAATCATATAAATCACACAAAAACCTATTTCTAACATTTGTGAAGGTTTTAAAAGCGAGTCACTTCACCCGACTCTCCCCCAAACTTAGGTAGCTTTGAGGTTGAAGACGAGGTTGACCTCATCCTCATTGTTCCTGGGTCCATCAACATATAGTTTGACCCTGTGTCCGTTTACCTTAAACGTATCACCCTTCACATTACTTAATTCCACCGTCCCATATGGAAAAACCTTGTTAACAACAAATGGTCCCATCCATCAGGACTTGAGCTTGCCAGGGAAAAGTTTAAATCGTGAGTTGAATAACAAAACACGATCACCCTCTTTAAAATCTTTTGGATTCTTAAGACGATTATCGTGCCAAACTTTGGTCTTTTCCTTGTATATGAGTGAGTTTTCATAGGCGTTATATCTCAACTCATCCAACTCATTAAGTTGGTTTAAATGTAGGTTTCCCGCTTCCTTTAGATCGAGATTACATGTCTTAAGAGCCCAATATGCTTTGTGTTCTATCTCCAAAGGGAGATGACATGCTTTCCCATAGACTATGCGGTAAGGTGTGGTTCCAATAGGAGTTTTGTGAGCGGTTCGAAATGCCCACAAAGCATCGTCAAGCTTTGTTGACCACACCTTAGGATTGGATCCAACCGTTTTCTCAAGGATCCTTTTAAGTGCCCGATTCGTATTTTCAACTTGCCCACTTGTTTGTGGGTGATAAGATGTAGAAATTTTATGGGTTATCCCATATCGTTTCAACACCTTTTCTAATTGGGTGTTGCAAAAATGGATACCACGATCACTAATTAAAGCCTTCGGGGTACCGAACTGGGCAAAAAGTTCTTTAAGAAAAGTTACAACAACTCGTGCATCGTTTGTGGGCAGCGCCTTTGCCTCTGCCCATTTTGACACGTAGTCAATGGCAACGAGTATGTATTGGTTGGAATGAGACTTTGGGAATGGTCCCATGAAATCAATGCCCCAAATATCGAAAACCTCACAAACTTGAATTATGTTTTGAGGCATTTTGTCTCGTTGATTAATCTTTCCTGCCCTTTGGCAAGAATCACATGATTTACATATTTGGTGGGCATACTTAAAGATGGTAGGCCAATAAAAACCGGCCTCATAGACTTTTCTCCCCGTGACTTGGGGTCCGAAATGTCCACCAGTGGGACCAAGATGACATTGGAGAAGAATTTGGTTGCATTCTTCCTCGGAAACACATCGACGGATTAACCCATCGGGACACCATTTAAAGAGATACGGGTCTTCCCAAAAATAGTATTTTAAGTCACTGAAAAATTTCTTCCGTTTTTGATGTGACATGCCGGTTTCTAGGAATCCACCCGCAAGATAGTTGGCTATGTCTACAAACCAAGGATCATCAACTTTCTCAATTCTCATGAGATTTTCATCAGGAAAATTATCTTGAATAACGGTCTCATGGAGAACCTCAAGATTTGGGTTCTCAAGGCGAGAAAGGTGATCGGCTGCAAGGTTTTCGGCCCCCTTTTTGTCTTTAATATCAATGTCGAATTCCTGTAAAAGCAAGACCCAACCTATTAATTGGGGTTTAGCATCTTGCTTAGCAAGCAAGTACTTTAAGGCCGAGTGGTCCGTGTAGACAACCGTCTTTGCTAGTACCAAGTAAGATCGGAATTTGTCAAATGAAAAGACAATTTCCAGGAGTTCCTTCTCGGTGGTAGTGTAATTAAGTTGGGCTCCTTGTAATGTTTTACTAGCATAATAAATGGGCTGAAAATGTTTTTCAATTCTTTGTCCTAAGACGGCAACAATAGCAAAGTCACTCGCATCACACATAAGTTCGAATGGAAGTGACCAATTCGGTGATATGAGAATGGGTGATTGTGTGAGTTTTGCTTTAAGAAGATTAAAGGCGTTTAGACACTCGTCCGTAAAGATAAATGGAGCATCTTTCTCTAGAAGTTTGTTCATAGGGGTTGCAATTTTAGAAAAATCTTTAATGAACCGACGGTAAAAACCGGCGTGCCCCAGAAAACTTCTTACACCTTTCACATTCGATGGTGGTGGTAATTTGGCTATGACTTCCACTTTAGCTTTATCCACCTCCATTCCTACTGATTGTTATGAGAGGTGTACGTGAAATACTATATATTTTTGATACGAAAAGCGATACAAATTACACAAGTTTTAATTATTTACAGATGGGATATACCTAAACCTTGCTACAACACTATAGGCAGTGTACCTAATTGTAGAGTAGTATAGTTTTTAGTAAGTTCGGTTCATTCCACAGGGAGACGGTTACACTATATTTTTATATAATTACATTTGTACAAAAATATATAATTATATATATATATATATATATATATATATATATATATATATATATATATATATATATATATATATATATATATATATATAATAATATATAAAAGGGGGGTTTACCGTTTAATGACCGGTTTGTCGATTTTATATTTTAAGCGAAGTGTAAAGTAAATTTAATTAACAAAATAAAATAAATAACAAAAAATATAAATGACGAATAATTAAAGGTGCGATGAAATATAAAATAAAATAATTATGCTTATTTAAACTTCCGTAATCATGATGTTTGATGTGTTGATTTTAGTTTTATGCCCATGGGTTAATTGTCCTTTGTCCTGGGTTATTTAATATGTCCGTCTGGTTTTTGTCCATAACAGTCCATCAGTCATAAATATAAAGTGCGAGTGTCCTCGTCAAATTATCCTTATACCCGAAGTCAAATATTCCAACTAATTGGGGACTTAAACTGTAACAAGGTTTTAATACTTTGTTTAATAATTACACCAGGTTATCGACTGCGTGTAACCCAAGGTTTTAATACTTTGTTATCAATTATGCCAAGTGTCCTTGTACATAATTTCACCCCTGTTTTAATAATTCTAGTGACTATTAATCCATTCCCGTTTCCGGTTAAATGAACGATTATTCGTACATATAAATATCCCGCCCATCGTGTCCGATCGAGTGTATATGGTTATTTATAGGTACGTCCAATTGTAAATCTTTATATTAAAATTAACAAACTATCATTTAGTTAAACAAATATAAAGCCCATTAATAGCCCATAGTCTAATTTCCACAAGTGTCGTTCTTTTGTCCAAACCCCAATTATGGTACAAAGCCCAATTACCCCGTCTTTAATATTTAGCCCAATATCACGATTACTTCGATTTAAATAAGCATAATAATAACTTAGCTACGAGACATTAATTTAAAAAGGAGAACATAACTTACATTGATTATTTATCGCGTAGTGTTACACGGACAGAGCTCCAACTTTAAAACCCGTAAAATAACCTTTACATTAACCCAAACTAATCTAATATAAAACTAAACTATACTATATATATATTATATATATATTATTATTACATAGGGAGTATTATTATTATTATTTTGGTGTTTTAAACTCGGCAGAATTCGTTGATATTTATAGGACATTTCTGAAATTTCAAACTCCGCGAGTTGCGGCACTTTTATCCTTCAAACTTCGCGAGTCGCGGAGTTCGTAAATCCAGCTCATCCCAGTTTGGAACCAGACATAATATATATATATATATAAATATAAAATATAAATAATTAATATAATTATTTATATATTATATTATATTCTTGTGCATAGTAGACTTGTAATTTTTAGTCCGTTGCGTCGGGCGTTGATAGTTGACTCATGTCCCGGTTCCGGATTTTTGAACGTCCTTGCGTGCAATTTAATATCTTGTACTTTGCGTTTTGTAACTTGTAACTTTGTCATTTTTAGACGTTTCTCATCAATAAATTAAACCACTTGAATTGTATCTTGTACATTTGAACTTTTTGGACGTTTTTGTCTTCGAATCTTCGTTTTTGCCTTTTGTCTTCGCACTTATTTAATATAAACGATTATAACTTAAAATAGAACAATTACAACTAAATAATTTACATATTGGGAGGATATTGCTACAAAATATATGTTCATTTGGAGCACTATCAAATATCCCCACACTTGAACGTTGCTTGTCCTCAAGCAATACATAACTTGAAATAATAAAATACATCACACGAATCACTTCTTTATTCATCACACTTTGTACATCAGTGATTTTGATATGGTGGTATAAACAATGGTAGTAATGATAGAACTATGGTTAAAGGTGGGTGTGTCATCCACAGTTGCCTCGGGTTTAGGTCAACGACACTTGTAATCAAATATCCGATTTACTTTCGGTTTCCAAAGCAAAGTGCACATTTGAAAGGCGGTTTACAGTCCCACATGACTATGAAAATGTAGATCCTTAAGGAAATTTGATCTTTATGAAAACATTTGATCTTTTGAAAATTCAATCTAGCTTTTACCCTAGATAAGTTTTCCGGAATAACCCTTCACCGGTGTTTGCAAAATGATTTTTTTTTTTGGGTTTTGTGAGTTTCAGATTTGAAAATTTTAGCTCAAAACTTATGGTTTTGTGTTACCCACTTGCTAACCTTGTATTAGGAAAGCAACACGTCCAGTTTACTTGTCCCGTATATTACCTTTCGGTAAACTACCGTCTGGTTGTAAAGGAAAGCGATGAACAAGCAACTCTTAAGGCAATGTCCTGTGACTTGCTTTTGATTATGGTCTATAAACGTGTCGGATGCTAGTACTATCCTTTGTAGGAGTAATATTAAAGATCATCCTATGATTTTTTAGTCTGGCACAAGGTCCTGTCTCCGACCATGCTATGCAACCACCGTTCTAGCGGCTGACACCCGATTTGGTTCAGGTGTCCTAATGAATTCCAGGTGAATTCCTAGGATTTTACGTTCAATGGTAATGAACGCATTGAAAATGGGTTTTCAGAAAACAAATCGGTTTATAATTTGATCAAAATATTTTCTCGTTCAAGCTCGAGTTTAGATATCATTGAATTCCATTAGTTTGAATTCTCAATCTTTAAGGTCAATCTCAAGGATTGAGTAATATCAGGCTTAAAAGCTGATTTTTAATCTTTAAGGAGATTATCCTTTCTGGGGGTCTAATTCATTAGTCTTATCAAGCTAATTTGCACGGCGCCCTCCCCATTTTACGAGACATATCCTCTCATGGTTAGGATAAGTCTGACCACTTGGCGACCCTGTTTGATACTGAGGTCCGTGTATTTCCTGCTGATTTTAGAGATGACTTTTCAAGATTTTTCGTCAACCTACAGCTGGTCTGGACGACAACTTCTTGACCTAAATCAAGAAGCGCGTGTCTTTTTCGGAAGACTTTACTTCCTTTTAATGATGGAATTGATTCATCGTGTAGATCCATCTTTTCTTTTCTTTCATCGGGTAAAATAGTTAATTTAGTCCAAAACAAAAGTACCTGCAATAACTTTACAGAAACATGTGATAGATAGTTTTTAATTAAATAACTTGGTACATTCTCCCCACACTTAGTTTCTTTCTTTGCCTTTTTATTCTCCTTTATTCCATTTTAAATGAATTCAATCGTTTAGGGTGTTTCTCAATTTATGTCCTTTCCGAGGTAACGATAATTTCGGTATTAACACCTAGTTTTTACCGTTCATAAATATATATAAACATGATTTTAAATTCATTTAGTTGAAAATTTTTAAAATTTTCACAAAATTTGGCAAATAAACCAAGTGCAAACCCAAGAGAATTTATAACCCTTCCCCACTCTTGAGATCATGCAATGCCCTCATTTACATGAAATCAGACTTTAATTATAAATTCACGAGGGTGATAAGTGTAGAAAAGTGATTAAAAATACCCAGTTTGTAATTACAAAGCTCGTCAAATGATAGATGGCGCGCCTCATCGTTCATTTCTTCTTGTTTTATCACACATATTTTTCTTCAAAAACGGTTGCTTTTCTGAACTGTTTGCTAATTTTTGAAAATGCGTCTTTTACCCTAATAGTGCATTTTTATTAACTAGTTATGCACTAACCCGAACCCCTAATTTAACGTTAAGTGGGGTTAGACTTCCCCACACTTAGCTGACGACATGTGAAGTCGGTAGAATAAGTTCCACGAATTAAAATAGTGAGCCAGTTATTTACATCTCGGGTGGTGTATAATATATCAATGGGTTTAAAGTTTAGACTCACCCGATCGTCACTACTTAATTTTTTTTTAAGTGTAGCTTTTAGTAAATGGATATGTCTCTTTTCTGGTTCTTGGTCAAATGGATCGATATACACCGACATACATATTTCTATAGGGTGGACAATTCCTAACATTTCCTTTCGTTCATTTTCGGGATCAAAGTTTTCACCTCTATTACCCAATTGCGTGAAATTTGAGGTGTCAATATCTATTACAGCTTGTAGTTCATTTCCGGTGGATGACTCGTCTATTGATAATATTGGGTTGGAAGGTTGTGGAATGGTGAATTTCGGGATCGAAGTAAATTCTTCTTCATTAATGGTACTTATTGGTCTCACCATTTTGGTCTCGGGGGTAAAATTTTCAACGTTATCGTTTTCCCAAGAGTACAAATTTGTCTTCCTAACTTTTTCTTCATCCATAGATGGATCGATGATTTCGTCGGTAGAGGCTAATGTGTCGATATGTTGTGAAATTGGTAAAGCTAAATAAAAAGTATCATCGGGATAGTTGGTGATTTCGGAGCTCTCGAATTCATCAAAATTCGATGATATGAGATTTTCTTGCACACGAATCCTCAGATCAACAGGTGTGTAATCTGATAAAGTTTCAGCTTGCCTATTTACAAACTCTCTTATTTGTTCATTTTGAGCATCAAGATCTTCGAGTTTGATTTTCATATTGTCTAATAAATTTTCAGACACATAATTTTTCTCGTCTACTGGTTGTTGAGTTTGGATATATTCTTGGGAATAATCTCAATTAGAATTGTATTCCTCATAATCATTCCATTCAGGTTCCATGGGTGCGTAATTTTCCATAGGAACGTAATAATAACATTCCCATGTTGAGTGATAATCTCCACAGATTTCACAACCAGTTATTGTTTCGTCATTCGTGATCCAAGATTGACCGAACGAATTGTCATCAACACTCGGTTGAGAGTATTGATTTCGTATGTCGTAAAGAGTTTCCAAAATATCTTCGAGACTTTTCATAATGCGCTTATTACCAAATTTTAATTATCCTATTAGTTATAAATATAAAAATTATATAAGTTATCAAATTAATAGACTTTTCTGCTTTTGCCCACGTTTCGAATAGCCAATAGATGCAGCAGGGAGCCAGAACCCTTTAAATCGGAAGCGCACAACTCAGCCACTAACAAATCCAACTATTACTACTAAGCAGAAAATTTGGATGTCTATAAATTTAACCGCTTAAAATAATTTTTCGTTGAAATTTTAAAGAAATTATAGAGAAGAAATAGAGAAAATTCTAAGTCCTAAAAACTAGATCGTCGAGAAATAAGAAAGAAAAAGAATACGCGTCGAAAAACGTCGAAAAATAAAAATAAGAAAGAAAAACGTCGAAACTTAAAAGTCTAAAAATTATATCTAAAAAGTTGCGCCTAAAGGTCAAAATGTAAATGCAATTTTATTCAGAAAACGGCAATTACTTAAAGGCACTAAAATCTATTTAAAACTAAAGCGAAAAACGGCTTCGCAAAATTCCAAAGCGCCTAAATATTAATCTAAAGAAAAAGCACTTAAGGGATTTTACGGCAAAGCCTAAGAATCTAGAAGTAAAAAAAATAAGCTACGGCAAAATACTAGAACTTAAAACTAGCTACGAACGATAAAATACAAATATTACGCTAAAATAATTAAAAAGGGTACAAAATATAAAAATATACTAAAAGTTGCAAAAAGTACAATTTTTATAAAAATATTATTTTTATATTATTTATTTTATAAAACTATTAATTTTAAAATTTAATTAAACTAATTAAACTAAATATATAAAATAATTAAAACAAAACTAAATTAATTAATTAACAAAACCTAATTAGGGTTTTAAAAATAATAATAATTAATATACTCCGTATTAAATGCGATTAGGGTTCCGTGGTCAGGTCTGCCAGGGCGGCTCCGCGAGTCGCGGTGATCCGTACCAGAAAACCTCCGCAAGTCGCGGAGACTGAAAAACGTGTTTTTTTTAATTTTATATTATTTTTCTAAAATGATATATAAATATATTTATACAAAAATAAATTAAAAATATAGCGTTTCGCCGATTTCCCCGGCAGCGGTGCCAAAAATACTTAATGTTTATGCGAGGTGTACGTGAAATACTATATATTTTTGATACAAAAAGCGATACAAATTACACAAGTTTTAATTATTTACAGATGGGATATACCTAAACGTTGCTACAACACTATAGGTAGTGTACCTAATCGTAGAGTAGTATAGTTTTTAGTAAGTCCAGTTCGTTCCACAGGGAGACGGTTACACTATATTTTTATATAATTACATTTGTACAAAAATATATAAATATATATATAATAATAATATATAAAAGGGGGGTTTACCGTTTAATGACCAGTTTTCGATTTTATATTTTAAGCGAAGCGTAAAGTAAATTTAATTAACAAAATAAAATAAATAAAAAAAAATATAAATGATGAATAATTAAAGGTGCGATGAAATATAAAATAAAATACTTATGCTTATTTAAACTTTCGTAATCATGATGTTTGATGTGTTGATTTTAGTTTTATGCCCATGGGTTAATTGTCCATTGTCCTGGATTATTTAATATGTCCATCTGGTTTTTGTCTATAACAGTCCATCAGTCATAAATATAAAGTGCGAGTGTCCTCGTCAAATTATCCTTATACCCGAAGTCAAATATTCCAACTAATTGGGGACTTAAACTGTAACAAGGTTTTAATACTTTGTTTAATAATTACACCAGGTTATCGACTGCGTGTAACCCAAGGTTTTAATACTTTGTTATCAATTATGCCAAGTGTCCTTGTACATAATTTCACCCCTGTTTTAATAATTCTAGTGACTATTAATCCATTCCCGTGTCCGGTTAAATGAACGATTATTCGTACATATAAATATCCCGCCCATCGTGTTCGATCGAGTGTATATGGTTATTTATAGGTACGTCCAATTGTAAATCTTTATATTAAAATTAACAAACTATCATTTAGTTAAACAAATATAAAGCCCATTAATAGCCCATAGTCTAATTTCCACAACTTCGATTTAAATAAGCATAATAATAACTTAGCTACGAGACATTAATTTAAAAAGGAGAACATAACTTACATTGATTATTTATCGCGTAGTGTTACACGGACATAGCTCCAACTTTAAAACCCGTAAAATAACCTTTACATTAACCCAAACTAATCTAATATAAAACTAACCTATACTATATATATTATATATATATTATTATTACATAGGGAGTATTATTATTATTATTATTTTGGTGTTTTAAACTCGGCAGAATTCGTTGATATTTATAGGACATTTCTGAAATTTCAAACTCCGCGAGTTGCGGCACTTTTATCCTTCAAACTCCGCGAGTCGCGGAGTTCGTAAATCCAGCTCATCCCAGTTTGGAACCTAGCTTGTCGACATAATATATATATAAATATAAAATATAAATAATTAATATAATTATTTATATATTATATTATATTCTTGTGCATAGTAGACTTGTAATTTTTAGTCCGTTGCGTCGGGCGTTGATAGTTGACTCATGTCCCGGTTTCGGATTTTCGAACGTCCTTGCGTGCAATTTAATATCTTTTACTTTGCGTTTTGTAACTTGTACTTTTGTCATTTTTAGACGTTTCTCATCAATAAATTGAACCACTTGAATTGTATCTTGTACATTTGAGCTTTTTGGACGTTTTTGTCTTCGAATCTTCGTTTTCGCCTTTTGTCTTCGCACTTATTTAATATAAACGATTACAACTTAAAATAGAACAATTACAACTAAATAATTTACATATTGGGAGGATATTACTACAAAATATATGTTCATTTGGAGCACTATCACCTGCACAAGAAATTTTATGACCTAATACAATGCCCTCTCTTACCATAAAATGGCATTTTTCCCAGTTAAGCACAAGATTATATTCTTCATACCTAATCAACATACGCTCAAGATTATTAAGACATGAGTCAAATGAATCACCGAAGACTGAAAAGTCATCCATGAATACTTCCATAAAGTCTTCAATCATATCATGAAAAATAGCTACCGTACACCTTTGAAAGGTGGCAGGAGCATTGCATAAGCCAAAGGGCATACGTCGATAAGAGAAAGTACCATAAGGGCATGTAAAGGTGGTTTTCTCTTGGTCCTCGGGTGCTATAGGGATTTGGAAATATCCTGAGAAACCGTCAAGAAAACAATAAAAGTTCTTTCCTGCTAACCTTTCCAACATTTGATCAATGTAAGGAAGGGGAAAATGGTCTTTTCGGGTAGCATCATTTAATTTTCTATAATCAATACATACCCTCCAACCCGTGACAGTCCTAGTGGAAATTAATTGGTCGTTTTCGTTGGTGATAACAGTCATGCCACCCTTTTTGGGTACACATTGGACCCGACTCACCCAAGGACTATCCGAAATTGGGTAGATAAGACCCACATCAAGGAGTTTGACAATCTCCTTTTTAACGACTTCTTGCATATTAGGGTTTAGTTGCCTTTGTCTTTGTACACATGGCTTATAGTTATCTTCTATTAATATCTTATGTGTACAATAAGAGGGACTTATACCTTTAATGTCATGAATTTTCCATGCTAGAGCCGGTTTATGTGCTTTTAACATGGAAAGAAGTTTAGACTTCTCACTTACAGAGAGTTCGGATGAAATGATAACCGGGAGAGTAGAATCCTCTTGAAGGTAAGCATATTCCAAGTGACTTATAAGTGGCTTTAGTTCCAAAATGGGAGGTTCTTCAATCGATGTTTTACATCGATACTCATTTTCTAAATCCAACTTTCTGTATTCTTCATCATTTGGCTCATAACCGTTAGCCATCAAGGTGGTCAACATCTCCACTTCTTCCACCATGTTCTCTTCATCAAGTTCTGCCAAAATGCATTCTCCTGAACCTTGCAATTCTAGAAATTCCTACAACAACTCTGAATATGTGTCTACGGTTTGCAAATAATAACATTTATCATCAGTAGACTCGGAGTATTGCAAGGCATGGTCAACGGAAAAGGTAACCTTAATATCATCAATGCTAAGGGTCAATTTCTGCCCATGAACATCTATCATAGCTCTAGCGGTATTGAGGAAGGGTTAACCCAATATAAGAGGCACACGTGTGTCCTCCTCCATGTCCAAAATTACAAAATCAGC
Source organism: Rutidosis leptorrhynchoides (assembly GCF_046630445.1). NCBI lineage: Eukaryota > Viridiplantae > Streptophyta > Magnoliopsida > Asterales > Asteraceae > Rutidosis > Rutidosis leptorrhynchoides. The sequence goes on along the minus strand of NC_092333.1, from coordinate 128,248,404 downwards.
CCGAAATACTATGGTACCCACTTTTACTAACATATTCTCTAAAATTTCACGAGGGAATTTAACAGAGCGGTCCGCTAGTTGAATTGCCATTTGGGTTGGTTTTAGTACCCCGGGGTCTAGCTTAACATACAATGAATAAGGCATTAAATTTATGCTAGCCCCTAAATCCGCTAATGCTTTAATGCATTCCAAATCTCCTAGGAGACATGGTATGGTAAAACTCCCAGGATCAGCTAACTTCTTTGGTATTTTGTTCATCAAAATTGCTGAACAATTAGCATTCATGGTGGCAGATGAAAGTTTCTCCATTTTCTTCTGATTAGTAAGTAAGTCTTTAAAGAACTTAGCATACTTTGGCATACCTGAAATTACATCAATAAAAGGCATATTTATGTTAATTTGTTTAAATATATCTAAAAATTTTAACCTTTCGGCTTCTAGCCTTTCTTGCTGTTGCTTCCTTGGGTATGGGAGCGGTGGTTGATATGGCTTCACTACGGGTTTCTCCCATTCTTCCCTTATAACCACTTGTTCTGGCTCCTTAACCGGTTCATCATTTTTGTTCAACAGAACACTGAAATCAGAATCTTTGGGTATTCTTGGAGCTTCGTATGCTGGACTACTCCGTGTGGTGATAACATTGGCGTGCTCATTTCGGGGGTTCTTATTAGTATTGCCCGGTAAACTCCCTGGTTTTCTTTCACTAAGTAAACTAGCTAAACCATTCATTTGCTTCTCCAAATTCTGAATTGAGGCTTGCTGGTTTCTAAACTGATGTTCATTTTTCTCGTTCGTTTGGTTTATGTTTGTAACAAGCTGAGTTTGTGATGCAATCAAATTTTTCAACATACTCTCTAAATTTGACTTTTTCTCTTCCTGTTGGGGTTTTTGATAAAAACCCGGAGTTTGTTGTTGGAACCCACTACTTGACCCTTGTTGGTAATTGGAATTTTGACCTTGAGGGTTGCATGGGTTGTTGAAGTTTCGGTTAAATTGGGCTCTTCCTTGAAATTGATTATTATTTCTTTGGCTTATGAAAGTCACTTCTTCTTTCTGAGCCATTGTTAAACCGGCATCACAATCTTTTCCTAAATAGAGACCACCACAGTATTCACAACCTACCTTCATACTATGAATTTCCTTGGTGATCTTGTCCATATTTCGAGCAACACCGTCTATTTTCACACTTAGGGAACTAAGGTCATCATAAGTACCGGCGCTTTGGACTTGGGCATGACGAGTAATTGGTCTTTCTTGATGCCACTCATAAGAATAATTGGCTTACTTCTCGATTATCTCATAAGCAACTTGCTCGGTTTTATCCATGAGTGAACCTCCAGCCGCTTGATCAATAGAAATCCGGGTTGCAACATCACAACCCTTGTAAAAGATTTGGACTTTTTGGAAGGTATCCAAACCATGGTTTGGACAACCTCTTAGCATTTTGGAAAATTGATTACATGCTTCATACAAGGTTTCCATCAGCTTTTGACAAAATTGGGTAATTTCTTGTTGGAGTCACGCGGACTTAGAAGCTGGAAAATATTTCTTAAGAAATTTTTCCAACATACCATCCCAAGTTTCTATCGTAGCCTCGGGCAATGAATCTATCCAACTCCGTGCTTTCCAGTGGATATGGCTTGATCAGTATCCGGTTGAAGTTTGAATAGAAGACATATCTCTTGAAAAAGACGAATATGTTCGTTTGCATCTTCATTCGGACCACCACCAAATTGACATCTATTGTTAATCATTTGGAGAATAGGTCCTTTTATTTCAAATTTTACTTCACCTGTGGGCGGAGTAATTGCACTTCCTTGTCCGGTTCGGGTTTCCTTCATCTTGGCCGCCATTGATTGTCTTGGTACCACCGGTCTTTCCTCTCCTTCCATTTCAAAATTTGGAGGATGAACGGGTTCACCAAATTCTGAATATCTTAGCTTGGTTGTACTTGATTCTGAATCAAAAGTTTCTTGCTTTGATGAAGATTCAAAAAGTTCAAGTACTTCTTTTGGAATTCTACCAAGCTTTCTATCAGGTTCTATAAGCGGTGTAAGTAATGTAGAATCTGAACTTCGGGTATGTGGCATATGCAACCTAAAATCTGTTAATCACACAACTAACAAAACTATTAAACGCACCGATTCTATAAGTTAAAAAAAACAAAGACTATTAATAATTTAAAAAGAATAAAGAAACTACTTAATCACAAATTAGTTAATAATTCTATTTTGACACAAAACTGTCCCCAGCAGCGGCGCCAAAAACTTGATGTGCAGCACGTGGTATATGAATTATTATATAAAATAGTATGGAAAAATACCGATTAAAGATTGCTACACACTAACGGGCAGTGTACCCGATCGTGTAGTAGTATAGTAAATGGTAAAATCCGTGTATCGTTCCAAAGACAATATCTAAGTCAAATTAGGATTATAGACTAAATTGTGATTAACCAAAGAATTACAAAATACAAGATATATTTGTTTGCCCTTTAACGATGGGCGAATCAAGTGGCGAATAGTATTTAAAGACAATATTTTTGGTATTTTAGATTTATGAAAACAGAAAGATAGTTTTGATATCAAATTGAGGAAATATGCTCATCTACACTTTTTACCCTTAGTGTTGAATGTTATTTAGGATTAAGATCGGATTGATTGGTTATGCACGAGAACTAATTCATTGGTTCACCAAGAGTAGTCTTGCGCAAACACTCAAACGGGATTACACGATGCAAGAGATGTTCTTATCATCTAAGAGGATTACACGATGCAAGAGATGTTCTTATCATCTAAGACCTCCTATATGTAATCAACTAATTCAACTAGTTTGAAGACTTGAAGAATGATCAATTAAATGGTGTGTTGTACATGATCCACTCCTATATCAACTAATGGTTTAACTTAGTTCATTCCCTTGGTCCAATTAAATGCTCAATTTACCCAACCCAAGTAATTAACTAAGTGATATAATAAGATCCTTATAAACATCACTAGATAAGGCAAATCACTAGCACATGTTGATTAATGGAACTAGGTAATTGAAAGTGTGTATAACAGATTCTAAGGAATTGGTCATTCTCCTAGACAATTACACATACTAATTAAGCTATTCCAAAGTATCTACAAGATTCGTTCTTACATTCTTATGTAAATTAACCATTTGAACTCAACTTATTCCTTTTGGTAAAAGACGGATAAACACATGTCACTAGGTGTAAATCAATACATTAACTTAACAAGATGATGTTTCTTAATCAAATGAACATAGCAACTAGTTGAATCGAAAGGATTAAACTTAACAAGAATGGTTCTTGTATTCAAACATCAAACTATCGTGCATAATAATAATCAATCAATAGTTAACATTCAACATTTCGGTTATTTATCTAGATGAACATAAAATGGACTAGCCAACAATCATGCTTGAAAACTTAAACAAAACAGTAACAAAGATAGAATTCATTGTAATACAAGATTGACCTTTTTGGAGTAATCTTGGATGAAGCTCTTGAATGATCCTTGATTCTTCAATGATTTAAGTGCATATATGCACTTTGATAAGCCCAAGAATTACTTTGATTCGTATGTTTTAGTCACAGAACAGAAAGGAAACTGGTGCCCCTTGAAATGAAGCTGGAAAGAGGTTTAAAAAGGCTGAACAGTGGTTGGAAAGTGGAGTGCGCCAAGCGCACCAAAGTGAGTGCGCTACGTGCACTGTTCACCTACTACACTTTTGCTTTACAGCTCGATATCGCACGTTCAAATCTGTTGTACTGGTAAAAGTGCGTGGAGGGGTGCGCTGAGCGCACTACTGTGCGCGGCGCGCACGTAGCTTGGCGCACTTTGGTTTTGCTTGAGAAATCTTCTGATCAAAACTTGGCATTGTGCGCTGCGCGCACCTTTAGTGGTGCGCTGAGCGCATATTACTGTTCCTGGATTTTTGGTCTTGGTTTCGATCTCTGAGCAGTATCATACATAATCTTCCATATTTCTTTAAGTCTACAATGATTCTAGACTATATTATGATAATATGAAATACAAACGGAAATACTATGTGTACATTCGAAATAAACAACAAATGGACTTGAAATTGCGTCTAAAAATATGTCTAATTTAAGCAATATCACTCATATTCGACATAACATGAAAACAAGGTGAATAAATTCAAGTGAACAATTCATACATGGTGGAAAAAATCGGTCACTGAGAATCCATCCAAATGTGTATACGATTCCAAAGAGAGTTAGCGATGTGGCAGGAGAGAAAAGTGTGGTCACGATTCTCAGACCTCGAACGAAAAAATGAATAAATGATAGAATCAATCTCGATACCACAGGCGGATAAATTAAACCTTAAAGGTAACAGATCTAAGTGTAACCTCCATAAAATCAAATTAACCTAGGTAACAGATCTAAGTGTAACCTCCATAAAATCAAATTAACCTTGATTGTTATATATTTGAACCATCAAGTCAATTGGTCATATGATGGTAACCAAAAATAATCAATCGAATCAGAAATGGTCATCCTTTGTCCAACATCCACGCCCATTTGTATGCATTACTCTGTATCATTCAACGAAATAGCTTGAAGTTCACCCAATAAAGAATCAAAATGGCTCGTACCTGGTGGAGATCGAGACCATGCCAAAGTTGGATCACCTGCCGATAAGAGTTTAGCATACTGAGATGATAATATAGATATAAACTTCTCGACAAGTGTAGACCATGAGCCAGAATGAGAAATATTAATGACGAGTTTAGATCTAAGGAAATCAGAAGGTACACTTCCTAAAACACAACATGTTCTAGTCGACATTGTCTCAACTTCTTCATGGGAAACACCAATGCCAATAAGATTATACTTATGCAATTTTTTTAGGCTCGATTCAAGGTGGAACCTATTAAGTAACATCAATATAGCTTCAAGTTACATTATATTATAATCTGATACAAACGCTACATCATTTGCAAAAAGAAAGTGAGAGACGTTTACAAGGCCAATATTGGCACCATGAAAAAATGTTGTTACACATAGCTTTACGAAAAGCATAATGAAGGTCCTCCATGATAATTATAAATAGATACGGGGATAATGGATCCCCTTGTCGCAACTCACATTTACTTGAAAATTCTGATGCCGGGTTACCATTGATTACAATAGGCGAGCGACCAGATTAGAGACTTGACCACATCCATTGCCTCCATTTTGCGCCAAATCCAAGTTGATAAAACGAAAAATCCAGATAATTCCAAATAACCGAATCAAATGTCTTTTCGATATCCACTTTAAAAATCATAAGAATATGGTTCTTCTTTTTGTACTAAACAATTAACTCACTTGGCATTAAAGGGCCGTCAAGAATTTGACGGTCGGGGATAAAAGCAGATTTCCCGTCACATATAACATTGTCGATGACTGATGAGAGGCAATTTTCTAATACTTTCGCGACTATTTTATATTGGGACCCAATTAAGGAAATAAGCCGAAAATTCTTAAACTGAACTTGATTAACTTTAGGAATGAAAGAATGAAAGATGAGTTTGAACCATGTTGAAGCTTGTCCGATACCATAAATCATTAGCGAAATTAAAGATATAATCCTTCAACAATTCTCAATAATTTTTAAAAAAAGAGAAAGGAAAAGAATCCGGTCTCGAAGCCTTGTCACTTCCACAATTCAACACGGTATTCCTCAACTCTTCCATGTAAATCTAACATTCAATGTGGTTCCTATCTTTTTCCGAACGTAAACTGGATTCCAAGAATGGAGTAAGCTCTAATGGATCCATCTATATTTAATAGAATTGTATGGATGGTATCGGTACCAATACCATACCGAATCACATACTACTGATACCGAAAAGTGACAAATCATTTCTAGAATACCGTACTGAATTAATGGTATTGGTATTGGTTTTTCGATGTCAATATTATATAGTACATAAATCTTACATGTCTGGTTAAACTTTGTTTAGTCGTTGTTAGCTCATTAACTTAGCTCAAAACTCCTAAAGTGGTTAAACCAACCCTTTAATACTTCATTAATATGCACATATCACATATTTTATTCGGTAGTTTAAAGTTCATCCATCTATCACATAATATCTCTTGAATGTGATGAGTGAAAACATGTCTATTAAGTAATAATGAAAGCAAAATGGACTAGTAAATCTCTTAAGAGAGTTTTGAACAATCAACGTGTTTTCTGTCAGATGTGAAAAGATACAACAACAACAAAAAACAACAATCAAGAAATATGTTTTCCACCGGGTGTGAAAAGATAGTAACTTTATTATTACCTTATATGTTTCACAATCCATGGAGAAGAAAAAATTAATCCCCCCCCCTCCCAGTGGTCACGGAGGTTCACCCACAATGACTTCGGGCTGCCCGGAAAGTGGGTAGTTGCCCTGGGATTAGTTAGCTCGCAAAGCGGGCCGAAAACCTAGATATACCAAAAAATAATATTTCAAATACCTCGTGGCTCTTCATATTCATTTTGTATTTCGATTTTCTTATCGGGAGTAACAGTACCGAGTTGAAACACATAATATTGAAACCATTTTTGTGAGTAGGTACTCTACAGGTTTATTCTTCTTTAAGTTTAGTAAGGAAAGGGTTTCCAAGGAGTGTTAGAATCATGACTATGGATTATCCGAACAATCCGTATCATTCTAATGCATGGTCTCCAGATGTTCCATTAACGGAGGAGGACTTGACCCATGTGCCGGTTTAGGTGAAAATTCATGATGTTCCGCTTGCGGATTTTACTGAGGCCGGTTTGAGTGTAATAGCATCGCATATTGGTTCTCCTACGACGTTGAACTCTTACACGAGTGCTATGTGTTTAGGTTTGGGGGGTACTTTTGCTCGTGTGTTGATAAAAGTGTCGTTGGAAAAGGAGTTAAAAGAAAGCATTAAAATGGCGATATCTAGTATCGATAGAAAGAGCAAAACCATATGCACTTTAAAGGTAGAATATGAATGGAAACCCCCACAATGAGTGTGTTGTGACTTGTGATATCTTTGGGCACACGGATTCTCGGTGTCCAAAAGTTGTCACTATTACCGAAGGAAATCAGTTTAAGGATGAAGATGGTTTTGAAAGAGTTGGCAAGAAAGCAACGAAAGGTGTGACAAATAATAACACACAGAAGGCTGGCCACAATAATAATAATAATAATAATAATAATAATAATAATAATAATAATAATAATAATAATAATAATAATAATAATAATAATATAATTATTATTATTATTAATTATTAATTATTATTATTATTAATTATTAATTATTATTATTACTAGTAATAAATATAATAATAATAATAATAATAATAATAATAATAATAATAATAATAATAATAATTTATTTTTCATAACTCATAAGAAAATTATAAATAATACAAAGTGCTTTGTCTAGAGATGACTAAGAAGGATTAAATAAAAAACGACTACTTAGACCACTTAATATCGTTCACTCATTTAACAGAACTTCTATTATCCACATCAGTGTCACATTAACAAAAACACCTTTAACATTCATTTCACTAATCTCTCCCTGTTATAAACCCCACCATTCCACTTAACCCATTTTAATTATTATTTATATACAAAATATAAATATATATAACATTTTACTAAATTAATAAATAAAAATAAACATTACATTAATTAAAAAAAATACATTAATAAAAAACACTACATAAATATATAAAAATACATTAATAAGACGACTTTTATTATTATAATAAATAAAATCATTCGTGAGGCGTCGTGTCGCGTCTTCTGTAACAGACTGAAACCCAGGCTAGTTGTAAGTTGCCTATTTTGCCCTTAGGGTTTGTGCTTAGTCTTAAGTGCTTTTATTTTAATTATTTTATTAGTGTTTTATTATAATTGTGTTGTGACCAGTTTGTGACAAGGGTCCCAGAGCATGTTGGTTTATTTAATTTGGACTCCGTTAGGGTTGCCAAATTAAGTACGAAAAAAATTAGATAACTGGTAAATAACCGTGTGATATGGGGTATGGGTTTATAACCCAATATTAAGTGTATGTCCTGGATTCTTCTACCATTTTCTCAAAATAAACACACACACACAAACGCATACCAAACGCACCCATGATCATAAACCCTAACTTGATTTGTGAGCTTTTGGATTAATTGAAGTTAGCAATCAATTCCTTGTGTTCTTGTGATCATCTTAAGGTAAGTATTACAAAGATTTATGTATTACTCTTGTTGAAAATTGGGTTTTAGTGTTCTTATGAGTTTTTGAAGAAATTAGCTCAAATCTTATTGTTTGATATTTAAAAACATCAATTGATGTTAGAAATAGGTTGTATATATGTTTAGTAGCTTCCATGTGCTTAAAATTTGATCAAAATCGCTCAAAAATCGAGTTTTTGGGGAAAAAATTACGAAATCAGCGAATGTGTTCGAACCAGTTGCTACAGTATTTTGCTACAGTACCCGAGTTGCTACAGTGCCCGAGTTGCTATAGTGAATGAGTTGCTACAGTATCACTATTTGCTACAGTACCGAGTTGCTACAGTGTCACTATTTGCTACAGTGTCGCTATTTGCTACAGTGTTCGGTATTTGCTGCAGTGTCACTATTTGCTACAGTACCCGAGTTGCTACAGTGCCCGAGTTGCTACAGTGTCACTATTGCTATAGTACCGCGTTGCTACAGTGTCACTATTTGCTACAGTACCGAGTTGCTACAGTGCCACTATTTGCTACAGTACCTTTTATGAAATTGAAACGGGCGTAACTTTCAAAACGTAACTCCGTTTTTGATGAATAAACTATCGTTAGAATCGCAATAAAGAATACTTTTCAATGGTGAACTTTTAAGAAACTAGATCAAACTGTTTTTGGGTCGAAAAAGGAGTTTTAGTGTGTATGTCGTGTTTTGCACGCACCTGTATGCCGTTATTGAGTGGAGTCATGATGTAGACTCATAAAATTATGAATATATGGTGTTATGACCTAGTTAATTGTATGAAATGATTATATTATTTATTGGATATGTATATTAACTTTGTTTGTGTTGTTCTCAGGTTATAAGGACAAGGAGGAAGCTCAGAAATAATAACTGAGCAGTTGCTGGTAATTGGTGAGTGGGTCTATCTCCGGATAGAGTTTAAGTAGCATATTATGCTACTGTGGTTGACTCTTTTACCATGCATAGTGTAGCTATTGCTATGATAGAATAATATCGTTTGCCTGATGTTGTATGTGAATTATGTGTACACTGTGTGAATGGCACCAGTCGGGCCTAGGGAGACTGGGACTCGAAACCGTGCCTAGGAGAAGTTAGAGTCCGTATGAGGTCAACCGTGCCTAGGGGAGGTTGGGTCCATAGGCTACTGATTGTGGAGTATAGTGTGAACGATGCATCCCCTGCATCTGGATAACTATACTGTGAATTGAGTAGCAGGGACTATCGGTAGACTCAAGTCCGATCAGCTAGGAGTCGTGTGCTCGTACAAGCCGCCGATCCTCGTATTGTCTTATTATATGCTAGTTGGTAGTTAGCATGTGTTGTTGTTAGTATATAACTTGTGTGTGACTTAAGCTATATCTGTTAGATAGATTCCATTCACTTAGCGGTGCGCTAATCCCCCACATATTCTCCCCTTGCAGGTTTAGGTACTGCTAGTCGGGATGGGTACTGTTGCAGAAGACATGTTTGACAACCCAACTCTGATGTGGACTTTTGTATAAATAATGTTTTGTGATAACGTAACACCGTGGTGTAAACTTAAACTTAATTACTCAGATTAATGTAATGACACGACTAATAGTGTGTTTGTTAATAAAGTCTTCCGCTGTGTTTTAAAAAAAAAAATTGCCGGTGTTACAAGTTGGTATCAGAGCATGGTTTGGCAGCAGATACGTGCGCTTATTTTGTTCCCAAACCCTGAGGCAAGTCAAACATGTCTGTGGGAGTGGGGGCTAAGTGAAAATAGGATATACGTGTGTTAGTTGTGATTGAACTAACTGTTATCCACTAAGCTTTTGTGTGAGCTGTTTTGTAGTACAGGTATGGCTGATAAAAACGCAACTGGCCCATCCAACCCCGGAACATTCAGAGCACCAGAAGAGGGTGTTGAGTCTGATGATGATCAGAATAGTTACATTCTTCAGTTAGAGAGCAAACTAAAGGAGGCTGAAGACAAAATTAATGAGCTTGAATTGGCGAGGCATTCTGGAAATGATGATACACCACCTGGATTCCCAACCGCGCAATCCCAAACGATACCTAATGTGCCCCAGAACCAGCTTCAGAATCAAATACCTAACCAATATTATATGCCACCACAAAACACCTTTACTTACCAAAATCCCATGATGATGAATCCATACCAAATGCAAATGTTCCATCAATCTTACTTGCAACCACCCAAAAGATGTACTTATAAAAATTTTCGTGATTGTAAACCCTCCGAGTTCTCTGGAAGTACTGATCCGACTGTAACTCTCAATTGGTTGCGAGAAGTTAAAAGGGTATTTGAAGCGTGTCAGTGTGAACCCGGGCTGAAGGTAACATATGCTAGTAGACTGTTGAAAGGTAGGGCTATAATTTGGTGGGATTCTTTGATTTCCAGTATACCGAAAGAGCAAGTGAGTATGATCACATGGGAGCAGTTTTATGGAAAGGTGTGTGAACATTTTTGTAATCCGTTTGATATGAACCGAATCAAGACTGAGTTTCTTGAAATGAAGATGACACCTCAAATGACAATCGATGAGGTAATAGAGAAGTTTATGGATAAACTGAGGTTTGTACAACAATGGGTGCCAGACGAAGCATCTCGTATCCAGCATTTTGTTAATATCATTCTGCCTGAGTACAGAACTTTTGTTAGAACAGCTACATCATTGTCTCAAGCTGTTGTGATGGCTAAGATGGTAGAAAGTGATGTTCAGGCCGCCAGAAACAGAATGTTTGGTAATGTGCTACAACAAGGTGGGCAAGTATCTGGTCAATCAGGATCTAAATCCAAGAAGTCTAGTGGGTTTAAATCGAAGGGTAAAAGTGGTCAGAGTAGTACTGGATCTGGATCAGGTAAAGGGAATTGGTGTCACACGTGTCGATCTTCTCATAGTGGTCAGTGTTCTGAGGCTACAATAAGATGCTTAAAGTGTGGTGTTGTTGGGCATGAGTCTTCAGCATGCCCGTATCCGAATAGTGTGTGTTGGAGTTGTCATAAACCAGGGCATCGTGCAATTAGTTGTCCGTCGAAGAGTGGTAGTTCCGGGGCAGGGTCAGGAGCGCGTTCAGCATCAGAGGGTAGGGTCAACTGCCTCGAGTGGGCAGAAGAGGAAGAACCCTTCAACAACAGAGGCTAGAGCTTTTCAGATGTCGGTTGAAAATGTTGTGGCAACCGACGAAGTGATCACCGGTATGTTTCTAATCAACTCAATACCTGCTCGCGTATTGTTTGATCGTGGTGCCAATAGGTGTTTTATGTCCCTAGATTTCTATGCTAAGTTGAATTTACCAGCTACTGTGTTACCCAAGCCGGTTAGTGTAGAAGTAGCCGATGGTAAGACCACACCCGTCACAACCTATGTGACTGGGGTTTGTATAGAGATCGAAGGGAAGCCTTTCCCGGTGACTTGTTTAGTGTTACCTATTTCTAGCTTTGATGTAGTACTAGGAATGGATTGGCTGAGCTCGCTTAGGGCTAATATTAAGTGTGATAGAAAAATGATTACCTTTCGTCTGACCGATGGAACCCGTGTTGTGGCCCGAAGGGAGCGTAGCGGGTATAATTTTCCGTTGATAACCATGATGAAAGTGAAAAAGTCGATGGCAAAGGGTTGTGAATCATTTCTTGCATATGTGATTGATGTAAAGAAAGAAAAGAAAACAGTGGCCGATATTCCGATAGTATCAGACTTTCTCGAAGTGTTCCCAGATGAGTTACCAGGTCTGCCTCCGGTAAGGGAAGTCGAATATAAGATTGAGTTGGTTCCTGGAACAACTCCAGTTGCAAAAGCTCCATACCGATTAGCGCCATCTGAAATCCGTGAAATGATGTCATAGATTCAAGAGTTATTAGACCGTGGGTTTATTCGACCGAGTTCTTCACCGTGGGGTGCTCCGGTATTGTTTGTTAAAAAGAAAGATGGATCAATGCGTATGTGTATTGATTATCGTGAATTGAACAAAAGAACAGTGAAGAATAAGTATCCGTTACCTCGAATAGACGATTTGTTCGATCAGTTACAGGGTGCTTCATTCTTTTCTAAGATAGACTTACGATCCGAATATCATCAGGTTCGTGTTGCTGAATCAGATATACCAAAAACAGCGTTCAGAACAAGGTATGATCATTATGAATTTCTTGTCATGCCATTTGGGTTGACGAATGCGCCAGCAATCTTCATGGATCTAATGAATAGAGTGTGTCGTCCGTTTTTAGATAAGTTTGTGATTGTGTTTATAGACGATATACTAGTGTATTCATAGACCGAAAGTGAACATGCTGAACATCTGAGACAGGTTTTGAACATGTTGAAACGTGAACAACTATTTGCAAAATTTTCAAAGTGTGAATTTTGGTTAAGTGAAGTGCAGTTTTTGGGTCATGTGATTTGTGCCGAGGGTATAAAAGTTGATCCGACAAAGATAGAAGCGGTAATGAATTGGAATTCTCCGAAGACTGCGACTGAGATTAAGAGTTTTCTGGGATTAGCCGGTTATTATCGCAGATTTATCAAGGATTTCTCGAAAATAGCGGGTCCGTTGACTAAGTTGACTCGTAAAGATGTAGTCTTTCGATGGACTGATGAACAGGAAAAGGCTTTTCAGATTTTGAAACAGCTACTGTGTCAGGCACCGGTATTGGCTTTACCAGAAGGTTCAGACGACTTCGTGGTATACTGTGATGCGTTATTTGCTGGGTTGGATTGTGTATTAATGCAAAGAGATAAAGTAATCGCTTACGCCTCGCGACAGTTGAAAGTTCATGAGAAGAATTATCCAGTGCATGATCTTGAAATGGCTGCAGTAGTGTTTGCTTTGAAACTATAGAGACACTATTTGTATGGAACCCATTGTGTTATATGTACAGATCACAAGAGTTTGCAGTATATCTTCTCACAGAAAGAATTGAATATGCGTCAAAGACGATGGCAAGAGTTGATCAAAGATTACGATTGTGAAATTAAATACCATCCGGGTAAGGCAAATGTGGTTGCAGATGCGCTAAGTCGTAAAAAGTCAAGTGAAAATGTGAAATTTCTTCGTTTTAATATAACTTCAGATTTGATTAACAGCTTAAAAACCATTCAGGCCTGTGCTTTAGAGGACGAACATATTAAATCTGAACAAATGACCAAACGAAAAATGGACTTAATTGATGACTCACGTGGACTAAAGACCTTAAACAATCGTGTTTGGGTGCCTAAGCTTGGAGATTTGAGGGATTTAATCATGACGGAAGCTCACAAATCCAGATTGACAGTACATCCGGGTAGTAATAAGATGTATCATGATTTGAAAACAGTGTATTGGTGGCCAACAATGAAATCAGATATCGCCCGTTATGTCGAAAAGTGTCATATATGTGCTCAAGTGAAGGCAGAACATCAGAAACCTTATGGTTCGTTACGTCAGTTACAGATTCCAGAGTGGAAATGGGAACATATAACGATGAATTTTGTGACCAAATTACCTCAAACTCAGAAAAGACATGATATGATTTGGGTAATAGTGGATCGTCTAACTAAAAGTGCTCATTTTCTTGCTACTCGTGAAACAGCTTCGTTAAATGAGTTAGCCGAATTGTATGTGAAAGAAATAATTAGTCGTCATGGTGTGCCGTTATCGATCGTTTCAGACAGAGATTCCAGATTTGTGTCAAATTTTTGGAATAGTCTTCAACAGAATTTGGGTACACGTGTGAATTTAAGTACAGCTTATCATCCTCAGACAGACGGTCAAAGTGAAAGAACGATACAGACTTTAGAGGATATGTTAAGGGCTTGTGTGTTAGAATACAGTGGTTCGTAGGATACACATTTGCCATTGGTCGAATTTGCGTATAATAATTCATATCATTCAAGTATAGGGATGCCGCCCTATGAAATGTTATACAGTCGTCGTTGCAGAACTCCGACTTGTTGGTTAGAAGCTGGGGAGAAACAGTTTGCAGGTCCAGAAATTGTTCAAATGACAGCCGAAAAAGTTGCAATTGCGAGAGAAAAGTTAAAAGCCGCTGGAGATAGGCAGAAAATGTATGCTGATCCGCGTAGACGTCCGGTAACCTTTAATGTGGGTGAACGAGTGTATCTAAAAGTTTTGCCGTGAAAAGGGGTTATCAGATTCGGTAAACGTGGTAAGTTAGCACCGAGATTTATTGGTCCATTTCCGATCAGTGAAGTGTTGAATGATCAGACTGTGGTGTTAGATCTTCCGTCAGAGTTAGCCGGTATTCATAATACATTCAACGTGTGTTATCTTCGTAAGTGTAAAGTCGACGATGAAACACAACTTCTTCCTTTAGAAGAATTAAGGGTCGATTTGAATAAGAAATTGGTGGAAGAGCCGGTCCGTGTGGTTGACCAAAAGGTGACTAAGCTGAGAAAGAAAGAGATTCCGATGGTGTTGATTGAGTGGAAACACAGTTTGGGTTCTAATCTTACGTGGGAAACGGAAGAGTTGATGAGAAAACGTTACCCTCGTTTATTTGACCAAGACCAGATTCCGAGGACAGAATCTTCTTAAGGGGGGTGGATTTGTAACAGACTGAAACCCATGCTAGTTGTAAGTTGCCTATTTTGCCCTTAGGGTTTGTGCTTAGTCTTAAGTGCTTTTATTTTAATTGTTTTATTAGTGTTTTATTATAATTGTGTTGTGACCAGTTTGTGACAAGGGTCCCAGAACATGTTGGTTTATTTAATTTGGACTCCGTTAGGGTTGCCAAATTAAGTACGAAAAAAATTAGATAACTGGTAAATAACCGTGTGATATGGGGTATGGGTTTATAACCCAATATTAAGTGTATGTCCTGGATTCTTCTACCATTTTCTCAAAATAAACACACACACACACAAACGCATACCAAACGCACCCATGATCATAAACCCTAACTTGATTTGTGAGCTTTTGGATTAATTGAAGTTAGCAATCGATTCCTTGTGTTCTTGTGATCATCTTAAGGTAAGTATTACAAAGATTTATGTATTAATCTTGTTGAAAATTGGGTTTTAGTGTTCTTATGAGTTTTTGAAGAAATTAGCTCAAATCTTGTTGTTTGATATTTAAAAACATCAATTTATGTTAGAAATAGGTTGTATATATGTTTAGTAGCTTCCATGTGCGTAAAATTTGATCAAAATCGCTCAAAAATCGAGTTTTTGGGGAAAAAATTACGAAATCAGCGAATGTGTTCGAACCAGTTGCTACATTATTTTGCTACAGTATCCGAGTTGCTACAGTGCCCGAGTTGCGAGTTGCTACAGTGCCTGAGTTGCTACAGTATCACTATTTGCTACAGTACAGTGTCACTATTTGATACAGTACCGAGTTGCTACAGTGTCACTATTTGCTACAGTACCTTTTATGAAATTGAAACGGGCGTAACTTTCAAAACGTAACTCCGTTTTTGATGAATAAACTATCGTTAGAATCGCAATAAAGAATACTTTTCAATGGTGAACTTTTAAGAAACTAGATCAAACTGTTTTTGGGTCGAAAAAGGAGTTTTAGTGTGTATGTCGTGTTTTGCACGCACCTGTATGCCGTTATTGAGTGGAGTCATGATGTAGACTCATAAAATTATGAATATATGGTGTTATGACCTAGTTAATTGTATTAAATGATTATATTATTTATTGGATATGTATATTAACTTTGTTTGTGTTGTTCTCAGGTTATAAGGACAAGGAGGAAGCTCAGAAATAATAACTGAGCAGTTGCTGGTAATTGGTGAGTGGGTCTATCTCCGGATAGAGTTTAAGTAGCATATCATGCTACTGTGGTTGACTCTTTTACCATGCATAGTGTAGCTATTGCTATGATAGAATAATATCGTTTGCCTGATGTTGTATGTGAATTATGTGTACACTGTGTGAATGGCACCAGTCGGGCCTAGGGAGACTGGGACTCGAAACCGTGCCTAGGAGAAGTTAGAGTCCGTATGAGGTCAACCGTGCCTAGGGGAGGTTGGGTCCATAGGCTACTGATTGTGAAGTATAGTGTGAACGATGCATCCCCTGCATCTGGATAACTATACTGTGAATTGTGTAGCAGGGACTATCGGTAGACTCAAGTCCGATCAGCTAGGAGTCGTGTGCTCGTACAAGCCGTCGATCCTCGTATTGTCTTATTATATGCTAGTTGGTAGTTAGCATGTGTTGTTGTTAGTATATAGCTTGTGTGTGACTTAAGCTATATCTGTTAGATAGATTCCATTCACTTAGCGGTGCGCTAATCCCCCACATATTCTCCCCTTGCAGGTTTAGGTACTGCTAGTCGGGATGGGTGCTGTTGCAGAAGACATGTTTGACAACCCAACTCTGATGTGGACTTTTGTATAAATAATGTTTTGTGATAACGTAACACCGTGGTGTAAACTTAAACTTAATTACTCAGATTAATGTAATGACACGACTAATAGTGTGTTTGTTAATAAAGTCTTCCGCTGTGTTTAAAAAAAAAATTTTTTTTGCCGGTGTTACATCTTCGTATTCGTTTTTTTCTTCACCTGGTGCCAATAACGATATCATATTCTCGCGATATTTTTGATTTTTTTCTCTTTTAGGCAACAATGGGTTGATGGTTGTGTAGAATTTTAACCGCTTTATTCATTCGTTTCATAATTGACTCTTGACATTTTCTTGTCGAGTGCGAACAATTTCTTAATGGGCTACCAAGATTTGAGAACGAACTTCATCGGATGAGCAATGTGAAGAAGTGGTGTCGGACGAACTTTTACTTTTATGACTTTTTCAACTAGCTAGTCAACCGGGTGGACGGATTGGGTCATCCTCGAATAATTATGTCTGATTCGGGTTTAACCCTTAAAGATTCTCCGTCTCGCAAAATGATCGGTGCTTCCGGTTGTGGACGTCTTCGATTGCTCATTATGCCTTCCGACGTACAAAAGTTTGGACACTCGCGAAGTACTTTTCATGCTTCATCGTGTGTATAACCGACACCCTGACATGATCGATATTCTGCACACGCAACTTCAATGGCATCCGAGTCATTAGCTCCAATACATAAGTTGACGTTTCGGGCGTTGACTTGTTTCGCCTACGACTACTTTCTTCTTACCATTTCTTTTAGTTTTTGTTGTTGTTCGGATCTGGGTTGTGTTTCGGGTACGGTTAAAGATTTTTGGTTGTGTTAAAGGTTGTGGAATGTATGGTGCTGTATTTGAAAAGAATTGTTGTTGTTGGTATGAGAATGGTTGTTATTGTGAATAATATGGGTTGTGAAATGGTAGTTGTTGTTGTTGTGGTGGATATGGTAGTTGTTGTGGTGGATATGGTAGTTGTTGTAGTGGAATGAATTGTTGTTGATAAAAAGTGTTTTGATTTTGGGCGAATTGTGAAAAAACTGGTTTGACTTGGTGATGAATTGCTAGCTTGATTCGATCAAGAATTGTTTGGTGACATGATTGGATTATTGAGCATATGGTTGAAAAAATCGTTATTGTTTTGTTGTGACATTTTTTTTTTAATGAAATGAAAGGATAGATTGTATGAAATGGTTAAAATGGTTGTAACTCCGGGTATAGCATTAAAAGCAAGACGTGTAGGTGGATCGACTCATCAAGTTCCCATTGAAATAGGATCCATATAAGGAAAAGCATTTGCCATATATTGGTTATTAGCGGCATCCAAAAACGCCAGGGTCAAAATATCGCTTCAAATTAAGTTCCGAATTAGTGTAGTATTGAGTGAGAAAAATGGTTATGAAAATACGTATATATAAAGGGTAAAATAATTGATTTAAAAATTAATAATAAAAAAAACTCACACGGTTATATATCCGTTTGAGTAACAATTCAAAATCTGCACAATTCAACAAGCAGGACTCACTTAGCTCGTGAGAGCTCCGTTGCAGGAGTAACAAACGGAACTTCTGGTGGAATGCTGCCTATCACCGTGACTCTTTGACGACGTCTGGTGATGGGTGGCGTACCCTTTTGGCGATTGATAGGGTGCGGCCTTAGTTTTACATATTCATGATATCTAATGTATATTTTTTTATAAAACATCATAAGACCACTCCCTATGGTTCCATTATCCGTCATTACCCGTAGTTACCCGTAATGGATCATAGGCACGACTTAATTATCCGCGTTAGTTACCCGCACTCACCATGAATTTAACGGAAGAGTTTAGGTTAGTTATAGGAATTGTGGGTCCCAGTGGCTTTTTATTGTTGGACTTGTTGCTTTATTGCTTGTACGTTGTATATTAAGAGGAGTATTGTTTTAGCCATGATTGGGAGTGTTTAGTTATGAGTTAGTTATAGGATATTGGTGTTGATGTGGCGCTGATGTAGAAAGTTAAGAGGATGAATAGTTTAGTAACGATAGGGAGTTGTCTAATATAAAATATTACCACTCCAAAGAAATCAAGGTTACGATAGAGACCAATTACACAATTTTTATATGAATAAAACATAAATAAATCATTGGTTGGAATTGTGGTCCAAGAAAGGCGTTCTTGTTCTATTACTACTCCCTCCGTCCCAAATCTATTGTTCCCAGACAAAAAACACACAGTTTAATAAAAAGTACCTGACACATGTACTTTTCTGTTAACTTTCCAGTTTTACCCCTTACTTTTTACCTATATTTTTGTCTTACATGTATAAAGTAGGGGTACAACAGAACTTTATCACATTATTCTTTACCATTTATGGAAGTGGACAATTAATTTGAGACATCCCAAAAAGGAATACTGAACAATAGAATTGGGACGGAGGGAGTAATACTTTATTGTTAAATTAGGAAAAAAACAATCATATATAACAAAATTTCATGTCACTTTCCGAACTAGAATATATACACTCCGTCCCAAAATAACTTTTCTATTTCTATTTTAAGTTTTTTTTTCCCAGCTTTGGCTTAAATTCTTTTTATTTGTGTTATAATATATGATGAAAATTATACGAATTAATAGTTTTAAATGTGTTTTGATTGATGTAACTTTCAAATATAATATTATATAACATAATCAAACAAATTTAAAGTAAAAGTTGTAAAAGAAATACTTATAAAAGTCAATTGAGACAATTATTTTGGGACGACATGAGTGTTATCTTGTTTGGTAGAACACTTTTAAAAAGAATGCTGGGTTCAATTTTTCTTAGTTTATTCAGTTCGGTTAGTTTGATTCTGGAAATTTTGGAGGCACAATAGAAAATTGAAAACCAAAATCAAAACGGAATGCAATTTCGAACTGATATCGAACTGAAACGAATTCAATTTCGATTAAAATCCCAAAAAACCAAAAAAAAAAACAAAATTTAACCAAATTAAATTTAGAAAATCGATTTAAAATTGAATATCTACTTTAAATTGATTTTTAGTTGTTTAAAATTTAATCAAATTCAGTTTGTACTAATATAAAATTTAGATTCAATTTTTACTAATATAAATTTAATACATTAGTAGTTTAATTCGGTTATCCAGTTAAAATGAATTCCTAAAAGTAAATTGAATTACATTCAAATTCAAATTGAATTTAAATTCAATTAGTTTTTTTATGTTTTCCTTTAGTTTAATCATTTTTCAGTTTAATCGGTTTGAAATCATATATTGAACACTCATAACCTGTGGTTATCACTTATGACTAAGGTAGCAATTAGTCGTTTCCACTGAAAACCACATGTTTTGGTACTAGGTTTCAAAAGAGTCGACTTTTTTTGTTGTATACAAGTAAAATTTTAAAAAGGAAAAAAACGTCGTAATCTTTCTTAGTAAGCTCGAGATATCACTTCAGTGACAACTAATCCAGTCCAATACGAATCTAAGTGGGCTAGCCCATATAGATTCTTCAATACCAACTCTCCATTGAGTAACGGCAAGGTTTTCTTTTTTGAACTTTTTTATACGGATAATATAATATAAATATAAATATAAATAAATAGAATTTTGCTAACGACGGCTCTTAGGATTATCGTTAACCTACATCAATATCAATGAATTGTACATGATGGTTCATTTTGACTTTTGTAAGCAGGTTATTGAAGTTCACGGGTATTTTTTGCATTAAAGAAGGTCGTCGTTAGCAAAATCCATCCTCATAAATATAAAAATTAACTGTTTATATTAGATACGGAGTATTAGAATAGATGTTGTATCTTCAAATTTAAACCAAAAGTAATGCATTGGTTTGCATTGAAGTTTTTTTTTCTTTTTTTTTCTTTCAATCTGTAAGGTAAAATTTGTAGAAAATATTTTTGATAACAAAATTTGTTACCGTTCCACTCTTTTTTTTTTTGGGTAATGGGTTACCCCGATGAATATTATTAAAAATAATGAAAAGAATGGAAAAGTTAAACCCAATGGCTACAGCTGGGCACTGCAGCCCAAAAAAACAAAAAAAAACACGTCCAAAAACAACGGCCACAACCAAGCAACTAGCACTAAAAACAAAGTCTAGACGCAACCCATTATATCTCCTCTAGATTCCACATAGACCGTATACGAGCAACTCTAGATGAAGTCTTAAACCGGATGGTCATCATCTTCAAGCGCGTGTTAGATACAATAGCTTGAAACACCTGTTGTTCCGTACGCGATACATGCTTAAAAAGACGATAATTGCGCTCTTGCCAAATCGCATAAACTGCAGCTGCAAAACACAACTTAGCAACTAAGACGTTAGCCAGATTACGCTCAGAAACTGGGGTAAGCTGGTCCACTATGACACGCCAATCATTACTCCCAATATCAAACAGCAACATGCACTGCACCTTGCTCCAAACAGCTGCAGAAAAATTGCACTAGAAAAAAAGATGAGAGTGCGAATCTGGGCATCTTTTACAAAACAGACATACTTGAATACTTCCATCACGAACATCCCACGGCTTGAGCTTGCCTTGAGTTTTTAATTTCTCGCCCAACAGAAGCCATAACAAGAAGGCGTGTCTAGGAACACACTGCGAAAACCACACAACTGAATACCATGAAACTTTACTACCTTGCAGTCGCAAAGAATTCCAAGCTCTAGAAACAGAGAACTCATGCACCGACCCATGTATGTCCTTCCAACCATATTTGTATGGCGAATTAAACAAGATCGGGGCACTGATAGACTGCAAAACGGGATATCTTCGAACCCAACCTCGGGGCCAAAGCACTCCATCATCATATACAATATCCCGAATCACATTCTTCTCATTCCATCCAGCTCGAACGATGTCATTATGCGTAACAATATTAGAGCGAATACCCAGGTTACACCAAGAGTCATGCCAAGCTGAACCAGTAGCACCATCTCCTACTTGACAACAAATAAAATTACGAATCAACGGACGAATTAAAAGAATTTTACGCCAACTCCATGAAGCACCCGCCTTCAATTTGACTCTCCAAAAATGATGTGAAGCAAGATTATACTCATACGTCTACTTAACCCAAAGAGAAGGCTTCGAAATCAGAATCTGCCACGCATGAGAGGCCATCAACGCAACATTCCAGCTTTTCAATCTTTTTATACCCCAACCACCCTCGTATTTTGGCAAGCAAACATTATCCCATTTAACTTTCGCTTTCCCTCTTTTCATAGGGCCTTGACACCAAAGAAAGCCTCTAAACAACTTCTCAATATCCTTTATAATCATGTCGGGAAGAATAAACACGGAGCACCAATAAACTTGCATCGCTGTAAGAACAGACACTATTAATTGAACCCTCCCCGCAAATGAAAGAAATTTGTTCATCCAATTGTCCACTTTGATTTTAACCCTCTCAACCAAGATCTTACAATCACGGTATACAAGACGAGAAGGAACAAGAGGGACCCCGAGATACCTTACCGGTAATCGACCTTCCTTAAACGGTAAAGTCGCAAGAATAGAGTTCTTCATGCTAGCAAAAACATGGCAGAAGAAGGCCGTACTCTTAGGTAAACTTGGAACTAATCCAGAGCATTTCTTAAACTCTTCCAATGACTCTCGGATCACATTAACAGAAGAAACATTAGCATGGGAAAAAATAAATAAGTCATCCGCGAAACAAAGGTTGACAATTTGAAACTTCTCACATTTTAGCTACTAACTAAACTCGGGCGCACGACTAATATTTCTTTTAAGCATAAGCGTCAACACTTCCATGACTAAGGTAAATAGGTAAGGCGACATTGGATCACCTTGTCTTAAACCTCTTTTTCCCCCAAAAAAACCATGAAGATCCCCATTAACATTAATAGAGAAAGACGTAGATGACACACAAGCCATTATCCATCTAACCATCTTCATCGGAAAACCAAAACATATAAGAGTTACCTCTAGGAATTCCCAATCAACCGTATCATACACCTTTTGAATATCCACTTTAAACGCACACCTCGAAATTCCTCGATCTAAGTGGTAGTTCTTCATCAATTCCTGAGTCAAAAGAATATTATCCGAAATCCTCCTTCCCAGAATGAAAGCCGATTGGTTCACACTCACCACTTCTTCCAAACTCGCTTAGATGCGAGAAGTAATGATCTTACTAATCCCTTTATACAAAACATTACAACATGAGATGGGCCGATAATCATTCACCTTACTCGGAACTTGAACTTTCGGTAACAAAGTAATTATAGTAGTGTTAACATCTTTTAGCATTTGCCCTTTACAAAAAAAACTCTTTAACTGCACGCACTACATCATCACTGATGATATCCCATGCTTCCTTAAAAAAAGCAGCAGAATACCCATCCGGACCCGGTGACTTACTATCACCAATACTGAAAAACGCGTCCTTGATTTCTTGCGTGGTGACTGGTCTGATCATTAAACTCGCCTAGTGATCACTTATTCTCTTTGTAAACAACGTACCAGGCTCCCTTATTTCATCACAAGGAGTCGAAGTGCCCAAAAACCTTTCATAGTGCTCTACAAAAACTTTTGGAACATCACACCCTTCAACAAAGTTCTCGTTTAGATCAAAAACAGCCTGAATCCTACTCTTGTTTGCCTTGCTTTTCACTGATTTATTTAAAAAACTAGAGTTAGAATCTCCCACTCGAAGCCATTCAATTTTCGACTTTTGTTTCAAAAACATCTCCTCATGTAACACAACTTCATTATATTCTAGCAGCGCCTCCCTTTCAACATCACGTTTTACAACTAAAAATGGATCAGCATCAAGTTCTTGTTGTGGTACATCCAACTTAGCCCGACACTCCACCACTTTTTTGTGAATATTACCTTTACACCACATAAGCTTGTGCATAGGTTTCTTAAGTAATCTCAATTTCTTCACTAGCCGAAACAAGGCGTGACCAGAAACTTCCTGCCTTCACACATTACTCACAACCTGTTTAAACTCACTATGTTTAGTAACAAAGTTTGCAAACCTAAACGGTTTTGGCTTAACATGATGTTCCAATGGAAGTTTAATCACGGCCGGACAATGATCAGAAATCCTATATGGATAAAAAAAACAGCATACTCATTAGTATATTTCTCAATAAACACATCGTTACCCATTATCCGATAAGTTCCCGGCAGAGCACG
The DNA here is from genome assembly GCF_046630445.1 of Rutidosis leptorrhynchoides. Classification (NCBI taxonomy): domain Eukaryota; kingdom Viridiplantae; phylum Streptophyta; class Magnoliopsida; order Asterales; family Asteraceae; genus Rutidosis; species Rutidosis leptorrhynchoides. The sequence continues at coordinate 128,224,681 of NC_092333.1, read as the reverse complement.
AGGATGTTGGTTCCAAGTAAAGTGAAACCCAGAACTGACGTGACCCGTCCTAATCCATATGGACGAATACATTACATTTGGTTACATCGCGAGGTACTTGACTGTGACACCGCAATTTTTTTTTTTATATACGTGGCGGAAGCATTAATATAAAATAAACCGTTTCAATAACATAAACATATTTAAATACATAACCAAAACACTTGACAGTTAATATTAAACTAAAACAACCGGTGTCACGTGACAATATAACAAAATCAGTTTTAAAGGAAAAGACACATCAGAGTTTCTTCATAGTCAAACATAACATCTTCATGCCCGTCTTCTCCCCAATAGCATAATCTACAAAAGTTAACAACCTGCAGGGAGGAGATGGAGGGGAATTAGCACGAAGCTAAGTAAGTACGACTAACTACAGGCCATAGCATACACAAGTGTTATACTAATCATGTCACAGAGTCTAACACACAAACATCACCCAAGTGCCGTCTACAGAGTCTCTGGCGGCTCTGCCAAACCATTAACCACCAGCTGATCGGACTGGGGCTTACCAGAAGTTCCTCCACCACCGTATGTATATACATAATCCACACGCGACGGATGCGTCATTCACATATATATACACCACGGCTGTCTAGGCTACTACAGAGGAACCCAACCCGCAGGTTGATATCTCCTACCGAGGCTACCACACAATAGGGACGCACTGGGCTCCAGCAGACAAGCATCAACTAACATGCAGTCATCACAAGTACTAACTAACCACAACAATAAGTATATCTAACAAGCCTGGCAATCATAATATAACATGCTTCTATATACTATATTCTCCAGTTAGTCCCACTCACCGATTACCAGCAAACGAGAAGGTGTTCAGCTATCTAATCACCGAACCTTCTCTTTCTCCTTTTCTCCTGAGAAATACATATACACGAGTTAGTTTATGTCCATAAACACCAAATAACACAATACCGAAAATTTTGTCAGAAAACTGTCCGCTATAAATTTTCTGTTTAACCCTTGTGCACTTTCAAAATTTACATCCTAAACACCAAAATACAAACGGGCAGCATAACGGCTAGAAATCAACACTTGGTAAAATATTCACTGCCCAAGACACTCGGTCGACTGTCATAGATAGTCGGCCGACTTTCTACACTCACTCGGCCGAGTGTCTAGTCACTCGATCGATGGTCTCTCACAGACACACTCGGCCGTGGGTCTTACACACTCGGTCGATGGTCGAGTCAGTCGGTCGAGTGTCTCGGGACACTCGACCGACCGTGTTCATCTACAGAAGCTGAAGACAAAGTAATGGGTTTCACCCAAAATCGACCAATTCTTGCTCTAGAGCTCGATTACGACCTCAAAACTGACCAAATCAAAGACACTAAGCATGTAAAAACATAAACCCACAAGATTTAGACTCAAACAACATCAAATCTAACCACTTTGACCCAAAATACACACTTTATAAAAACTAACACAAAAACTCCATTTTCTTGAAGATTAAAGCATGAAAAGCTATGAATCTTACATTGTTAGAATCAATAAATCACAAGGAACACAAAGATGTAAACGATTTGAGCTCTAAAACAAGGATTAGAAATTAGGGTTTGCTAGGTGAAGAGGATGAAGTATGGGAGTGTGTGTGGAATTTTCTGGAAAATGCAAGAATGGGATAGACACCAGTCTATTATTTGGGATTAAATCCCATACTGTGCAACTCATGGGTATTTATCAGTTATCTGATATTTTTCGTACATCATTTGGCAACCCAAACGAAGTCCAAATTAAATAAACAAACCTGTTCTGTGACCCTTGTCACAAACTGGTCCTAACCACATTATTATTTAATAATAAATATTAAATAAAAATAAAAGCATATAATAACACAATACTAACTTAAGGGCACTTTAGTAATCTTACATCTAGGCCTGATTGTGAGTGTTACAAATCTACCCCTTAAGAAGATTCCATCCTCGGAATCTGGTCAAGGTCAAACAACTGGGATATCGCACCCTCATTAACTCCTCGGTTTCCCACGTTAGGTTGGAACCTAAGCTGTGCCGCCACTCCACTAACACCATAGGAATCTGTTTCTTTCTTAACCTTGTGACTTTCTTATCCACAATTCGAATTGGCTCTTCTACTAACTTCTTACTTAAATCCACTTTCAAATCCTTCAGGGGAAGAATCAGGCTTTCATCATCTACTTTGCACTTTCTCAAATAGCATACGTTGAATGTGTTGTGAATTCCTGCTAACTCTGATGGAAGATCTAAAACAACAGTTTGATCATTCAGAATTTCTATGATCGGAAATGGCCCAATATACCCTGGTGCCAACTTCCCGCGTTTGCCAAATCTGATAACACCTTTCCATGGCGAAACCTTCAAGTAAACACGATCACCTTCATTAAATGTCACCGGACGTCTACGCGGATCAGCATACATCTTTTGTCGGTCTCTTGCTACCTATAACTTCTCTCGTGCAATTTCAACCTTTTCTGCGGTTATCCGAACAATTTCGGGACCTGCAAATTATTTCTCACCTGCTTCTAACCAACACGTGGGAGTTCTGCATTTTCGACCATACAACATTTCATACAGCGGCATTCCGATACTCAAATGATACGAATTGTTGTAAGCAAACTCTATCAATGGAAGATGCGAATCCCAAGAACCACCATATTCTAAGACACACGCTCTCAACATGTCTTCTAACGTTTGAATCGTCCGTTCACTCTGAATGTCTGTTTGCGCATGATAAGCTATACTTAGATTCACACGTGTACCCAGATTCTGTTGTAAACTGTTCTAGAAGTTAGAAATAAACCTAGTATCCCTGTTGGAAACTATTGACAACGGTACACCATGTCGACTAACGATCTCTTTCAAGTATAACTCTGCCAAATCACTCAACGAAGCGGTTTCACGAGTAGCTAAAAAGTGAGCACTCTTTGTTAAACGATCCACTATCACCCAGATCATGTCATGACCTTTCTGGGTTCAGGGTAACTTGGTTACAAAATCCATCATTATATGATCCCATTTCCATTGAGGAATTTCTAACTGTAGTAGAGATCCATACGGTTTCTAATGTTCTGCCTTAACTTGCGCACAAATATGACATTTTTTGACAAAATTTGCAACATCTGTCTTCATTGTCGGCCACCAATACAATGTTTTCAAGTCTCTATACATCTTTGTACTACCTGGATGCACTGATAATCTCAATTTATGCGCTTCAGTAAGAATTAAATCCCTCAAATCTCCAAGCATAGGCACCCAAATTTGATCTTTATTGGTCTTTAATCCTCTAGAATCATTGCATAGGTCAAATTTTCTTTTAGTCATTTGTTCATTCTTTAGGTTTTTGTCATTCAAAGCTACTAACTGAACGGTTTTCAATCGATCAATCAAGTCTGAAACTATTTCAATTCTCATAAATCTAACATTTTTGATGGTTTTCTTGCGACTCAGAGCATCTGCGACCACATTTGCTTTACTCGGATGGTACTTAATCTCACAATCGTAGTCTTTAATCAATTCTAAACATCGACGTTGACGCATATTTAATTCTTTATGGGAAAAGATATGTTGGAGACTCTTATGATCTGTATAGATTTCACAATGTGTACCATACAAATAATGTCTCCAAAGCTTCAAAGCAAACACAACTGCAGTTAACTCTAAATCATGAGTTGGGTAATTTCGTTCATGATTCTTCAACTGTCGTGAAGCATACGCTATAACTTTATTTCTCTGCATCAAAACACAACCCAAACCTGCACGTGACGCATCGCAGTAGACCACAATATCTTCTGTTCCCTCTGGTAAAGCTAAAACTGGCGCTTGACATAACAACTGTTTTAGAGTCTGAAAAGCCTTTTCTTGTTCATCAGTCCATCAAAAGGCTACATCTTTTCTGGTTAACTTATTTAATGGACCTGCTATTTTAGAAAAGTCTTTAATAAGTCTGCGGTAATAACCTGCTAAACCCAGAAAACTCTTAATTTCTGTCGGCGTTTTCGCCGAGTTCCAATTCATTACAGCTTCTATCTTAGACTGATCTACTTTGATACCCTGTTCACAAATCACATGACCCAGAAACTGTACTTCCCGCAGCCAAAATCCACATTTAGAAAACTTAGCGTACAACTGTTCCTATTTCAGGAGCTCTAACACCAACCTCAGATGCGTAGTATGATCTTTTTCGGTTTTCGAATATATCAAGATATCATCTATGAAGACAATCACAAACTTGTCAAGATATTGACGACACACTCTGTTCATTAAATCCATAAACACTGCTGGCGTGTTTGTTAACCCGAATGGCATAACTAAAAATTCATAATGACCATATCTAGTTCTGAACGCTGTTTTCGATATATCGTCCTCTGCAACACGTACCTGATGATACCCTGAACGTAAATCAATCTTTGAAAAGTAGGAAGCACCCTGTAACTGATCAAATAAGTCATCTATTCTTGGTAACGGATACTTATTCTTGATTGTTCTCTTATTCAAATCACGGTAATCTATACACATACGAAGCGACCCATCTTTCTTTTTCACAAACAACACAGGAGCACCCCATGGTGAAGAACTTGGTCGAATAAACCCCTTATCTAACAATTCCTGAATCTGAGACATCATTTCTCGGATTTCTGATGGAGCTAATCTGTAAGGAGCTTTTGCAACTGGTGTAGCACCCGGAACCAAATCGATTTTATACTCTACTTCACGTACTGGAGGTAACCCTGGTAAATCATCTTGAAATACTTCTGGAAATTCTGATACAACGGGAATATCGGTCACCTGCTTCTTCTCTTTCTTAACATCAATCACGTAGGCTAAGAATGAATCACACCCTTTCGTTATTGCCTTCTGAGCTTTCATTAGGGAAACCATAGGGAAGTTAAATCCACTGCGCTCTCCCCTAGCTATCACTCGGGATCCGTCGGCCAAATAGAAAGAAATCATCTTCTTATCACACTTAATGTTAGCCCTATTAGCTCTTAACCAATTCATACCTATGACTACATGAAAGCTAGGTATAGGCATCAACAAACAGGTTAAAGGGAAAGAATGGCCGTCAATTTCGATGGTAATTCCAGACACAGATGATGTGCATGGAACCATTTTACCATCAGCTACTTCTATTCCCAAAGGCGCATCTAACATTCTAACAGGCAACTTCAACTTATCACAGAAGCCTAAGGACATAAAAGAACAATTTGCTCCTGAATCAAATAACACACGAGCTGGCAAGGAATTAACCAAGAACATACCGGTAATGACGTCATCGGTAGCGGTTGCAGCGTCTACCGTCATCTGAAACGCCCTTGCCTCTATTGTTGGAGGATTCTTTCTCTTCTGCCCGGCAGTTGAAGCAGAAGATCCCCCCAGAAGTTACTGACCTCGCCCCTGACCCTGCCCCAGAACCGGCTCTTGACGCAGATGGACAATTTGCAGATCTATGCCCCTCTTGATGGCAACTCCAACAAACATTAGACTTAAAAGAACAAGCTGTTGATTCATGACCTAACACTCCACATTTCAAACACCTTCTGGTCATTGGAGAACACGGACCGACATGGGTTGACTTACAAACATTACAACACCCAGACTGAGTTGAACCCGATCCACTAATACCAGACTTACTTTTCTGTTTAAACCCGCCTGACTTTTTACCACGAAAACCAGATTGCTTACTCGACTACTGAGTCGACTGTCCACCTGATTGACTTTCTGATTTCCCCCCAAAAGATCCACCCTTTGAACTTTCTCTTTTCGCTGCCATTATATCACCTTCAGTAACTTTAGCCATCTCATGAGCCTGTGCCAAGGTTATTGCAAATCTCGCAACGGTTCTGTACTCCGGCTTAATCACCCGCATGAAATGCTGAATTTTATCCTTTTCAATCGGTACCCATTGTTGAACAAACCTTAACTTCGATGTGAAATCTCTGAAAACTTCATCAATCGTCATACTTTCTGTCATCTTCATACTCAGAAACTCAGTTTTCAATCTCTCCATTTCATACTCAGAACAATACTGCTCACGAACCTTAGCAGCGAACTATTCCCAAGTTATCTAACTGATCTGTTCTTTGGGTAAATATGCAGTAATAGAATCCCACCACTCCATTGCTTCACCTTTGAGAAGTTTACTTGCAAACAGTACCATAGATTCAGACTCACAGAAACATGCTTCCAACGCTCGCTCTACTTCTCTTAACCAATTGAGTGTCACTGTAGGGTTTGTGTGACCATGATATTCTTGAGGTTTGCAATCAATAAACTGTTTATAGTTACACTTCCTTCTTGTCTCAGGGACTTGAAATGGGTACATCATTTGATTAGCAAAAGTCTGGTTAAACGGAAATGGCATTTGATAGTTTTGATAGGTATTTTGTGGAAACTGTGATTGGGAACTGTTACCGGCTTGATTATAAAAGTTAGGAGGAAAGGTTGTGTTCAACGCAGTGGTATTAGGGTTCCATTGCGCCCGTTCTTGTTCCAATTCCTTAATTTTCTCCTGAGCTTCTAGTAACCGACTTTGAAGTTCTATTACTTCTTGAGAAGTTTCTTCTTCTGAAGACACATGTCCATATTCGTCAGGGGCTCTAAAAGTACCAGTTCCAGGGATAGTAGGGCCAGTAGCGGTTGCATCATTATCTGCCATTACTGCACTACCACAACACTCACACCAAACCTTAGTATAAATTCTGTTAGTACTAACAACTAACACATATCCTGTCCTAATACTCACTTAACCCATCCCCAGTATGTTATGTTTGACATGACTCTTCTAAGTTTGGGAACATGACATGTAGATCACAATGCACATGCTGCCAAACTCAGCTCTGATACCAACTTGTGACACCGCTATTTTTTTTAGATACGTGGCGGAAGCATTAATATAAAATAAACCGTTTCAATAACATAAACATATTTAAATACATAACCAAAACACTTGACAGTTAATATTAAACTAAAACAACTGGTGTCACATGACAATATAACAAAATCAGTTTTAAAAGAAAAGACACATCAGAGTTTCTTCATAGTCAAACATAACATCTTCATGCCCGTCTTCTCCCCAATAGCATAATCTACAAAAGCTAACAACCTGCAGGGAGGAGATGGAGGGGAATTAGCACGAAGCTAAGTGAGTACGACTAACTACAGACCATAGCATACACAAGTGTTATACTAATCATGTCACAGAGTCTAACACACAAACAGCACCCAAGTGCCATCTACAGAGACTTTGGCAGCTCGGCCAAACCAATAACCACCAGCTGATCGGACTGGGGCTTACCAGAAGTTCCTCCACCACTGTATGTATATACATAATCCACACGCGACTGACGCGTCATTCACATATATATACACTACGGCTGTCTAGGATACCACAGAGGAACCCAACCCGCAGGTTGATCTCTCCTACCGAGGCTACCACACAATAGGGAGGCACTGGGCTCCAGCAGACAAGCATCAACTAACATGCAGTCATCACAAGTACTAACTAACCACAACAATAAGTATATCTAACAATCCTGGCAATCATAATATAACATGCTTCTATATAATATATTCTCCAGTTAGTCCCACTCACCGATTACCAGCAAACGAGAAGGTGTTCAGCTATCTAATCACTGAACCTTCTCTTTCTCCTTTTCTCCTTTTCTCCTGAGAAATACATATACACGAGTTAGTTTATGTCCATAAACACCAAATAACACAATACAGAAAATTTTGTCAGAAAACTGTCTGCTAGAAATTTTCTGTTTAACACTTGTGCACTTTCAAAATTTACATCCTAAACAACAAAATACAAACGGGCAGCATAACGGCTAGAAATCAACACTTGGTAAAATATTCACTGCCCAAGACACTCGGTCGACTGTCATAGACAGTCGGCCGACTGTCTACACTCACTCGGCCGAGTGTCTAGTCACTCGGTCGATGGTCTCTCACAGACACACTCGACCGTGGGTCTTACACACTCGGTCGATGGTCGAGTCAGTCAGTCGAGTGTCTCGAGACACTCGGCCGACCGTGTTCATCTGTAGAAGCTGAAGACAAAATGATGGGTTTCACCCAAAATCGACCAATTCTTGCTCTAGAGCTCGATTACGACCTCAAATCTGACCAAATCAAAGACACTAAGCATGTAGAAACATAAACCCACAAGATTTAGACTCAAACAACATCAAATCTAACCACTTTGACTCAAAATACAAACTTTATAAAAACTAACCCAAAAACTCCATTTTATTGAAGATTAAAGCATGAAAAGCTATGAATCTTACATTGTTAGAATCAGTAAATCACAAGGAACACAAAGATGTAAACGATTTGAGCTCTAAAACAAGGATTAGAAATTAGGGTTTGCTAGGTGAAGAGGATGAAGTATGGGAGTGTGTGTGGAATTTTCTGGAAAATGCAAGAATGGGATAGACACAAGTCTATTATTTGGGATTAAATCCCATACTGTGCAACTCACGGGTATTTATCAGTTATCTGATATTTTTCGTACATCATTTGGCAACCCAAACGAAGTCCAAATTAAATAAACAAACCTGTTCTGTGACCCTTGTCACAAACTGGTCCTAACCACATTATTATTTAATAATAAATATTAAATAAAAATAAAAGCATATAATAACACAATACTAACTTAAGGGTACTTTAGTAATCTTACATCTAGGCCCGATTGTGGATGTTACAAATCTACCCCCTTAAGAAGATTCCGTTCTCGGAATCTGGTCAAGGTCAAACAACTGGGGATATCGTACCCTCATTAACTCCTCGGTTTCCCACGTTAGGTTGGAACCTAAGCTGTGCCGCCACTCCACTAACACCATAGGAATCTGTTTCTTTCTTAGCCTTGTGACTTTCTTATCCACTATTTGAATTGGCTCTTCTACTAACTTCTTACTTAAATCCACTTTCAAATCCTTCAGCGGAAGAATCAGGCTTTCATCATCTACTTTGCACTTTCTCAAATAGCACACGTTGAACGTGTTGTGAATTCCTGCTAACTCTGATGGAAGATCTAAAACAATAGTTTGATCATTCAGAATTTCTATGATCGAAAATGGCTCAATATACCTTGGTGCCAACTTCCCACGTTTGCCAAATCTGATAACCCCTTTCCATGGCGAAACTTTCAAGTAAACACGATCACCTTCATTAAATGTCACCGGACGTCTACGTGGATCAGTATACATCTTTTGTCGGTCTCTTGCTGCCTTTAACTTCTCTCGTACAATTTCAACCTTTTCTGCGATTATCCGAACAATTTCGGGACCTGCAAATTGTTTCTCACCTGCTTCTAACCAATACGTGGGAGTTCTGCATTTTCGACCATACAACATTTCATACGGCGGCATTCCAATACTCGAATGATACGAATTGCTGTAAGCAAACTCTATCAATGGAAGATGCGAATCCCAAGAACCACCATATTCTAAGACACACGCTCTCAACATGTCTTCTAACATTTGAATTGTCCGTTCACTCTGACCGTCTGTTTACGGATGATTAGCTGTACTTAGATTCACACGTGTACCCAGATTCTGTTGTAAACTGTTCCAGAAGTTAGATACAAACCTAGTATCCCTGTTGGAAACTATTGACAACGGTACACCATGTCGACTAACGATCTCTTTCAAGTACAACTCTACCAAATCACTCAACGAAGCGGTTTCACGAGTAGCTAAAAAGTGGGCACTCTTTGTTAAACGATCCAATATCACCCAGATCATGTCATGACCTTTCTGGGTTCGGGGTAACTTGGTTACAAAATCCATCGTTATATGATCCCATTTCCACTGAGGAATTTCTAACTGTCGTAGAGATCCATACAGTTTCTGATGTTCTGCCTTAACTTCCGCACAAATATGACATTTTTCGACAAAATTTGCAACATCTGTCTTCATTGTCGGCCACCAATACAATGTTTTAAAGTCTCTATACATCTTTGTACTACCTGGATGCACTGATAATCTCGATTTTTACGCTTCAGTAAGAATTAAATCTCTCAAATCTCCAAGCATAGGCACAAAAATTCGATCTTTATAGGTCTTTAATCCTCTATAATCATTGCATAGGTCAAATTTTCTTTTAGTCATTTGTTCAGTCTTTAGGTTTTCGTCATTCAAAGCTACTAACTGAACGGTTTTTAATCAATCAATCAAGTCTGAAACTATTTCAATTCTCATAAATCTAACATTTTCGATGGTTTTCTTGCGACTCAGAGCATCTGCGACCACATTTGCTTTACCCGGATGGTACTTAATCTCATAATCGTAGTCTTTAATCAATTCTAAACATCGACGTTGACCCATATTTAATTCTTTCTGCAAAAAGATATGTTGAAGACTCTTATGATCTGTATAGATTTCACAATGTGTACCATACAAATAATGTCTCCAAAGCTTCAAAGCAAACACAACTGCAGTTAACTCTAAATCATGAGTAGGGTAATTTCGTTCATGATTCTTCAACTGTCGTGAAGCATACGCTATAACTTTATTTCTTTGCATCAAAACACAACCCAAACCTGCACGTGACGCATTGCAGTAGACCATAAAATCTTCTGTTCCCTCTAGTAAAGCTAAAACTGGCGCTTGACATAACAACTGTTTAAGAGTCTGAAAAGCCTTTTCTTGTTCATCAGTCCATCGAAAGGCTACATCTTTTCTGGTTAACTTATTTAATGGACCTGCTATTTTAAAAAAGTCTTTAATAAATTTGCGGTTATAACCTGCTAAACCCAGAAAACTCTTAATTTCTGTCGACGTTTTCGGCGAGTTCCAATTCATTACGGCTTCTATCTTAGACTGATCTACTTTGATACCCTGTTCACAAATCACATGACCCAGAAATTGTACTTCCCGCAGCCAAAATTCACATTTAGAAAACTTAGCGTATAACTGTTCCTGTTTCAGGAGCTCTAACACCAACCTCAGATGCGTAGCATGATCTTTCTCGGTTTTCGAATATATCAAGATATCATCTATGAAGACAATCACAAACTTGTCAAGATATTGATGACACACTCTGTTCATTAAATCCATAAACACTACTGGTGCGTTTGTTAACCCGAATGGCATAACTAAAAATTCATAATGACCATATCTAGTTCTGAATGATGTTTTCGGTATATCGTCCTCTGCAACACGTACCTGATGATACCCTGAACGTAAATCAATCTTTGAAAAGTAGGAAGCACCCTGTAAGTGATCAAATAAGTCATCTATTCTTGGTAACGGATACTTATTCTTGATTGTTCTCTTATTCAAATCACGGTAATCTATACACATACGAAGCGACCCATCTTTCTTTTTCACAAACAACACAGGAGCACCCCATGGTGAAGAACTTGGTCGAATAAACCCCTTATCTAACAATTCCTGAATCTGAGACATCATTTCTCGGATTTCTGATGGAGCTAATCTGTAAGGAGCTTTTGCAACTGGTGTAGCACCCGGAACCAAATCGATTTTATACTCTACTTCACGTACTGGAGGTAACCCTGGTAAATCATCTGGAAATACTTCTGGAAATTCTGACACAATGGGAATATCGGTCACATGCTTCTTCTCTTTCTTAACATCAATCACGTAGGCTAAGAATGAATCACACCCTTTCGTTATTGCCTTCTGAGCTTTCATTAGGGAAACCATGGGGAAGTTAAATCCACTGCACTCTCCCCTAGCTATCACTCGGGATCTGTCAGCCAAACGGAAAGAAATCATCTTCTTATCACACTTAATGTTAGCCCTATTAGCTCTTAACCAATTCATACCTATGACTACATCAAAGCTAGGTATAGGCATCAATAAACAGGTTAAAGGGAAAGAATGGCCGTCAATTTTGATGGTAATTCCAGACACAGATGATGTGCATGGAACCATTTTACCATCAGCTACTTCTATTCCCAAAGGCGCATCTAACATTCTAACAGGCAACTTCAACTTATCACAGAAGCCTAAGGACATAAAAGAACGATTTGCTCATGAATCAAATAACACACGAGCTAGCAAGGAATTAACCAAGAACATACCGGTAATGACATCATCGGTAGCAGTTGCAGCATCTACCGTCATCTAAAACGCCCTTGCCTCTACTGTTGGAGGATTCTTTCTCTTCTGCTCGGCAATTGAAGCAGAAGATCCCCCAGAAGTTACTGACCTCGCCCCTGACCCTGCCCCAGAACCGGCTCTTGACGCAGATGGACAATTTGCAGATCTATGCCCCTCTTGATGGCAACTCCAACAAACATTAGACTTAAAAGAACAAGCTGTTGATTCATGACCTAACACTCCACATTTCAAACACCTTCTGGTCATTGGAGAACACGGACCGACATGGGTTGACTTACAAACACTACACCACCCAGACTGAGTTGAACCCGATCCACTAATACCAGACTTACTTTTCTGTTTAAACCCACCTGACTTTTTACCACGAAAACTAGATTGCTTACTTGACTGCTGAGTCGACTGTCCACCTGATTGACTTTCTGATTTCCCCCCAAAAGATCCACCCTTTGAACTTTCTCTTTTCGCTGCCATTATATCACCTTCAGTAACTTAGCCATCTCATGAGCCTGTGCCAAGGTTGTTGCAAATCTCGTAACGGTTCTGTACTCCGGCTTAATCACCCACATGAAATGCTGAATTTTATCCTTTTCAGTCGGTACCCATTGTTGAACAAACCTTAACTTCGATGAGAAATCTCTGAAAACTTCATCAATCATCATACTTTCTGTCATCTTCATACTCAGAAACTCAGTTTTCAATCTCTCAATTTCATACTCAGAACAATACTGCTCACGAACCTTAGCAGCGAACTGTTCCCATGTTATCTGACTGATCTGTTCTTTGGGTAAATATGCAGTAATAGAATCCCACCACTCCATTGCTTCACCTTTGAGAAGTCTACTTGCAAACAGTACCATAGATTCAGACTCACAGAAACATGCTTCCAACGCTCGCTCTACTTCTCTTAACCAATTGAGTGTCACTGTAGGGTTTGTGTGACCATGATATTCTGGAGGTTTGCAATCAATAAACTGTTTATAGGTACACTTCCTTCTTGTCTCAGGGACTTGAAATGGGTACATCATTTGATTAGCGAAAGTCTGGTTAAACGGAAATGGCATTTGATAGTTTTGATAGGTATTTTTGTGGAAACTGTGATTGGGAACTGCCACCGGCTTGATTATAAAAGTTAGGAGGAAAGGTTGTGTTCAACGCAGTGGTATTAGGGTTTTATTGCGCCCGTTCTTGTTCCAATTCCTTAATTTTCTCCTGAGCTTCTAGTAACCGACATTGAAGTTCTATTACTTCTTGAGAAGTTTCTTCTTCTGAAGACACATGTCCATCTTCGTCAGGGGCTCTAAAAGTACCAGTTTCAGGGATAGTAAGGCCAGTAGCGGTAGCTTCATTATCTGCCATTACTGTACTACCACAACACTCACACCAAACCTTAGTATAAATTTTGTTAGTACTAACAACTAACACATATCCTATCCTAATACTCACTTAACCCATCCCCAGTATGTTATGTTTGACATGACTCTTCTAATTTTAGGAACATGACATGTAGATCACAATGCACATGCTGCCAAACTCAGCTCTGATACCAACTTGTGACACCGCTATTTTTTTTAGATACGTGGCGGAAGCATTAATATAAAATAAACCGTTTCAATAACATAAACATATTTAAATACATAACCAAAACACTTGACAGTTAATATTAAACTAAAACAACTGGTGTCACGTGACAATATAACAAAATCAGTTTTAAAGGAAAAGATACATCAGAGTTTCTTCATAGTCAAACATAACATCTTCAAGCCCGTCTCCTCCCCAATAGCATAATCTACAAAAGCTAACAACCTGCAGGGAGGAGATGGAGGGGAATTAGCACGAAGCTAAGTGAGTACGACTAACTACAGACCATAACATACACAAGTGTTATACTAATCATGTCACAGAGTCTAACACACAAACATCACCCAAGTGCCGTCTACCGAGACTCTGGCGGCTCGGCCAAACCATTAACCACCAACTGATCAGACTGGGGCTTACCAGAAGTTCCTCCACCACCGTATGTATATACATAATCCACACGCGACGGATGCATCATTCACATATATATACACCACGGCTGTCTAGGCTACCACAGAGGAACCCAACCCGCAGGTTGATCTCTCCTACCGAGGCTACCACACAATAGGGACGCACTGGGATCCAGCAGATAAGCATCAACTAACATGCAGTCATCACAAGTACTAACTAACCACAACAATAAGTATATCTAACAAGTCTGGCAATCATAATATAACATGCTTCTATATACTATATTCTCCAGTTAGTCCCACTCACCGATTACCAGCAAACGAGAAGGTGTTCAGCTATCTAATCACTGAACCTTCTCTTTCTCCTTTTCTCCTGAGAAATACATATACACGAGTTAGTTTATGTCCATAAACACCAAATAACACAATACAGAAAATTTTGTCAGAAAACTGTCCGCTAGAAATTTTCTGTTTAACACTTGTGCACTTTCAAAATTTACATCCTAAACACCAAAATACAAACGGGTAGCATAACGGCTAGAAATCAACACTTGGTAAAATATTCACTGCCCAAGACACTCGGTCGACTGTCATAGACAGTCGGCCGACTGTCTACACTCACTCGGCCGAGTGTCTAGTCACTCGGTCGATGGTCTCTCACAGACACACTCGGTCGTGGGTCTTACACACTCGGTCGATGGTCGAGTCAGTCGGACGAGTGTCTCGGGACACTCGGCCGACCGTGTTCATCTGTAGAAGCTGAAGACAAAGTGACGGGTTTCACCCAAAATCGACCAATTCTTGCTCTAGAGCTCGATTACGACCTCAAAACTGACCAAATCAAAGACACTAAGCATGTAGAAACATAAACCCACAAGATTTAGACTCAAACAACATCAAATCTAACCACTTTGACCCAAAATACACACTTTATAAAAACTAACACAAAAACTCCATTTTCTTGAAGATTAAAGCATGAAAAGCTATGAATCTTACATTGTTAGAATCAGTAAATCACAAGGAACACAAAGATGTAAACGATTTGAGCTCTAAAACAAGGATTAGAAATTAGGGTTTGCTAGGTGAAGAGGATGAAGTATGGGAGTGTGTGTGGAATTTTCTGGAAAATGCAAGAATGGGATAGACATCAGTCTATAATTTGGGATTAAATCCCATACTGTGCAACTCACGGGTATTTATCAGTTATCTGATATTTTTCGTACATCATTTGGCAACCCAAATGAAGTCCAAATTAAATAAACAAACCTGTTCTGTGACCCTTGTCACAAACTGGTCCTAACCACATTATTATTTAATAATAAATATTAAATAAAAATAAAAGCATATAATAACACAATACTAACTTAAGGGCACTTTAGTAATCTTACATCTAGGCCCGATTGTGGATGTTACATTGACCTCTATATGATACATTTTACAAACATTGCATTCGATTTGAAAAGACAATCTTTCTTTACAACGAAAGTTGACGTCATGCATACCATTTCATAATATATCCAACTATAATTGACTTAATAATAATCTTAATGAACTCGACGACTCGAATGCAACGTCTTTTGAAATATGCCATGAATGACTCCAAGTAATATTTCTAAAATGATCAAATGCACAGCGGAAGATTTCTTTCGTACCCGAGAATAAACATGCTTTCAAGTGTCAACCAAAAGGTTGGTGAGTTCATTAGTTTAATATAAATAATCATTTCCATCATTTTAATAGACCACAAGATTTTCATTTTCGTTTCTCATAAATATACGTCTCATGCATAGAGACATAAATATCATTCATATGGATTGAACACCTGGCAACCGAAATTAACAAGATGCATATAAGAATATCCCCTATCATTCCGGGAAATCCTTCGGACATGATAAAAACAACATCAAAGTACTAAAGCATCCGGTACTTTGGATGGGGCTTGTTGGGCCCAATAGATCTATCTTTAGGATTCGCGTCAATTAGGGTGTCTGTTCCCTAATTCTTAGATTACCAGACTAAAAAGGGGCATATTCGATTTAATAATTCAACCATAGAATGTAGTTTCGATTACTTGTGTCTATTTCGTAAAACAGTTATAAAAACAGCGCATGTATTCTCAGTTCCAAAAATATATATTGCAAAAGCATTTAAAAAGGGAGGAAATGAAACTCACAATACTGTATTTTGTAGTAAAAATGCATATGACGACATTGAACAATGCAGGGTTGGCCTCGGATTCTCGAACCTATATCATTTGTATATTTATTAATATACATAGTTGTAATCGAACAATTATATATATAAATTCATTACTTATATCCTTTTTATATTAATAATATATATATGTTTCTTATATTCATTTTGTTATATAAAAATATTAATCTTATTATGTTATATGTATTAAATAAATTTTTAAAAATATATATATATATATATATATATATATATATATATATATATATATATATATATATATATATATATATATCATTTTTATATTAATAATAATAGTAGTCAAAATAATATTAATAGTGTCTAAGATGATAATAAATATAATACTTAATATTACTAATAAGATAATAATGTTTATAATTCTATTAATGATAATAATAATGATATTAATAATTATAATTGTAAAAATATTAATTTTTCTGTTAATGATAGTTATGATACATATCTTTGTGTAATTATATAATGATAATACTTGTGATAATACAATAATAATACTACTTATTGATATTAGTGATAAAGATAATAATATTAATAATAGCGATAATAATAATCCTAATTGTATTTATAATACATATACTAATAATAATGATAATCATAATTTTCGTGTTTAATTTCTAAGATAATAATTAAAGTTTCTGTAACATTGATTCGTAATCTTAATCATAATAATGATAATAGTAATACTTATATTAAAGTTAACACCTATTTCCTTATTAGGTAAGGCTTAGTGTGTCAACACGATACTAGAAGTAATCTAGCTTTAGGTGGGCGAGTGTTGTCGATTGATGTTTGCTCTTGGGAAATAATCCCTGCAGACTCGGTTCACAAGTGTAGAAACTTGTGGGGTGGCTTAATCAATATGTCGTCCGTAGAGCGTAAAAGTGCTAGCCAGATGACTTCTAGTGAGAGAAAGTTCTAGAGAGAGAGAGGTGGAGTCTCTGCTCTCAAATTTGTCAGAATGTCTGAACTGTGTAAAATGACGACCCAAGGGGTCTATTTATAGTGTCAGATCCACCAGATTGTTCGGGGACACGTGTCAGATGATGATACGTCTTGTTACTTGTGATCCGAAATTTATGCTGAAAGTGGCATTCTCCGGCCAGGGCTTACGCACTAGGCGGCCTTCAGGGCTTACGCATGACGGAGCAGCCTGTACAGCGGAGAATGCTGGATCCATAATTCCACAAAACTGTTGTTTCCAGTCTTCCTGATGCTACTTTTATGCAACCATTATGCCTTTTATGCGTGTATACGATATGATACACCATTAAGTCCCCCCAGTTTAATGACTTAAGCGTTTGAAAAAAGGATTAAGTTGTTAAACTTCTTCCAACGCATGCCAAACTAGTCTTCACATTTGCCATTTATATCGGGAAATACGTTACAGGCATTAATTGCAGACGAAATTTACCGATGCTGTGATGATTAATTTTAAATGGTTGAGATTCTCCACACGCCTCCAGCTGTAAAAAGTGTCATTTCGTACCCCACGTTTAAACTTGCCCGAACACATGTCACAATCGTGTCCAAAAAAATTGCATCAATGAGCTCCTATATAAACCGTCATAACCCTTTTATCTTCACTTTTTTTACTTTTGCCAAGATCTAAAAAACACATTTCTTCCCAAATCTTCATCGCTTTCTTCAACCTTCAACTCTTTAAGGTTTACCGTTGATAATGCTAAAAACGAACATATATTTCATAGCATTATCCCTCAAGAAAGACAAAATTTTAGTTGCAATTGTTCTATTTACAAGTGATATTCGTTTAAATAATAAAAGGTGAAGACAAAAGACAGATTCAATGAATTGAAGATGCAAACGACTAAAAAGCTTAAAAGTACAAAATACAATCAAAGTGGTTCCAATTATTGATAAGAAACGTCTCAAAATTACAAGAGTACAAATCGCGAAACACAAAGTACAAGATATTAATTTATACGCAAGGACGTTCGAAAATCCGGAACCGGGACCAGAGTCAACTCTCAACGCTCGACGCAACGGACTAAAAATTACAAGTCAACTATGCACATGAATATAATATAATATATAATTAATTCTTAAAATTAATATATATATATTATATTATATTATATAAACCGTCGGCAAGCTAGGAGCCAAGCTTGTGTGAGCTGGATTCCACAGCTCCGCACTCGCGGAGCTCTGAAGAGCAAAATCCACCACACTCGCGGAGGCCTGAAAGTCAGAAATCCACCTATAAAAGGCCGAGCATTCGGCCGAATTTTTTACATCTTTTTCTCTTCACTCATACGTAAACTTATATATATATATATATATATATATATATATATATATATATATATATATATATATATATATATATATATATATATAAATTTATATTTTAATTTTAATTTTAATTTTAATCCTAATAATAAGGGTATGTTAGCGAATGTGTAAGGGTGTAAGTCGAAATTCTGTCCGTGTAACGCTACGCTATTTTTAATCATTGTAAGTTATGTTCAACCTTTTTAATTTAATGTCTCATAGCTAAGTTATTATTATGCTTATTTAAAATGAAGTAATCATACAGGGGTGAAATTATGTACAAGGACACTTGGCATAATTGATAACAAAGTATTAAAACCTTGGGTTACACGCAGTCGATAACTTGGTGTAATTATTAAACAAAGTATTAAAACCTTGTTACAGTTTAAGTCCCCAATTAGTTGGAATATTTGACTTCGGGTATAAGGATAATTTGACGAGAAAACTCGCACTTTAAATTTATGACTGATGGACTGTTATGGACAAAAACCAGACGGACATATTAAATAATCCAGGATAAAGGACAATTAACCCATGGGCATAAAACTAAAAATCAACACGTCAAACATCATGATTACGGAAGTTTAAAATAAGCATAATTTCTTTATTTTCATATTTAATTGCACTTCTAATTATCGCACTTTTATTTATTGTCATTGTATTTAATTGCACTTTTAATTATCGTACTTTTTAATTATCGCAATTTTAATTATCGCAATTTTATTTATCGCAATTTCATTATCATTATTTACTTTATGCTTTAAATTAAGTTGTATTTATTTTTAATATTTTACATTAGGTTTTAACTGCGACTAAAGTTTTAAAATCGACAAACCGGTCATTAAACGGTAAAAACCCCCCCTTTATAATAATAATACTTATATATATTTGTATTTTTATAAATTAAAACTAATATAGCGTTAAGCTTTGTTTTATAAGATTCCTTGTGGAACGAACCGGACTTACTAAAAACTACACTACTGTACGATTAGGTACACTGCCTATAAGTGTTGTAGCAAGGTTTTGGTATATCCATTCTATAAATAAATAAATATCTTGTGTAAAATTATATCGTATTTAATAGTATTTCCTAGTAAAAATAAAGCTATTTCATATACACCTCGCACGACATCAAGTATTTTTTGGCGCCGCTGCCGGGGAACTTAAACGCCGAAAGCGCAACGCTAATGATATAAAAAAAAGATAAAAGTTTTTATTAAGTCCTTCGTATAAAAATATAAGTTTTTTTTAAATATAAAAATATAAAAATACAAAAAGAGTTTGTTAAAAAATATACAAAGTTTAAAAGAAAAAAAAAAGTATTTTTTACTTTTGAGTTTAAAAATAAGTATTTTATTGTTTTATAAAAATATTTAGTTATATTTATATTTTATATATATTTGATTAAACAGAAAAACATAATATAAAAAAAAAAACTGAACCTGTAAAAAAATCGACCCCTTTCTCAGCTGAAATTGAACCCTCCGCGACTCGCGGAGGTTTTGAACTGGGACTATCCGCACTCGCGGAGGTCTTCTGATAGGCCACACAAACAACCCTAAACAGCATTAATTACGGGTTATTATTATTATTATTAATTAAACCCTAACTAGGTTATTATTATAATAATATTTAGTTTTAATTTTATTATTTTGTATTATTTAGTTTTAATTAGTTTAATTAATTTATATAAAATTAATAGTTTTATAAAATAAATAATATAAAAATAATATTTTTATAAAAATTGTACTTTTTACAAATTTTAGTATATTTTTATATTTTGTCTCTTTTTATTTGTTTTTAGCGTAATATTTGTATTTTTCGCTCGTTTTTAGTTTTAAATCATAGTATTTGCCATAGTTATTTTTATTTCTAGATTTTTAGGCTTTGCCGTAAAATCCCTTAAGTGCTTTTTCTTTAGACTAAGATTTAGGTGCTTTAGAATTTTACGACGCCATTTTTTTTTATTTTAGTACCTTTTTAAGATATTGCCATTTGGGATATAGTTTTACTTGTAAGCTTTAATATTTTTAGACGCAACTTTTAATTCTTTGTTTTTAGTTCCTTTTTAAGTTTCAACGCACTACTTTCTTATTTTTATTTTCCGACGCCTTTTACCTATGTATCAATTATCACTCCAATTAGTAATCTTAATTTGCAATTTTAATTTTAAGTTAGTGATAATAATAAGGTTGGGTTAGTCGAGTGTTTTAAAGTTTTATAAGTCACTCTTTTTCTTTCTTATTTCTCCAATTTTAATTCCGACGCGCTCTTTTTCTTTCTTATTTCTCGCCATTCTAGTTTTTAAGACATAGAATTTTCTACTTCTTCTCTAAATTTCTTTAAATTTCAAACGAAAAATTATTTTAAGCGGTTAAATTGATAGACATCAAAATTTTCTGGTTCGTAGTAATAGTTGGATTTGTACGTGGACCGGGTTATTGGAGCCAAACAGTACTCAATTATATTGAGACCAAATGAATCCTGCCCCTCTGCTGCATCTTTTGGCTATTCGAAACGTGGGCAAAATCAGAAAAGTCTATTAATTGGATAACTTATATAATTTTTCTTTCTTTTTAAAAACTAATAGGATATTCAGTGAATGCACCGAGCAAAACGTTCACCACCTTTTGTACGTTCATCACCGGTAACTCGATCAAGACATCTAGCAAATATTGTCACCGTTGATTTTTCTTTAGAATCGTCATCCAGTTAACCAAGTACTCCAATTCAAATTTCTGATAATCCATTTTTTGAACCCGACCTCACAATTGAGAATCGGGAGAATATTCAGGGACGATTCGTAGATCCTGAACCACTAATTTTTCCTCTGGAACCACCAATCATTCAAACAGAGATTGTTGAGGAACCAACCATTAAATCAGAATCCTCTAGTGATTCAGATTCAACAAATTCAGTCATGGAAAATCTGGAACCTCTAAGTATGGAAGACCGAATGAGAGCTAAACGCACTGGCCAAGGTCACGCAATTACTCATCCTGACATTAATGCGCCAGATTATGAAATCAAAGGACAAATTCTACACATGGTAACTAATCAATGCCAATTTAGTGGTGCGCCGAAGGAAGATCCAAATGAACATCTTCGTACCTTTAATAGGATCTGCACTCTATTTAAAATAAGAGAAGTTGAGGATGAACAGATATATCTCATGTTATTTCCCTAGACTTTAAAGGGAGAAGCCAAAGATTGGTTAGAATCGTTACCTGAAGGGGCGATTGATACATGGGACATTTTAGTTGAAAAATTTCTTAAACAATTCTTTCCGACATCTAAAGCCGTGAGACTTCAAGGGGAAATTCTTACGTTCACACAGAAACCAAATGAAACTCTATATGAGGCGTGGACAAGATTTGGAAAGTTATTGAGAGGATGTCCGCAACATGGTTTAGACACTTGTCAAATAGTACAAATATTCTACAAAGGATGCGACATCACTACAAGAAAAGACATAGACATAGCAGCTGGTGGTTCCATTATGAAGAAAACAGAAACTAATGCTTACAAAATTATTGATAACACTGCTTCCCACTCACATGAGTGGCACCAAGAAAAAGATATCGTTAGATCATCTAAAGCAGCTAGAGCCGATTCTAGCCATGACTTAGATTCCATTTCTGCAAAGATAGATGCTGTCGAGAGACGAATGGAAAAGATGACTAAAGATATCCACTCAATACGAATTAGTTGTGAGCAGTGTGGAGGACCACATTTGACAAAAGATTGTCTCAGTATTGAACTAACAATGGAACAAAGAGAGAATGTTTCATATCTAAACCAAAGGCCTGGAAATAATTATCAGAATAATTATCAACCGCCAAGACCGATTTACAACCAAAACTAGAATTATAATCGAAATATTCCATACAACAACCAACAAGGTCCTAGTAATCAACAAGTATCCAATAATACTTACAATCAGCAAAGACCTAATTTTCAAAACAAACCACCACAAACCGATGATAAAAAGCCGAATTTAGAAGATATGATGACGAAGCTAGTTGACTCTCAAACACAGTTTTTCACATCTCAGAAACAAACGAATGAACAAAATGCTCAAGCATTTAGAAATCAACAAGCTTCTATTCAAAATCTGGAACAAGAAGTAAGTAACCTAGCAAGGTTAATAGGTGAAAGAAAACCAGGAAGTCTACCTAGTGATACAAATGCTAACCCCCAGAATGAAACAGCTAAAGCTATTACCACAAGAAGTGGTATTACACTTAAACCATCTGAAATACCTGTAATTTCTAATGAAGATATTCCTACTCCACAAGAACCACAACCTGAACAAGATAAGGAAAAAGAATCGGTAGTTGAAAAGGTTAATGAAGATAACACAGTTAAAGCTAAACCTTATGTTAAACCATACCAACCACCACTTCCTTACCCAAGTAAAATGAGAAAAGAGAAACTTGAAGCCGAGCAATCCAAATTCTTGGATATGTTTAAACAGATAAATGTAAATCTTCCTTTCATTGATGTAATTTCAGGAATGCCTAGATATGCTAAATTTCTGAAAAATCTAATCACAAATAGAAAGAAAATGGAAGAACTCTCGGCTGTTGCTATGAATGCTAATTGTTCAGCAGTGCTGTTGAATAAGATACCAGAAAAACTATCTGATCCAGGAAGTTTCACAATTCCATGTTTTCTGGGTAGTCTTAGTTCAATAGAAGCATTGGCAGATTTAGGGGCTAGTATAAATTTAATGCCGTATTCACTATACGCTAAACTAGACCTTGGAGAATTGAAATCAACACGAATAAGTATACAACTAGCCGATAGATCAATAAAATATCCTAGAGGGATAATGGAAAACATGCTAGTTAAAGTTGGTACTTTAGTATTTCCAGTAGATTTTGTTGTTCTGGACATGGAAGAAGATTCTCAAGTTCCTCTCATATTAGGAAGACCATTTTTAAACACGGCTAAAGCAATGATAGACGTGTTCGGTAAGAAACTGACCCTAAGTATAGAGGACGAGAGTGTTACCTTTTCAGTTGATAGAGCAATGCAACAACCGCAATCTGCAGATGATACATGTTATTATATTCAAACTATAGAATCACATGCAGAATTGTTAGAAGAATTTCCAGAATTACAAGGAACAGGAGAATGTTCTTTAGGAGAAGGAACTCAACCAATTGATGAAACTGAAATGTTAGCTACACTAATGGCTAATAGATATGAACTAACAACAGAAGAAATTCAAATGCTAAAAGAAGAAGACAGATATCGATATAAATCATCGATAGAAGAACCACCGAATTAGAGTTAAAGCCACTTCCAAACCATTTGGAATATGCTTATTTACATGGTGAATCTGAATTACCTGTAATAATATCGTCTTCTCTTACTGAAAATGAGAAATCACAACTCATTTCTGTGTTAAAAGCTCATAAACCAGCTATTGCATGGAAGATTCATGATATTAAAGGAATAAGTCCTTCTTATTGCACACATAAAATCCTTATGGAAGAAGGTCTTAAAACGTATGTGCAACGCCAATGAAGACTAAATCCTAATATGCAAGATGTTATGAAGAAAGAAATTATTAAACTGCTAGATGCAGGTTTAATTTATCCAATTTCTGATAGTCCATGAGTAAGCCCAGTTCAATGCGTGCCTAAGAAGGGTGGCATGACTGTCATTACAAATGAGAAAAATGAGCTTATTCCTACTAGGGCTGTAACAGGATGGCGTGTTTGTATTGATTATAGAAAATTAAATGACGCCACCAGAAAAGATCACTTTCCCTTACCTTTTATTGATCAAATGTTGGAAAGATTAGCCGGAAATAGTTACTATTGTTTTCTTGATGGTTTTTCCGGATATTTTCAAATTTCAATAGCACCCGAGGATCAAGAGAAAACCACACTCACGTGCCCTTATGGTACTTTTGCTTACAAACGCATGCCATTTGGACTTTGCAACGCCCCTGCAACCTTTCAAAGGTGCATGATGGTGATTTTTCACGACATGATAGAAGAATGCATGGAAGTTTTCATGGATAACTTTTCAGTCTTCGGTGATACTTTTGAAACATGTCTAGTTAATCTTGAACGAATGCTTATTAGATGCGAACAATCAAATCTAGTACTTAATTGGGAGAAATGCCATTTCATGGTTAAAGAAGGCATCGTTCTTGGTCATAAATTCTCAAAGGAAGGAATTGAAGTGGATAGAGCTAAAGTAGATGTAATTGCTAAACTTCCACATCCCACCAATGTTAGAGGAGTTAGGATTTTTCTAGGGCATGCCGGTTTTTACCGACGTTTCATAAAAGATTTTTCTAAAATTGCCACTCCTATGAATAAACTCCTAGAAAAGGATGCTCCATTCATATTTTCAGATGAATGTATCAAATCTTTTAATATTCTTAAAGAAAAACTCACTAATGCGCCGATTATGATAACTCCAAATTGGAATCTACCATTTGAACTAATGTGCGATGCAAGTGATTTTGCAATGGGAGCCGTTTTAGGACAAAGGATTGAAAAACGATTTCAACCTATATATTATGCTAGTAAGACATTACAAGGAGCACAAACGAATTACACAACTACTGAAAAAGAACTCCTTGCTATTGTCTTTGCTTTTGACAAATTTCGTTCATATCTCGTTCTAGCTAAAACGGTGGTCTATACCGACCATTCTGCTCTTAGATACCTATTTTCGAAACAAGATGCCAAACCACGATTAATCCGTTGGATCTTACTCTTACAAGAGTTCGATATTGAAATCCGAGACAAAAAGGGAGCAGAAAATTTCGCCGCTGATCATCTTTCTCGTCTTGAAAATCCTGAATTAGAAGTTCTAAATGAATCGGCCATACAAGACAACTTTCCTGATGAATATCTATTGAAGATAGATTATAAGGAAATTTCATAGTTTGCAGACTATGCAAACTACTTAGTATGTGGATTCCTTGAAAAAGGATTGTCGTACCAAAAACGAAAGAAATTCTTTAGTGATATAAAACACTATTTCTGGGAAGATCCACATTTGTTTAAAAGTTGTCCCGATGGAATAATACGCCGATGTGTATTCGGAGATGAAGCCAGTCAAATCTTAAACCATTGTCACACAGGACCAACATGAGGGCATTATGGGCCTCAACTAACAGCAAGAAAAGTTTATGATGCTGGATTCTATTGGCCTACAATTTAGAAAGACGCACACCTTCTTTGCAAATCCTGTGATACTTGTCAAAGGGCCGGAAAAATAAGTCAACGTGATGAAATGCCACAAAATATCATTCAAGTATGTGAAGTATTTGACATTTGGGGTATTGACTTTATGGGTCCATTTCCAAAATCTCATAATAATCTCTACATTCTCGTTGCCATTGCTTATGTATCTAAATGGGCGGAAGCACAAGCTCTCCCAACTAACGATGCACGAGTTGTAGTCAACTTTTTAAAATGTCTTTTTGCAAGGTTTGGAACACCGAAAGCTTTAATAAGTGATCGGGGAACTCATTTCTGTAATAATCAACTTGAGAAAGTTCTTAAAAGATATGGAGTAACTCATAAAATCTCCACCGCTTATCATCCACAGACAAGTGGACAAGTTAAAAATACCAACCGAGCTTTAAAACATATTCTAGAGAAAACTGTAGGATCAAATCCGAAGGAATGGTCTATTAAATTGGAGGATGCACTCTGGGCTTTTAGAACAGCTTACAAAACTCCAATTGGTACCACACCTTTTAAACTCGTTTACGAAAAAGCATGTCACCTTCCAGTAGAAATTGAACACAAAGCATTTTGGGCTTTGAAGACATGTAATCTTGATTTACATGAAGCTGGACGTCTACGGTTAAGTCAATTAAACGAATTAGAAGAATTAAGACAAGAAGCATACGAAAATTCATTAATCTATAAAGAAAGAACGAAGAAATGGCATGATAAAAGAATCAGAAGTTCAAAAGAATTTAAAGAAGGAGACAGAGTTCTTCTTTTCAATTCACGATTCAAGCTATTTCCTGGAAAATTGAAATCAAGATGGTCTGGACCATTCATAGTCAAAAGAGTTTTCCCATACGGAATAGTAGAATTAATAAATTCAAATGGGATTGAATTTAAGGTTAATGGTCACAGAGTTAAACATTACATAGATAGTCCGATGGAAGTTGATAACGAAGTTAATCACAATTTCAACACCACAGCTAACTAAGTGTGGGGAGAATCAAGTCTTTAAAGGATAATATGTATTTCTGTTAGAGTTAGATTTTCTGTTTTCGTGTAGTTCTCGAAAATGGAACCCGAATGGTCTTTCCCTAGCAGGCCCTAAAGAACTAGTCTTCTCCCTCCATTCTGAATTTTTATTTTTTTAGGTTTTACGAGATGAAGACTTCCTGTGAATTAAACCATGGTCTAATGCTACATGCTTTGATTACTAAACGTAATAATGAAACCCTTCCAAGTGAAATAGTATCAGTAATCAGAAAAAAATTGGACGGAGTAAGAAAAGAATCCAGATGCGAAGATAATAAGTTACAATTTGGTAAAGGAAAATCAAAATCCGCAGCGAAAAGAAGAGCACGACACCTTGAAAGATGTCACAAATGCGGAAAATGGTCACACGAAGGTAAATGTTTAAATAATCAAACCTATTCAAATACCGAATTTGTTACTCTATGCAGAGATGGACCGTTCATATGTTTAGAAGAAAAAACGATAAATGCTCGAGGTTACGCCTATGTAGCCATGGAAAATCAATTAGTCCGACTATCTTATGAATGGGCTAGAGCATATCACTAAGAAATATATTTTACAGGTAAGTTTGTACAGTTTTCATTTTTATTTTTATTTTTATTTTTAACCTTTTGATAATAAACGCTAATTTGTTCGCTATAAAGTATTAAATTGGTATTCGATAAAATTAAGTCTTGCGACCGAAATTGTTGATATCATACAAAAATTTATTACATCACTGCGAAATTTACCGTTTATTCTTAAGGTATAAATATCTTTAATCAATCAACCCAAAATATTTTAAAATTTTGTCATGAGTTAAATTAGGTCATGGAACCGAAATTACTTTACCGAAAAGAGGGGCGTATATTTGTGATAATATTTGATTGATTAAAGTGGGATAAAAGACCAAAAAGATTTTTAATTTTATTTTTACCATGTTTTTAAAATTAATATATAGATATTAAATTAATATTGTAAACTTCTTTAAAATTGTAAATATTTGAAAAAATAATATTTTTAATATAAGTTTGTATGTATAAAAATAAAAATATAATATAAATTTGGTGTGAATTTTTTAAAAAATATGAATTTTTAATTTTATGCATTTTAAATTTAAGTTTGGTGTGAATTTAAAAACAAAAATTTACTTTATTTCGCTAAGTTAAAAATTGTTTTCTAAAAATTCGTCGTGAGTTGAAGACTAGGTCGTTGAACCGAAATTGCTCTATCCAAGGGAGGGACGAGAAATTTTATTATCATTATTTTTAATCTTATTGATTTAAAGTATGCCAAAAACATTAAAAAAACCCAAAAATCTTTGCTTTTAAAACAAACGCCAATATGTTTGGAAACTTTGGTAAAATTTAATCATTTTTCTACGCTAATCACCCTCAATAATTTAAATTGTTACTGATTTCTTGCAAATGAGGGCATTGCAAGATCTTAATTGTGGGAAGGGGTTAAATTCTTTCGGATTTTTAAAATTTTTAACTTAAACAATTGGTTACCATTAAAAATACTAGTAACGTAGTAGCAGTATTAGAATCTAGTGCTCTCTGATAACAAAGAACAGCCCTAGTCTTATATACTGACTACCCACTTCTAGTAAAATTTTTCAAAATTTTCAATTAAATGAACTCAAAATCATGTTTATACATATTTATGAACGATAAAACTAGGTGTTAACACCGAAATTATTGTTATCTCAGAAAGGACATAAATTGAGAAACAAACCAAAATGTTAGAATTCATTTAAAATAGAATAGAGGACAATAAAAAGGCAAATAAAAGAAAATAAAAGCCAAGTGTGGGAAAATTTACCAAGTTATTTTAAACATATGTCACATATTTTTGTACAAATAACTAAAGATACTTTTGCTTTGGACTAAAATAAAAATTTTTACCCGATTTACTGTAAGAAAGATGGATCTACACGATGAATCAATTCCATCATAAAAAGGAAGTAAAGTCTTCCGAAAAAGAAACGCGCTTCTTGATTTAGGTCATGAAGTTGTCGTCCAGACCAGCTGTAGGTTGACGAAAAATCTAGAAAAGTCATCTCTAAAATCAGCAGGAAATCCACGGACCTCAGCATCAAACAGGGTCGCCAAGTGGTCAGACTTATCCTAACCATGAGAGGATCTGTCTCGTAAAATGGGGAGGACACCGTGCAAATTAGCTGGATAAGACTAATGAATCAGATCCCCAGAAAGGATAATCTCCTTAAAGATCAAAAATCAGCTTTTAAAACTGATATTACTCAATCCTAGAGATTGACCTTAAAGATTGAGAATTACAAACTCATGAAATTCGATGATATCTAAACTCGAGCTTGAACGAGAAAATATTTTGATCAAAATTACAAACCGATTTGTTTTCTGAAAACCCATTTTCAATGCGTTCATTACCATTGAACGTAAAATCCTAGAAATTCACCTGGAATTCATTAGGTCACCTGCACCAAATCGGGTATCAACCGTAAGAACGGTGGTTGCATAGCATGGTCAAAGACAGGACCTTGTACCAGACCGGAAAATTATAAGGGTGAGCTTTACTATTGCTCCTACAAAGGATAGTAATTGCGTCCGACACATTATAGACCATAATTAAAAGCATGTCAGGGGACATTGCCTTAACAGTTGCTTTTTCAACGCTTTCCTTTACAACCGGACGGTAGTTTACCGAAAGGTAATATACAGAGCAAGTATACTGGACGTGTTGCTTTCCCAATACAAGGTTAGCAAGTGGGTGACACAAAACCACAAGTTTTGAGCTAAAATTTTCAAATCTGAAACCCACCAAACCCACAAAAAGAATTTGCAAACACCGGTGAAGGGTTATTCATGAAAACTTATCTAGGGTAAAAACTAGATTGAATTTTCAAAAAGATCAAATGTTTTAATAAAGATCCAATTTCCTTAAAGGATCTAAATTTTATAGTCATGTAGGACTATAAACCATAACGTTACTACCATTGTTCATACCACCGTATAGAAATCACTGATATACAAAGTGTGAAGAATAAAGAAGTGATTCTAGTATATTTCAAGACTATATTGCTTGAGGACAAGCAACGCTCAAGTGTGGGAATATTTGATAATGCTAAAAACGAACATATATTTCATAGCATTATCCCTCAAGAAAGACAAGCTTTTAGTTGCAATTGTTCTATTTACAAGTGATATTCGTTTAAATTATAAAAGGTGAAGACAAAAGACAGATTCGACGAATTGAAGATGCAAACGACCAAAAAGCTCAAAAGTACAAAATACAATCAAAGTGGTTCCAATTATTGATAAGAAACGTCTCAAAATTACAAGAGTACAAAACGCAAAACGTAAAGTACAAGATATTAAATTATACGCAAGGACGTTCGAAAATCCGGAACCGGGACCAGAGTCAACTCTCAACGCTCGACGCAACGGACTAAAAATTACAAGTCAACTATGCACATGAATATAATATAATATATAATTAATTCTTAAAATTAATATATATATTATATTATATAAACCGTCGGCAAGCTAGGAGAGCTAGTGTGAGCTGGATTTCACAGCTCCGCACTCGTGGAGCTCTGAAGAGCAAAATCCACCGCACTCGCGGAGCCCTGAAAGTCAGAAATCCACCTATAAAAGGCCGAGCATTCGGCCGAATTTTTTACATCTTTTTCTCTTCACTCATACGTAAACTTATATATATATATATATATATATATATATATATATATATATATATATATATTTATATTTTAATTTTAATTTTAATTTTATTCCTAATAATAAGGGTATGTTAGCGAATGTTGTAAGGGTGTAAGTCGAAATTCTGTCCGTGTAACGCTACGCTATTTTTAATCATTGTAAGTTATGTTCAACCTTTTTAATTTAATGTCTCGTAGCTAAGTTATTATTATGCTTATTTAAAATGAAGTAATCATGATGTTGGGCTAATTACTAAAATTGGGTAATTGGGCTTTGTACCATAATTGGGGTTTGGACAAAAGAACGACACTTGTGGAAATTAGACTATGGGCTATTAATGGGCTTTATATTTGTTTAATTAAATGATAGTTTGTTAATTTAATATGAAGATTTACAATTGGACGTGCCTATAAATAATCACATACACTCAATCGGACACGATGGGCGGGATATTTATATGTATGAATAATCGTTCATTTAACCGGACACGGGAATGGATTAATAGTCTATGGAATTATTAAAACAGGGGTGAAATTATGTACAAGGACACTTGGCATAATTGATAACAAAGTATTAAAACCTTGGGTTACACGCAGTCGATAACCTGGTGTAATTATTAAACAAAGTATTAAAACCTTGTTACAGTTTAAGTCCCCAATTAGTTGGAATAGTTGACTTCGGGTATAAGGATAATTTGACGAGGATACTCGCACTTTATATTTATGACTGATGGACTGTTATGGACAAAAACCAGACGGATATATTAAATAATCCAGGACAAAGGACAATTGACCCATGTGCATAAAACTAAAAATCAACACGTCAAACATCATGATTACGGAAGTTTAAATAAGCATAATTTCTTTATTTTCATATTTAATTGCACTTCTAATTATCGCCCTTTTATTTATTGTCATTGTATTTAATTGCACTTTTAATTATCGTACTTTTTAATTATCGCAATTTTAATTATCGCAATTTTATTTATCGCAATTTCATTATCATTATTTACTTTATGCTTTAAATCAAGTTGTATTTATTTTTAATATTTTACATTAGGTTTTAACTGCGACTAAAGTTTTAAAATCGACAAACTGGTCATTAAACGGTAAACCCCCCCCCTTTATAATAATAATAATACTTATATATATTTGTATTTTTATAAATTAAAACTAATATAGCGTTAAGCTTTGTTTAAAAGATTCCCTGTGGAACGAACCGGACTTACTAAAAACTACACTACTGTACGATTAGGTACACTGCCTATAAGTGTTGTAGCAAGGTTTTGGTATATCCACTCTATAAATAAATAAATATCTTGTGTAAAATTGTATCGTATTTAATAGTATTTCCTAGTAAAAATAAAGCTATTTCATATACACCTCGCACGACATCAACCGTCTTCCAAGGTCAGTTATACCCCATCTTGCTTGTTATTTCTTAGTTGTTGATACTTTTATACTTTATTGTCATGGCTTCTAAACCGAGTACTGGCCAAGAACACACAGAGCCTTCTTCTTCAAATGCTGCAGACATTCCAGAAGTTAGCACGATGGCTTCATTACTAACAGGAGAATACTTAGATGGTTTGAAGATTGCCTTTCGCCATCTTAATCAATACAACCCTGTTCTTCCTACCAACAGGCAAACTGCCAACCATCCTCCTGACAGAAAAATTACTTTATACGCCTTACAACTTACTCACGGCAACCTCCGTGTTCCCCTTACTAACTTTCTCCTTCGCCTTCTTAGATATTATAAGGCATGTCTTAGCCAAATGCATCCCCATGGCCTTCAAAAAATTATCCTTTTTGAAATGTACTGTAATGCCAGCAACATTAAGCCTCGCATTAAATTTTTTATCTCTTTGTTTAGAATTCGTACAATTAGCCACTGCTGGCTTACTATTGATAGTAAACGAAATACTTATTTTGTTGGTACAAATAGAGTATCAAATTTGAAGGACTGGAAGAGTCAGTTTTTCTTTGTTGATGAAACTGTTATTCCGGAGGAGTATTCCGTTGTCCGGAAATGGGGTGCTATTGATGCTGGTGTAGGAAAGGGTGTTAAGATTTCTGCCGCAGAGTAGCGGATAGTAAATAGTTTGAAAGAGCTCCGCGTTCTGCCCAGATCATACGAGAAGTATGAGGGGATTCTTGTGTTGTGTAAAGTGAGTCAAGAATGGCCAAGCACTTCTGTGCAGGTACTTCGTGAGAAGAATCAGGGTAGTATGTGATATGATCATCCATATATATATATATATATATATATATATATATATATATATATATATATATATATATATATATATATATATATATATATATATATATATATATATATATATATATATATATATATATATATATATATATATATATATATATATATATATATATATATATATATATATATATATATATATGCTTGTGTATTGTTTACTGTGTTTGCTTATATTGTTGTCCATGTTTAAATTTTGCAGCCAAATCCGAGATGTTGGTTCGCTCTGCTCTTTTATCCCTCGATCTTGAGGATGAAGTGGAGATCACTGACCATGCTAAAACTGCTGAAGAGCTAGAGGTAGAGAGGGCTGCAGCTGAGGCTGCTACTGATGCTGCTGCTGCTGAAAAGGGTGAAGAAATCATTGTTAGTAGTTCTGACAGTGAGTCCGGGTCTGAACAGACTGACACTGAACGGACAGCGGATGACACCACCACCGCCGAGCAGCAAACATCAGGCTCGGTTGACATCATGGGTGAAACAAACCCTACTCCTCCTCCAATCAAAAAGACAAGGAAGAAGTGTATAGGCTCCAAGAGGGCAAAAAGTACAGAGGGGAGCCAAAAGCAGAAACGTAGAAGAAGTATGCCCATTTTGCCCTTTCTTGATACTGCTTATATCGTTTCTTATAACTGTTATATTTGTTCATGATGCTAATTTGTTTCTGTTAGTAATTTTAGCAGAGTCTGATGATAGCCAAGGGAAGGCCACTGAAGGTGATGAACGGAGGCCGAAGGAGAACCTTGAAGGTGAAGGAGATAAGGTTCGGAAAACTCCTGACCCAAATTTTACTCCATTTAATGAATCCGAATTCCATGAGTCGAGGATGGAGGATGACGCCTCCTGTCATTCTCCACCTCCTAGCTCTACTATCCCTCCTATCACCTCCTCCAATGTGCAAGAGCCATCTCTTCCTGCTCATGTGAGGACGTTGCAGGCGATCATTGAGAACCCTGCTACTAAGGATGTAGAATTTTCAACTCTCCTTCAGGTATGAATGATAAAACCATCTGTATATATATATACTTGCAATGTATTCATGTGATTTACTTGAAATTAAACATAAAATTTTTCTTCTGCAGGGTTATGCTATCCCTGAGCTAAAACCCCATTTCACCGCTCTCCGCTCTGAGCAGCTCAGGGAATCAACTGCTGCAGCTCATGTATTGCTAACCAACCATCTAGATTCTGTGCTGCAACTGCAGAAGCAACAGGAGTCCATACTTTCCTTTGCCCATACTGAGTTTGCTCAAGGTGCAAATGCTCGCAAGAGAGCTGCTGATGCTGAGCGTGCCTTGACTGATGCTCAGAATACATTGAAGGCAAGAGAAGCTGAGCTGAAAAGTGCTCAAGATGCTGCTGTTGCTCTGCAAGAGGAGAAGGACAGGTTGGTGGATGCTGAAAAGAAAAAATTTGAGGAGGAGCAGGTGAAAGTGAGTGAGCTAGAAAAGGAGTTGAGTGCGGAGAGGGAAAAATTTGCTGATCTTCTCCGGAGGGCGGAGAAGGGTGAGAGTAACTTTGCTGAGCTTAAGAAGGGGATACTGGGTGTGATAGCGAAGGTTCTTGGATCCAATATTGTGGGGAATCCCTATAATGATTATGTTGAAGCTGTTCGCACCCACTTCATTTCTGATGTTACCCACAAAATTACCAAACACCTTGCCCCAAACCAGATGCTTCCTGCTGCTATTACGAACCTTATGCGTCCTGGAACCATGGAGAAGGTTGATGAAGCCAAAGACAGATTGACTAATCTGAAGATAGATGTTTATGATGAAGTGTGTAGCAGAGAAGAGTCATCTGCTCAGGATGTACTCAATGTTGAATTTTCATAAACTTGTAACTATTTGATGAACAACCATTTGTAATAAATGTTGATAATTTGAATGCCATAAATATGTATTGCTTTAATGGTTGTGTCTCCTTGCATACTTGTTCCAATTATTTTGTTGTTTCCTGCTTAGAACAAATCTGTGATGCGCTGAAGCATATAATAAATTTGCTATGTACAATTGTACATTGTATAACTGAGCAAAGCACTCAGAAAAGTGTTTAAGGTAATTCATTTTTGGATGTTTTGCATTGTTAACTTCAGCTGAATGAGCAACATATCAAAAATTCACTTTGCAAACATTATGCCTTCAAACATTTAGTAGGACATTTGTAGTTTGTTATACGCTTTCCGTCATCAAATTAATGAGAAATAGTTATGAAGTATTTTTGAAGAGTGATTATAAAATAATCTTTCCGCCATACGCCTTCCGTCATAAAGTATATGAGGAAGAATTTTGTAATATATTTGGCCTTCATAAAATATAAACTTCTTTCGTTCTGTGAAGTATGTTTTTTATAATGTTTGTCATGACAAGTATCTGAGTTTTGTATTTTGCCTCGGTGCGTTCTAGTAAAACTTTAACGTTTTCTAGCCGATCCCTTGTGCCTTTGCTGGCCGGCACAAAAGCTTTCGCCATCGGAGGTATAAAAATACTCTCCTTCTGTGGGCAGGATATAAATGCAATGTTTTACATTTGTCACAGGCAGCACTTTGCATAAGAAAAATATAAAATTTTATTGATCAGTACTGTGCAATACATAAACGATTCATGACGCATTTAGGTGGATCAAGCCTAATTAGTACATCATGAACGTTTAGTGTATGCAATTGAAAACACAGGCACTGTAAAGATGACCACAATGGTCTACAGTAAATTGATAAATTTTGTTCTTCAGAAATGCTAACAAACTGCTCTTATTGAAACGATAAATTTTGTTCTTGATAAAATGCTGGAATTTGTTTCTTCAAACGCCAAGCATCTAGCGTTGTCCGGCCTGAACACTTGATCATGGTTTAAAGAACTCCTGAACCTCATCCTCCCTGAACAACCGATTACGCCTCCTCTGATTCATATTGCCTTCTGGTAAGTTTGCAAACGTGGATCGTTCCCTTGTTGGTGCCACATACTGTGAGTGTATGGCGGCTACTCAGTTCGGAGTTGGGAATCTGATCTCTACATGAGCCGTTGATGTTATCGCTCCAAATGTAGCTAACGCTGCTCGTCCAAAAAGGACATTAAATCGAGAGTTGCCATCCAGAATAGTGAAATCGATTATTTCGGTTCTCAACAGTGGAAATGTTCCCAAAACGACCTCCAAACGAACTCGACCCATTGCATTCACTGGCGCTCCTGTTAGCCCTGAAACCTTCAAACTCGTCCGCCTAGCTCTAACCTGCACATGCCTTGGAAAAGCCTTGAAACAATGCCAATAAATGATGTCAGCCTCACTGCCTGTATTTGTGTAAATATGGCTGATGAACTTGTTTGCAATTTCTGCTGAAATGACCACTGGCTGAATGGACAAGGCCCAATTTTGAATTGGTTGAAAAATGATTGGGGCATATATCCAGCTATCAACATTGTTATCCGACTGCTCACCGTCCTCATAGTGACTTCCATTAAACCACACCATTTTGATTACAACATCTGGAGTTGACTCACGCTCCGTGATCCGGTCTCTGTACTGGTTTCTGTTATCTCTTCTGCCATGCTTTTCCCTTCTTCTGTTATCACCTCGATGACCTTTTCCACCATCATTCTTTTGCCATCCAAATTTCCTGCGAGGATCATTCCTCCTGTACCGTTTACCTGACAACAAGTGGTTTAACTCTCCTACCTTGATCTTTGCGATGATTTCTCGCATCAGAGATTTGCAATTATCTGTATCATGACCCCATGCCTCATGAAAGTTGCACCATAGCTCACTTTTTGGACCCACTCTTTCTTCCATAGGGGTCAGAGGATTGAAAGTAGTCCGAATTGGTTCGGTGAAAAGAATCTCTTTGGGAGTTTTGATCAGCGCCATTATCAAAGGATGCCTTTCTATTGGCCTCCTGTTGTGATGAAAATCATTGGGATGATTGTTGCCTCTCCATCCACCATTAGAATTGTCATTCCTTCTCTGACTTCGATCAAAGTACCACCCTCCGTTGTGCTACTTGCTGCTGCCACTTCCATCAAACTTGCTTAGTCCTCGCTCACCAGCTCAAACATGTTTTTGTGCAACTTCCAATGCCTGATGCAGAGTTTTTGGCAAGTCATACCTTAATGTATGAACAAGTGCACTAAACCTTCGCTGATCCAAACAAAAAATGAAACCAGATACTAGCTGAGATTCTGGACAATCAGGTATCTTCTGTGATTCAAGTGTGTATCGCTTCATGAAATTACTCAAGGACTCATTGTGATGCATTGTGATCTCATGTGCATCAAGATGTGTCAAAGTACATCTTCGAAGATTTTGATACTGCATTACAAACTTTGCACGGAGGTCCAAATAACTTGTGATGCTTCTTGGTGGCAAGCTAGCAAACCATTCCCTTGCCATTTTCTGCAGCACCATTGGAAACATATGACAAGCTACCTCGTCATCCCAATGCTGCAACCTCATTGCACCTTCAAACATAGTGAGGAAATCCTCAAGATCTGTTGTACCATCTGATAATGCTAAAAACGAACATATATTTCATAGCATTATCCCTCAAGAAAGACAAGCTTTTAGTTGCAATTGTTCTATTTACAAGTGATATTCGTTTAAATAATAAAATGTGAAGACAAAAGACAGATTCGACGAATTGAAGACGCAAACGACCAAAAAGCTCAAAAGT
The DNA here is from genome assembly GCF_046630445.1 of Rutidosis leptorrhynchoides. Lineage (NCBI taxonomy): Eukaryota > Viridiplantae > Streptophyta > Magnoliopsida > Asterales > Asteraceae > Rutidosis > Rutidosis leptorrhynchoides. Next base: position 128,187,182 of record NC_092333.1, on the reverse strand, counting down.
ACAAAATACAATCAATAAGGTTCCAATTATTGATAAGAAACGTCTCAAAATTACAAGAGTACAAGATTCAAAACGCAAAGTACAAGATATTAAATTATTCGCAAGGACGTTCGAAAATCCGGAACCGGGACCAGAGTCAACTCTCAACGCTCGACGCAACGGACTAAAAATTATAAGTCAACTATGCACATAAATATAATATAATATTTAAATAATTCTTATAATTATTTATATATTATATATTATATTATTAAAAACCATCGGCAGAAAAAAACAAAGGCATGTGAGCCTCTCCAGCTGGCCATGCGATCGCATGGCCTTGAAGGGTAAAGCTCATGCGATCGCATGAGCCACTTTTCCAGCCCACATGCCTATAAAATTCGCAGCTTGGTGAACATCAAAACACATCTTTTTCTTCTCCTCATTCATACGTAGTATATATTTATATTTATATTTTAATTTTAATTTTAATTTTAATTTTAATTCTAATAATAAGGGTATGTTAGCGAATGTTGTAAGGGTGTAAGTCGAAATTCTGTCCGTGTAACGCTACGCTATTTTTAATCATTGTAAGTTATGTTCAACCTTTTTAATTTAATGTCTCGTAGCTAAGTTATTATTATGCTTATTTAATCCGAAGTAATCATGATGTTGGGCTAATTATTAAAATTGGGTAATTGGGCTTTGTACCATAATTGGGGTTTGGACAAAAGAACGACACTTGTAAAGATTTAAAGATTTACAATTGAACGTCCCTATAAATAACCATATACACTCGATCGGACACGATGGGCGGGGTATTTATATGTACGAATAATCGTTCATTTAACCGGACACGGGAATGGATTAATAGCCACTAGAATTATTAAAACAGGGGTGAAATTATGTACAAGGATACTTGGCATAATTGATAACAAAGTATTAAAACCTTGGGTTACATTCAGTCGACATCCTGGTGTAATTATTAAACAAAGTATTAAAATCTTGTTACAGTTTAAGTCCCCAATTAGTTGAAATATTTAACTTCGGGTATAAGGATAATTTGACGAGGACACTCGCACTTTATATTTATGACTGATGGACTGTTATGGACAAAAACCAGACGGACATATTAAATAATCCAGGACAAAGGACAATTAACCCATGGGCATAAAACTAAAATCAACACGTCAAACATCATGATTACGGAAGTTTAAATAAGAATAATTCTTTTATTTCATATTTAATTTCCTTTATTTTATATTTAATTGCACTTCTAATTATAGCACTTTTATTTATTTTTATTGTATTTAATTGCACTTTTAATTATCGTACTTTTTAATTATCACAATTTTATTTTATCGCACTTTTATTTATCGCAATTTCATTATCGTTATTTACTTTACGCTTTAAATTAAGTCTTTTATTTAAAAAATATTTTACATTTTGTTTTAACTGCGACTAAAGTTTTAAAATCGACAAACCGGTCATTAAACGGTAAAAACCCCCCTTTATAATAATAATATTACTTATATATATATATATTTGTATTTTTATAAAATAAAACTAATATAGCGTTAAGCTTTGATTAAAAGATTTTCCCTGTGGAACGAACCGGACTTACTAAAAACTACACTACTGTACGATTAGGTACACTGCCTATAAGTGTTGTAGCAAGGTTTAAGTATATCCATTCAATAAATAAATAAATATCTTGAGTAAAATTGTATCGTATTTAATAGTATTTCCTTGTAAAATATAAGCTATTTTATATACACTTAGCTTTAACTATCAAGTATTTTTGGCGCCGCTGCCGGGGAGTTTTCTTGCTTAAAAGCCGGAAGCGCAATGCTAAATAAAAAAAAAATTATTTTTAGTTTACTTTTATTAAAATACGCTTTTGTAAAAATACGTTTTAATATATTCGAAAATATAAAAAGAAAAACAAAAATATAAATATTTTTAAGAGTTTGTTAAATATTTAAGTTCTATAAAAGTTTCTTTATATTTATTTTATAAAAATATAAGTTTTATTTAATTTATAAAAATATATTATATAAATATTTAAAACAGAAAAAAATAAACACAGCAAAATAAAAAATAAAAAATAAACTCTCGGGCCTGCTACTGTAGCAGCCCGTAACCTGGCCCAAAATCCTGGCTCATGCGATCGCATGAGCCCGAAGGCATAAACTCATGCGATCGCATGAGAGTGTCTGACACTCCAACAGGAAACCCTAACTGCATTAATTACGGTGTATTATTATTATTATTATTTAATAAACCCTAATTAGGTTTTATTATTTAATTAGTTATTAGTTTTTAGATTTAATTTATATATTTAGTTTAATTAGTTTAATTAAATTTTAAAATTAATAGTTTTATAAAATAAATAATATAAAAATAATATTTTTATAAAAATTGTACTTTTTACAACTTTTAGTATATTTTTATATTTTATTTTTAATTGTTTTTAGCGTAATATTTGTATTTTTCGCTCGTATTTATTTATTAATTCATAGTTTTTGCCATAGTTATTTTTATTTCTAGATTTTTAGGCTTTGCCGTAAAATCCCTTAAGTGCTTTTTCTTTAGACTAAGATTTAGGTGCTTTAGAATTTTGCGACGCCTTTTTAAGTTTTAGTTCCTTTTTAAGATATTGCCATTTGGGATACAGTTTTACTTGTAAGCTTTAATATTTTAAAACACCTTTTACCTATGTATCAATTATCATTCCAATTAGTAATCTCAATTTGCGATTATAATTTTAAGTTAGTGATAGTAATAAGGTTGGGTTAGTCAAGTATTTTTAAGTTTTATAAGTCACTCTTTTTCTTTCTTATTTTTCGACGCCTTTTATTTTTCAATTCTTTTCTTTTTCGACCTTTTTCGACGCGCTCTTTTTCTTTCTTATTTCTCGCTATTCTAGTTTTAGGACATAGATTTTTTTTTTCCTACTTCTTATCTAAATTTCTTAAAATTATGAAAATTTATTTTAAGTGGTTAAATTGATAGACATCAAAATTTTCTGGTTCGTAGTAATAGTTGGATTTGTACGTGGACCGGGTTATTGGAGCCAAACAGTCCTCAATTATATTGAGACCAAACAAATCCTACCCCTCTGCTGCATCTTTTGGCTATTCGAAACGTGGGCAAAATCAGAAAAGTCTATTAATTGGATAACTTATATAATTTTTTCTTTCCTTTTAAAAACTAATAGGATATTCAGTGAATGCACCGAGCAAGACGTTCACCACCTTTTGTACGTTCACCACCTGTAACTCGATCAAGACATCTAGCTAATATTACCGCCGTTGATTTTTCTTTAGAATCGTCATCCAGTCTACCAAGTACTCCAATTCAAATTTCCGATAATCCATTTTTTGAACCCAACTTCACAATTGAGAATCCGGAGAATATTCAGGGACAATTCGTAGATCCTGAACCATTAATTTTTCCTCCGGAACCACCAATCATTCAAACAGAGATTGTTGAGGAACGAACCATTAAATCAGAATCCTCTAGTGATTCCGATTCAACAAATTCAATTATGGAGAATCTGGAACCTTTAAGTATGGAAGACCGAATGAGAGCTAAACGCACTGGCCAAGGTCACGCAATTACTCATCCAGACATTAATGCGCCAGATTATGAAATCAAAGGAAAAATTCTACACATGGTGACTAATCAATGCCAATTTAGTGGTGCGCCGAAGGAAGATCCAAATGAACATCTTCGTACCTTTAATAGGATCTGCACTCTTTTTAAAATCCGAGAAGTGGAGGATGAACAAATATATCTCATGTTATTTCCCTGGACTTTAAAGGGAGAAGCCAAAGATTGGTTGGAATCATTACCTGAAGGGGCGATTCATACATGGGACGTTTTAGTTGAAAAATTTCTTAAACAATTCTTTCAGGCATCTAAAGCCATAAGACATCAAGGAGAAATTGTTACGTTCACACAGAAGCCGAATGAAACTCTATATGAGGCGTGGACAAGATTTGGAAAGTTATTAAGAGGATGTCCGCAACATGGTTTAGACACCTGTCAAATAGTACAAATATTCTACCAAGGATGCGACATCACTACAAGGAAAGACATCGATATAGCAGCTGGTGGTTCTATTATGAAGAAAACCGAAACTGATGCTTACAAAATTATTGATAACACTGCTTCCCACTCACATGAGTGGCACCAAGAAAAAGATATCGTTAGATCATCTAAAGCAGCTAGAGCCGATTCTAGCCATGACTTAGATTCCATTTTCGTAAAGATAGATGCTGTCGAGAGACGAATGGAAAAGATGACTAAAGATATCCACTCAATACGAATTAGTTGTGAGCAGTGTGGAGGACCACATTTGACAAAAGATTGTCTCAGTATTGAATTAACAATGGAACAAAGAGAGAATGTTTCATATCTAAACCAAAGACCTGGAATAATTATCAGAATAATTATCAACCGCCAAGACCGATCTACAATCAAAACCAGAATTATAACCGAAATATTCCATACAACAACCAACAAGGTCCTAGCAATCAACAAGTATCCAACAATACTTACAACCAGCAAAGACCTAATTTTCAAAACAAACCACCACAAACCGATGATAAAAAGCCGAATTTAGAAGATATGATGACGAAGCTAGTTGAAACTCAAATGCAGTTTTTCACATCTCAAAAACAAACTAATGAACAAAATGCTCAAGCATTTAGAAATCAACAAGCTTCTACTCAAAACTTGGAACAAGAAGTAAGTAACCTAGCAAGGTTAATAGGTGAAAGAAAACCAGGAAGTTTACCTAGTGATACAAATGCAAACCCCCTGAATGAAACAGCTAAAGCCATTACCACAAGAAGTGGTACAACACTTAAACCACTTGAAATACCTGTAACTTCTGATGAAGCTATTCCTACTCCACAAGAACCACAACCTGATCAAGATAAGGAAAAAGAACCGGTAGTTGAAAAGGTTAATGAAGATAACACAGTTAAGGCTAAACCTTATGTTAAACCATACCAACCACCACTTCCTTACCTGAGTAAAATGAAGAAAGAGAAACTTGAAGCCGAGCAATCCAAAGTCTTGGATATGTTTAAACAGATAAATGTAAATCTTCCTTTCATTGATGTGATTTCAGGAATGCCTAGATATGCTAAATTCTTGAAAGACCTAATCTTGGTTCCTTGAGGGATAATGCTATGAAATATATGTTCGTTAAAGCTAAGGGTATATAAAATAGCTTATATTTTACAAGGAAATACTATTAAATACGATACAATTTTACTCAAGATATTTATTTATTTATTGAATGGATATACTTAAACCTTGCTACAACACTTATAGGCAGTGTACCTAATCGTACAGTAGTGTAGTTTTTAGTAAGTCCGGTTCGTTCCACAGGGAAAATCTTTTAATCAAAGCTTAACGCTATATTAGTTTTATATTATAAAAATACAAATATATATAAGTAATATTATTATTATAAAGGGGGGTTTTTACCGTTTAATGACCGGTTTGTCGATTTTAAAACTTTAGTCGCAGTTAAAACAAAATGTAAAATATTTTTTAAATAAAAGACTTAATTTAAAGCGTAAAGTAAATAACGATAATGAAATTGCGATAAATAAAAGTGCGATAAAATAAACTTGCGATAATTAAAAAGTACGATAATTAAAAGTGCAATTAAATACAATAAAAATAAATAAAAGTGCTATAATTAGAAGTGCAATTAAATATAAAATAAAGGAAATTAAATATGAAATAAAAGAATTATGCTTATTTAAACTTCCGTAATCATGATGTTTGACGTGTTGATTTTAGTTTTATGCCCATGGGTTAATTGTCCTTTGTCCTGGATTATTTAATATGTCCGTCTGGTTTTTGTCCATAACAGTCCATCAGTCATAAATATAAAGTGCGAGTGTCCTCGTCAAATTATCCTTATACCCGAAGTTAAATATTCCAACTAATTAGGGACTTAAACTGTAACAAGATTTTAATACTTTGTTTAATAATTACACCAGGATGTCGACTGAATGTAACCCAATGTTTTAATACTTTGTTATCAATTATGCCAAGTATCCTTGTACATAATTTCACCCCTGTTTTAATAATTCTAGTGGCTATTAATCCATTCCCGTGTCCGGTTAAATGAACGATTATTCGTACATATAAATACCCCGCCCATCGTGTCCGATCGAGTGTATATGGTTATTTATAGGGACGTTCAATTGTAAATCTTTATATTAAAATTAACAAACTATGATTTAGTTAAACAAATATAAAGCCCATTAATAGCCCATAGTCTAATTTCCACAAGTGTCGTTCTTTTGTCCAAACCTCAATTATGGTACAAAGCCCAATTACCCAATTTTAATAATTAGCCCAACATCATGATTACTTCGGATTAAATAAGCATAATAATAACTTAGCTACGAGACATTAAATTAAAAAGGTTGAACATAACTTACAATGATTAAAAATAGCGTAGCGTTACACGGACAAAATTTTGACTTACACCCTTACAACATTCGCTAACATACCCTTATTATTAGAATTAAAATTAAAATTAAAATATAAATATAAATATATACTACGTATGAATGAGGAGAAGAAAAATATGTGTTTTGATGTTCACCAAGCTGCGAATTTTATAGGCATGTGGGCTGGAAAAGTGGCTCATGCGATCGCATGAGCTTTACCCTTCAAGGCCATGCGATCACATGGCCAGCTGGAGAGGCTCACATGCCTTTGTTTTTTTTTGCCGACGGTTTTTAATAATATAATATATAATATATAAATAATTATAAGAATTATTTAAATATTATATTATATTTATGTTCATAGTTGACTTGTAATTTTTAGTCCGTTGCGTCATGCGTTGAGAGTTGACTCTGGTCCCGGTTCCGGATTTTCGAACGTCCTTGCGAATAATTTAATATCTTGTACTTTGCGTTTTGAATCTTGTACTCTTATAATTTTGAGACGTTTCTTATCAATAATTGGAACCTTATTGATTGTATTTTGTACTTTTGAGCTTTTTGGTCGTTTGCGTCTTCAATTCGTCGAATCTGTCTTTTGTCTTCACCTTTTATTATTTAAACGAATATCACTTGTAAATAGAACAATTGCAACTAAAAGCTTGTCTTTCTTGAGGGATAATGCTATGAAATATATGTTCATTTTTAGCATTATCAAATATTCCCACACTTGAGCATTGCTTGTCCTCAAGCAATATAGTCTTGAAATACTAGAATCACTTCTTTATTCTTCACACTTTGTACATCAGTGATTTCAATACGGCGGTATAAACAATGGTAGTAACGTTTTGGTTTACAGTCCCACATGAATATAAAAGTTTAGATCCTTTAAGAAATTGGATCTTTATGAAAATATTTGATCTTTTTGAAAATTCAATCTAGCTTTTACCCTAGATAAGTTTTCCTGAATAACCCTTCACCGGTGTTTGCAAAATATTTTTGTGGGTTTGGTGTGTTTCAGATTTGAAAATTTTAGCTCAAAACTTATGGTTTTGTGTCACCCACTTGCTAACCTTGTATTAGGAAAGCAACACGTCTAGTATACTTGCTCCGAATATTACCTTTCGATAAACTACCTTCCGGTTGTAAAGGAAAGCGTTGAACAAGCAACTGTTAAGGCAATGTCCCCTGACATGCTTTTAATTATGGTCTATAACGTGTCGGACGCAATTACTATTCTTGGTAGGAGCAATAGTAAAGCTCACCCTTTTGATTTGTCGGTCTGGCACAAGGTCCTGTCTTCGACCATGCTATGCAACCACCGTTCTTACAGTTGACACCCGATTTGGTTCAGGTGACCTAATGAATTCCAGGTGAATTCCTAGGATTTTACGTTCAATGGTAATGAACGCATTGAAAATGGATTTTCAGAAAACAAATCGGTTTGTAATATGATCAAAATATTTTCTCGTTCAAGCTCGAGTTTAGATATCATTGAATTCCATGAGTTTGAATTCTCAATCTTTAAGGTCAATCTCTAGGATTGAGTAATATCAGTCTTAAAAGCTTATTTTTGATCTTTAAAGGAGATTATCCTTTCTGGGGATCTGATTTATAAGTCTTATCAAGCTAATTTGCACGGTGCCCCCCATTGTACGAGATAAATCCTTCTCATGGTTAGGATAAATTTGACCACTTGGCGACCCTGTTTTATGCTGAGGTCCGTAGATTTCCTGCTGATTTTAGAGATGACTTTTCTAGATTTTTCATCAACCTACAGCTGGTCTGGACGACAACTTCATGACCTAAATCAAGAAGCGCGTTTCTTTTTCAGAAGACTTTACTTCCTTTAAATGATGGAATTGATTCATCGTGTAGATCCATCTTTCTTTCAAATATATTACAGTAAATCGGGTAAAACTGTTTAGTTTAGTCCAAAGCAAAAGTATCTTCAATTATTTGTTACAGAAATATGTGATATATGTTTAAGATAACTTGGTAATTTTTCCCACACTTGGCTTTTATTTTCTTTTTTATTGTCCTCTATTTCATTTTAAATGAATTTTAACATTTTGGTTTGTTTCTCAATTTATGTCCTTTCTGAGGTAACAATAATTTCGGTGTTAACACCTAGTTTTATCGTTCATAAATATGTATAAGCATGATTTTGAGTTCATTTAATTGAAAATTTTGAAAATTTTTACTAGAATTGGGTAGTCAGTATATAAGACTAGGGCTGTTCTTTATCAGAGAGCACTAGATTCTAATACAACTACTACTTTACTAGTATTTCTAATGATAGCCAAGTGTATAAAGTAAAAATTTTAAAATCCGAAAGAATTTAACCCCTTCCCACACTTAAGATCTTGCAATGCCCTCATTTGCAAGAAATCAGTAACAATTTAAATTATTGAGGGTTATTAGCGTAGAAAAATGATTAAATTTTACCAAAGTTTCCAAAGATATTGGCGTTTGTTTGCTGAATGATAAATGGTGCATATCATTTGTTCATTCCATCTGTTGTTACATCACATTTATTTGTCATCTTGTCGTCAAAATTAGTAGCTTTTGCTGAACTTAATGCCAGTCTTTGAAAATGCGCTGTTTTATCCTGTTTTGTACAATTTACAATATACATACATACAAATATAAACATGCATGGCAATTTGAAATGGGACTTAATATCCCACTTTCAAATCCTAAATGTGAAATATTAGTACACAATAATAATAAAAATGATAAAGATTACATAAGTATATTCAATAACATAAGTTTAAACATGAATAAGTAAAAAGATAAAAACATAAAAATCATATAAATAACCAAATGGAACCAAATCAGTCTGGATAGGGGTTCCAGTTCATCTCATCAGGTGGGTTCCATTGTTGGTTATAGGTGTTCTGATAGGCTTGGTTATAGTCATACCAGTTAAAGGGTGGTCGAATATCGGGGCTGTGTGGCGGAAAATGAGCAGGTCGAGAAGGTACATAGTTATTTGGTACCTGATATGATAGCTGGCTCATGATTTGGTGCTGATGAACTACCCAGCTATCGTGTTGGCGTCGCCTATAATACTCGTATACTCGCTCGGAGTTCCACTGCTCGTACATACTATGTCTGGCCGCGTTCGTCATTGCTTCCTCATCTATACGAACGTGGACGTCAAGAATAGCATCTCGAAAGACATCCCTAATGTCTTTCGCCTCCTCCATTTCCTCGTCTGAGCCTCTCTCTACCTGAGGATGAGATCCCTCATAGGGTACTGCCTGGTTACGTCTACTTTTTAATACCTTAGCACCCACATAAACTTTCAATCCTAAGGGCTTAATGATAATGCTAAAAACGAACATATATTTCATAGCATTATTCCTCAAGAAAGACAAGCTTTTAGTTGCAATTGTTCTATTTACAAGTGATATTCGTTTAAATAATAAAAGGTGAAGACAAAAGACAGATTCGACGAATTGAAGACGCAAACGACCAAAAAGCTCAAAAGTACAAAAGACAATCAAAAAGGTTCCAATTATTGATAAGAAACGTCTCGAAATTACAAGAGTACAAGATTCAAAACGCAAAGTACAAAATATAAAATTGTACGCAAGGACGTTCGAAAATCCGGAACCGGGACCAGAGTCAACTCTTAACGCTCGACGCAACGGACTAAAAATTACAAGTTAACTATGTATATAAATATAATATAATATATAATTAATTATATTAATTATATATATATTATATATATATTATAAAACCGTCGGCAGAGAAAGACTCCAAGGGTGTGAGCTGTAAATTCATTCTCCGCGACTCGCGGAGTTTGAAGAGGATTTTGCCGCGAGTCACGGAGCCCCAAAAATCGAAAATCCCTATAAAGCCAACCGAATTCTGATCACAATTCATATTCTATTTCTCTTTTCTCTCATATATACGTAAAATATATATATATATAATTTATATTTTAATTTTAATTATAATTCTAATAATAAGGGTTTGTTAGCGAATGTTGTAAGGGTGTAAGTCGAAATTCTGTCCGTGTAACGCTACGCTATTTTTAATCATTGTAAGTTATGTTCAACCTTTTTATATTAATGTCTCGTAGCTAAGTTATTATTATGCTTATTTAAAACGAAGTAATCATGATGTTGGGCTAATTACTAAAATTGGGTAATTGGGCTTTGTACCATAATTGGGGTTTGGACAAAAGAACGACACTTGTGGAAATTAGATTATGAGCTATTAATGGGCTTTATATTTGTTTAACTAAATGATAGTTTGTTAATGTTAATATAAAGATTTACAATTGGGCGTCCCTATAAATTACCATATACACTCGATCGGACACGATGGGCGGGGTATTTATATGTACGAATAATCGTTCATTTAACCGGACACGGGAATGGATTAATAGCCACTAGAATAATTAAAACAGGGGTGAAATTACATTCAAGGGTAATTGGTGTAATTGTTAACAAAGTAGTAAAACCTTGGTTTACACGCAGTCGATAACCTGGTGTATTCATTAAACAAAGTATTAAAACCTTGTTACAATTCGAATCCCCAATTAGTTGGAATATTTAACTTCGGGTATAAGAATAATTTGATGAGGACACTCGCACTTTATATTTATGACTGATGGACTGTTATGGACAAAAACCAGACAGACAGATTAAATAATCCAGGACAAAGGACAATTAACCCATGGGCATAAAACTAAAATCAACACGTCAAACATCATGATTACGGAAGTTTAAATAAGCATAATTCTTTTATTTCATATTTAATTTCCTTTATTTTATATTTAATTGCACTTCTAATTATCGCACTTTTATTTATTGTTATTTAATCGCACTTTTAATTATCGTACTTTTTAATTATCGCAATTTTATTTTATCGCACTTTTATTATTCGCAATTTCATTATCGTTATTTACTTTACGCTTTAATTTAAGTCTTGTATTTATTTTATATTTTACATTAGGTTTTAACTGCGACTAAAGTCTTAAAATCGACAAACCGGTCATTAAACGGTAAAAACCCCCCTTTATAATAATAATATTACTTATATATATATTTGTATTTTTATAAAAGTAAACTAATATAGCGTTGAGCTTTGTTTAAAGATTTCCCTGTGGAACGAACCGGACTTACTAAAAACTACACTACTGTACGATTAGGTACACTGCCTATAAGTGTTGTAGCAAGGTTTAAGTATATCCATTCTATAAATAAATAAATATCTTGTGTAAAATTGTATCGTATTTAATAGTGTTTTCTGCTAAAATTAATAACTATTTTATATACACCTCGCATAACATCACTTAACCTGTTCTCTACAAAGCTGTAATGGACCCTCTTGGTTCCTATCAACACCTAAATACTCTCCAATGAGAGTAAAAAAAATACCTCCTCCTATTATACTCCCGTCCTTCATTCCCTCTACCATTTTAGATAAATAAAAAGCAACACAGTAAGGGATATAACTAAGAAATCTACTATCTTATGAATGGGATAGATCATATAACTAAGAAATCTATTCCACAGGTATGTCTGTACAGTTTTTATTTTTATTTTTATTTTTAACCTTTTGATAATAAACGCTAATTTGTTCGCTAAAAAGTATTAAATTGGTATTGAATAAAATTAGGTTTGGCGACCGAAATTATTGATATCATTCAAAAATTTATTACATCACTGCAAAATTTAACGTTTATTCTTAAGGTATAAATATCTTTAAACAATCAACCCAAAATATTTCAAAAATTCGTCATGAGTTAAATTAGGTCTTGGAACCGAAATTACTTTACCGAAAAGAGGGGCGCATATTTTTGATAATATTTGATTGATTAAAGTGGGATAAAAAGACAAAAAGATTTTTAATTTTATTTTTACCATGTTTTTAATCTTAATATTTAAATCTTAAATTAATATTGTAAACTTTGTAAAAACAATATATTTAAAATTGTAAATATTTGAAAAATTAATATAAGTTTGGTGTGAATTTATAATATGAATTTTTAAAAATTAAGTTTGGTGTGAAGAATTGTTATGTAGTATAGAGTTGAATGATCGGGTATCTAGTTTAACCGATCGTTCTTTTATTAGATTTTTGTTAGGCGGTTCGATGCGCCACATGTCTTTACTGGACATGGCTCAGGCTTTACGTATATATACGCCTGAGGAGTTAGCGTCTGCCGATTGTAGAGGATTGATACTAAACGGTAGAAAGATAGATGAGAATTTTGATACACACGGTGTGTGGAGTCAAATGACAAGCCATCACCGTTTCAAAGGGGGAAATTACTCTTATTTGGATATAGATAGAGCCGAATTAAGAGTGATACATAGGTTTTTAGCTAATTCGATTACACAAAGGGGTAAGAACAAAGAAAAAGTAAATGAACAGGATTTGTTTTACCATATGTGTATTCGAGACCCACAAAGCGCTGTAAGTATACCATATTGTGTGGGTTATTATTTATCAGCTATGGTTCGGGGGATGCGACCACATAGCATAATAGGAGGTGGTATTTTTATTACTTTGATTGGTGAATATCTCGGTGTGGATATAAGTCGGGGGGGATTATTAGTAGAAGAACCAGAACCCCGCGATACTATAGGTTTAAATGTATACCATGGTGCGAAAGTTTTGAAGAGGCGAAATAACGCCGCAGTACGATACCATGGTAGACATCCACAGGTGGAGAGAAACCAACAACAAGGTAATGTAGGAGGGGGGAATGAGATGCAAGAAATGCATAGGTTTATAGCTTCTCAGGAATACGAAAATGCTAGACAGAGAGCATTTGAAGATTGGCAAGTTCATCAGAACCAGATCATAGCTCATTGCCAACATATAGGTAGAAACTATATTCCTACACCGAAACCCATCTTCCCTCCTTGGTCTATAGAGATGCAGCCACCATATCCTACGTATGACCCTGCCGAAGCATTCTATAGCACTTATGGTTATGCCTGGAACCCCTATTGGTACCAATATCATCCTTAGTTTACTTATTATTATTTTTTTTGTAATTTGTAATTATTAATATGTTTAATACTTTTGTTAATATTGTAATCATTTTTATAATTATCTAACTTTTATTCTTAGATTTTAATAATTTTTGAATGTGGGGTAATATACCAAACTTCAAAAATATGTATATATGTTTGCAGTTTATCTTATGTACACAACAGGGTAAAACAACGCATTTTCAAAGACTGGCATTAAGTTCAGCAAAAGCAACTAATTTTGACGACAAGATGCAAAATATATGTAAAATAACAACAAGACGGAATGAACAAATGATGTGCACCATTTATCATTCAGCAAACAAACGCCAATATATTTGGAAACTTTGGTAAAAATTTAATCATTTTCACACAAATCACCCTCAATAATTTAAATTGTTACTGATTTCTTGCAAATGAGGGCATTGCAAGATCTTAAGTGTGGGAATGGGTTAAATTCTTTCGGATTTTAACACTTGGTTACCATTAAAAATACTAGTAAAGCAGTAGTTGTATTAGAATCTAGTGCTCTCTGATAAAAAAGAACAGCCCTAGTCTTATATACTGACTACCCAATTCTAGTAAAATTTTTCAAAATTTTCAATTAAAAGAATTCAAAATCATGTTTATACATATTTATGAACGATAAAACTAGGTTTTAACACTGAAATTATTGTTACCTCGGAAAGGACATAAATTAAGAAACAAACTAAAATGTTAAAATTCATTTAAAATGGAATAGAGGACGATAAAAAGGAAAATAAAAGCCAAGTGTGGGAAAATTTACCAAGTTATCTTAAACATATGTCACATATATCTGTAACAAATAACTGAAAATACTTTTGCTTTGGACTAAACTAAACTGTTTTACCCGATGAAAGAAAAGAAGAGATGGATCTACACGATGAATCAATTCCATCATTAAAAGGAAGTAAAGTCTTCCGAAAAAGACACGCGCTTCTTGATTTAGGTCATGAAGTTGTCGTTCAGACCAGCTGTAGGTTGACGAAAAATCTAGAAAAGTCATCACTAAAATCAGCAGGAAATCCATGGACCTCAGCATTAAACAGGGTCGCCAAGTGGTCAGATTTATCCTAACCATGAGAAGGATTTATCTCGTACAATGGGGGGGCACCATGCAAATTAGCTTGATAAGACTAATGAATCAGATCCCCAGAAAGGATAATCTCCTTAAAGATTAAAAATCAGCTTTTAAGACTGATATTACTCAATCCTAGAGATTGACCTTAAAGATTGAGAATTACAAACTCATGGAATTCAATGATATCTAAACTCGAGCTTGAACGAGAAAATATTTTGATCAAAATTACAAACCGATTTGTTTTCTGAAAACCCTATTTTCAATGCGTTCATTACCATTGAACGTAAAATCCTAGGAATTCACCTGGAATTCATTAGGTCACCTGAACCAAATCGGGTGTCAACCGTAAGAACGGTGGTTGCATAGTGGTCAAAGACAGGACCTTGTGCCAGACCGAAAAATTATAAGGGTGAGCTTTACTATTGCTCCTACCAAGGATAGTAATTGCGTCCGACACGTTATAGACCATAATCAAAAGCATGTCACGGGACATTGCCTTAACAGTTGCTTGTTCAACGCTTTCCTTTACAACCGGATGGTAGTTTGCCGAAAGGTAATATACGGAACAAGTAAACTGGACGTGTTGCTTTCCTAATACAAGGTTAGCAAGTGGGTGACACAAAACAGAAAGTTTTGAGCTAAAATTTTCAAATCTGAAACCCACCAAACCCACAAAAATATTTTGCAAACACCGGTAAAGGGTTATCCCGGAAAACTTATCTAGGGTAAAAACTAGATTTAATTTTCAAAAGATCAAATGTTTTCATAAAGATCCAATTTCCTTAATGGATCTAAATTTTTATAGTCATGTGGGACTGTAAACCATATCGTTACTACCATTGTTTATATCGCCGTATAGAAATCACTGATGTACAAAGTGTGAAGAATAAAGAAGTGATTCTAGTATTTCAAGACGATATTGCTTGAGGACAAACAACGCTCAAGTGTGGGAATATTTGATAATGCTAAAAACGAACATATATTTCATAGCATTATTCCTCAAGAAAGACAAGCTTTTAGTTGCAATTGTTCTATTTACAAGTGATATTCGTTTAAATAATAAAAGGTGAAGACAAAAGACAGATTCGACGAATTGAAGACGCAAACGACCAAAAAGCTCAAAAGTACAAAAGACAATCAAAAAGGTTCCAATTATTGATAAGAAACGTCTCGAAATTACAAGAGTACAAGATTCAAAACGCAAAGTACAAAATATAAAATTGTACGCAAGGACGTTCGAAAATCCGGAACCGGGACCAGAGTCAACTCTTAACGCTCGACGCAACGGACTAAAAATTACAAGTTAACTATGTATATAAATATAATATAATATATAATTAATTATATTAATTATATATATATTATATATATATTATAAAACCGTCGGCAGAGAAAGACTCCAAGGGTGTGAGCTGTAAATTCATTCTCCGCGACTCGCGGAGTTTGAAGATGATTTTGCCGCGAGTCGCGGAGCCCCAAAAATCGAAAATCCCTATAAAGCCAACCGAATTCTGATCACAATTCATATTCTATTTCTCTCTTCTCTCATATATACGTAAAATATATATATATAATTTATATTTTAATTTTAATTATAATTCTAATAATAAGGGTATGTTAGCGAATGTTGTAAGGGTGTAAGTCGAAATTCTGTCTGTGTAACGCTACGCTATTTTTAATCATTGTAAGTTATGTTCAACCTTTTTATATTAATGTCTCGTAGCTAAGTTATTATTATGCTTATTTAAAATGAAGTAATCATGATGTTGGGCTAATTACTAAAATTGGGTAATTGGGCTTTGTACCATAATTGGGGTTTGGACAAAAGAACGACACTTGTGGAAATTAGATTATGAGCTATTAATGGGCTTTATATTTGTTTAACTAAATGATAGTTTGTTAATGTTAATATAAAGATTTACAATTGGGCGTCCCTATAAATTACCATATACACTCGATCGGACACGATGGGCGGGGTATTTATATGTACGAATAATCGTTCATTTAACCGGACACGGGAATGGATTAATAGCCACTAGAATAATTAAAACAGGGGTGAAATTACATTCAAGGGTAATTGGTGTAATTGTTAACAAAGTAGTAAAACCTTGGTTTACACGCAGTCGATAACCTGGTGTATTCATTAAACAAAGTATTAAAACCTTGTTACAATTCGAATCCCCAATTAGTTGGAATATTTAACTTCGGGTATAAGAATAATTTGATGAGGACACTCGCACTTTATATTTATGACTGATGAACTGTTATGGACAAAAACCAGACAGACAGATTAAATAATCCAGGACAAAGGACAATTAACCCATGGGCATAAAACTAAAATCAACACGTCAAACATCATGATTACGGAAGTTTAAATAAGCATAATTCTTTTATTTCATATTTAATTTCCTTTATTTTATATTTAATTGCACTTCTAATTATCGCACTTTTATTTATTGTTATTTAATCGCACTTTTAATTATCGTACTTTTTAATTATCGCAATTTTATTTTATCGCACTTTTATTATTCGCAATTTCATTATCGTTATTTACTTTACGCTTTAATTTAAGTCTTGTATTTATTTTATATTTTACATTAGGTTTTAACTGCGACTAAAGTCTTAAAATCGACAAACCGGTCATTAAACGGTAAAAACCCCCCTTTATAATAATAATATTACTTATATATATATTTGTATTTTTATAAAAGTAAACTAATATAGCGTTGAGCTTTGTTTAAAGATTTCCCTGTGGAACGAACCGGACTTACTAAAAACTACACTACTGTACGATTAGGTACACTGCCTATAAGTGTTGTAGCAAGGTTTAAGTATATCCATTCTATAAATAAATAAATATCTTGTGTAAAATTGTATCGTATTTAATAGTGTTTTCTGCTAAAATTAATAACTATTTTATATACACCTCGCATAACATCACTTAACCTGTTCTCTACAAAGCTGTAATGGACCCCCTTGGTTCCTATCAACACCTAAATACTCTCCAATGAGAGTAAAAAAAATACCTCCTCCTATTATACTCCCGTCCTGCATTCCCTCTACCATTTTAGATAAATAAAAAGCAACACAGTAAGGGATATAACTAAGAAATCTACTATCTTATGAATGGGATAGATCATATAACTAAGAAATCTATTCTACAGGTATGTCTGTACAGTTTTTATTTTTATTTTTATTTTTAACCTTTTGATAATAAACGCTAATTTGTTCGCTAAAAAGTATTAAATTGGTATTGAATAAAATTAGGTTTGGCGACCGAAATTATTGATATCATTCAAAAATTTATTACATCACTGCGAAATTTAACGTTTATTCTTAAGGTATAAATATCTTTAAACAATCAACCCAAAATATTTCAAAAATTCGTCATGAGTTAAATTAGGTCTTGGAACCGAAATTACTTTACCGAAAAGAGGGGCGCATATTTTTGATAATATTTGATTGATTAAAGTGGGATAAAAAGACAAAAAGATTTTTAATTTTATTTTTACCATGTTTTTAATCTTAATATTTAAATCTTAAATTAATATTGTAAACTTTGTAAAAACAATATATTTAAAATTGTAAATATTTGAAAAATTAATATAAGTTTGGTGTGAATTTATAATATGAATTTTTAAAAATTAAGTTTGGTGTGAAGAATTGTTATGTAGTATAGAGTTGAATGATCGGGTATCTAGTTTAACCGATCGTTCTTTTATTAGATTTTTGTTAGGCGGTTCGATGCGCCACATGTCTTTACTGGACATGGCTCAGGCTTTACGTATATATACGCCTGAGGAGTTAGCGTCTGCCGATTGTAGAGGATTGATACTAAACGGTAGAAAGATAGATGAGAATTTTGATACACACGGTGTGTGGAGTCAAATGACAAGCCATCACCGTTTCAAAGGGGGAAATTACTCTTATTTGGATATAGATAGAGCCGAATTAAGAGTGATACATAGGTTTTTAGCTAATTCGATTACACAAAGGGGTAAGAACAAAGAAAAAGTAAATGAACAGGATTTGTTTTACCATATGTGTATTCGAGACCCACAAAGCGCTGTAAGTATACCATATTGTGTGGGTTATTATTTATCAGCTATGGTTCGGGGGATGCGACCACATAGCATAATAGGAGGTGGTATTTTTATTACTTTGATTGGTGAATATCTCGGTGTGGATATAAGTCGGGGGGGATTATTAGTAGAAGAACCAGAACCCCGCGATACTATAGGTTTAAATGTATACCATGGTGCGAAAGTTTTGAAGAGGCGAAATAACGCCGCAGTACGATACCATGGTAGACATCCACAGGTGGAGAGAAACCAACAACAAGGTAATGTAGGAGGGGGGAATGAGATGCAAGAAATGCATAGGTTTATAGCTTCTCAGGAATACGAAAATGCTAGACAGAGAGCATTTGAAGATTGGCAAGTTCATCAGAACCAGATCATAGCTCATTGCCAACATATAGGTAGAAACTATATTCCTACACCGAAACCCATCTTCCCTCCTTGGTCTATAGAGATGCAGCCACCATATCCTACGTATGACCCTGCCGAAGCATTCTATAGCACTTATGGTTATGCCTGGAACCCCTATTGGTACCAATATCATCCTTAGTTTACTTATTATTATTTTTTTTGTAATTTGTAATTATTAATATGTTTAATACTTTTGTTAATATTGTAATCATTTTTATAATTATCTAACTTTTATTCTTAGATTTTAATAATTTTTGAATGTGGGGTAATATACCAAACTTCAAAAATATGTATATATGTTTGCAGTTTATCTTATGTACACAACAGGGTAAAACAACGCATTTTCAAAGACTGGCATTAAGTTCAGCAAAAGCAACTAATTTTGACGACAAGATGCAAAATATATGTAAAATAACAACAAGACGGAATGAACAAATGATGTGCACCATTTATCATTCAGCAAACAAACGCCAATATATTTGGAAACTTTGGTAAAAATTTAATCATTTTCACACAAATCACCCTCAATAATTTAAATTGTTACTGATTTCTTGCAAATGAGGGCATTGCAAGATCTTAAGTGTGGGAAGGGGTTAAATTCTTTCGGATTTTAACACTTGGTTACCATTAAAAATACTAGTAAAGCAGTAGTTGTATTAGAATCTAGTGCTCTCTGATAAAAAAGAACAGCCCTAGTCTTATATACTGACTACCCAATTCTAGTAAAATTTTTCAAAATTTTCAATTAAAAGAATTCAAAATCATGTTTATACATATTTATGAACGATAAAACTAGGTTTTAACACTGAAATTATTGTTACCTCGGAAAGGACATAAATTAAGAAACAAACTAAAATGTTAAAATTCATTTAAAATGGAATAGAGGACGATAAAAAGGAAAATAAAAGCCAAGTGTGGGAAAATTTACCAAGTTATCTTAAACATATGTCACATATATCTGTAACAAATAACTGAAAATACTTTTGCTTTGGACTAAACTAAACTGTTTTACCCGATGAAAGAAAAGAAGAGATGGATCTACACGATGAATCAATTCCATCATTAAAAGGAAGTAAAGTCTTCCGAAAAAGACACGCGCTTCTTGATTTAGGTCATGAAGTTGTCGTTCAGACCAGCTGTAGGTTGACGAAAAATCTAGAAAAGTCATCACTAAAATCAGCAGGAAATCCATGGACCTCAGCATTAAACAGGGTCGCCAAGTAGTCAGATTTATCCTAACCATGAGAAGGATTTATCTCGTACAATGGGGGGGCACCATGCAAATTAGCTTGATAAGACTAATGAATCAGATCCCCAGAAAGGATAATCTCCTTAAAGATTAAAAATCAGCTTTTAAGACTGATATTACTCAATCCTAGAGATTGACCTTAAAGATTGAGAATTACAAACTCATGGAATTCAATGATATCTAAACTCGAGCTTGAACGAGAAAATATTTTGATCAAAATTACAAACCGATTTGTTTTCTGAAAACCCTATTTTCAATGCGTTCATTACCATTGAACGTAAAATCCTAGGAATTCACCTGGAATTCATTAGGTCACCTGAACCAAATCGGGTGTCAACCGTAAGAACGGTGGTTGCATAGTGGTCAAAGACAGGACCTTGTGCCAGACCGAAAAATTATAAGGGTGAGCTTTACTATTGCTCCTACCAAGGATAGTAATTGCGTCTGACACGTTATAGACCATAATCAAAAGCATGTCACGGGACATTGCCTTAACAGTTGCTTGTTCAACGCTTTCCTTTACAACCGGATGGTAGTTTGCCGAAAGGTAATATACGGAACAAGTAAACTGGACGTGTTGCTTTCCTAATACAAGGTTAGCAAGTGGGTGACACAAAACAGAAAGTTTTGAGCTAAAATTTTCAAATCTGAAACCCACCAAACCCACAAAAATATTTTGCAAACACCGGTAATGGGTTATCCCGGAAAACTTATCTAGGGTAAAAACTAGATTTAATTTTCAAAAGATCAAATGTTTTCATAAAGATCCAATTTCCTTAATGGATCTAAATTTTTATAGTCATGTGGGACTGTAAACCATATCGTTACTACCATTGTTTATACCGCCGTATAGAAATCACTGATGTACAAAGTGTGAAGAATAAAGAAGTGATTCTAGTATTTCAAGACGATATTGCTTGAGGACAAGCAACGCTCAAGTGTGGGAATATTTGATAATGCTAAAAACGAACATATATTTCATAGCATTATTCCTCAAGAAAGACAAGCTTTTAGTTGCAATTGTTCTATTTACAAGTGATATTCGTTTAAATAATAAAAGGTGAAGACAAAAGACAGATTCGACGAATTGAAGACGCAAACGACCAAAAAGCTCAAAAGTACAAAAGACAATCAAAAAGGTTCCAATTATTGATAAGAAACGTCTCGAAATTACAAGAGTACAAGATTCAAAACGCAAAGTACAAAATATAAAATTGTACGCAAGGACGTTCGAAAATCCGGAACCGGGACCAGAGTCAACTCTTAACGCTCGACGCAACGGACTAAAAATTACAAGTTAACTATGTATATAAATATAATATAATATATAATTAATTATATTAATTATATATATATTATATATATATTATAAAACCGTCGGCAGAGAAAGACTCCAAGGGTGTGAGCTGTAAATTCATTCTCCGCGACTCGCGGAGTTTGAAGAGGATTTTGCCGCGAGTCGCGGAGCCCCAAAAATCGAAAATCCCTATAAAGCCAACCGAATTCTGATCACAATTCATATTCTATTTCTCTCTTCTCTCATATATACGTAAAATATATATATATATATAATTTATATTTTAATTTTAATTATAATTCTAATAATAAGGGTATGTTAGCGAATGTTGTAAGGGTGTAAGTCGAAATTCTGTCCGTGTAACGCTACGCTATTTTTAATCATTGTAAGTTATGTTCAACCTTTTTATATTAATGTCTCGTAGCTAAGTTATTATTATGCTTATTTAAAATGAAGTAATCATGATGTTGGGCTAATTACTAAAATTGGGTAATTGGGCTTTGTACCATAATTGGGGTTTGGACAAAAGAACGACACTTGTGGAAATTAGATTATGAGCTATTAATGGGCTTTATATTTGTTTAACTAAATGATAGTTTGTTAATGTTAATATAAAGATTTACAATTGGGCGTCCCTATAAATTACCATATACACTCGATCGGACACGATGGGCGGGGTATTTATATGTACGAATAATCGTTCATTTAACCGGACACGGGAATGGATTAATAGCCACTAGAATAATTAAAACAGGGGTGAAATTACATTCAAGGGTAATTGGTGTAATTGTTAACAAAGTAGTAAAACCTTGGTTTACACGCAGTCGATAACCTGGTGTATTCATTAAACAAAGTATTAAAACCTTGTTACAATTCGAATCCCCAATTAGTTGGAATATTTAACTTCGGGTATAAGAATAATTTGATGAGGACACTCGCACTTTATATTTATGACTGATGGACTGTTATGGACAAAAACCAGACAGACAGATTAAATAATCCAGGACAAAGGACAATTAACCCATGGGCATAAAACTAAAATCAACACGTCAAACATCATGATTATGGAAGTTTAAATAAGCATAATTCTTTTATTTCATATTTAATTTCCTTTATTTTATATTTAATTGCACTTCTAATTATCGCACTTTTATTTATTGTTATTTAATCGCACTTTTAATTATCGTACTTTTTAATTATCGCAATTTTATTTTATCGCACTTTTATTATTCGCAATTTCATTATCGTTATTTACTTTACGCTTTAATTTAAGTCTTGTATTTATTTTATATTTTACATTAGGTTTTAACTGCGACTAAAGTCTTAAAATCGACAAACCGGTCATTAAACGGTAAAAACCCCCCTTTATAATAATAATATTACTTATATATATATTTGTATTTTTATAAAAGTAAACTAATATAGCGTTGAGCTTTGTTTAAAGATTTCCCTGTGGAACGAACCGGACTTACTAAAAACTACACTACTGTACGATTAGGTACACTGCCTATAAGTGTTGTAGCAAGGTTTAAGTATATCCATTCTATAAATAAATAAATATCTTGTGTAAAATTGTATCGTATTTAATAGTGTTTTCTGCTAAAATTAATAACTATTTTATATACACCTCTCATAACATCAAGTATTTTTGGCGCCGCTGCCGGGGAACACTCTTAAACGCCGGAAGCGCAACGCTAATATAACATAAAAAATATATATATATATAAATCTAGTTTTAATCATTTTATTTATTAAAATTATAAAGTAATTCTATTTTTATTTAAGTTTTAAATATAAGTTTTGTTTATACACATATTTTTTTTTTTTTTTATAAACAGAAAAAAATTAGAAACAGAAAATAAAATAAATAAATAAATAAAGAAAAACGCGTTGAAGAAATAAGCTGTCATCTGAATTTTGGAACCCCGCGAGTCGCGGGGTTTGAAGTTTTAATTACCGCAAGTCGCGGAGGGTACCTGACACACGGACAGAAGCCCTAATTCAGCATTAATTACGGGTTTTAATTAATTATTATTATTATTTAACCCTAATTATTATTATTATTATTATTTATTATTAGTTTTATTTTAAGATTTACTTTTTATTTAATTTGTTTTATTTTGTTTAAATTAGTTTTATTAAATTGTAAAATTAGTAGTTTTATTAAATAAATAATATAAAAATAATATTTTTATAAAAATTGTACTTTTTACAACTTTTTGTATATTTTTATATTTTGTCCCTTTTTAATCATTTTAGCGTAATATTTGTATTTTTAGCTCATATTTAATTTTAAACTTAGTTTTTGCTATAGTTATTTTTACTCCTAGATTTTTAGGCTTTGCCGTAGAATTCCTTAAGTGCTTTTTCTTTAGACTAAGATTTAGGTACTCTAGAATTTTGCGACGCCTTTTTAAGTTTTAGTTTCTTTTTAAGTTATTTCCATTTGGGATTTAGTTTTTCCTGTAAGCTTTGATATTTTTAGACGACTTTTACTATGTACCAATTATCATTCCAATTAGTAATTTCAATTTGCGATTATAATTTTAAGTTAGTTGTAGTAATAAGGTTAGGTTAGTCAAGTATTTTTAAGTTTTTATAAGTTTCTTTTATTTTTCCGTCACCTTTTATTTTTCAACCATTTTTCTTTTTCGACCTTTTTCGACGAACTCTTTTTCTCTCTTATTTCTCGCCATTCTAGTTTTTAGGACTTAGAATTTTTTCTACTTCTTATCTAAATTTCTTAAAATTACGAAAATTTATTTTAAGTGGTTAAATTAATAGACATCAAAATTTTCTGGTTCGTAGTAATAGTTGGATTTGTACGTGGACCGGGTTATTGGAGCCAAACAGTCCTCAATTATATTGAGACCAAACGAATCCTTCCCCTCTGCTGCATCTTTTGGCTATTCGAAACGTGGGCAAAATCAGAAAAGTCTATTGATTGGATAACTTATTATAATTTTTCTTTCCTTTTAAAAACTAATAGGATATTCAGTGAATGCACCGAGCAAGACGTTCATCACCTTTTGTACGTTCACCACCTGTAACTAGATCAAGACATTTAGCAAATATAACCGCCGTTGATTTTTCTTTAGAATCGTCATCCAGTCGACCAAGTACTTCAGTTCAAATTTCCGATAATCCATTTTTTGAACCCAACATCACAATTGAGAATCCGGAAAATATTCAGGAACGGTTCGTAGATCCTGAACCACTAAACCTTCCTCCGGAGCCACCAATCATTCAAACAGAGATTGTTGAGGAACGAACCATTAAATCAGAATCATCTAGTGATACCGATTCAGCAAATTCAATTATGGAGAATCTGGAACCTTTAAGTATGGAAGACCGAATGAGAGCTAAACGCACTGGCCAAGGTCACGCAATTACTCATCCAGACATTAATGCGCCAGATTATGAAATCAAAGGACAAATTCTACACATGGTGACTAATCAATGCCAATTTAGTGGTGCGCCGAAGGAAGATCCAAATGAACATTTACGTACCTTTAATAGGATCTGCACACTATTTAAAATCCGAGAAGTGGAGGATGAACAGATAAATCTCATGTTATTTCCCTGGACTTTAAAGGGAGAAGCCAAAGATTGGTTGGAATCGTTACCTGAAGGGGCGATCGATACATGGGACGTTTTAGTTGACAAATTTCTTAAACAATTCTTTCCTGCATCTAAAGCCGTAAGACTTCAAGCAGAAATTGTTACGTTCACACAGAAACTAAATGAAACTCTATATGAGGCATGGACTAGATATGGAAAGTTATTAAGAGGATGTCCGCAACATGGTTTAGACACCTGTCAAATAGTACAAATATTCTACCAAGGATGCGACATCACTACAAGAAAAGACATAGATATAGCAGCTGGTGGTTCTATTATGAAGAAAACCGAAACTGATGCTTACAAAATTATTGATAACACTGCTTCCCACTCACATGAGTGGCACCAAGAAAAAGATATCATTAGATCATCTAAAGCAGCTAGAGCCGATTCTAGCCATGACTTAGATTCCATTTCCGCAAAGATAGATGCTGTGGAGAGACGAATGGAAAAGATGACTAAGGATATTCACTCAATACGAATTAGTTGTGAGCAGTGTGGAGGACCACATTTGACAAAAGATTGTCTCAGTATTGAATTAACAATGGAACAAAGAGAGAATATTTCATACATAAACCAAAGGCCTGGAAATAATTATCAGAATAATTATCAACCGCCAAGACCGATTTACAATCAAAACCAGAATTATAACCGAAATATTCCATACAACAACCAACAAGGTCCTAGCAATCAACAAGTATCCAATAATACTTATAATCAGCAAAGACCGAATTTTCAAAACAAACCACCACAACAAACCGATGATAAAAAGCCGAATTTAGAAGATATGATGACGAAGCTAGTTGAAACTCAAACGCAGTTTTTCACATCTCAGAAACAAACTAATGAACAAAATGCTCAAGCATTTAGAAATCAACAAGCTTCTATTCAAAATCTGGAACAAGAAGTAAGTAACCTAGCAAGGTTAATAGGTGAAAGAAAACCAGGAAGTCTACCTAGTGATACAAATGCTAACCCCAGGAATGAAACAGCTAAAGCTATTACCACAAGAAGTGGTACAACACTTAAACCACCTGAAATACCTGTAACTTCTGATGAAACTATTCCTACTCCACAAGAACCACAACCTGATCAAGATAAGGAAAAAGAACCGGTAGTTGAAAAGATTAATGAAAATAACACAGTTAAGGATAAACCTTATGTTAAACCATACCAACCACCACTTCCTTACCCGAGTAAAATGAAGAAAGAAAAACTTGAAGCCGAGCAATCCAAATTTTTGGATATGTTTAAACAGATAAATGTAAATCTTCCTTTCATTGATGTGATTTCAGGAATGCCAAGATATGCTAAATTCTTGAAAGATCTAATCTCAAATAGAAAGAAAATGGAAGAACTCTCGGCTGTTACTATGAATGCTAATTGTTCAGCAGTGCTGTTGAATAAGATACCAGAAAAATTATCTGATCCAGGAAGTTTCACAATTCCATGTTTTCTGGGTAGTCTTAGTTCAATAGAAGCATTGGCAGACTTAGGTGCTAGTATAAATCTAATGCAGTATTCACTATACGCTAAACTAGACCTTGGAGAATTGAAACCAACCAGAATAAGCATACAACTAGCCGATAGATCAATAAAATATCCTAGAGGGATAATGGAGAACATGCTAGTTAAAGTTGGTACTTTAGTATTTCCAGTAGATTTTGTTGTTTTGGACATGGAAGAAGATTCTCAAGTTCCTCTCATATTAGGAAGACCATTCTTAAACACGGCTAAAGCAATGATAGACGTGTTCGGTAAGAAATTGACCCTAAGTATAGAGGATGAGAGTGTTACCTTTTCAGTTGATAGAGCAATGCAACAACCACAATCTGCAGATGATACATGTTATTATATTCAAACTATAGATGCACATGCAGAATTATTAGAAGAATTTCCAGAATTACAAGGAACAGGAGAATGTTCTTTAGGAGAAGGTAATGAACCAATTGATGAAGCAGAAATGTTAGCTACACTTATAGCTAATGGATATGAACCAACAACAGAAGAAATTCAAATGCTAAAAGAAGAAGACAGATATCGATATAAATCATCGATAGAAGAACCTCCGAAATTAGAGTTAAAGCCACTTCCAAACCATTTGGAATACGCTTATTTACATGGTGAATCTGAATTACCTGTAATAATATCGTCTTCTCTTACTGAAAATGAGAAATCACAACTCATTTCTGTGTTGAAAGCTCATAAACCAGCCATTGCATGGAAGATTCATGATATTAAAGGAATAAGTCCTTCGTATTGCACACATAAAATCCTTATGGAAGAAGGTCATAAAACGTATGTGCAACGCCAATGAAGACTAAATCCTAATATGCAAGATGTAGTTAAGAAAGAGATTATTAAACTGCTAGATGCAGGTTTGATATATCCAATTTCTGATAGTCCATGGGTAAGCCCAGTTCAATGCGTACCTAAGAAGGGTGGCATGACTGTCATTACAAATGAGAAAAATGAACTTATTCCTACTAGGACTGTAACAGGATGGCGTGTATGTATTGATTATAGAAAATTAAATGACGCCACCAGAAAAGATCACTTTCCCTTACCTTTCATTGATCAAATGTTGGAAAGATTAGCCAGAAATAGTTACTATTGTTTTCTAGATGGATTTTCCGGATATTTTCAAATTCCAATAGCACCCGAAGACCAAGAGAAAACCACATTTACGTGCCCTTATGGTACTTTTGCTTACAAACGCATGCCATTTGGACTTTGTAACGCCCCTGCAACCTTTCAAAGGTGTATGATGGCAATTTTTCACGACATGATAGAAGAATGCATGGAAGTTTTCATGGATGACTTTTCAGTCTTCGGTGATACATTTAAATCATGTCTAGTTAATCTGGAACGAATGCTAATTCGATGCGAAAAATCAAATCTAGTACTTAATTGGGAGAAATGCCATTTCATGGTTAAAGAAGGCATCGTTCTTGGACATAAAATTTCAAAAGAAGGAATTGAAGTGGATAGAGCTAAAGTAGATGTAATTGCTAAACTTCCACATCCCACCAATGTTAGAGGAGTTAGGAGTTTTCTAGGGCATGCCGGTTTTTACCGACGTTTCATAAAAGATTTTTCTAAAATTGCCACTCCTATGAATAAACTCCTAGAAAAGGATGCGCCATTCATCTTTTCAGATGAATGTATCAAATCTTTTAATATTCTTAAAGAGAAACTCACTAATGCGCCGATCATGATAACGCCAAATTGGAATCTACCATTTGAACTAATGTGCGATGCAAGTGATTTTGCAATGGGAGCCGTTATAGGACAAAGGATTGAAAAACGATTTCAACCTATATATTATGCTAGTAAGACATTACAAGGAGCACAAACGAACTATACAACTACTGAAAAAGAACTCCTTGCTATTGTCTTTGCTTTTGACAAATTTCGATCATATCTCGTTCTAGCAAAAACGGTGGTCTATACCGACCATTCTGCTCTTAGATACCTATTTTCAAAACAAGATGCTAAACCAAGATTAATCCGTTGGATCTTACTCTTACAAGAGTTTGATATTGAAATCCGAGATAAAAGAGGAGCAGAAAATCTCGCCGCTGATCATCTTTCTCGTCTTGAAAATCCTGAGTTAGAAGTTCTAAATGAATCGGCCATACAAGACAACTTTCCTGATGAATATCTATTGAAGATAGATTATAAAGAAATCCCATGGTTTGCAGACTATGCAAACTACTTAGTTTGTGGATTCCTTGAAAAAGGATTATCGTACCAAAGACGAAAGAAATTCTTCAGTGATATAAAACACTATTTCTGGGAAGATCCACACCTGTTTAAAAGTTGTCCCGATGGAATAATACGCCGATGTGTATTTGGAGATGAAGCTAGTAAAATTTTAAACCATTGTCACACAGGACCAACAGGAGGGCATTATGGGCCTCAACTAACAGCAAGAAAAGTTTATGAAGCTGGATTCTATTGGCCTACAATTTACAAAGACGCAGACCTTCTTTGCAAATCCTGTGATGCATGTCAAAGGGCCGGAAAAATAAGTCAACGTGATGAAATGCCACAAAATATCATCCAAGTATGTGAAGTATTTGACATTTGGGGTATTGACTTTATGGGTCCATTTCCAAAATCTCATAATAATCTATATATACTCGTAGCCATTGATTATGTATCTAAATGGGCGGAAGCACAAGCTCTCCCAACTAACGATGCACGAGTTGTAGTCAACTTTTTAAAACGTCTTTTTGCAAGGTTTGGAACACCGAAAGCTTTAATAAGTGATCGGGGTACTCATTTCTGTAATAATCAACTTGAGAAAGTTCTTAAAAGATATGGAGTAACTCATAAAATCTCCACCGCATATCATCCACAAACAAGTGGACAAGTTGAAAATACCAACCGAGCTTTAAAACGTATTCTAGAGAAAACCGTAGGATCAAATCCGAAGGAATGGTCCATTAAATTGGAGGATGCACTCTGGGCTTTTAGAACAGCCTACAAAACTCCAATTGAAACCACACCTTTTAGACTTGTTTATGGAAAAGCATGTCATCTTCCAGTAGAAATTGAACACAAAGCATTTTGGGCTTTGAAGACATGTAATCTTGATTTACATGAAGCCGGACGTCTACGATTAAGTCAACTAAATGAATTAGAAGAATTAAGACATGAAGCATACGAAAATTCGTTAATCTATAAAGAAAGAACGAAGAAATGGCATGATAAAAGAATCAGAAGTTTAAAAGAATTTAAAGAAGGAGACAGAGTTCTTCTTTTCAATTCACGATTCAAGTTATTTCCTGGAAAATTGAAATCAAGATGGTCTGGACCATTCATAGTCAAAAGAGTTTTCCCATACGGAACGATAGAATTAATAAATTCAAATGGGATTGAATTTAAAGTTAATGGTCACAGAGTTAAACATTACATACATGGTCCGATGGAATTCGACAACGAAGTTAATCACAATTTCGACACCACAGCTAACTAAGTGTGGGGAGAATCAAGTCTTTAAAGGATAATATGTATTTCTGTTAGAGTTAGATTGTCTGTTTTCGTGTAGTTCTCGAAAATGGAACCCGAATGGTCTTTCCCTAGCAGACCCTAAAGAACTAGTCTTCTCCCCCCATTCTGAATTTTTATTTTTTTTAGGTTTTTATGAAATGAAGACTGCCTGTGAACTAAACCATGGTCTAATGCTACACGCTTTGATCACTAAACGTAATAATGACATACTCCCGAGTGAAATAGTATCAGTAATCAGAGAAAGAATGGACGGAGTTAGAAAAGAATCCAGATGCGAAGATAATAAGTTACAATTTGGTAAAGGAAAATCAAAATCCGCAGCGAAAAGAAGAGCACGACACCTAGAACGATGTCACAAATGCGGAAAATGGTCACATGGAGGTAAATGTTCAAATAATCAAACCTATTCAAATACCGAATTTGTTACTTTATGCAGAGACGGACCGTTCATATGTTTAGAAGAAAAGACACTGAATGCTCGAGGTTACGCCTATGTAGCCATGGAAAATCAATTAAACCGACTATCTTATGAATGGGATAGATCATATAACTAAGAAATCTATTCCACAGGTATGTCTGTACAGTTTTTATTTTTATTTTTATTTTTAACCTTTTGATAATAAACGCTAATTTGTTCGCTAAAAAGTATTAAATTGGTATTGAATAAAATTAGGTTTGGCGACCGAAATTATTGATATCATTCAAAAATTTATTACATCACTGCGAAATTTAACGTTTATTCTTAAGGTATAAATATCTTTAAACAATCAACCCAAAATATTTCAAAAATTCGTCATGAGTTAAATTAGGTCTTGGAACCGAAATTACTTTACCGAAAAGAGGGGCGCATATTTTTGATAATATTTGATTGATTAAAGTGGGATAAAAAGACAAAAAGATTTTTAATTTTATTTTTACCATGTTTTTAATCTTAATATTTAAATCTTAAATTAATATTGTAAACTTTGTAAAAACAATATATTTAAAATTGTAAATATTTGAAAAATTAATATAAGTTTGGTGTGAATTTATAATATGAATTTTTAAAAATTAAGTTTGGTGTGAAGAATTGTTATGTAGTATAGAGTTGAATGATCGGGTATCTAGTTTAACCGATCGTTCTTTTATTAGATTTTTGTTAGGCGGTTCGATGCGCCACATGTCTTTACTGGACATGGCTCAGGCTTTACGTATATATACGCCTGAGGAGTTAGCGTCTGCCGATTGTAGAGGATTGATACTAAACGGTAGAAAGATAGATGAGAATTTTGATACACACGGTGTGTGGAGTCAAATGACAAGCCATCACCGTTTCAAAGGGGGAAATTACTCTTATTTGGATATAGATAGAGCCGAATTAAGAGTGATACATAGGTTTTTAGCTAATTCGATTACACAAAGGGGTAAGAACAAAGAAAAAGTAAATGAACAGGATTTGTTTTACCATATGTGTATTCGAGACCCACAAAGCGCTGTAAGTATACCATATTGTGTGGGTTATTATTTATCAGCTATGGTTCGGGGGATGCGACCACATAGCATAATAGGAGGTGGTATTTTTATTACTTTGATTGGTGAATATCTCGGTGTGGATATAAGTCGGGGGGGATTATTAGTAGAAGAACCAGAACCCCGCGATACTATAGGTTTAAATGTATACCATGGTGCGAAAGTTTTGAAGAGGCGAAATAACGCCGCAGTACGATACCATGGTAGACATCCACAGGTGGAGAGAAACCAACAACAAGGTAATGTAGGAGGGGGGAATGAGATGCAAGAAATGCATAGGTTTATAGCTTCTCAGGAATACGAAAATGCTAGACAGAGAGCATTTGAAGATTGGCAAGTTCATCAGAACCAGATCATAGCTCATTGCCAACATATAGGTAGAAACTATATTCCTACACCGAAACCCATCTTCCCTCCTTGGTCTATAGAGATGCAGCCACCATATCCTACGTATGACCCTGCCGAAGCATTCTATAGCACTTATGGTTATGCCTGGAACCCCTATTGGTACCAATATCATCCTTAGTTTACTTATTATTTTTTTTTTTGTAATTTGTAATTATTAATATGTTTAATACTTTTGTTAATATTGTAATCATTTTTATAATTATCTAACTTTTATTCTTAGATTTTAATAATTTTTGAATGTGGGGTAATATACCAAACTTCAAAAATATGTATATATGTTTGCAGTTTATCTTATGTACATAACAGGGTAAAACAACGCATTTTCAAAGACTGGCATTAAGTTCAGCAAAAGCAACTAATTTTGACGACAAGATGCAAAATATATGTAAAATAACAACAAGACGGAATGAACAAATGATGTGCACCATTTATCATTCAGCAAACAAACGCCAATATATTTGGAAACTTTGGTAAAAATTTAATCATTTTCACACAAATCACCCTCAATAATTTAAATTGTTACTGATTTCTTGCAAATGAGGGCATTGCAAGATCTTAAGTGTGGGAAGGGGTTAAATTCTTTCGGATTTTAACACTTGGTTACCATTAAAAATACTAGTAAAGCAGTAGTTGTATTAGAATCTAGTGCTCTCTGATAAAAAAGAACAGCCCTAGTCTTATATACTGACTACCCAATTCTAGTAAAATTTTTCAAAATTTTCAATTAAAAGAATTCAAAATCATGTTTATACATATTTATGAACGATAAAACTAGGTTTTAACACTGAAATTATTGTTACCTCGGAAAGGACATAAATTAAGAAACAAACTAAAATGTTAAAATTCATTTAAAATGGAATAGAGGACGATAAAAAGGAAAATAAAAGCCAAGTGTGGGAAAATTTACCAAGTTATCTTAAACATATGTCACATATATCTGTAACAAATAACTGAAAATACTTTTGCTTTGGACTAAACTAAACTGTTTTACCCGATGAAAGAAAAGAAGAGATGGATCTACACGATGAATCAATTCCATCATTAAAAGGAAGTAAAGTCTTCCGAAAAAGACACGCGCTTCTTGATTTAGGTCATGAAGTTGTCGTTCAGACCAGCTGTAGGTTGACGAAAAATCTAGAAAAGTCATCACTAAAATCAGCAGGAAATCCATGGACCTCAGCATTAAACAGGGTCGCCAAGTGGTCAGATTTATCCTAACCATGAGAAGGATTTATCTCGTACAATGGGGGGGCACCATGCAAATTAGCTTGATAAGACTAATGAATCAGATCCCCAGAAAGGATAATCTCCTTAAAGATTAAAAATCAGCTTTTAAGACTGATATTACTCAATCCTAGAGATTGACCTTAAAGATTGAGAATTACAAACTCATGGAATTCAATGATATCTAAACTCGAGCTTGAACGAGAAAATATTTTGATCAAAATTACAAACCGATTTGTTTTCTGAAAACCCTATTTTCAATGCGTTCATTACCATTGAACGTAAAATCCTAGGAATTCACCTGGAATTCATTAGGTCACCTGAACCAAATCGGGTGTCAACCGTAAGAACGGTGGTTGCATAGTGGTCAAAGACAGGACCTTGTGCCAGACCGAAAAATTATAAGGGTGAGCTTTACTATTGCTCCTACCAAGGATACTAATTGCGTCCGACACGTTATAGACCATAATTAAAAGCATGCCACGGGACATTGCCTTAACAGTTGCTTGTTCAACGCTTTCCTTTACAACCGGATGGTAGTTTGCCGAAAGGTAATATACGGAACAAGTAAACTGGACGTGTTGCTTTCCTAATACAAGGTTAGCAAGTGGGTGACACAAAACAGAAAGTTTTGAGCTAAAATTTTCAAATCTGAAACCCACCAAACCCACAAAAATATTTTGCAAACACCGGTAAAGGGTTATCCCGGAAAACTTATCTAGGGTAAAAACTAGATTTAATTTTCAAAAGATCAAATGTTTTCATAAAGATCCAATTTCCTTAATGGATCTAAATTTTTATAGTCATGTAGGACTGTAAACCATATCGTTACTACCATTGTTTATACCGCCGTATAGAAATCACTGATGTACAAAGTGTGAAGAATAAAGAAGTGATTCTAGTATTTCAAGACGATATTGCTTGAGGACAAGCAACGCTCAAGTGTGGGAATATTTGATAATGCTAAAAACGAACATATATTTCATAGCATTATTCCTCAAGAAAGACAAGCTTTTAGTTGCAATTGTTCTATTTACAAGTGATATTCGTTTAAATAATAAAAGGTGAAGACAAAAGACAGATTCGACGAATTGAAGACGCAAACGACCAAAAAGCTCAAAAGTACAAAAGACAATCAAAAAGGTTCCAATTATTGATAAGAAACGTCTCGAAATTACAAGAGTACAAGATTCAAAACGCAAAGTACAAAATATAAAATTGTACGCAAGGACGTTCGAAAATCCGGAACCGGGACCAGAGTCAACTCTTAACGCTCGACGCAACGGACTAAAAATTACAAGTTAACTATGTATATAAATATAATATAATATATAATTAATTATATTAATTATATATATATTATATATATATTATAAAACCGTCGGCAGAGAAAGACTCCAAGGGTGTGAGCTGTAAATTCATTCTCCGCGACTCGCGGAGTTTGAAGAGGATTTTGCCGCGAGTCGCGGAGCCCCAAAAATCGAAAATCCCTATAAAGCCAACCGAATTCTGATCACAATTCATATTCTATTTCTCTCTTCTCTCATATATACGTAAAATATATATATATAATTTATATTTTAATTTTAATTATAATTCTAATAATAAGGGTATGTTAGCGAATGTTGTAAGGGTGTAAGTCGAAATTCTGTCCGTGTAACGCTACGCTATTTTTAATCATTGTAAGTTATGTTCAACCTTTTTATATTAATGTCTCGTAGCTAAGTTATTATTATGCTTATTTAAAATGAAGTAATCATGATGTTGGGCTAATTACTAAAATTGGGTAATTGGGCTTTGTACCATAATTGGGGTTTGGACAAAAGAACGACACTTGTGGAAATTAGATTATGAGCTATTAATGGGCTTTATATTTGTTTAACTAAATGATAGTTTGTTAATGTTAATATAAAGATTTACAATTGGGCGTCCCTATAAATTACCATATACACTCGATCGGACACGATGGGCGGGGTATTTATATGTACGAATAATCGTTCATTTAACCGGACACGGGAATGGATTAATAGCCACTAGAATAATTAAAACAGGGGTGAAATTACATTCAAGGGTAATTGGTGTAATTGTTAACAAAGTAGTAAAACCTTGGTTTACACGCAGTCGATAACCTGGTGTATTCATTAAACAAAGTATTAAAACCTTGTTACAATTCGAATCCCCAACTAGTTGGAATATTTAACTTCGGGTATAAGAATAATTTGATGAGGACACTCGCACTTTATATTTATGACTGATGGACTGTTATGGACAAAAACCAGACAGACAGATTAAATAATCCAGGACAAAGGACAATTAACCCATGGGCATAAAACTAAAATCAACACGTCAAACATCATGATTACGGAAGTTTAAATAAGCATAATTCTTTTATTTCATATTTAATTTCCTTTATTTTATATTTAATTGCACTTCTAATTATCGCACTTTTATTTATTGTTATTTAATCGCACTTTTAATTATCGTACTTTTTAATTATCGCAATTTTATTTTATCGCACTTTTATTATTCGCAATTTCATTATCGTTATTTACTTTACGCTTTAATTTAAGTCTTGTATTTATTTTATATTTTACATTAGGTTTTAACTGCGACTAAAGTCTTAAAATCGACAAACCGGTCATTAAACGGTAAAAACCCCCCTTTATAATAATAATATTACTTATATATATATTTGTATTTTTATAAAAGTAAACTAATATAGCGTTGAGCTTTGTTTAAAGATTTCTCTGTGGAACGAACCGGACTTACTAAAAACTACACTACTGTACGATTAGGTACACTGCCTATAAGTGTTGTAGCAAGGTTTAAGTATATCCATTCTATAAATAAATAAATATCTTGTGTAAAATTGTATCGTATTTAATAGTGTTTTCTGCTAAAATTAATAACTATTTTATATACACCTCGCATAACATCACTTAACCTGTTCTCTACAAAGCTGTAATGGACCCCCTTGGTTCCTATCAACACCTAAATACTCTCCAATGAGAGTAAAAAAAATACCTCCTCCTATTATACTCCCGTCCTGCATTCCCTCTACCATTTTAGATAAATAAAAAGCAACACAGTAAGGGATATTGACAAAGCTTCTAGGATCCCGAATACACTTTAGGTAGAATAAATCATGTAAGGTAATTTTTTCTTTATTGTGACCTCTCTGTGTAATCGAGTTAGCCAAAAATCTATGAATAATACGAAGCTTGGCTCTGTCAATATGTGTATAGGAGTGTCCTCCTGCTCGTGTAAAAACATCAAAATGTGACATACGCCTCCAAATGGCGTCAGCGTCAAAGTTGCTACCTACCCTTTCACCATAACGAATCAAGTTTGTACAATCGGGTAGTAGCAACTCACCAGGAGTATATATCTGTAAGGCCCTGGCCATGTCCAGCATGGACATTCTGTACATCCTACATCCAAGGATAAACCTAAGAAATCTTCTATCATCTATTCTAACTATATTTGTATCAAGTGATAAAGTACTCATCAACTCAACACACCATTCCTTATAAACAGGTCTACGAATGGTGAAAAGACGTTTCCAATCTGTAAAAGAAGAACTGCCATACCTTTGTACCAAAAGCTGTCTAACACGGTCAGCTAGATGGACCGTTTCCAAAGGGGCCCAATCGATTACCCTTGGCACCTCTACATTTTTTGTTACCAATTTGAATTTGTTCCTTTGATATGTCTCGTAATCTCTCCATCTCCTATCAAATTTCAGATTAGGATGCAGAGTGTGCTCAGGAATCGTTGGGAATTCTACTGGCGGCCTCATTGGGAATACTATGAATTCATCAACAAACTGTACCGGATCATAATAAGGTACGTGCTGATCAGGCTGTTGTTGTTCCTGTTGTGGTTGTTGTTCATGTTGCATTTCTGGTTCTGGTTCTGGTGCTGGTGCTGGTCGTCTAGATGATGATGCTCCTGAACCTCCAGTATCGACTTTCTGCAAAACACATTAAACACAAAATTTGTGCATCCAAATATGCATTAGTGTTAGCAAAATAACAACTTAAAACAATCACTATAACATGTTAAATCAAAATTAAACTTATACACATTTTCACAATTTTTCACAATTCTACACTTTTCAAATAAGCACATATGAAAATGTATACAAAATTCATAAGCATTTAACTCAAATAACATGTCAAAATAGTCATTACTAATAATTAAACAAGTCTCAAATGGCAAATATATCAAATTAATCAAGTTCATGAATTTTGGACTTAAAAAGTTCACTTTAATCTCTAAAAATCATGTTTAGATCAATGTTTGGATCATTTAACTATCTAAACATGTTACACTACTCAATTTAGCAATAATTCATGACAAAAATCGGCCATAACCTGTTTATATCAAAAAGCCCCAAATTGCTCAAGAACACAAACCCTAGATTTCTAAAAATTTTGAAGTTTTTGGCTTCAAATCATGTTAAATAGCATCAATCTAGGTTATACATGCATAAAATACTAACAATTTAACACTAATTACACTAGAAATTAACAAAATTGCATTAGGTAAAAAAATTAGTAATTATCACAAAAACTAGGAATTTATAGAGTTTAGGGGTGTAATTTTTACCATTTTGATGAAGAATGAGAATCTAGGCATGATTAGAGCAAGAAAAATGATGAATTACGGTAAAAAATGGCGAATTTTAGAGAGGATTTTGGGGTTGGTTCGTGTTTGTGTGTGTGTTGTGTGGAGAAGACAGACCTGCTTTCTGTTTTGAGTCTGGCCTGCATTTGGTCCCCATACGATCGCATGGGTTCCAAGTGCAAACCCCATGCGATCGCATGGGGTGCCGGCTACAGTGTTTTGCCTTTTTTTTTAAATAAAACCTTATACTTTATAAAACTTATAATTAATTAAATTTTAAAAAATTATTTTCCTTTAGGAGCGAGGGTGTTTCGGATCGATGTCCTAGTCTGTCCCTTGACAAAATTTTTAAAATTTGTCAAATCAAAGCGCGGTTTTAAAAGTAAAGATTTTTGGGTTTTTTAATGTTTT
The DNA here is from genome assembly GCF_046630445.1 of Rutidosis leptorrhynchoides. NCBI lineage: Eukaryota > Viridiplantae > Streptophyta > Magnoliopsida > Asterales > Asteraceae > Rutidosis > Rutidosis leptorrhynchoides. Next base: position 128,148,755 of record NC_092333.1, on the reverse strand, counting down.
TGGCATACTTTAATTCAATAAGATTAAAAATAATGATAATAAAAGTTCTCGTCCCTCCCTCGAGTAAAGCAATTTCGGTTCAACGACCTAGTCTTCAACTCACGACGAATTTTAAAAAACATATTTTTAACTTAGCGAAATAAAGTAAATTTTTGTTTTTAAATTCACACCAAACTTAAATTTAAAATGCATAAAATTAAAAATTCACACCAAACTTAAATTTAAAAATTTATATTATAAATTCACACCAAACTTATATTATATTTTTGTTTTTATACATACAAACTTATATTAAAAAGATTAATTTTTCAAATATTTACAATTTTAAATATATTAATTTTAAAAAGTTTACAATATTATTTTAATTTTTATATATTAATTTTAAAACATGGTAAAAATAAAATTAAAAATCTTTTTTTTCCCACTTTAATCAATCAAATATTATCAAAAATATGCGCCCCTCTTTTCGGTAAAGTAATTTCGGTTCCATGACCTAATTTAACTCATGATGAATTTTTGAAATATTTTGGGTTGATTGATTAAAGATATTTATACCTTAAGAATAAACGTTAAATTAGCAGTGATGTAATAAATTTTTGTATGATATCAATAATTTCGGTCGCCAAACCTAATTTTATTCAATACCAATTTAATACTTTATAGCGAACAATTTAGCGTTTATTATCAAAAGGTTAAAAATAAAAATAAAAAATAAAACTGTACAGACTTACCTGTGAGATAGTATTCTTAGTTATATGATCTATCCCATTCATAAGATAGTCGGTTTAATTGGTTTTCCATAGCTACATAGGCGTAACCTCGAGCATTCAGTGTTTTTTCTTCTAAACATATGAACGGTCCGTCTCTGCATAAAGTAACAAATTCGGTGTTTGAATAGGTTTGATTATTTGAACATTTACCTCCATGTGACCATTTTCCGCATTTGTGACATCTTTCAAGGTGTCGTGCTCTTCTTTTTGCTGCGGATTTTGATTTTCCTTTACCAAATTGTAACTTATTATCTTCGCATCTGGATTCTTTTCTTACACCGTCCAATCTTTCTCTGATTACTGATACTAGTTCACTCGGAAGTGTGTCATTATTACGTTTAGTGATCAAAGCGTGTAGCATTAGACCATGGTTTAGTTCACAGGAAGTCTTCATTTCCTAAAAAAATAAAAATTCAGAATGGGGGGAGAAGACTAGTTCTTTAGGGTCTGCTAGGGAAAGACCATTCGGGTTCCATTTTCGAGAACTACACGAAAACAGAAAATCTAACTCTAACAGAAATACATATTATCCTTTAAAGACTTGATTCTCCCCACACTTAGTTAGTTGTGGTATCGAAACTGTGATTAACTTCATTGTCGATTTCCATTGGACTATCTATGTAGTGTTTAACTCTGTGACCATTAACTTTAAATTCAATTCTATTTGAATTTATTAACTCTACTATTCCATATGGGAAAACTCTTTTGACTATGAATGGTCCAGACCATCTTGATTTCAATTTTCCAGGAAATAGCTTGAATCGTGAATTGAAAAGAAGAACTCTGTCTCCTTCTTTAAATTCTTTTGAACTTCTGATTCTTTTATCATGCCATTTCTTCGTTCTTTCCTGATATATCAACGAATTTTCGTATGCTTCTTGTCTTAATTCTTCTAATTCGTTTAATTGACTTAACCGTAGACGTCCAGCTTCATGTAAATCAAGATTACATGTCTTCAAAGCCCAAAATGCTTTGTGTTCAATTTCTACTGGAAGATGACATGCTTTTTCATAAACGAGTCTAAAAGGTGTGGTCCCAATTGGAGTTTTGTAGGCTGTTCTAAAAGCCCAGAGTGCATCCTCCAATTTAATGGACCATTCCTTCGGATTTGATCCTACGGTTTTCTCTAGAATACGTTTTAAAGCTCGGTTGGTATTTTCAACTTGTCCACTTGTTTGTGGATGATAAGTAGTGGAGATTTTATGAGTTACTCCATATCTTTTGAGAACTTTCTCAAGTTGATTATTACAGAAATGAGTACCCCGATCACTTATTAAAGCTTTCGGTGTTCCAAACCTTGCAAAAAGACGTTTTAAAAAGTTGACTACAACTCGTGCATCGTTAGTTGGGAGAGCTTGTGCTTCCACCCATTTAGATACATAATCAATGGCTACGAGAATGTAGAGATTATTATGAGATTTTGGAAATGGACCCATAAAGTCAATACCCCAAATGTCAAATACTTCGCATACTTGAATGACATTTTATGGCATTTCATCACGTTGACTTATTTTTCCGGCCCTTTGACAAGCATCACAGGATTTGCAAAGAAGGTGTGCGTCTTTGTAAATTGTAGGCCAATAGAATCCAGCATCATAAACTTTTCTTGCTGTTAGTTGAGGTCCATAGTGCCCTCCTGTTGGTCCTGTGTGACAAGGGTTTAAAATTTTACTAGCTTCATCTCCAAATACACATCGGCGTATTATTCCATCTGGACAACTTTTAAACAGATGTGGATCTTCCCAGAAATAGTGTTTTATATCACTAAAGAATTTCTTTCGTTTTTGGTACGATAATTCTTTTTTAAGGAATCCACATACTAAGTAGTTTGCATAGTCTGCAAACCATGGTATTTCATTATAATCTATCTTCAATAGATATTCATCAGGAAAGTTGTCTTGTATGGCCGATTCATTTAGAACTTCTAATTCGGGATTTTCAAGACGAGAAAGATGATCAGCGGCGAGATTTTCTGCTCCTCTTTTATCTCGGATTTCAATATCGAACTCTTATAAGAGTAAGATCCAACGGATTAATCTTGGTTTGGCATCTTGTTTCGAAAATAGGTATCTAAGAGCAGAATGGTCAGTATAGACCACCGTTTTTGCTAGAACGAGATATGAACGAAATTTGTCAAAAGCAAAGACAATAGCAAGGAGTTCTTTTTCAGTAGTTGTGTAATTTGTTTGTGCTCCTTGTAACGTCTTACTAGCATAATATATAGGTTGAAATCTTTTTTCAATCCTTTGTCCTATAACGGCTCCCATTGCAAAATCACTTGCATCGCACATTAGTTCAAACGGTAGATTCCAATTTGGTGTTATCATGATCGGCGCATTAGTGAGTTTCTCTTTAAGAATATTAAAAGATTTGATGCATTCATCTGAAAAGATGAATGGAGCATCTTTTTCTAGGAGTTTATTCATAGGAGTGGCAATTTTAGAAAAATCTTTTATGAAACGTCGGTAAAAACCGGCATGCCCTAGAAAACTCCTAACTCCTCTAACATTGGTGGGATGTGGAAGTTTAGAAATTACATCTACTTTAGCTCTATCCACTTCAATTCCTTCTTTTGAAATTTTATGTCCAAGAACGATGCCTTCTTTAACCATGAAATGGCATTTCTCCCAATTAAGAACTAGATTTGATTGTTCGCATCTAATAAGCATTCGTTCAAGATTAACTAGACATGATTCAAATGTATCACCGAAGACTGAAAAGTCATCCATGAAAACTTCCATGCATTCTTCTATCATGTCGTGAAAAATCGCCATCATGCACCTTTGAAAGGTTGCAGCGGCGTTGCAAAGTCCAAATGGCATGCGTTTGTAAGCAAAAGTACCATAAGGGCACGTGAACGTGGTTTTCTCTTGATCTTCGGGTGCTATTGGAATTTGAAAATATCCGAAAAATTCATCAAGAAAACAATAGTAACTGTTTCCGGCTAATCTTTCCAACATTTGATCAATAAAAGGTAAGGGAAAGTGATCTTTTCTGGTGGCGTCATTTAATTTTCTATAATCAATACATACACGCCATCCTGTTACAGTCCTAGTAGGAATAAGCTCATTTTTTTCATTTGTAATGACAGTCATGCCACCCTTCTTAGGCACACATTGAACTGGGCTTACCCATGGACTATCAGAGATTGGATAAATTAAACCTGCATCTAGCAGTTTAATAATTTCTTTTTTAACTACATCTTGCATATTCGAATTTAGTCTTCGTTGGCGTTGCACATACGTTTTATGGCCTTCTTCCATAAGGATTTTATGTGTGCAATACGAAGGACTTATTCCTTTAATATCATGAATCTTCCATGCAATGGCTGGTTTATGAGCTTTCAACACAGAAATGAGTTGTGATTTCTCATTTTCAGTAAGAGAAGACGATATTATTACAGGTAATTCAGATTCACCATGTAAATAAGCGTATTCCAAATGGTTTGGAAGTGGCTTTAACTCTAATTTCGGTGGTTCTTCTATCGATGATTTATATCGATATCTGTCTTCTTCTTTTAGCATTTGAATTTCTTCTGTTGTTGGTTCATATCCATTAGCTATTAGTGTAGCTAACATTTCAGCTTCATCAATTGGTTCATTACCTTCTCCTAAAGAACATTCTCCTGTTCCTTGTAATTCTGGAAATTCTTCTAACAATTCTGCATGTTAATCTATAGTTTGAATATAATAACATGTATCATCTGCAGATTGCGGTTTTTGCATTGCTCTATCAACTGAAAAGGTAACACTCTCGTCCTCTACACTTAGGGTCAATTTCTTACCGAACACGTCTATCATTGCTTTAGCCGTGTTTAAGAATGGTCTTCCTAATATGAGAGGAACTTGAGAATCTTCTTCCATGTCCAGAACAACAAAATCTACTGGAAATACTAAAGTACCAACTTTAACTAGCATATTCTCCATTATCCCTCTAGGATATTTTATTGATCGATCGGCTAGTTGTATACTTATTCTGGTTGATTTCTAAATGCTTGAGCATTTTGTTCATTAGTTTATTTTTGAGATGTGAAAAACTGCGTTTGAGTTTCAACTAGCTTCGTCATCATATCTTCTAAATTCGGATTTTTATCATCAGTTTGTGGTGGTTTGTTTTGAAAATTAGGTCTTTGCTGGTTGTAAGTATTGTTGGATACTTGTTGATTGCTAGGACCTTGTTGGTTGTTGTATGGAATATTTCGGTTATAATTCTGGTTTTGATTGTAGATCGGTCTTGGCGGTTGATAATTATTCTGATAATTATTTCCAGGCCTTTGGTTTAGATATGAAACATTCTCTCTTTGTTCCATTGTTAATTCAATACTGAGACAATCTTTTGTCAAATGTGGTCCTCCACACTGCTCACAACTAATTCGTATTGAGTGGATATCTTTAGTCATCTTTTCCATTCGTCTCTCGACAGCATCTATCTTTGCGGAAATGGAATCTAAGTCATGGCTAGAATCGGCTCTAGCTGCTTTAGATGATCTAACGATATCTTTTTCTTGGTGCCACTCATGTGAGTGGGAAGCAGTGTTATCAATAATTTTGTAAGCATCAGTTTCGGTTTTCTTCATAATAGAACCACCAGCTGCTATATCGATGTCTTTCCTTGTAGTGATGTCGCATCCTTGGTAGAATATTTGTACTATTTGACAGGTGTCTAAACCATTTTGCGGACATCCTCTTAATAACTTTCCAAATCTTGTCCATGCCTCATATAGAGTTTCATTCGGCTTCTGTGTGAACGTAACAATTTCTCCTTAAAGTCTTACGGCTTTAGATGCCGGAAAGAATTGTTTAAGAAATTTTTCAACTAAAACGTCCCATGTATCAATCGCCCCTTCAGGTAACGATTCCAACCAATCTTTGACTTCTCCCTTTAAAGTCCAGGGAAATAACATGAGATATATCTGTTCATCCTCCACTTCTCGGATTTTAAATAGATTGCAGATCCTATTAAAGGTACGAAGATGTTCATTTGGATCTTCCTTCGGCGCACCACTAAATTGGCATTGATTAGTCACCATGTGTAGAATTTGTCCTTTGATTTCATAATCTGGCGCATTAATGTATGGATGAGTAATTGCATGACCTTGGCCAGTGCGTTTAGCTCTCATTCGGTCTTCCATACTTAAAGGTTCCAGATTCTCCATAATTGAATTTGTTGAATCGGAATCACTAGAGGATTCTGATTTAATGGTTCGTTCCTCAACAATCTCTGTTTGAATGATTGGTGGTTTCGGAGGAAAAATTAATGGTTCAGGATCTACGAATTGTCCCTGAATATTCTCCGGATTCTCAATTGTGAGGTCGGGTTCAAAAAATGAATTATCGGAAATTTGAATTGGAGTACTTGGTAGACTGGATGACGATTCTAAAGAAAAATCAACGGCGGTAATATTAGCTAGATGTCTTGATCGAGTTACAGGTGGTGAACGTACAAAAGGTGGTGAACATCTTGCTCGGTGCATTCACTGAATATCCTATTAGTTTTTAAAAGGAAAGAAAAAATTATATAAGTTATCCAATTAATAGACTTTTCTGATTTTGCTCACGTTTCGAATAGCCAAAAGATGCAGCAGAGGGGCAGGATTCGTTTGGTCTCAATATAATTGAGGACTGTTTGGCTCCAATAACCCGGTCCACGTACAAATCCAACTATTACTACGAACCAGAAAATTTTGATGTCTATCAATTTAACCATTTAAAATAAATTTTCGTAATTTTAAGAAATTTAGATAAGAAGTAGAAAAAAAAATCTATGTCCTAAAACTAGAATAGCGAGAAATAAGAAAGAAAAAGAGCGCGTCGAAAAAGGTCGAAAAAGAAAAGAATTGAAAAATAAAAGGCATCGAAAAATAAGAAAGAAAAAGAGTGACTTATAAAACTTAAAAATACTTGACTAACCCAACCTTATTACTATCACTAACTTAAAATTATAATCACAAATTGAGATTACTAATTGGAATGATAATTGATACATAGGTAAAAGGTGTTTAAAAATATTAAAGCTTACAAGTAAAACTGTATCCCAAATGGCAATATCTTAAAAAGGAACTAAAACTTAAAAAGGCGTCGCAAAATTCTAAAGCACCTAAATCTTAGTCTAAAGAAAAAGCACTTAAGGGATTTTACGGCAAAGCCTAAAAATCTAGAAATAAAAATAACTATGGCAAAAACTATGAATTAATAACTAAATACGAGCGAAAAATACAAATATTAAGCTAAAAACAATTAAAAATAAAATATAAAAATATACTAAAAGTTGTAAAAAGTACAATTTTTATAAAAATATTATTTATATATTATTTATTTTATAAAACTATTAATTTTAAAATTTAATTAAACTAATTAAACTAAATATATAAATTAAATCTAAAAACTAATAACTAATTAAATAATAAAACCTAATTAGGGTTTATTAAATAATAATAATAATAATAATACACCGTAATTAATGCAGTTAGGGTTTCCTGTTGGCGTGTCAGACACTCTCATGCGATCGGATGAGTTTATGCCTTCGGGCTCATGCGATCGCATGAGCCAGGATTTTGGGCCAGGTTACGGGCTGCTACAGTAGCAGGCCCGAGAGTTTATTTTTATTTTTTTTATTTTGCTGTGTTTATTTTTTTCTGTTTTAAATATTTATATAATATATTTTTATAAATTAAATAAAACTTATATTTTTATAAAATAAATATAAAGAAACTTTTATAGAACTTAAATATTTAACAAACTCTTAAAAATATTTATATTTTTGTTTTTCTTTTTATATTTTCGAATATATTAAAACGTATTTTTACAAAGCGTATTTTAATAAAAGTAAACTAAAAATAAATTTTTTTTTATTTAGCGTTGCGCTTCCGGCTTTTAAGCAAGAAAACTCCCCGGTAGCGGCGCCAAAAATACTTGATAGTTAAAGCTAAGGGTATATAAAATAACTTATATTTTACAAGGAAATACTATTAAATATGATACAATTTTACTCAAGATATTTATTTATTTATTGAATGGATATACTTAAACCTTGCTACAACACTTATAGGCAGTGTACCTAATCGTACAGTAGTGTAGTTTTTAGTAAGTCCGGTTCGTTCCACAGGGAAAATCTTTTAATCAAAGCTTAACGCTATATTAGTTTTATTTTATAAAAATACAAATATATATATAAGTAATATTATTATTATAAAGGGGGGTTTTTACCGTTTAATGACCGATTTGTTGATTTTAAAACTTTAGTCGCAGTTAAAACAAAATGTAAAATATTTTTTAAATAAAAGACTTAATTTAAAGCGTAAAGTAAATAACGATAATGAAATTGCGATAAATAAAAGTGCGATAAAATAAACTTGCGATAATTAAAAAGTACGATAATTAAAAGTGCAATTAAATACAATAAAAATAAATAAAAGTGCTATAATTAAAAGTGCAATTAAATATAAAATAAAGGAAATTAAATATGAAATAAAAGAATTTTGCTTATTTAAACTTCCGTAATCATGATGTTTGACGTGTTGATTTTAGTTTTATGCCCATGGGTTAATTGTCCTTTGTCCTGGATTATTTAATATGTCCGTCTGGTTTTTGTCCATAACAGTCCACCAGTCATAAATATAAAGTGCGAGTGTCCTCGTCAAATTATCCTTATACCCGAAGTTAAATATTCCAACTAATTGGGGACTTAAACTGTAACAAGATTTTAATACTTTGTTTAATAATTACACCAGGATGTCGACTGAATGTAACCCAAGGTTTTAATACTTTGTTATCAATTATGCCAAGTATCCTTGTACATAATTTCACCCCTGTTTTAATAATTCTAGTGGCTATTAATCCATTCCCATGTCCGGTTAAATGAACGATTATTCGTACATATAAATACCCCGCCCATCGTGTCCGATCGAGTGTATATGGTTATTTATAGGGACGTTCAATTGTAAATCTTTATATTAAAATTAACAAACTATCATTTAGTTAAACAAATATAAAGCCCATTAATAGCCCATAGTCTAATTTCCACAATTGTCGTTCTTTTGTCCAAACCCCAATTATGGTACAAAGCCCAATTACCCAATTTTAATAATTAGCCCAACATCATGATTACTTCGGATTAAATAAGCATAATAATAACTTAGCTACAAGACATTAAATTAAAAAGGTTGAACATAACTTACAATGATTAAAAATAGCGTAGCGTTACACGGACAGAATTTCGACTTACACCCTTACAACATTCGCTAACATACCCTTATTATTAGAATTAAAATTAAAATTAAAATTAAAATATAAATATAAATATATATTACGTATGAATGAGGAGAAGAAAAAGATGTGTTTTGATGTTCACCAAGCTGCGAATTTTATAGGCATGTAGGCTGGAAAAGTGGCTCATGCGATCGCATGAGCTTTACCCTTCAAGGCCATGCGATCGCATGGCCAGCTGGAGAGGCTCACATGCCTTTGTTTTTTTCTATCGACGGTTTTTAATAATATAATATATAATATATAAATAATTATAAGAATTATTTAAATATTATATTATATTTATGTGCATAGTTGACTTGTAATTTTTAGTCCGTTGCGTCGAGCGTTGAGAGTTGACTCTGGTCCCGGTTCCGGATTTTCGAACGTCCTTGCGAATAATTTAATATCTTGTACTTTGCGTTTTGAATCTTGTACTCTTGTAATTTTGAGACGTTTCTTATCAATAATTGGAACCTTATTGATTGTATTTTGTACTTTTGAGCTTTTTGGTCGTTTGCGTCTTCAATTCGTCGAATCTGTCTTTTGTCTTCACCTTTTATTATTTAAACGAATATCACTTGTAAATAGAACAATTGCAACTAAAAGCTTGTCTTTCTTGAGGGATAATGCTATGAAATATATGTTCGTTTTTAGCATTATCAATATCCTCGAGAAAATACAAAGATTAGATAGGCAGTGCTATTGAATAAGATACCAGAAAAACTATCTGATCCAGGAAGTTTCACAATTCTATGTTTTCTGGGTAGTCTTAGTTCAATAGAAGCATTGGCAGACTTAGGTGCTAGTATAAATTTAATGCCGTATTCACTATACACTAAACTAGACCTTGGAGAATTGAAACCAACCAGAATAAGTATACAACTAGCCGATCGATCAATAAAATATCCTAGAGGGATAATGGAGAATATGCTAGTTAAAGTTGGTACTTTAGTATTTCCAGTAGATTTTGTTGTTCTGGACATGGAAGAAGATTCTCAAGTTCCTCTCATATTAGGAAGACCGTTCTTAAACACGGCTAAAGCAATGATAGACGTGTTCGGTAAGAAATTGACCCTAAGTATAGAGGACGAGAGTGTTACCTTTTCAGTTGATAGAGCAATGCAACAACCGCAATCTGCAGATGATACATGTTATTATATTCAAACTATAGATTCACATGTAGAATTGTTAGAAGAATTTCCAGAATTACAAGGAACAGGAGAATGTTCTTTAGGAGAAGGTAATGAACCAATTGATGAAGCTGAAATGTTAGCTACACTAATAGCTAATGGATATGAACAAACAACAGAAGTAATTCAAATGCTAAAAGAAGAAGACAGATATCGATATAAATCATCGATAGAAGAACCACCGAAATTAGAGTTAAAGCCACTTCCAAACCATTTGGAATACTGATAATGCTAAAAACGAACATATATTTCATAGCATTATTCCTCAAGAAAGACAAGCTTTTAGTTGCAATTGTTCTATTTACAAGTGATATTCGTTTAAATAATAAAAGGTGAAGACAAAAGACAGATTCGACGAATTGAAGACGCAAACGACCAAAAAGCTCAAAAGTACAAAAGACAATCAAAAAGGTTCCAATTATTGATAAGAAACGTCTCGAAATCACAAGAGTACAAGATTCAAAACGCAAAGTACAAAATATAAAATTGTACGCAAGGACGTTCGAAAATCCGGAACCGGGACCAGAGTCAACTCTTAACGCTCGACGCAACGGACTAAAAATTACAAGTTAACTATGTATATAAATATAATATAATATATAATTAATTATATTAATTATATATATATTATATATATATAATAAAAACCGTCGGCAGAGAAAACTCCAAGGACTGAGCTGTAATTTCTATCTCCGCGACTCGCGGAGTTTGAAGGGCATTTTGCCGCGAGTCGCGGAGCCCCAAAAATCAAGTCTGGCTATAAAGCAAACCGAATTCTGATCAAATTTCATAATCTTTTTCTATCTCTCTCTCAATATATACGTAATATATATATATAATTTATATTTTAATTTTAATTTTAATTTTAAATCCTAATAATAAGGGTATGTTAGCGAATGTTGTAAGGGTTTAAGTCGAAATTCTGTCCGTGTAACGCTACGCTATTTTTAATCATTGTAAGTTATGTTCAACCTTTTTATATTAATGTCTCGTAGCTAAGTTATTATTATGCTTATTTAAAACGAAGTAATCATGATGTTGGGCTAATTACTAAAATTGGGTAATTGGGCTTTGTACCATAATTGGGGTTTGGACAAAAGAACGACACTTGTGGAAATTAGACTATGGGCTATTAATGGGCTTTATATTTGTTTAACTAAATGAAAGTTTGTTAATGTTAATATAAAGATTTACAATTGGGCGTCCCTATAAACTACCATATACACTCAATCGGACACGATGGGCGGGGTATTTATATGTACGAATAATCGTTCATTTAACCGGACACGGGAATGGATTAATAGCCACTAGAATAATTAAAACAGGGGTGAAATTACATTCAAGGGTAATTGGTGTAATTGTTAACAAAGTGGTAAAACCTTGGTTTACACGCAGTCGATAACCTGGTGTATTCATTAAACAAAGTATTAAAACCTTGTTACAATTCGAATCCCCAATTAGTTGGAATATTTAACTTCGGGTATAATAATAATTTGACAAGGACACTTGCAATTTATATTTATGACTGATGGACTGTTATGGACAAAAACCAGACGGACATATTAAATAATCCAGGACAAAGGACAATTAACCCATGGGCATAAAACTAAAATCAACACGTCAAACATCATGATTACGGAAGTTTAAATAAGCATAATTCTTTTATTTCATATTTAATTTCCTTCATTTTATATTTAATTGCACTTCTAATTATCGCACTTTTATTTATTGTTATTTAATCGCACTTTTAATTATCGTACTTTTTAATTATCGCAATTTTATTTTATCGCATTTTTATTATTCACATTTTTATTATCGTTATTTACTTTACGCTTTAATTTAAGTCTTGTATTTATTTTATATTTTACATTAGGTTTTAACTGCGACTAAAGTCTTAAAATCGACAAACCGGTCATTAAACGGTAAAAACCCCCCTTTATAATAATAATATTACTTATATATATATTTGTATTTTTATAAAAGTAAACTAATATAGCGTTGAGCTTTGTTTAAAGATTTCCCTGTGGAACGAACCGGACTTACTAAAAACTACACTACTGTACGATTAGGTACACTGCCTATAAGTGTTGTAGCAAGGTTTAAGTATATCCATTCTATAAATAAATAAATATCTTGTGTAAAATTGTATCGTATTTAATAGTATTTCCTAGTAAAATAATAACTATTTTATATACACCTCGCATAACATCAAGTATTTTTGGCGCCGCTGCCGGGGATTACATCTTAAAAGCCGGAAGCGCAACGCTAATATAAAAAAAAAAAATAAAAAAAAGATTTTTATCTACTTTTATTAAAATTCGTTTTTGTAAAAATACGTTTTAAATATTCGAAAAATATAAAAAGAAAAACAAAAATATATGTATTTGTAAGATTTTGTTAAATATTTAAGTTTTATAAGTTTCTTTATTTTTATTTTAGTTTATAAAAATATAAGTTTTATTTTAAAATCTTTTATTTATTTAAAAAAACAGAAAACATAAAATAAAAATAAAAAAAAAAAACAAAACGCGTAAAAAATTCAAACCTGTCAGCTGAAATTTGGATCCCCGCGACTCGCGGGGTTTTCTTCTTTAATTGCCGCGACTCGCGGAGCTACTCTGACACGCGCACAGGAAGCCCTAATCGAGCATTAATTACGGTAATTATTAATTATTATTATTAAAACCTAATTATTATTATTATTATTATTATTATTAGTTTTAGTTTTAATTTTACTTTTTATTTAATTTGTTGTATTTAGTTTTAATTAGTTTTATTAAATTATAAAATTAATAGTTTTATTAAATAAATAATATAAAAATAATATTTTTATAAAAATTGTACTTTTTACAACTTTTTGTATATTTTTATATTTTGTCCCTTTTTAATCATTGTAACGTAATATTTGTATTTTTTAGCTCATATTTAATTTTAAACTTAGTTTTTGCTATAGTTATTTTTACTCCTAGATTTTTAGGCTTTGCCATAGAATTCCTTAAGTGCTTTTTCTTTAGAATAAGATTTAGGTGCTTTAGAATTTTGCGATGCCTTTTTAAGTTTTAGTTTCTTTTTAAGTTATTTCCATTTGGGATTTAGTTTTTTTCCTTGTAAGCTTTAATATTTTTAGACCTTTTACTATGTACCAATTATCATTCCAATTAGTAATTTCAATTTGCGATTATAATTTTAAGTTAGTTGTAGTAATAAGGTTAGGTTAGTCAAGTATTTTTAAGTTTTTTTTTTAAAGTTTCTTTTGTTTTTTCGTCACCTTTTATTTTTCAACCATTTTTTTTCTTTTTCGACCTTTTGCGGCGCAATCTTTTTCTTTCTTATTTCTCGCTATTCTAGTTTTTAGGACTTAGAATTTTTTCTACTTCTTATCTAAATTTCTTAAAATTACGAAAATTTATTTTGAGTGGTTAAATTAATAGACATCAAAATTTTCTGGTTCGTAGTAATAGTTGGATTTGTACGTGGACCGGGTTATTGGAGCCAAACAGTCCTCAATTATATTGAGACCAAACGAATCCTGCCCCTCTGCTGCATCTTTTGGCTATTCGAAACGTGGGCAAAATCAGAAAAGTCTATTGATTGGATAACTTATTATAATTTTTCTTTCCTTTTTAAAAAACTAATAGGATATTCTGTGAATGCACCGAGCAAGACGTACATCACCTTTTGTACGTTCACCACCTGTAACTCGATCAAGACATCGTTTAACAAATATAACCGCCGTTGATTTTTCTTTAGAATCGTCATCCAGTCGACCAAGTACTTCAGTTCAAATTACCGATAATCCATTTTTTGAACCCGACCTCACAATTGAGAATCCAGAAAATATTCAGGAACGGTTCATAGATCCTAAACCACTAAACTTTCCTCCGGAGCCACCAATCATTCAAACAGAGATTGTTGAGGAACGAACCATTAAATCAGAATCATCTAGTGATACCGAGTCAACAAATTCAATTATGGAGAATCTGGAACCTTTAAGTATGGAAGACCGAATGAGAGCTAAACGCACTGGCCAAGGTCACGCAATTACTCATCCAGACATTAATGCGCCAGATTATGAAATCAAAGGACAAATTCTACACATGGTGACTAATCAATGCCAATTTAGTGGTGCGCCGAAGGAAGATCCAAATGAACATCTACGTACCTTTAATAGGATCTGCACACTATTTAAAATCCGAGAAGTGGAGGATGAACAGATATATCTCATGTTATTTCCCTGGACTTTAAAGGGAGAAGCCAAAGATTGGTTGGAATCGTTACCTGAAGGGGCGATTGATACATGGGATGTTTTAGTTGACAAATTTCTTAAACAATTCTTTCCTGCATCTAAAGCCGTAAGACTTCAAGCAGAAATTGTTACGTTCACACAGAAGCCAAATGAAACTCTATATGAGGCGTGGACAAGATATGGAAAGTTATTAAGAGGATGTCCGCAACATGGTTTAGACACCTGTCAAATAGTACAAATATTCTACCGAGGATGCGACATCACTACAAGAAAAGACATAGATATAGCAGCTGGTGGTTCTATTATGAAGAAAACCGAAACTGATGCTTACAAAATTATTGATAATACTGCTTCCCACTCACATGAGTGGCACCAAGAAAAAGATATCATTAGATCATCTAAAGCAGCTAGAGCCGATTCTAGCCATGACTTAGATTCCATTTCCGCAAAGATAGATGCTTTCGAGAGACGAATGGAAAAGATGACTAAGGATATTCACTCAATACGAATTAGTTGTGAGCAGTGTGGAGGACCACATTTGACAAAAGATTGTCTCAGTATTGAATTAACAATGGAACAAAGAGAGAATATTTCATACATAAACCAAAGGCCTGGAAATAATTATCAGAATAATTATCAACCGCCAAGACCGATTTACAATCAAAACCAGAATTATAACCGAAATATTCCATACAACAACCAACAAGGTCCTAGCAATCAACAAGTATCCAATAATACTTACAATCAGCAAAGACCTAACTTTCAAAACAAACCACCACAACAAACCGATGATAAAAAGCCAAATTTAGAAGATATGATGACAAAGCTAGTTGAAACTCAAACGCAGTTTTTCACATCTCAGAAACAAACTAATGAACAAAATGCTCAAGCATTTAGAAATCAACAAGCTTCTATTCAAAATCTGGAACAAGAAGTGAGTAACCTAGCAAGGTTAATAGGTGAAAGAAAACCGGGAAGTCTACCTAGTGATACAAACGCTAACCCCCGGAATGAAACAGCTAAAGCCATTACCACAAGAAGTGGTACAACACTTAAATCACCTGAAATACCTGTAACTTCTGATGAAACCATTCCTACTCCACAAGAACCACAACCTGATCAAGATAAGGAAAAAGAACCGGTAGTTGAAAAGGTTAATGAAGATAACACAGTTAAGGATAAACCTTATGTTAAACCATACCAACCACCACTTCCTTACCCAAGTAAAATGAAGAAAGAAAAACTTGAAGCCGAGCAATCCAAATTCTTGGATATGTTTAAACAGATAAATGTAAATCTTCCTTTCATTGATGTGATTTCAGGAATGCCTAGATATGCTAAATTCTTGAAAGATCTAATCACGAATAGAAAGAAAATGGAAGAACTCTCGGCTGTTACTATGAATGCTAATTGTTCAGCAGTGCTGTTGAATAAGATACCAGAAAAATTATCTGATCCAGGAAGTTTCACAATTCCATGTTTTCTGGGTAGTCTTAGTTCAATAGAAGCATTAGCAGACTTAGGTGCTAGTATAAATCTAATGCCGTATTCACTATACGCTAAACTAGACCTTGGAGAATTGAAACCAACCAGAATAAGCATACAACTAGCCGATAGATCAATAAAATATCCTAGAGGGATAATGGAGAACATGCTAGTTAAAGTTGGTACTTTAGTATTTCCAGTAGATTTTGTTGTTTTGGACATGGAAGAAGATTCTCAAGTTCCTCTCATATTAGGAAGACCATTCTTAAACACGGCTAAAGCAATGATAGACGTGTTCGGTAAGAAACTGACCCTAAGTATAGAGGATGAGAGTGTTACCTTTTCAGTTGATAGAGCAATGCAACAACCACAATCTGCAGATGATACATGTTATTATATTCAAACTATAGATGCACATGCAGAATTATTAGAAGAATTTCCAGAATTACAAGGAACAGGAGAATGTTCTTTAGGAGAAGGTAATGAACCAATTGATGAAGCTGAAATGTTAGCTACACTTATAGCTAATGGATATGAACCAACAACAGAAGAAATTCAAATGCTAAAAGAAGAAGACAGATATCGATATAAATCATCGATAGAAGAACCTCCGAAATTAGAGTTAAAGCCACTTCCAAACCATTTGGAATACGCTTATTTACATGGTGAATCTGAATTACCTGTAATAATATCGTCTTCTCTTACTGAAAATGAGAAATCACAGCTCATTTCTGTGTTGAAAGCTCATAAACCAGCCATTGCATGGAAAATTCATGATATTAAAGGAATAAGTCCTTCGTATTGCACACATAAAATCCTTATGGAAGAAGATCATAAAACGTATGTGCAACGCCAATGAAGATTAAATCCTAATATGCAAGATGTAGTTAAAAAAGAGATTATTAAACTGCTAGATGCAGGTTTGATATATCCAATTTCTGATAGTCCATGGGTAAGCCCAGTTCAATGCGTGCCTAAGAAGGGTGGCATGACTGTCATTACAAATGAGAAAAATGAGCTTATTCCTACTAGGACTGTAACAGGATGGCGTGTATGTATTGATTATAGAAAATTAAATGACGCCACCAGAAAAGATCACTTTCCCTTACCTTTCATAGATCAAATGTTGGAAAGATTAGCCGGAAATAGTTACTATTGTTTTCTAGATGGATTTTCCGGATATTTTCAAATTCCAATAGCACCCGAGGATCAAGAGAAAACCACATTCACGTGCCCTTATGGTACTTTTGCTTACAAACGCATGCCATTTGGACTTTGCAACGCCCCTGCAACCTTTCAAAGGTGTATGATGGCGATTTTTCACGACATGATAGAAGAATGCATGGAAGTATTCATGGATGACTTTTCAGTCTTCGGTGATACATTTAAATCATGTCTAGTTAATCTGGAACGAATGCTAATTAGATGCGAAAAATCAAATCTAGTACTTAATTGGGAGAAATGCCATTTCATGGTTAAAGAAGGCATCGTTCTTGGACATAAAATTTCAAAAGAAGGAATTGAAGTGGATAGAGCTAAAGTAGATGTAATTGCTAAACTTCCACATCCCACAAATGTTAGAGGAGTTAGGAGTTTTCTAGGGCATGCCGGTTTTTACCGACGTTTCATAAAAGATTTTTCTAAAATTGCCACTCCTATGAATAAACTCCTAGAAAAGGATGCGCCATTCATCTTTTCAGATGAATGTATCAAATCTTTTAATATTCTTAAAGAAAAACTCACTAATGCACCGATCATGATAACACCAAATTGGAATCTACCATTTGAACTAATGTGCGATGCAAGTGATTTTGCAATGGGAGCCGTTTTAGGACAAAGGATTGAAAAACGATTTCAACCTATATATTATGCTAGTAAGACGTTACAAGGAGCACAAACGAACTATACAACTACTGAAAAAGAACTCCTTGCTATTGTCTTTGCTTTTGACAAATTTCGATCATATCTCGTTCTAGCAAAAACGGTGGTCTATACCGACCATTCTGCTCTTAGATACCTATTTTCAAAACAAGATGCTAAATCAAGATTAATCCGTTGGATCTTACTCTTACAAGAGTTTGATATTGAAATCCGAGATAAAAGAGGAGCAGAAAATCTCGCCGCTGATCATCTTTCTCGTCTTGAAAATCCCGAATTAGAAGTTCTGAATGAATCAGCCATACAAGACAACTTTCCTGATGAATATCTATTAAAGATAGATTATAAAGAAATCCCATGGTTTGCAGACTATGCAAACTACTTAGTTTATGGATTCCTTGAAAAAGGATTATCGTACCAAAGACGAAAGAAATTCTTCAGTGATATAAAACACTATTTCTGGGAAGATCCACATCTGTTTAAAAGTTGTCCCGATGGAATAATACGCCGATGTGTATTTGGAGATGAAGCTAGTAAAATTTTAAACCATTGTCACACAGGACCAACAGGAGGGCATTATGGGCCTCAACTAACAGCAAGAAAAGTTTATGAAGCTGGATTCTATTGGCCTACAATTTACAAAGACGCACACCTTCTTTGCAAATCCTGTGATGCATGTCAAAGGGCCGGAAAAATAAGTCAACGTGATGAAATGCCACAAAATGTCATCCAAGTATGTGAAGTATTTGACATTTGGGGTATTGACTTTATGGGTCCATTTCCAAAATCTCATAATAATCTATATATACTCGTAGCCATTGATTATGTATCTAAATGGGCGGAAGCACAAGCTCTCCCAACTAACGATGCACGAGTTGTAGTCAACTTTTTAAAACGTCTTTTTGCAAGGTTTGGAACACCGAAAGCTTTAATAAGTGATCGGGGTACTCATTTCTGTAATAATCAACTTGAGAAAGTTCTTAAAAGATATGGAGTAACTCATAAAATCTCCACCGCATATCATCCACAAACAAGTGGACAAGTTGAAAATACCAACCGAGCTTTAAAACGTATTCTAGAGAAAACAGTAGGATCAAATCCGAAGGAATGGTCCATTAAATTGGAGGATGCACTCTGGGCTTTTAGAACAGCCTACAAAACTCCAATTGGAACCACACCTTTTAGACTTATTTATGGAAAAGCATGTCATCTTCCAGTAGAAATTGAACACAAAGCATTTTGGGCTTTGAAGACATGTAATCTTGATTTACATGAAGCTGGACGTCTACGATTAAGTCAACTAAATGAATTAGAAGAATTAAGACATGAAGCATACGAAAATTCGTTAATCTATAAAGAAAGAACGAAGAAATGGCATGATAAAAGAATCAGAAGTTCAAAAGAATTTAAAGAAGGAGACAGAGTTCTTCTTTTCAATTCACGATTCAAGCTATTTCCTGGAAAATTGAAATCAAGATGGTCTGGACCATTCATAGTCAAAAGAGTTTTCCCATACGGAACGATAGAATTGATAAATTCAAATGGGATTGAATTTAAAGTTAATGGTCACAGAGTTAAACATTACATACATGGTCCGATGGAAGTCGACAACGAAGTTAATCACAATTTCGACACCACAGCTAACTAAGTGTGGGGAGAATCAAGTCTTTAAAGGATAATATGTATTTCTGTTAGAGTTAGATTGTCTGTTTTCGTGTAGTTCTCGAAAATGGAACACGTATGGTCTTTCCCTAGCAGACCCTAAAGAACTAGTCTTCTCCCCCCATTCTGAATTTTTATTTTTTTTAGGTTTTTACGAAATGAAGACTGCCTGTGAACTAAACCATGGTCTAATGCTACACGCTTTGATCACTAAACGTAATAATGACATACTACCGAGTGAATTAGTATCAGTAATCAGAGAAAGAATGGACGGAGTTAGAAAAGGATCCAGATGCGAAGATAATAAGTTACAATTTGGTAAAGGAAAATCAAAATCCGCAGCGAAAAGAAGAGCACGACACCTAGAACGATGTCACAAATGCGGAAAATGGTCACATGGAGGTAAATGTTCAAATAATCAAACCTATTCAAATACCGAATTTGTTACTTTATGCAGAGACGGACCGTTCATATGTTTAGAAGAAAAGACAATGAATGCTCGAGGTTACGCCTATGCAGCCATGGAAAACCAATTAAACCGACTATCTTATGAATATAATAGATCATATAACTAAGAAATCTATTTCACAGGTATGTCTGTACAGTTTTTATTTTTATTTTTATTTTTAACCTTTTGATAATAAACGCTAATTTGTTCGCTAAAAAGTATTAAATTGGTATTGAATAAAATTAGGTTTGGCGACCGAAATTATTGATATCATTCAAAAATTTATTACATCACTGCGAAATTTAACGTTTATTCTTAAGGTATAAATATCTTTAATCAATCAACCCAAAATATTTCAAAAATTCGTCATGAGTTAAATTAGGTCTTGGAACCGAAATTACTTTACCGAAAAGAGGGGCGCATATTTTTGATAATATTTGATTGATTAAAGTGGGATAAAAAGACAAAAAGATTTTTAATTTTATTTTTACCATGTTTTTAAAATTAATATTTAAATCTTAAATTAATATTGTAAATTTTGTAAAAACAATATATTTAAAATTGTAAATATTTGAAAAATTAATATAAGTTTGGTATGAATTTTTAAAATATGAATTTTTAATTTTATGCATTTCAAATTTTAAGTTTGGTGTGATTATTTTTTTTTATTTATTAATTTTGAATTTTATATTTAAGTTGTGTGAATTTTAAAAAAAATAAAAATTTACTTTATCTAATTAAGTTAAGAATATGATTTTTAAAAATTCGTCGTAAGTTGAAGACTAGGTCTTTGAACCGAAATTGCTTTACCCGAGGGAGGGACGAGAACTTTTATTATCATTATTTTTAATCTTATTGATTTAAAGTATGCCAAAAAAATTAAAAAACCCAAAAATCTTAGCTTTTAAAACAATCGCTACTAAAAGACAAATTTTAAAATTTTGTCGAAGGACGGACTAGGACATCGATCCGAAACGACCTCGTCCTAAATAACAAGGGAAACAAAATTTTAAAATTAATTACTAAATTGTTTTAATAAGTTAAAGATTATAAAAAAAAAAAAAAAAATACCAAACTCCGCGAGTCGCGGAGTTTGGAGGGTAAATCCCCGCGACTCGCGGAGGGACCAAAACCCAGAAAAAAAATAAAAATAGCTGAACGATCAGTATACTCAAAAACACAAAAACACCCCAAAATAACAGCGAAAAAGAACCCGAAAAAACCCGAAAAACACCCCCAAAAATCTCAATTTTTAACCGTTAATCACCAAATTTTTTGCTAAAATCATGTTGAGAAGGATGCTATCTAAGAATTACTCAAGAAAAACGGTAAATTTCTACACCTAAACACCATTAATTCGAAATTAGGTGTTCTTGAGCTATTTTTTCCCCAATTTGATTTTGATGCTTTTTAGTGTAATTAGACTTAAATTGTTTATGTATTATGCTTGTATAACCTAGATTGATGCTGTTTAACATGATTAGAAGCCTTAAACTTCAAATTTTGAATAATCTAGGGTTTGTGTTCTTGAGAAATTTGGGGCTTTTTGATATAAACAGGTTATGGCCGATTTTTGTCATGAATTGTTGCTAAATTGAGTAGTGTAACATGTCTAGGTAGTTAAATGATCCAAACTTTGAGCCTAAACATGATTTTGAGAATTAAAGTGGACTTTTTCAAGTCTAAAATTCATGAACTTGATTTTTGAAAGATAATGCCATTTGAGACTTGTTTAATTGCTAGTAATGATTATTTTGACATGTTATTTGAGTTGAATGCTTATGAACTTGGCGAAAATTTTCGTATATGCTTATTTGAAAAAGTGTAGATTTGATAAAAATGTGAAAATAAGCTTAAGTTTGATATAAATTGATAATGTCATTGTAATTATTTTGATTGATGATTTTGCTGACACTAATGCATATTTGGATGCACAAAATTTGTGTTTGATGTGTTTTGCAGAATGAAAGGGGTGAATCTTCATCCCAAGCCCGCCATGCTCCTGCTGAGAATTTGGACCAACAGGAGGTAGATAACTACTACAAGCAGGATGTACCTCATCCAGTCATGACCTTTTCAGATATGCACTTGGAACAGTTGCACCCGAACCTGAGATTTGACAGACTTTGGATAGATTATCCAAAATATCAACGGGGTTTGCATACTCTTCATTCTAAGGTTGTTGAGGTACCGAGGGTCATAGAATGGGGACCCTTAGAAGCTGTAGAATTGGCCGGGCCAATTAGGGAATTACTGGTACAGAGGTATGGTAATTCTTCTTTTAATGACTGGATATGTTTATTCACCATACGCAGACCTGTATATAAAGTATGGTGTGAAGAGTTGTTATGTAGTATAGAGTTGAATGATCGGGTAGCTAGTTTAACCGATCGTTCTTTTATTAGATTTTTGTTAGGCGGTTCGATGCGCCACATGTCTTTACTGGACATGGCTCAGGCTTTACGTATATATACGCCTGAGGAGTTAGCGTCTGCCGATTGTAGAGGATTGATACTAAACGGTAGAAAGATAGATGAGAATTTTGATACACACGGTGTGTGGAGTCAAATGACAAGCCATCACCGTTTCAAAGGGGGAAACTACTCTTATTTGGATATAGATAGAGCCGAATTAAGAGTAATACATAGGTTTTTAGCTAATTCGATTACACAAAGGGGTAAAAACAAAGAAAAGGTAAATGAACAAGATTTGTTTTACCATATGTGTATTCGAGACCCACACAGCGCTGTAAGTATACCATATTGTGTGGGTTATTATTTATCAGCTATGGTTCGGGGGATGCGTCCACATAGCATAATAGGAGGTGGTATTTTTATTACTTTGATTGGTGAATATCTCGGTGTGGATATAAGTCGGGGGGGATTATTACTAGAAGAGCCGGAACCCCGCGATACTATAGGTTTAAATGTATACCATGGTGCGAAAGTTTTGAAGCGGCGAAATAACGCCGCAGTACGATACCATGGTAGACATCCACAGGTGGAGAGAAACCAGGAGCAAGGTAATGTAGGAGGGGGGAATGAGATGCAAGAAATGCATAGGTTTATAGCTTCTCAGGAATACGAAAATGCTAGACAGAGAGCATTTGAAGATTGGCAAGTTCATCAGAACCAGATCATAGCGCATTGCCAACATATAGGTAGAAACTATATTCCTACATCGAAACCCGTCTTCCCTCCTTGGTCGATAGAGATGCAGCCACCATATCCTACGTATGACCCTGCCGAAGCATTCTATAGCACTTATGGTTATGCCTGGAACCCCTATTGGTACCAATATCATCCTTAGTTTACTTATTATTTTTATTATTTTTTAATTTGTAATTATTGATACATTTAATATTTTTGTTATTATTGTAATCATTTTTATAATTATCTAACTTTTATTCTTAGATTTTAATAATTTTTGAATGTGGGGTAATATACCAAACTTCAAAAATATATATATATGTTTGCAGTTTATCTTATGTACACAACAGGGTAAAACAACGCATTTTCAAAGACTGGCATTAAGTTCAGCAAAAGCAACTAATTTTGACGACAAGATGCAAAATATATGTGAAATAACAACAAGACGGAATGAACAAATGATGTGCACCATTTATCATTCAGCAAACAAACGCCAATATATTTGGAAACTTTGGTAAAAATTTAATCATTTTCACACAAATCACCCTCAATAATTTAAATTGTTACTGATTTCTTGCAAATGAGGGCATTGCAAGATCTTAAGTGTGGGAAGGGGTTAAATTCTTTTGGATTTTAAAATTTTTATATTAAACACTTGGTTACCATTAAAAATACTAGTAAAGCAGTAGTTGTATTAGAATCTAGTGCTCTCTGATAAAAAAGAACAGCCCTAGTCTTATATACTGACTACCCAATTCTAGTAAAATTTTTCAAAATTTTCAATTAAATGAATTCAAAATCATGTTTATACATATTTATGAACGATAAAACTAGGTTTTAACACCGAAATTATTGTTACCTCGGAAAGGACATAAATTGAGAAACAAACTAAAATGTTAAAATTCATTTAAAATGGAATAGAGAACGATAAAAAGGAAAATAAAAGCCAAGTGTGGGAAAATTTACCAAGTTATTTTAAACATATGTCACATATATCTGTAACAAATAACTGAAAATACTTTTGCTTTGGACTAAACTAAACTGTTTTACCCAATGAAAGAAAAGAAGAGATGGATCTACACGATGAATCAATTCCATCATTAAAAGGAAGTAAAGTCTTCCGAAAAAGAAACGCACTTCTTGATTTAGGTCATGAAGTTGTCGTTCAGACCAGCTGTAGGTTGACGAAAAATCTAGAAAAGTCATCTCTAAAATCAGCAGGAAATCCACGGACCTCAGCATTAAACAGGGTCGCCAAGTGGTCAGATTTATCCTAACCATGAGAAGGATTTATCTCGTACAATGGGGGGCACCATGCAAATTAGCTGGATAAGACTAATGAATCAGATCCCCAGAAAGGATAATCTCCTTAAAGATTAAAAATCAGCTTTTAAGACTGATATTACTCAATCCTAGAGATTGACCTTAAAGATTGAGAATTCAAACTCATGGAATTCAATGATATCTAAACTCGATCTTGAACGAGAAAATATTTTGATCAAAATTACAAACCGAGTTGTTTTCTGAAAACCCTATTTTCAATGCGTTCATTACCATTGAACGTAAAATCCTAGGAATTCACCTAGAATTCATTAGGTCACCTGAACTAAATCGGGTGTCAACCGTAAGAACGGTGGTTGTATAGTGGTCAAAGACAGGACCTTGTGCCAGACCGAAAAATTATAAGGGTGAGCTTTACTATTGCTCCTACCAAGGATAGTAATTGCGTCCGACACGTTATAGACCATAATCAAAAGCATGTCACGGGACATTTCCTTAACAGTTGCTTGTTCAACGCTTTCCTTTACAACCGGACGGTAGTTTGCCGAAAGGTAATATACGGGACAAGTAAACTGGACGTGTTGCTTTCCAAATACAAGGTTAGCAAGTGGGTGACACAAAACCGCAAGTTTTGAGCTAAAATTTTCAAATCTGAAACCCACCAAACCCACAAAAATATTTTGCAAACACCGGTAAAGGGTTATTCCGGAAAACTTATCTAGGGTAAAAACTAGATTTAATTTTCAAAAGATCAAATGTTTTCATAAAGATCCAATTTCCTTAATGGATCTAAATTTTTATAGTCATGTGGGACTGTAAACCATATCGTTACTACCATTGTTTATACCGCCGTATAGAAATCACTGATGTACAAAGTGTGAAGAATAAAGAAGTGATTCTAGTATTTCAAGACGATATTGCTTGAGGACAAGCAACGCTCAAGTGTGGGAATATTTGATAATGCTAAAAACGAACATATATTTCATAGCATTATTCCTCAAGAAAGACAAGCTTTTAGTTGCAATTGTTCTATTTACAAGTGATATTCGTTTAAATAATAAAAGGTGAAGACAAAAGACAGATTCGACGAATTGAAGACGCAAACGACCAAAAAGCTCAAAAGTACAAAAGACAATCAAAAAGGTTCCAATTATTGATAAGAAACGTCTCGAAATCACAAGAGTACAAGATTCAAAACGCAAAGTACAAAATATAAAATTGTACGCAAGGACGTTCGAAAATCCGGAACCGGGACCAGAGTCAACTCTTAACGCTCGACGCAACGGACTAAAAATTACAAGTTAACTATGTATATAAATATAATATAATATATAATTAATTATATTAATTATATATATATTATATATATATAATAAAAACCGTCGGCAGAGAAAACTCCAAGGACTGAGCTGTAATTTCTATCTCCGCGACTCGCGGAGTTTGAAGGGCATTTTACCGCGAGTCGCGGAGCCCCAAAAATCAAGTCTGGCTATAAAGCAAACCGAATTCTGATCAAATTTCATAATCTTTTTCTATCTCTCTCTCAATATATACGTAATATATATATATAATTTATATTTTAATTTTAATTTTAATTTTAAATCCTAATAATAAGGGTATGTTAGCGAATGTTGTAAGGGTTTAAGTCGAAATTCTGTCCGTGTAACGCTACGCTATTTTTAATCATTGTAAGTTATGTTCAACCTTTTTATATTAATGTCTCGTAGCTAAGTTATTATTATTCTTATTTAAAACGAAGTAATCATGATGTTGGGCTAATTACTAAAATTGGGTAATTGGGCTTTGTACCATAATTGGGGTTTGGACAAAAGAACGACACTTGTGGAAATTAGACTATGGGCTATTAATGGGCTTTATATTTGTTTAACTAAATGAAAGTTTGTTAATGTTAATATAAAGATTTACAATTGGGCGTCCCTATAAATTACCATATACACTCAATCGGACACGATGGGCGGGGTATTTATATGTACGAATAATCGTTCATTTAACCGGACACGGGAATGGATTAATAGCCACTAGAATAATTAAAACAGGGGTGAAATTACATTCAAGGGTAATTGGTGTAATTGTTAACAAAGTGGTAAAACCTTGGTTTACACGCAGTCGATAACCTGGTGTATTCATTAAACAAAGTATTAAAACCTTGTTACAATTCGAATCCCCAATTAGTTGGAATATTTAACTTCGGGTATAATAATAATTTGACAAGGACACTTGCAATTTATATTTATGACTGATGGACTGTTATGGACAAAAACCAGACGGACATATTAAATAATCCAGGACAAAGGACAATTAACCCATGGGCATAAAACTAAAATCAACACGTCAAACAGCATGATTACGGAAGTTTAAATAAGCATAATTCTTTTATTTCATATTTAATTTCCTTCATTTTATATTTAATTGCACTTCTAATTATCGCACTTTTATTTATTGTTATTTAATCGCACTTTTAATTATCGTACTTTTTAATTATCGCAATTTTATTTTATCGCATTTTTATTATTCACATTTTTATTATCGTTATTTACTTTACGCTTTAATTTAAGTCTTGTATTTATTTTATATTTTACATTAGGTTTTAACTGCGACTAAAGTCTTAAAATCGACAAACCGGTCATTAAACGGTAAAAACCCCCCTTTATAATAATAATATTACTTATATATATATTTGTATTTTTATAAAAGTAAACTAATATAGCGTTGAGCTTTGTTTAAAGATTTCCCTGTGGAACGAACCGGACTTACTAAAAACTACACTACTGTACGATTAGGTACACTGCCTATAAGTGTTGTAGCAAGGTTTAAGTATATCCATTCTATAAATAAATAAATATCTTGTGTAAAATTGTATCGTATTTAATAGTATTTCCTAGTAAAATAATAACTATTTTATATACACCTCGCATAACATCAAATACGCTTATTTACATGGTGAATCTGAATTACCTGTAATAATATCGTCTTCTCTTACTGAAAATGAGAAATCACAACTCATTTCTGTGTTGAAAGCTCATAAACCAGCCATTGCATGGAAGATTCATGATATTAAAGGAATAAGTCCTTCGTATTGCACACATAAAATCCTTATGGAAGAAGGTCATAAAACGTATGTGCAACGCCAACGAAGACTAAATCTGAATATGCAAGATGTAGTTAAAAAAGAAATTATTAAACTGCTAGATGCAGGTTTAATTTATCCAATCTCTGATAGTCCATGGGTAAGCCCAGTTCAATACGTGCCTAAGAAGGATGGCATGACTGTCATTACAAATGAAAAAAATGAGCTTATTCCTACTAGGACTGTAACAGGATGGCGTGTATGTATTGATTATAGAAAATTAAATGATGCCACCATAAAAGATCACTTTCCCTTACCTTTTATTGATCAAATGTTGGAAAGATTAGCCGGAAACAGTTACTATTGTTTTCTTGATGGATTTTCCGGATATTTTCAAATTCCAATAGCACCCGAAGATCAATAGAAAACCACGTTCACGTGCCCTTATAGTACTTTTGCTTACAAACGCATGCCATTTGGACTTTGCAACGCCGCTGCAACCTTTCAAAGGTGCATGATGGCGATTTTTCACGACATGATAGAAGAATGCATGGAAGTTTTCATGGATGACTTTTCATTCTTTGGTGATACATTTGAATCATGTCTAGTTAATCTTGAACGAATGCTTATTAGATGCGAACAATCAAATCTAGTTCTTAATTGGGAGAAATGCCATTTCATGGTTAAAGAAGGCATCGTTCTTGGACATAAAATTTCAAAAGAAGGAATTGAAGTGGATAGAGCTAAAGTAGATGTAATTTCTAAACTTCCACATCCCACCAATGTTATAGGAGTTAGGAGTTTTCTAGTGCATGCCTGTTTTTACCGACGTTTCATAAAAGATTTTTCTAAAATTGCCACTCCTATGAATAAACTCCTAGAAAAAGATGCTCCATTCATCTTTTCAGATGAATGCATCAAATCTTTTAATATTCTTAAAGAGAAACTCACTAATGCGCCGATCATGATAACACCAAATTGGAATCTACCGTTTGAACTAATGTGCGATGCAAGTGATTTTGCAATGGGAGCCGTTTTAGGACAAAGGATTGAAAAAATATTTCAACCTATATATTATGCTAGTAAGACGTTACAAGGAGCACAAACAAATTACACAACTACAAAAAAAGAACTCCTTGCTATTGTCTTTGCTTTTGACAAATTTCGTTAGCAAAAACGGTGGTCTATACCGACCATTCTGCTCTTAGATACCTATTTTCGAAACAAGATGCCAAACCAAGATTAATCCGTTGGATCTTACTCTTACAAGAGTTCGATATTGAAATCCGAGATAAAAGAGGAGCAGAAAATCTCGCCGCTGATCATCTTTCTCGTCTTGAAAATCCCGAATTAGAAGTTTTAAATGAATCGGCCATACAAGACAACTTTCCTGATGAATATCTATTGAAGATAGATTATAATGAAATACCATGGTTTGCAGACTATGCAAACTACTTAGTATGTGGATTCCTTGAAAAAGGATTATCGTACCAAAAATGAAAGAAATTCTTTAGTGATATAAAACACTATTTCTGGGAAGATCCACATCTGTTTAAAAGTTGTCCAGATGGAATAATACGCCGATGTGTATTTGGAGATGAAGCTAGTAAAATTTTAAACCATTGTCACACAGGACCAACAGGAGGGCACTATGGGCCTCAACTAACAGCAAGAAAAGTTTATGATGCTGGATTCTATTAGCCTACAATTTACAAAGACGCACACCTTCTTTGTAAATCCTGTGATGCTTGTCAAAGGGCCGGAAAAATAAGTCAACGTGATGAAATGCCACAAAATGTCATTCAAGTATGCGAAGTATTTGACATTTGGGGTATTGACTTTATGGGTCCATTTCTAAAATCTCATAATAATCTCTACATTCTCGTAGCCATTGATTATGTATCTAAATGGGCGGAAGCACAAGCTCTCCCAACTAACGATGCACGAGTTGTAGTCAACTTTTTAAAACGTCTTTTTGCAAGGTTTGGAACACCGAAAGCTTTAATAAGTGATCGGGGTACTCATTTCTGTAATAATCAACTTGAGAAAGTTCTCAAAAGATATGGAGTAACTCATAAAATCTCCACTGCAGATCATCCACAAACAAGTGGACAAGTTGAAAATACCAACCGAGCTTTAAAACGTATTCTAGAGAAAACCGTAGGATCAAATCCGAAGGAATGGTCCATTAAATTGGAGGATGCACTCTGGGCTTTTAGAACAGCCTACAAAACTCCAATTGGAACCACACCTTTTAGACTCATTTATGGAAAGGCATGTCATCTTCCAGTAGAAATTGAACACAAAGCATTTTGGGCTTTGAAGACATGTAATCTTGATTTACATGAAGCTGGATGTCTACGGTTAAGTCAATTAAATGAATTAGAAGAATTAAGACAAGAAGCATACGAAAATTCGTTGATATATAAGGAAAGAACGAAGAAATGGCATGATAAAAGAATCAGAAGTTCAAAAGAATTTAAAGAAGGAGACAGAGTTCTTCTTTTCAATTCACGATTCAAGCTATTTCCTGGAAAATTGAAATCAAGATGGTGTAAGACCCGTGTAATTATTGTAAATAATGTATAGAAGTTAACTTTGTTGTGGGATTGGTTTTATATTTCAAAAGGAGCTAGGAACCAGTTTCTGTCCATTGGCGCGCCGCGCGGCCTAATGGCGCGCCGCGCAAAATCGTGCAGACAGCCCCTCTTGTTTATTTAAATTTAAATCAAGGGCATTTTGGGAAATTCACTTCAAGGCCGACTTTAAGGCTTGGTTCAGTTGTTTGGGAGCTCATTTACTCCCTTGTTCACCAACCTTATCACCTCCCAATTTATTTTAGTGAGAGAGTGAGTTTTAGAGAGGGAAAGCTCACTTTGAAGAGGAAGAAGAGGGTTTCTTGCTAAAGTCCAAGTTCTAAAGTTGTTCATCTCGTCATTCGTTACATTTTGATAGTTGTGGTATGCCTTAACTTTCAATTCTTGTTTTGATTTCGTGTATGGGTTAGGGTTTGTGTGAAGATGAACATTAAGACCCATTTTTGGGTAAATTGGGTGTTCTTGGGTAAATTGGGTCATGTAGGCTCAATAATGGGTTAGCTAGGGTTTTAAAAGTATTAATTGTTGTCATGAAACCCTAATTGGCTAATGATTTGTTAGAACACCTTAAGGAAGAGTAAATGGGTGTGATTTGGGTATAAATGACCCAAAATGGGTGTATTGACTTTTATTGAGTCAAATGGGTCAAAATTGGACCAAGGTTGGTAAATGGTTGTGTTTTGTGATAAAACCTAGTAATCTAATGTGTAGGAAGGCCTTGAGTGCCAAGCGTTAGGGTTTTTGGTGAAAATGACCCAATTTAGGGTTAAGTGTCCAAATGGGTCAAGATGACCTAGGAGGGTGTGGGTTGTAAGATTAGACCAAGTTGATTGATTATATGCTTGTGAAAATAGGTACGTTACCTCGGAACTCAAGCTTGGTTTAATAATCACCGAAGGCATAAGGTGAGTGGAATAATTATGCGTATGTGTATATAATGTATTTATTTGTGTGGTATGAATGTGGCATTGTCGTGTTGCTTAAGACACCACATTGTAAAGAAGTGGATGTCGCGTTGTTTAAGACACCACATGGTAAAGAAGTGGATGTCGCGTTGTTTAAGACACCACAATGTAATGGAGGGGATGTCGCGTTGTTTAAGACACCATCCATCGTATTGAATGGCATGTGGAATCGTCGCGTTGTTTAAGACGCCACATTGTAAAGGGTGAGTGAGTCGCGTTGTTTAAGACATCACCCGGGGGATTAGTGACTACGCGTTGATTAAGTAGCACTAACGGATGTTATGAACTCCAACGGTCTTGTATGTACCGTTTCCCTTGTTCGAATTGGTTAACCAAGGTTGCGTGAGTTATGTATTGAAAGTATTTATTTATGAATCGTATGCTTTTGTATTATTAGCTACTTGTGGATTTGCGGTTTATGGTATATGCATAATATTGTGCATGATTGTCGAATTGTTGAACCGAGTATGATGTTGTGTAAGTGATGCAAGTAAGTAGATTATATATGTGTATGTATAATTATTGTGCTCACTAAGCTTTGCTTACCCTCTCGTTGTTTACCTTTTTATAGGTTCGTGTGTGGATAAGGGTAAGGGCATTACCTTGGATTGAGTTTCCCGCTTCGATGATTAGGAAGCACTTTTGGGTTATGGCTTGGAGTTTGACCGAGACTTGGGTAGTTTAACCCCAAACACCATGCTCGTTGTGTCGTTTGGCAATTAAACTTTTTGTGGTCGAAACTCTAATTTGTATTAAACATTGTATTTTAAACTTAGTGGCGTTTTGGGCACGTGTGGGCCCCACCTTGTAAAACTTGTTCATACTTTAGTTATGTGCTAGTTTTACATATATGAATGTATGGTTAAAAGCGTTTTGGTTAAATATGCCGGGAACACGTTCATCTTTTTCGCATTTAAACTTTCCGGTAACAGCAGGGATTTGGCGCGGCGCGCGGCCCTTTTGGCGCGGCGCGCCGATGGCCTGGAACAACAATTTTTTTTTTTTTTTTGTTTGAAATTTCGCCGTGTGTGGTCGGTTACGGTTTGGGTTGTTACAAGTGGGATCAGAGCATGGTCTAAGGGATTTAGGTGACTTGAGATAGGCGCCTAGACTTAGACTTTTGTGTGCGTATTGTGCGGGACTTGTAGGACTTTGGGTCGGACCGGGTCTTGGTTAGCGCATAGGTTTATATGAACTAATCATGCGTTATTGTTTGTATTATATAGCAATCATCAAGCGGAACGGACGTTGTACTAGCAAGTTACGCGACGTGCTCGCGTAGTAATGATTAGCTACCCTTACTACGGGTGCAAATCGTGTCAAACGAGCAATGTACGACGATCGTCGAGCGAGATGGGGTGGTATGGTGTATATGTATACGTATTGTTGTGTCTTTCGTTTCGTTATTTAATCTCTTCCGTTTTATAGAATGAAGACGCGAAACGGACACGAC
Organism: Rutidosis leptorrhynchoides; assembly: GCF_046630445.1. Classification (NCBI taxonomy): domain Eukaryota; kingdom Viridiplantae; phylum Streptophyta; class Magnoliopsida; order Asterales; family Asteraceae; genus Rutidosis; species Rutidosis leptorrhynchoides. The sequence goes on along the minus strand of NC_092333.1, from coordinate 128,116,297 downwards.
ACCGAACCTGATAATGGGGGCACGAGCGAGGACCCCGAGTTCACGGCCAAGGTTGAGGCCATCTTTGAACGCCAAAAGGCGGAGTTTCGCGAGGATGTTAAGAAGATGTTTTTAGAGACGATTGACGAACACGTCGTCACTATGGTTAAGGAGCAAATTAAGATTGCTCTTCAAGAAGAAAATGTGGGAAGACGAGAATTTTTCTTCAAGAACTTTAAGGACGCTCAACCTCCTACTTTTGAGGGCGATAGGGACCCACTCAAGAGTGCCCGATTCATCTCCGATATGGAGGGGGCCTTCCGTACTTGTGAGTGTCCACCCGATAAGAAGACTAGGTACGGTTGTAGCATGTTAAGGGGTGACGCAAAATTGTGGTGGGATGCTAAGATCCAACTTTATGGTGAAGAACAATGTATGGACTTCACTTGGGATGAATTTAAAGCGGAGTTCTTCAATGAGTACCGAACTTCGGCCGATCTTACAAGGCTTAAGGACGAGTTACGCACCTTAAGGCAAGGGTCGATGGACTTGAACACTCTCAAATCTGTGTTCTTGTCCAAGACGCAATTTTGCCCGGAGTATGTCGGGAATGATAAAATGTTGAAAGAAGACTTCTATCGAACCTTAAATGACAGTTATCAAGAAAAGATTAGCGTAAATGTGGTAAAGAGCTTCGATGAGTTGTTTAATATGGCGAAAGGGTTTGAAGCGATTGTGTTGAGGAAGAGAAAGTTTGAAGGTTCTAGTCATTCAAATTTTTCAAGCAAGAAGTCAAACTTTTCAAAGAAGGGTGCAACCGAGAGTGTCGGAAGTGTCAAGAAGAGTGCGCCGGGAGAGTTTCGTTATACTTGCCATAATTGTGGGCGAAAGGGACATATGGCCCGTGATTGCACCAATCCCTCTACTACACCCAAGTTTACTTGTTTCAATTGCGGTAAAGAAGGGCACAAACGGCCCGAGTGTCCCGAGTTGCGTAATGATAATGCTAAGCGGATAGAGAAGGCGGCGGGTACGGCTAGGGGTCGTAACTACTTGATGTCTAATGAAGAAGCTAAACAATCCAATGAAGTCGTTTCAGGTACTTTCATGGTTAATTCTAATCCGGCTCGGATACTTTTTGATAGTGGTGCTAATTTGTCTTTCGTATCTCCAAGATTTGTGCCTAAGTTAAATAAACCGCTAGTAAAGTTGAGTCGTCCGGTAGAAGTTGAAATAGCGGATGGCAAGACGGCGCTAGTGGTTGATGTGTGTAAAAATTGCAATGTTGTGTTTGGCGCCGAAAGTTTCGAAATTGATCTTATTCCGATGACTTTGGGTGATTTTGATGTTGCCGTTGGTATGGATTGGCTCGATCGTTATAGAGCCGATATTGCATGCCACGACAAGTTTATTCGTGTAAAGACACCAAGTGGGGGAGAGATGATTATTCATGGTGACAAACGAAGGAGATCGGTGCCGATATGCACTTTTGCTCGGGCACGACGTCACGTTGTTACCGGTGGTATGGCTTTCCTTGCTCATGTTGTCGACACTCGTAATGAGCCACCACCAATTCGTGAAATTCCGGTAGTTAATGAGTTTGAAGATGTCTTTCCGGATGAGTTACCGGGTGTCCCGGCGGAAAGACAAGTCGAATTTCGCATCGAGTTGGTTCCGGGGGCTACCCCCATTGCTAAAACACCTTATCGTTTAGCACCAACGGAGATGCAAGAGTTATTGAATCAAATTCAAGAATTACTCGAGAAGGGTTTTATCCGACCGAGTGCTTCGCCATGGGGAGCTCCGGTCTTATTTGTGAAGAAGAAAGACGGTAGTATGCGTATGTGCATCGATTACCGTGAGTTGAATAAAGTGACGATCAAGAATCGTTATCCGTTACCTAGGATCGACGATTTGTTTGATCAACTTCAAGGCGCAACGTATTTCTCTAAGATCGACTTACGGTCCGGCTATCACCAAATGCGGGTCCGTGAGGAAGATATTGAGAAAACGGCTTTCCGAACGCGTTACGGGCATTATGAATTTGTAGTTATGCCCTTCGGTCTTACGAATGCACCGGCGGCATTCATGGATCTTATGAACCGGGTGTGCCAACCTATGTTGGACAAGTCGGTTATTGTATTCATTGACGACATACTAGTCTACTCGAAAAGTATGTACGAACATGAACGTCACTTGCGTGAAGTTTTGAAGACGCTAAGAAAAGAGAAGTTGTATGCAAAGTTCTCTAAATGTGAATTTTGGCTAAGGGAGGTTCAATTCCTTGGTCACATTGTGAACAAAAGCGGTATCCAAGTGGATCCGGGGAAGATTGAGACGGTGAAGAGTTGGGGGCGACCGACTACGCCCACGGAGATCCGAAGTTTTCTCGGATTGGCCGGTTATTATCGTCGGTTTATCCAAGACTTTTCTAAGATTGCTTCTCCATTAACGAAGTTGACGAGGAAGAGTGCTAAGTTCAATTGGGAAAACGAGCAAGAAATTGCTTTTCAATTATTGAAAGAGAAGTTGTGTCAAGCTCCGGTGTTAGTGTTACCGGAAGGCGTCGAAGACATGGTGGTTTATTGTGATGCTTCCTTAAATGGGCTCGGGTGCGTTCTTATGCAAAGGGGTAAAGTCATTGCTTATGCCTCTCGACAATTAAAGGAACACGAAACGAGGTACCCGACTCATGATCTTGAAATGGCGGCGGTTGTGCATGCGTTGAAAATTTGGCGCCACTACTTATATGGTGTCAAGTGTACGATATATTCGGATCATAAGAATTTGAAACACCTTTTTACTCAAAGGGATTTGAATTATCGTCAACGTAGATGGATGGATGTGGTGAAAGCTTATGATTGTGAGATACTTTACCATCCGGGTAAGGCGAATGTGGTCGCGGATGCGTTAAGTCGGAAGACTCAACATCCGGCGATACGTGTAGCATCGTTACGTTTGATTATCACTAATGACTTTCTTGAAAAGATGGGTGAAGACCAAATAGAGGCTTATGTTCACGATAAGCACGCGGAACGAATTGTGGGCCAATCGGAGTTTATTACTATGGGCCCGCGGGGTTTATTGTCGTTTCAAGGAAGGGTATGGGTGCCTAAGACGGGTGATTACCGACGGGTGCTACTCGATGAAGCACATAAGTCGAAATATTCCATTCATCCGGGCGCGACGAAAATGTATCATGACTTGAAGAAAGATTATTGGTGGCCGGGCATGAAACGCGATGTTGTAAAATACGTTGAACGATGTGTTACTTGTTTGCAAGTTAAAGCCGAGCATCAAAAGCCGTATGGTAAGTTGCAACCGTTAGAAATCCCGAAGTGGAAATGGGAGCACATTACCATGGATTTTATCACTAAGTTACCTAAGACGGCGAGAACTCAATATGATTCGATTTGGGTGATCGTGGACCGGTTGACGAAAAGTGCCTTGTTTCTTCCCATTAAAGAAGCAATATCGTCGGAGGCCTTGGCTAAGTTGTTTATCAAGGAAGTGGTCTCGCGACATGGCGTTCCTATATCTATTATTTCGGATCGAGATACCCGTTTTACATCTCGATTTTGGGAAAAGTTTCACGAAGATATGGGTACACAATTAAAGTTGAGCACGGCATATCATCCTCAAACGGACGGTCAAACCGAACGTACGAACCAAACTTTGGAAGATATGTTACGGGCGTGCATTATCGATTTCGGTGGTAGTTGGGATGAGCATCTACCTTTGGTGGAATTTTCGTACAATAATAGTTTTCATACTAGTATCGGGATGCCACCGTACGAGATGCTTTATGGTCGAAGATGTCGAACTCCCATTTGTTGGGGAGAAGTGGGACAAAGGGAAATCGGGAGTACCGATTTGGTTCTAGAGACGAATAACAAGATTGATATTATCCGGGAGCATTTGAAAAAGGCTCAAGATAGGCAAAAGTCGTATGCCGATAAACGTAGACGGACGATCGAATTCCAAGAGGGCGACATGGTCATGCTTAAGGTTTCGCCATGGAAGGGTATTATTCGATTTCAAAAACGGGGAAAGTTAGGTCCTCGGTATATTGGGCCGTTTAAAGTTTTGGCTCGTGTTGGTGAAGTTGCATATCGATTGGAATTGCCCGAAGAGCTTGCGGGGATCCATAATACGTTTCATGTTTCTCACCTCCGTAAGTGTCTTGCGGACGATTCCTCATGGATGCCTTTAGATGAGATCGAACTAAACAATAAGTTGGAGTATATTGAAGAGCCGATTGCCATACTTGATGAGAAGGTCAAACGATTGAGACATAAGGAGGTTAGGACCTACAAAGTTCAATGGCGACGGAATAAGGGTTCCGAGTTCACTTGGGAACCTGAAGAGTTTGTGTTGGTTTATCTTCCCGCTTGTCATGCGGCTTGGATCGCGAGGACGCAATCCGAATAAGTGGGGGAGAGTTGTAAGACCCGTGTAATTATTGTAAATAATGTATAGAAGTTAACTTTGTTGTGGGATTGGTTTTATATTTCAAAAGGAGCTAGGAACCAGTTTCTGTCCATTGGCGCGCCGCGCGGCCTAATGGCGCGCCGCGCGGCCTAATGGCGCGCCGCGCAAAATCGTGCAGACAGCCCCTCTTGTTTATTTAAATTTAAATCAAGGGCATTTTGGGAAATTCACTTCAAGGCCGACTTTAAGGCTTGGTTCAGTTGTTTGGGAGCTCATTTACTCCCTTGTTCACCAACCTTATCACCTCCCAATTTATTTTAGTGAGAGAGTGAGTTTTAGAGAGGGAAAGCTCACTTTGAAGAGGAAGAAGAGGGTTTCTTGCTAAAGTCCAAGTTCTAAAGTTGTTCATCTCGTCATTCGTTACATTTTGATAGTTGTGGTATGCCTTAACTTTCAATTCTTGTTTTGATTTCGTGTATGGGTTAGGGTTTGTGTGAAGATGAACATTAAGACCCATTTTTGGGTAAATTGGGTGTTCTTGGGTAAATTGGGTCATGTAGGCTCAATAATGGGTTAGCTAGGGTTTTAAAAGTATTAATTGTTGTCATGAAACCCTAATTGGCTAATGATTTGTTAGAACACCTTAAGGAAGAGTAAATGGGTGTGATTTGGGTATAAATGACCCAAAATGGGTGTATTGACTTTTATTGAGTCAAATGGGTCAAAATTGGACCAAGGTTGGTAAATGGTTGTGTTTTGTGATAAAACCTAGTAATCTAATGTGTAGGAAGGCCTTGAGTGCCAAGCGTTAGGGTTTTTGGTGAAAATGACCCAATTTAGGGTTAAGTGTCCAAATGGGTCAAGATGACCTAGGAGGGTGTGGGTTGTAAGATTAGACCAAGTTGATTGATTATATGCTTGTGAAAATAGGTACGTTACCTCGGAACTCAAGCTTGGTTTAATAATCACCGAAGGCATAAGGTGAGTGGAATAATTATGCGTATGTGTATATAATGTATTTATTTGTGTGGTATGAATGTGGCATTGTCGCGTTGCTTAAGACACCACATTGTAAAGAAGTGGATGTCGCGTTGTTTAAGACACCACATGGTAAAGAAGTGGATGTCGCGTTGTTTAAGACACCACAATGTAATGGAGGGGATGTCGCGTTGTTTAAGACACCATCCATCGTATTGAATGGCATGTGGAATCGTCGCGTTGTTTAAGACGCCACATTGTAAAGGGTGAGTGAGTCGCGTTGTTTAAGACATCACCCGGGGGATTAGTGACTACGCGTTGATTAAGTAGCACTAACGGATGTTATGAACTCCAACGGTCTTGTATGTACCGTTTCCCTTATTCGAATTGGTTAACCAAGGTTGCGTGAGTTATGTATTGAAAGTATTTATTTATGAATCGTATGCTTTTGTATTATTAGCTACTTGTGGATTTGCGGTTTATGGTATATGCATAATATTGTGCATGATTGTCGAATTGTTGAACCGAGTATGATGTTGTGTAAGTGATGCAAGTAAGTAGATTATATATGTGTATGTATAATTATTGTGCTCACTAAGCTTTGCTTACCCTCTCGTTGTTTACCTTTTTATAGGTTCGTGTGTGGATAAGGGTAAGGGCATTACCTTGGATTGAGTTTCCCGCTTCGATGATTAGGAAGCACTTTTGGGTTATGGCTTGGAGTTTGACCGAGACTTGGGTAGTTTAACCCCAAACACCATGCTCGTTGTGTCGTTTGGCAATTAAACTTTTTGTGGTCGAAACTCTAATTTGTATTAAACATTGTATTTTAAACTTAGTGGCGTTTTGGGCACGTGTGGGCCCCACCTTGTAAAACTTGTTCATACTTTAGTTATGTGCTAGTTTTACATATATGAATGTATGGTTAAAAGCGTTTTGGTTAAATATGCCGGGAACACGTTCATCTTTTTCGCATTTAAACTTTCCGGTAACAGCAGGGATTTGGCGCGGCGCGCGGCCCTTTTGGCGCGGCGCGCCGATGGCCTGGAACAACAATTTTTTTTTTTTTTTTTTGTTTGAAATTTCGCCGTGTTTGGTCGGTTACGGTTTGGGTTGTTACAGATGGTCTGGACCATTCATAGTCAAAAGAGTTTTCCCATACGGAACAGTAGAGTTAATAAATTCAAATGGAATTGAATTTAAAGTTAATGGTCACAGAGTTAAATACTACATAGATAGTCCAATGGAAATCGACAATGAACTTAATCACAATTTCGATACCACATCTAACTAAGTGTGGGGAGAATCAAGTCTTTAAAGGATAATATGTATTTCTGTTAGAGTTAGATTTTCTGTTTTCGTGTAGTTCTCGAAAATGAAACCAATGGTCTTTCCCTAGCAGACCCTAAAGAACTAGTCTTCTCCCCCCATTCTGAATTTTTATTTTTTTAGGAAATGAAGACTTCCTGTGAACTAAACCATGGTCTAATGCTACACGCTTTGATCACTAAATGTAATAATGACACACTTCCGAGTAAACTAGTATCAGTAATCAGAGAAAGATTGGATGGAGTAAGAAAAGAATCCAGATGCGAAGATAATAAGTTACAATTTGGTAAAGGAAAATCAAAATCCGCAGCAAAAAGAAGAGCACGACACCTTGAAAGATGTCACAAATGCGGAAAATGGTCACATGGAGGTAAATGTTCAAATAATCAAACCTATTCAAACACCGAATTTGTTACTTTATGCAGAGACGGACCGTTCATATGTTTAGAAGAAAAAACACTGAATGCTCGAGGTTACGCCTATGTAGCTATGGAAAACCAATTAAACCGACTATCTTATGAATGGGATAGATCATATAACTAAGAATACTATCTCACAGGTAAGTCTGTACAGTTTTATTTTTTATTTTTATTTTTAATCTTTTGATAATAAACGCTAAATTGTTCGCTATAAAGTATTAAATTGGTATTGAATAAAATTAGGTTTGGCGACCGTAATTATTGATATCATACAAAAATTTATTACATCACTGCGAAATTTAACGTTTATTCTTAAGGTATAAATATCTTTAATCAATCAACCCAAAATATTTCAAAAATATGTCATGAGTTAAATTAGGTCATGGAACCGAAATTACTTTACCGAAAAGAGGGGCGCATATTTTTGATAATATTTGATTGATTAAAGTGGGAAAAAAAAGATTTTTAATTTTATTTTTACCATGTTTTAAAATTAATATATAAAAATTAAAATAATATTGTAAACTTTTTAAAATTAATATATTTAAAATTGTAAATATTTGAAAAATTAATCTTTTTAATATAAGTTTGTATGTATAAAAACAAAAATATAATATAAGTTTGGTGTGAATTTATAATATAAATTTTTAAATTTAAGTTTGGTGTAAATTTTTAATTTTATGCATTTTAAATTTAAGTTTGGTGTGAATTTAAAAACAAAAATTTACTTTATTTCGCTAAGTTAAAAATATGTTTTTTAAAATTCGTCGTGAGTTGAAGACTAGGTCGTTGAACCGAAATTGCTTTACCCGAGGGAGTGACGAGAACTTTTATTATCATTATTTTTAATCTTATTAAATTAAAGTATGCCAAAAACATTAAAAAACCCAAAAATCTTTACTTTTAAAACCGCGCTTTGATTTGATAAATTTTAAAAATTTTGTCAAGGGACAGACTAGGACATAGATCCGAAACACCCTCGCTCCTAAAGGAAAACAAATTTTTAAAATTTAATTAATTATAAGTTTTATAAAGTATAAGGTTTTATTTAAAAAAAAAAAAGGGCAAAACACTGTAGCCGGTGTAGTGACCCGAACTTTTCCATGTTTATATATATTAATTGAGATTGATATTTACATGATTAAATGTTTCCAACATGTTAAGCAATCAAACTTGTTAAGACTTAATTAATTGAAATAGGTTTCATGTAGACAATTGACCACCCAAGTTGACCGGTGATTCACGAACGTTAAAACTTGTAAAAACTATATGATGACATATATATGGTTATATATATAGTTAACATGATATTATGATAAGTAAACATATCATTAAGTATATTAACAATGAACTACATATGTAAAAACAAGACTACTAACTTAATGATTTTGAAACGAGACATATATGTAACGATTATCGTTGTAACGACATTTAATGTATATATATCATATTAAGAGATATTCGTACATCATAATATCATGATAATATAATAATTTAAAATCTCTTTTGATATTATAAACATTGGGTTAACAATATTTAACAAGATCGTTAACCTAAAGGTTTCAAAACAACATTTACATGTAACGACTAACGATGACTTAACGACTCAGTTAAAATGTATATACATGTAGTGTTTTAATATGTATTCATACACTTTTGAAAGACTTCAAGACACTTATCAAAATACTTCTACTTAACAAAAATGCTTACAATTACATCCTCGTTCAGTTTCATCAACAATTCTACTCGTATGCACCCGTATTCGTACTCGTACAATACACAGCTTTTAGATGTATATACTATTGGTATATACACACCAATGATCAGCTCTTAGCAGCCCATGTGAGTCACCTAACACATGTGGGAACCATCATTTGGCAACTAGCATGAAATATCTAATAAAATTACAAAAATATGAGTAATCATTCATGACTTATTTACATGAAAACAAAATTACATATCCTTTATATCTAATCCATACACCAACGACCAAAAACACCTACAAACACTTTCATTCTTCAATTTTCTTCATCTAATTGATCTCTCTCAAGTTCTATCTTCAAGTTCTAAGTGTTCTTCATAAATTCCAAAAGTTCTAGTTTCATAAAATCAAGAATACTTTCAAGTTTGCTAGCTCACTTCCAATCTTGTAAGGTGATCATCCAACCTCAAGAAATCTTTGTTTCTTACAGTAGGTTATCATTCTAATACAAGGTAATAATCATATTCAAACTTTGGTTCAATTTCTATAACTATAACAATCTTATTTCAAATGATGATCTTACTTGAACTTGTTTTCGTGTCATGATTTTGCTTCAAGAACTTCGAGCCATCCAATGATCCATTGAAGCTAGATCCATTTTTCACTTTTCCAGTAGGTTTATCCAAGGAACTTAAGGTAGTAATTATGTTCATAACATCATTCGATTCATACATATAAAGCTATCTTATTCGAAGGTTTAAACTTGTAATCACTAGAACATAGTTTAGTTAATTCTAAACTTGTTCGCAAACAAAAGTTAATCCTTCTAACTTGACTTTTAAAATCAACTAAACACATGTTCTATATCTATATGATATGCTAACTTAATGATTTAAAACCTGGAAACACGAAAAACACCGTAAAACTGGATTTACGCCGTCGTAGTAACACCGCGGGCTGTTTTGGGTTAGTTAATTAAAAACTATGATAAACTTTGATTTAAAAGTTGTTATTCTGAGAAAATGATTTTTATTATGAACATGAAACTATATCCAAAAATTATGGTTAAACTCAAAGTGGAAGTATGTTTTCTAAAATGGTCATCTAGACGTCGTTCTTTCGACTGAAATGACTACCTTTACAAAAACGACTTGTAACTTATTTTTCCGACTATAAACCTATACTTTTTCTGTTTAGATTCATAAAATAGAGTTCAATATGAAACCATAGCAATTTGATTCACTCAAAACGGATTTAAAATGAAGAAGTTATGGGTAAAACAAGATAGGATAATTTTTCTCATTTTAGCTACGTGAAAATTGGTAACAAATCTATTCCAACCATAACTTAATCAACTTGTATTGTATATTATGTAATCTTGAGATACCATAGACACGTATACAATGTTTCGACCTATCATGTCGACACATCTATATATATTTCGGAACAACCATAGACACTCTATATGTGAATGTTGGAGTTAGCTATACAGGGTTGAGGTTGATTCCAAAATATATATAGTTTGAGTTGTGATCAATACTGAGATACGTATACACTGGGTCGTGGATTGATTCAAGATAATATTTATCGATTTATTTCTGTACATCTAACTGTGGACAACTAGTTGTAGGTTACTAACGAGGACAGCTGACTTAATAAACTTAAAACATCAAAATATATTAAAAGTGTTGTAAATATATTTTGAACATACTTTGATATATATGTATATATTGTTATAGGTTCGTGAATCAACCAGTGGCCAAGTCTTACTTCCCGACGAAGTAAAAATCTGTGAAAGTGAGTTATAGTCCCACTTTTAAAATCTAATATTTTTGGGATGAGAATACATGCAGGTTTTATAAATGATTTACAAAATATACACAAGTATGTGAAACTACATTCTATGGTTGAATTATCGAAATCGAATATGCCCCTTTTTATTAAGTCTGGTAATCTAAGAATTAGGGAACAGACACCCTAATTGACGCGAATCCTAAAGATAGATCTATTGGGCCTAACAAACCCCATCCAAAGAACCGGATGCTTTAGTACTTCGAAATTTATATCATATCCGAAGGGTATCCCGGAATGATGGGGATATTCTTATATATGCATCTTGTTAATGTCGGTTACCAGGTGTTCACCATATGAATGATTTTTATCTCTATGTATGGGATGTGTATTGAAATATGAAATCTTGTGGTCTATTATTATGATTTGATATATATAGGTTAAACCTATAACTCACCAACATTTTTGTTGACGTTTTAAGCATGTTTATTCTCAGGTGATTATTAAGAGCTTCCGCTGTCGCATACTTAAATAAGGACGAGATTTGGAGTCCATGCTTGTTTGATATTGTGTAAAAACTGCATTCAAGAAACTTATTTTGTTGTAACATATTTGTATTGTAAACCATTATGTAATGGTCGTGTGTAAACAGGATATTTTAGATTATCATTATTTGATAATCTACGTAAAGCTTTTTAAAACCTTTATCTATGAAATAAAGGTTATGGTTTGTTTTAAAAATGAATGCAGTCTTTGAAAAACGTCTCATATAGAGGTCAAAACCTCGCAACGAAATCAATTAATATGGAACGTTTTTAATCAATAAGAACGGAACATTTCAGTTGGTATCCGAGCGTTGGTCTTAGATAACCAGAAAATTTGCATTAGTGTGTCTTATCGAGTTTGTTAGGATGCATTAGTGATTCTGGACTTCGACCGTGTTTTCTTTAAAAATGATTGCTTAACATTTTTGTTGGAAACTATATATTTTTAACATATGAATATTATGTGATATATTAATCTCTTAATGTGTTTGATATTATGTGATAGATGTCTACCTCTAGAACAAGTCCCATTGACTCACCTAATAATAATGAAGAGTCAAATGTAAATTGGAATGATTCGTGGACTGATTCACAAGTTCCCGAAGAGGAACCGGAAGAAGAGTCGGAACCGGAAGAAGAATCGGAACCGGAAGAAGAATCGGAACCGGAAGAAGAATCGGAACCGGTGGGGGAAATAATAAAACGGTTAAGTAAAAGAGAATCCTCAACCAACCGACCAAGGTTAATTATAGTCAATGGTGTTTCCGCCAAGGAAGCAAAATATTGGGAGGATTACCAATTCTCCGATGAATCGGATTCCGACGAGAATTCCAATGATGTTATAGAAATTACCCCAACTGAATTTAAAAAGGCAAAAGAAAATAATAAGGGAAAGGGCATAAAAATAGAGAAATCTAACTCTAACCCCGATGAACTTTATATGTATCGTCAACCCCCGAAGTCCTTAAGTTGTAACAATGACCCGGGAACCTCTAAACCACCAGGTTTTTCTAAACCAATGTGGACAACGACGGCTCGTATTAGGGGAACATCATATATCCCTAGAAACTTGGCAAAACGAACTAAAACCGAAGAAGAAGAAATGAGCGAGTCGGAATAAGATAGTTGTATTCGTGTGGTGTAATATATGTAATATAGTGTTCTTATGCTTTATGATATATGTAAAAATTGCTTGTATTAATAAGTATTTTTTTTTTATGAATCTAACTCTTGTCTATTTTACAGTTTAAAAACACAAAATGGATAGACAACCCAATATTTTAAGAGACCTACCCGGAGACATGATTGATGAAATCTTGTCTAGAGTCGGCAAGAATTCCTCGGCACAACTATTTAAGGCGAGATCAGTTTGTAAGACATTCGAAGAACGTTCCAAGAATGTCTTGGTTTATAAGAGACTTTCGTTTGAAAGATGGGGGATATCACATTGGGAAACCCATAAGTTACGATGTGTTTACTTTGACGCATATATTGCGGGGAACCCAAATGCTATTTTACGCAACGGGTTAAGAAATTATTTTGACTCAATATATCCGAATATTGGACTTCATGATTTAGAAAAAGCGGCTAACATGCAATATAAAGAAGCATGTTATGCTTACGGATTAGTAATGTTCGCTTCTCACCAAAGTGAGAACAAGAACATCGGGCTACAACTATTAAACAAAACGTTTCCAAAAGTGACGGAGTCGGTAATTGGGGTAAGAAATGAGGTTTTTAGATTGTTACGGGACTGTTGGACATTACGTAACCCTCGTCCCTTTGACGACGTTACAACACGCTGTCTTATCAACGGCCATAACGGTTATGTTCCACAAGACCAAGGATGGGAAGTAATCCTAGTAAAACCAGAATGCATGACTTGTTTCTGGACGTATGAATTACGTGTCTTTATTGCCTTTGCTGAACGACTTGTGTACTAGCTAGAATTATCTTCACAACCATCTTGTATCAAATTTATTGTGTGCTATATTTCATGCTATATGTAAAATAAGCGGTATTGTAAGTTTGTAAAATATTGTGTAAAAGTTTGAACGCGAAATATTATTATAATCAGTTTTTCATATAGAATTGTAGTAGTTGAATTGTATATTAGCTACTAAGTATGAACTTAACGGGTAGGTACTACCCGAATTTAAACTTATAAAGCGCTAATATGAAGAAAAAGCTTTTATAAATGAGTTCATATTATGCTACGAAATACTATTGACTACTCTTAATATTCTGTATGATTAACTTGTTCATTTGACTATTTTGAAGAAAATGGCACCGACTACTCGACACACCTTGAATATGAGCCAAGAGGAATTTCGTGCCTTTCTTGCTTCAAACATAGCCGCAGTACAGGCTGCGCTACATACCAACAATAACCTTGGATCTAGCAGTACAGGAAATCGTGTAGGATGCACCTACAAAGAATTCACTGCCTGCAAACCTTTGGAATTTGATGGAACCGAAGGACCGATCGGATTGAAACGGTGGACCGAGAAGGTCGAATCGGTGTTTGCCATAAGTAAGTGTACTGAAGAGGACAAAGTGAAGTACGCTACGCATACCTTCACAGGTTCTGCGTTAACATGGTGGAATACCTATCTAGAGCAAGTGGGACAAGACGATGCGTACGCACTACCGTGGTCAGCATTCAAGCACTTGATGAACGAGAAGTACCGTCCCAGAACCGAGGTCAATAAGCTCAAGACAGAACTTAGAGGGTTACGAACCCAAGGATTTGATATTACCACGTACGAAAGACGATTCACAGAATTGTGCCTATTGTGTCCGGGAGCATTCGAAGATGAGGAAGAGAAGATCGACGCGTTTGTGAAAGGATTACCGGAAAGAATCCAAGAAGATATAAGTTCACACGAGCCCGCCTCCATACAACAGGCATGTAGAATGGCTCACAAACTAGTGAACCAGATTGAAGAAAGAATTAAAGAACAGACTGCTGAAGAGGCCAATGTGAAGCAAGTCAAAAGAAAGTGGGAGGAAAATGGTGATAAGAATCACCAATACAACAACAACAGCAATCGCAACAATTATCCCAACAATCGCAACATCAATCGCAACTACAACAAACGGCCCAACAACAACAACAACAACAACAACAACAACAGCAGCAGCAACTACAACAATCATTCCAACAACAATAATAACCGCAACAACAACAACAACAATCAGAAGCAGCTATGCCAAAGGTGTGAAAAGTATCACTCGGGGTTCTGCACCAAATTTTGCAACAAGTGTAAAAGAAATGGTCATAGCGCGGCGAAGTGTGAGGTCTACGGACCAGGGGTTAATAGAACGAAAGGAACAAATGGTGTCGGAACGAGTAATGGCAGAGCAAGTAGTGTCGGAGCAAGCTATGCCAATGTAGTTTGTTATAAATGTGGAAAACCGGGCCACATTATTAGAAATTGCCCGAACCAGGAGAACACGAATGGACAAGGCCGCGGAAGAGTTTTCAATATTAATGCGGCAGAGGCACAGGAAGACCCGGAGCTTGTTACGGGTACGTTTCTTATTGACAATAAATCTGCTTACGTTTTATTTGATTCGGGTGCGGATAGAAGCTATATGAGTAGAGATTTTTGTGCTAAATTAAGTTGCCCATTGACGCCTTTGGATAGTAAATTTTTACTCGAATTAGCAAATGGTAAATTAATTTCAGCAGATAATATATGTCGGAATCGAGAAATTAAACTGGTTAGCGAAACATTTAAGATTGATTTGATACCAGTAGAGTTAGGGAGTTTTGATGTGATAATCGGTATGGACTGGTTGAAAGAAGTGAAAGCAGAGATTGTCTGTTACAAAAATGCAATTCGCATTATACGAGAAAAAGGAAAACCCTTAATGGTGTACGGAGAAAAGGGCAACACGAAGCTACATCTTATTAGTAATTTGAAGGCACAAAAACTAATAAGAAAAGGTTGCTATGCTGTTCTAGCACACGTCGAGAAAGTACAAACTGAAGAAAAGAGCATCAATGATGTTCCCATTGCAAAAGAATTTCCCGATGTATTTCCGAAAGAATTACCGGGATTACCCCCACATCGATCCGTTGAATTTCAAATAGATCTTGTACCAGGAGCTGCACCAATAGCTCGTGCTCCTTACAGACTCGCACCCAGCGAGATGAAAGAACTGCAAAGCCAATTACAAGAACTTTTAGAGCGTGGTTTCATTCGACCAAGCACATCACCGTGGGGAGCTCCTGTTTTGTTTGTCAAGAAGAAAGATGGTACATTCAGGTTGTGTATCGACTACCGAGAGTTGAACAAACTTACCATCAAGAACCGCTACCCACTACCGAGAATCGACGACTTATTTGATCAACTACAAGGCTCGTCTGTTTATTCAAAGATTGACTTACGTTCCGGGTATCATCAAATGCGGGTGAAAGAAGATGATATTCCAAAGACTGCTTTCAGAACACGTTACGGTCATTACGAGTTTATGGTCATGCCGTTTGGTTTAACTAATGCACCAGCTGTGTTCATGGACCTTATGAACCGAGTGTGTGGACCATACCTTGACAAGTTTGTCATTGTTTTCATTGATGACATACTTATTTACTCAAAGAATGACCAAGAACACGGTGAACATTTGAGAAAGGTGTTAGAAGTATTGAGGAAGGAAGAATTGTACGCTAAGTTTTCAAAGTGTGCATTTTGGTTGGAAGAAGTTCAATTCCTCGGTCACATAGTGAACAAAGAAGGTATTAAGGTGGATCCGGCAAAGATAGAAATTGTTGAAAAGTGGGAAACCCCGAAAACTCCGAAACACATACGCCAGTTTTTAGGACTAGCTGGTTACTACAGAAGGTTCATCCAAGACTTTTCCAGAATAGCAAAACCCTTGACTGCATTAACGCATAAAGGGAAGAAATTTGAATGGAATGATGAACAAGAGAAAGCGTTTCAGTTATTGAAGAAAAAGCTAACTACGGTACCTATATTGTCATTGCCTGAAGGGAATGATGATTTTGTGATTTATTGTGACGCATCAAAGCAAGGTCTCGGTTGTGTATTAATGCAACGAACGAAGGTGATTGCTTATGCGTCTAGACAATTGAAGATTCACGAACAAAATTATACGACGCATGATTTGGAATTAGGCGCGGTTGTTTTTGCATTAAAGACTTGGAGGCACTACTTATATGGGGTCAAAAGTATTATATATACCGACCACAAAAGTCTTCAACACATATTTAATCAGAAACAACTGAATATGAGGCAGCGTAGGTGGATTGAATTGTTGAATGATTACGACTTTGAGATTCGTTACCACCCGGGGAAGGCAAATGTGGTAGCCGATGCCTTGAGCAGGAAGGACAGAGAACCCATTCGAGTAAAATCTATGAATATAATGATTCATAATAACCTTACTACTCAAATAAAGGAGGCGCAACAAGGAGTTTTAAAAGAGGGAAATTTAAAGGATGAAATACCCAAAGGATCGGAGAAGTATCTTAATATTCGGGAAGACGGAACCCGGTATAGGGCTGAAAGGATTTGGGTACCAAAATTTGGAGATATGAGAGAAATGGTACTTAGAGAAGCTCATAAAACCAGATACTCAATACATCCTGGAACGGGGAAGATGTACAAGGATCTCAAGAAACATTTTTGGTGGCCGGGTATGAAAGCCGATGTTGCTAAATACGTAGGAGAATGTTTGACGTGTTCTAAGGTCAAAGCTGAGCATCAGAAACCATCAGGTCTACTTCAACAACCCGAAATCCCGGAATGGAAATGGGAAAACATTACCATGGATTTCATCACTAAATTGCCAAGGACTGCAAGTGGTTTTGATACTATTTGGGTAATAGTTGATCGTCTCACCAAATCAGCACACTTCCTGCCAATAAGAGAAGATGACAAGATGGAGAAGTTAGCACGACTGTATTTGAAGGAAGTCGTCTCCAGACAGGGAATACCAATCTCTATTATCTCTGATAGGGATGGCAGATTTATTTCAAGATTCTGGCAGACATTACAGCAAGCATTAGGAACTCGTCTAGACATGAGTACTGCCTATCATCCACAAACTGATGGGCAGAGCGAAAGGACGATACAAACGCTTGAAGACATGCTACGAGCATGTGTTATTGATTTCAGAAACAGTTGGGATCGACATCTACCGTTAGCAGAATTTTCCTACAACAACAGCTACCATTCAAGCATTGAGATGGCGCCGTTTGAAGCACTTTATGGTAGAAAGTGCAGGTCTCCGATTTGTTGGAGTGAAGTGGGGGATAGACAGATTACGGGTCCGGAGATTATACAAGAAACTACCGAGAAGATCATCCAAATTCAACAACGGTTGAAAACCGCCTAAAGTCGACAAAAGAGCTACGCTGACATTAAAAGAAAAGATATAGAATTTGAAATTGGAGAGATGGTCATGCTTAAAGTTGCACCTGGGAAAGTCGTTGTTCGATTTGGTAAACGAGGGAAATTAAATCCAAGGTATATTGGACCATTCAAGATTATTGATCGTGTCGGACCAGTAGCTTACCGACTTGAGTTACCTCAACAACTCGCGGCTGTACATAACACTTTCCACGTCTCGAATTTGAAGAAATGTTTTGCTAAAGAAGATGTCACTATTCCGTTAGATGAAATCCAAATCAACGAAAAACTTCAATTCATCGAAGAACCCGTCGAAATAATGGATCGTGAGGTTAAAAGACTTAAGCAAAACAAGATACCAATTGTTAAGGTTCGATGGAATGCTCGTAGAGGACCTGAGTTCACCTGGGAGCATGAAGATCAGATGAAGAAGAAATATCCGCATCTATTTCCAGAAGATTCGTCAACACCTTCAACAGCTTAAAATTTCGGGACGAAATTTATTTAACGGGTAGGTACTGTAGTGACCCGAACTTTTCCATGTTTATATATATTAATTGAGATTGATATTTACATGATTAAATGTTTCCAACATGTTAAGCAATCAAACTTGTTAAGACTTAATTAATTGAAATAGGTTTCATGTAGACAATTGACCACCCAAGTTGACCGGTGATTCACGAACGTTAAAACTTGTAAAAACTATATGATGACATATATATGGTTATATATATAGTTAACATGGTATTATGATAAGTAAACATATCATTAAGTATATTAACAATGAACTACATATGTAAAAACAAGACTACTAACTTAATGATTTTGAAACGAGACATATATGTAACGATTATCGTTGTAACGACATTTAATGTATATATATCATATTAAGAGATATTCGTACATCATAATATCATGATAATATAATAATTTAAAATCTCTTTTGATATTATAAACATTGGGTTAACAACATTTAACAAGATCGTTAACCTAAAGGTTTCAAAACAACATTTACATGTAACGACTAACGATGACTTAACGACTCAGTTAAAATGTATATACATGTAGTGTTTTAATATGTATTCATACACTTTTGAAAGACTTCAATACACTTATCAAAATACTTCTACTTAACAAAAATGCTTACAATTACATCCTCGTTCAGTTTCATCAACAATTCTACTCGTATGCACCCGTATTCGTACTCGTACAATACACAGCTTTTAGATGTATATACTATTGGTATATACACTCCAATGATCAGCTCTTAGCAGCCCATGTGAGTCACCTAACACATGTGGGAACCATCATTTGGCAACTAGCATGAAATATCTCATAAAATTACAAAAATATGAGTAATCATTCATGACTTATTTACATGAAAACAAAATTACATATCCTTTATATCTAATCCATACACCAACGACCAAAAACACCTACAAACACTTTCATTCTTCAATTTTCTTCATCTAATTGATCTCTCTCAAGTTCTATCTTCAAGTTCTAAGTGTTCTTCATAAATTTCAAAAGTTCTAGTTTCATAAAATCAAGAATACTTTCAAGTTTGCTAGCTCACTTCCAATCTTGTAAGGTGATCATCCAACCTCAAGAAATCTTTGTTTCTTACAGTAGGTTATCATTCTAATACAAGGTAATAATCATATTCAAACTTTGGTTCAATTTCTATAACTATAACAATCTTATTTCAAGTGATGATCTTACTTGAACTTGTTTTCGTGTCATGATTTTGCTTCAAGAACTTCGAGCCATCCAAGGATCCATTGAAGCTAGATCCATTTTTCTCTTTTCCAGTAGGTTTATCCAAGGAACTTAAGGTAGTAATGATGTTCATAACATCATTCGATTCATACATATAAAGCTATCTTATTCGAAGGTTTAAACTTGTAATCACTAGAACATAGTTTAGTTAATTCTAAACTTGTTCGCAAACAAAAGTTAATCCTTCTAACTTGACTTTTAAAATCAACTAAACACATGTTCTATATCTATATGATATGCTAACTTAATGATTTAAAACCTGGAAACACGAAAAACACCGTAAAACTGGATTTACGCCGTCGTAGTAACACCGCGGGCTGTTTTGGGTTAGTTAATTAAAAACTATGATAAACTTTGATTTAAAAGTTGTTATTCTGAGAAAATGATTTTTATTATGAACATGAAACTATATCCAAAAATTATGGTTAAACTCAAAGTGGAAGTATGTTTTCTAAAATGGTCATCTAGACGTCGTTCTTTCGACTGAAATGACTACCTTTACAAAAACGACTTGTAACTTATTTTTCCGACTATAAACCTATACTTTTTCTATTTAGATTCATAAAATAGAGTTCAATATGAAACCATATCAATTTGATTCACTCAAAATGGATTTAAAATGAAGAAGTTATGGGTAAAACAAGATTGGATAATTTTTCTCATTTTAGCTACGTGAAAATTGGTAACAAATCTATTCCAACCATAACTTAATCAACTTGTATTGTATATTATATAATCTTGAGATACCATAGACACGTATACAATGTTTCGACCTATCATGTCGACACATCTATATATATTTCGGAACAACCATAGACACTCTATATGTGAATGTTGGAGTTAGCTATACAGGGTTGAGGTTGATTCCAAAATATATATAGTTTGAGTTGTGATCAATACTGAGATACGTATACACTGGGTCGTGGATTGATTCAAGATAATATTTATCGATTTATTTCTGTACATCTAACTGTGGACAACTAGTTGTAGGTTACTAACGAGGACAGCTGACTTAATAAACTTAAAACATCAAAATATATTAAAAGTGTTGTAAATATATTTTGAACATACTTTGATATATATGTATATATTGTTATAGGTTCGTGAATCAACCAGTGGCCAAGTCTTACTTCCCGACGAAGTAAAAATCTGTGAAAGTGAGTTATAGTCCCACTTTTAAAATCTAATATTTTTGGGATGAGAATACATGCAGGTTTTATAAATGATTTACAAAATAGACACAAGTATGTGAAACTACATTCTATGGTTGAATTATCGAAATCGAATATGCCCCTTTTTATTAAGTCTGGTAATCTAAGAATTAGGGAACAGACACCCTAATTGACGCGAATCCTAAAGATAGATCTATTGGGCCTAACAAACCCCATCCAAAGAACCGGATGCTTTAGTACTTCGAAATTTATATCATATCCGAAGGGTGTCCCGGAATGATGGGGATATTCTTATATATGCATCTTGTTAATGTCGGTTACCAGGTATTCACCATATGAATGATTTTTATCTCTATGTATGGGATGTGTATTGAAATATGAAATCTTGTGGTCTATTATTATGATTTGATATATATAGGTTAAACCTATAACTCACCAACATTTTTGTTGACGTTTTAAGCATGTTTATTCTCAGGTGATTATTAAGAGCTTCCGCTGTCGCATACTTAAATAAGGACGAGATTTGGAGTCCATGCTTGTTTGATATTGTGTAAAAACTGCATTCAAGAAACTTATTTTGTTGTAACATATTTGTATTGTAAACCATTATGTAATGGTCGTGTGTAAACAGGATATTTTAGATTATCATTATTTGATAATCTACGTAAAGCTTTTTAAAACCTTTATCTATGAAATAAAGGTTATGGTTTGTTTTAAAAATGAATACAGTCTTTGAAAAACGTCTCATATAGAGGTCAAAACCTCGCAACGAAATCAATTAATATGGAACGTTTTTAATCAATAAGAACGGGACATTTCAGCCGACACCCCATGCGATCGCATGGGGTTTGCACTTGGAACCCATGCGATCGCATGGGGACCAAATGCAGGCCAGACTTAAAACAGACAGCAGGTCTGTCTTCTCCACACAACACACACAAACACGAACCAACCCCAAAAACCTCTCTAAAATTCGCCATTTTTCACCGTAATTCATCATTTTTCTTGCTCTAATCATGCCTAGATTCTCATTCTTCAGCAAAATGGTAAAAATTACACCCCTAAACTCTATAAATTCCTAGTTTTTGTGATAATTACCAATTTTTTTACCTAATGCAATTTTGTTAATTTCTAGTGTAATTAGTGTTAAATTGTTAGTATTTTATTCATGTATAACCTAGATTGATACTATTTAACATGATTTGAAGCCAAAAACTTCAAAAATTTTAGAAATCTAGGGTTTGTGTTCTTGAGCAATTTGGGGCTTTTTGATATAAACAGGTTATGGCCGATTTTTATCATGAATTATTGCTAAATTGAGTAGTGTAACATGTTTAGATAGTTAAATGATCCAAACATTGATCCTAAACATGATTTTTAGAGATTAAAGTGGACTTTTTAAGTCCAAAATTCATGAACTTGATTAATTTGATATATTTGCCATTTGAGACTTGTTTAATTATTAGTAATGACTATTTTGACATGTTATTTGAGTTAAATGCTTATGAATTTTTGTATACATTTTCATATGTGCTTATTTAAAAAGTGTAGAATTGTGAAAAATTGTGAAAATGTGTATAAGTTTAATTTTGATTTAACATGTTATAGTGATTGTTTTAAGTTGTTATTTTGCTAACACTAATGCATATTTGGATGCACAAATTTTGTATTTAATGTGTTTTGCAGAAAGCCGGTACTAGAGGTTCAAGATCATCTTCATCTAGACGACCAGCACCAGCACCAGAACCAGAACCAGAAATGCAACACGAACAACAACCACAACAGGAACAACAACAATAGCCTGATCAGCACGTACCTTATTATGATCCGGTACAGTTTGTTGATGAATTCATAGTATTCCCAATGAGGCCGCCAGTAGAATTCCCAACGATTCCTGAGCACACTCTGCATCCTAATCTGAGATTTGATAGGAGATGGAGAGATTACGAGACATATCAAAGGAACAAATTCAAATTGGTAACAAAAAATGTAGAGGTGCCAAGGGTAATCAATTGGGCCCCTTTGGAAACGGTCCATCTAGCTGACCGTGTTAGACAGCTTTTGGTACAAAGGTATGGCAGTTCTTCTTTTACAGATTGGGAAAGTCTTTTCACCATTCGTAGACCTGTTTATAAGGAATGGTGTGTTGAGTTGATGAGTACTGTATCACTTGATACAAATATAGTTAGAATAGATGATAGAAGATTTCTTAGGTTTATCCTTGGCGGTAGGATGTACAGAATGTCCATGCTGGACATGGTCAGGGCCTTACAGATATATACTCCTGGTGAGTTGCTACTACCCAATTGTACAAACTTGATTCATTATGGTGAAAGGGTAGATAGCAACTTTGACGCTGACGCCATTTGGAGGCGTATGTCACATTTTGATGTTTTTACACGAGCAGAAGGACACTCCTATACACATATTGACAGAGCCGAGCTTCGTATTATTCATAGATTTTTGGCTAACTCAATTACACAGAGAGGTCACAATAAAGAAAAAATTACCTTACATGATTTATTCTACCTAAAGTGTATTCGGGATCCTAGAAGCTTTGTCAATATCCCTTACTGTGTTGCTTTTTATTTATCTAAAATGGTAGAGGGAATGCAGGACGGGAGTATAATAGGAGGAGGTATTTTTGTTACTCTCATTGGAGAGTATTTAGGTGTTGATAGGAACCAAGGGGGTCCATTACAGCTTTGTAGAGAACAGGTTGAGCCCTTAGGATTGAAAGTTTATGTGGGTGCTAAGGTATTAAAAAGTAGACGTAACCAGGCAGTACCCTATGAGGGATCTCATCCTCAGGTAGAGAGAGGCTCAGACGAGGAAATGGAGGAGGCGGAAGACATTAGGGATGTCTTTCGAGATGCTATTCTTGACGTCCACGTTCGTATAGATGAGGAAGCAATGACGAACTCGGCCAGACATAGTATGTACGAGCAGTGGAACTCCGAGCAAGTATACGAGGATTATAGGCGACGCCAACACGATAGCTGGGTAGTTCATCAGCACGAAATCATGAGCCAGCTATCATATCAGGTACCAAATAACTATGTACCTACTCGACCTGCTCATTTTCTGCCATACAGCCCCGATATCCGACCACCCTTTAACCGGTATGACTATAACCAAGCCTATCAGAACACCTATAACCAACAATGAAACCCACCTGATGAGATGAACTGGAACCCCTATCCAGACTGATTTGGTTCCATTTGATTTTTTATATGATTTTTATGTTTTTATCTTTTTACTTATTCATGTTTAAACTTATGTTATTGAATATACTTATGTAATCTTTATCATTTTTATTATTATTGTGTACTAATATTTCACATTTAGGATTTGAAAGTGGGATATTAAGTCCCATTTCAAATTGCCATGCATGTTTATATTTGTATGTATGTATATTGTAAATTGTACAAAACAGGATAAAACAGCGCATTTTCAAAGACTGGCATTAAGTTCAACAAAAGCTACTAATTTTGACGACAAGATGACAAATAAATGTGATGTAACAACAGACAGAATGAACAAATGATATGCACCATTTATCATTCAGCAAACAAACACCAATATGTTTGGAAACTTTGGTAAAATTTAATCATTTTTCTACGCTAATAACCCTCAATAATTTAAATTGTTACTGATTTCTTTCAAATGAGGGCATTGCAAGATCTTAAGTGTGGGAAGGGGTTAAATTCTTTCAGATTTTAAAATTTTTACTTTATACACTTGGTTACCATTAGAAATACTAGTAAAGTAGTTGTTGTATTAGAATCTAGTGCTCTCTGATAAAGAACAGCCCTAGTCTTATATACTGACTACCCAATTCTAGTAAAAATTTTCAAAATTTTCAATTAAATGAACTCAAAATCATGTTTATACATATTTATGAACGATAAAACTAGGTGTTAACACCGAAATTATTGTTACCTCGGAAAGGACATAAATTGAGAAACAAACCAAAATGTTAAAATTCATTTAAAATGGAATAGAGGACAATAATAAGGAAAATAAAAGCCAAGTGTGGGAAAAATTACCAAGTTATCTTAAACATATATCACATATTTCTGTAACAAATAATTGAAGATACTTTTGCTTTGGACTAAACTAAACAGTTTTACCCGATTTACTGTAATATATTTGAAAGAAAGATGGATCTACACGATGAATCAATTCCATCATTTAAAGGAAGTAAAGTCTTCCAAAAAAGAAACGCGCTTCTTGATTTAGGTCATGAAGATGTCGTCCAGACCAGCTGTAGGTTGATGAAAAATCTAGAAAAGTCATCTCTAAAATCAGCAGGAAATCCACAGACCTCAGCATAAAACAGGGTCGCCAAGTGGTCAAATTTATCTTAACCATGAGAAGGATTTATCTCGTACAATGGGGGGGCACCGTGCAAATTAGCTTGATAAGACTAATAAATCAGATCCCCAGAAAGGATATTCTCCTTTAAAGATCAAAAATCAGCTTTTAAGACCGATATTACTCAATCCTAGAGATTGACCTTAAAGATTGAGAATTCAAACTCATGGAATTCAATGATATCTAAACTAGAGCTTGAACGAGAAAATATTTTGATCAAATTACAAACCGATTTATTTTCTGAAAACCCATTTTCAATGCGTTCATTACCATTGAACGTAAAATCCTAGGAATTCACCTAGAATTCATTAGGTCACCTGAACTAAATCGGGTGTCAACCGTAAGAACGGTGGTTGCATAGCATGGTCGAAGACAGGACCTTGTGCCAGACCGACAAATTAAAAGGGTGAGCTTTACTATTGCTCCTACCAAGAATAGTAATTGCGTCCGACACGTTATAGACCATAATTAAAAGCATGTCAGGGGACATTGCCTTAACAGTTGCTTGTTCAACGCTTTCCTTTACAATTGGACGGTAATTTATCGAAAGGTAATATTCGGAGCAAGTATACTAGACGTGTTGCTTTCCTAATACAAGGTTAGCAAGTGGGTGACATAAAACCATAAGTTTTGAGCTAAAATTTTCAAATCTGAAACCCACCAAACCCGCAAAAATATTTTGCAAACACCGGTGAAGGGTTATTCCGGAAAACTTATCTAGGGTAAAAGCTAGATTGAATTTTCAAAAAGATCAAATGTTTTCATAAAGATCCAATTTCTTAAAGGATCTAAATTTTTATATTCATGTGGGACTGTAAACCACAACGTTACTACCATTGTTTATACCACCGTATTGAAATCAATGATGTACAAAGTGTGAAAAATAAAGAAGTGATTCTAGTATTTCAAGACTATATTGCTTGAGGACAAGCAACGCTCAAGTATGGGAATATTTGATAATGCTAAAAATGAACATATATTTCATAGCATTATCCCTCAAGAAAGACAAACTTTTAGTTGCAATTGTTCTATTTACAAGTGATATTCGTTTAAATAATAAAAGGTGAAGACAAAAGACAGATTCGACGAATTGAAGACGCAAACGACCAAAAAGCTCAAAAGTACAAAATACAATCAATAAGGTTCCAATTATTGATAAGAAACGTCTCAAAATTACAAGAGTACAAGATTCAAAACGCAAAGTACAAGATATTAAATTATTCGCAAGGACGTTCGAAAATCCGGAACCGGGACCAGAGTCAACTCTCAACGCTCGACGCAACGGACTAAAAATTACAAGTCAACTATACACATAAATATAATATAATATTTAAATAATTCTTATAATTATTTATATATTATATATTATATTATTAAAAACCGTCGGCAGAAAAAAACAAAGGCATGTGCGCCTCTCCAGCTGGCCATGCGATCGCATGGCCTTGAAGGGTAAAGCTCATGCGATCGCATGAGCCACTTTTCCAGCCCACATGCCTATAAAATTCGCAGCTTGGTGAACATCAAAACACATCTTTTTCTTCTCCTCATTCATACGTAGTATATATTTATATTTATATTTTAATTTTAATTTTAATTTTAATTCTAATAATAAGGGTATGTTAGCGAATGTTGTAAGGGTGTAAGTCGAAATTCTGTCCGTGTAACGCTACGCTATTTTTAATCATTGTAAGTTATGTTTAACCTTTTTAATTTAATGTCTCGTAGCTAAGTTATTATTATGCTTATTTAATCCGAAGTAATCATGATGTTGGGCTAATTATTAAAATTGGGTAATTGGGCTTTGTACCATAATTGGGGTTTGGACAAAAGAACGACACTTGTGGAAATTAGACTATGGGCTATTAATGGGCTTTATATTTGTTTAACTAAATGATAGTTTGTTAATTTTAATATAAAGATTTACAATTGAACGTCCCTATAAATAACCATATACACTCGATCGGACACGATGGGCGGGGTATTTATATGTACGAATAATCGTTCATTTAACCGGACACGGGAATGGATTAATAGCCACTAGAATTATTAAAACAGGGGTGAAATTATGTACAAGGATACTTGGCATAATTGATAACAAAGTATTAAAACCTTGGGTTACATTCAGTCGACATCCTGGTGTAATTATTAAACAAAGTATTAAAATCTTGTTACAGTTTAAGTCCCCAGTTAGTTGGAATATTTAACTTCGGGTATAAGGATAATTTGACGAGGACACTCGCACTTTATATTTATGACTGATGGACTGTTATGGACAAAAACCAGACGGACAAATTAAATAATCTAGGATAAAGGACAATTAACCCATGGGCATAAAACTAAAATCAACACGTCAAACATCATGATTACGGAAGTTTAAATAAGCATAATTCTTTTATATCATATTTAATTTCCTTTATTTTATATTTAATTGCACTTCTAATTATAGCACTTTTATTTATTTTTATTGTATTTAATTGCACTTTTAATTATCGTACTTTTTAATTATCGCAATTTTATTTTATAGCACTTTTATTTATCGCAATTTCATTATCATTATTTACTTTACACTTTAAATTAAGTCTTTTATTTAAAAAATATTTTACATTTTGTTTTAACTGCGACTAAAGTTTTAAAATTGACAAACCGGTCATTAAACGGTAAAAACCCCCCTTTATAATAATAATATTACTTATATATATATTTGTATTTTTATAAAATAAAACTAATATAGCGTTAAGCTTTGATTAAAAGATTTTCCCTGTGGAACGAACCGGACTTACTAAAAACTACACTACTGTACGATTAGGTACACTGCCTATAAGTGTTGTAGCAAGGTTTAAGTATATCCATTCAATAAATAAATAAATATCTTGAGTAAAATTGTATCGTATTTAATAGTATTTCCTTGTAAAATATAAGCTATTTTATATACCCTTAGCTTTAACTATCACCATCATAAACTCCAATTGCCGGTATGCCAAGATTCCTGGGCAACGAATAGTTAGCAATTCGATCAATGAAACACTGAGTAGATTCTGCCATAGCTGGTGGCTTTGTAGCTTGCTCTCCAGTAATGAGGGCAAAGAAATTATCTACAGCCACAGCACGGACGGCGGGCTGTGAAAGGACCCATCCTAATTCATCCGGATGAAGTCTATATCGATTATAAACGAATCACAACAGTTGATTACATCGCGAGGTACTTGACCTCTATATGATACATTTTACAAACATTGCATTCGTTTTTGAAAAGACAATATTTCATTACATCGAAAGTAGACGGCATGCATACCATTTTATAATATCTAACTATAATTGACTTAATAATAATCTTGATGAACTCAACGACTCGAATGCACGTCTTTTGAAATATGTCATAAATGACTCCAAGTAATATCTTTAAAATGAGCAATTGCACAGCGGAAGATTTCTTTCATACCTGAGAATAAACATGCTTTCAAGTGTCAACCAAAAGGTTGGTGAGTTCATTAGTTTAACATAAATAATCATTTCCATCATTTTAATAGACCACAAGATTTCATTTTCAGTTCTCATAAATATACGTCCCATACATAGAGACAAAAATAATCATTCATATGGATTGAACACCTGGATCCTCCTTCGGACATGATATAAATTTCGAAGTACTAAAGCATCCGGTACTTTAGATGGGGCTTGTTGGGCCCGATAGATCTATCTTTAGGATTCGCGTCAATTAGGGTGTCTGTTCCCTAATTCTTAGATTACCAGACTAAAAAGGGGCATATTCGGTTTAATAATCCAACCATAGAATGTAGTTTCGATCACTTGTGTCTATTTCGTAAAGCAATTATAAAAGCAGCGCATGTATTCTCAGTCCCAAAAATATATATTGCAAAAGCATTTAAAAAGGGAGCAAATGAAACTCACCTAATGTATTTTGTAGTAAAAATACATATGACAACATTGAACAACTGAATAATACAGGGTTGGCCTCAGATTCACGAACCTATATCATTTGTATATTTATTAATATACATAATTATAATCGAACAAATATATTATTATTAGTGATGTAATTTATATATATATAATTGATTAACAAGTTTCATTATATTTATATTTTCATTTTATATATAGATATATTAATATAGTTAGGTTACGTGTATTAAATATATATTTATATATAAAATCTTTATTTTTATACCTATAACTTTAATAACTTCATTAAAGCTATTATTTTTCATAATTATAATTACAATATTGATATAGATAATAGTGTTAACGATAATGATGATAGTTTTGGTGAAAATAATACTTTTAATAATGATGGTAATTTTTAATAGTTTAAATACAAATTTCAATAATCATACAGTATTATTAATGTTAATGCTTAATGGATAGGTCTATTAATAATAGTTTGTAATATTAATAATACTAATGATAATACTAATAATAACACTTATGTTACTGATAAATAATACTAATAATTATAAAATGATACAAGTACTAATGAAAATGATAATACTTTGTATCATTTTCATAATAATAATATAAATTATCCCAATCATAACGATAATAATACTTATTTTTAATAATACATATAAATCTAAAGTCTTGGTAAAAATACTTTTATTGATATTGATGAGGATAACAATGATAATAATAACACTATTAATGGTAATATAATAATAATAATCTCAGTCATAATAATAATAATAATAATAATAATAATAATAATAATAATAATAATAATAATAATAACAATAATAATAATAATAATAATAATAATAATAATAATAATACTAAATGTTAATACTTTGTAATGACAACAATATTAGTAATCATAACATTAATAATAATTCACTTTCTTAAATCCTAATAATAATAGTAAGTATTAATTTATACTACTAGTAATTATAATACTAATAATAATAATAATAATCTAAATAATGAATATAATAATAATAATAATAATGAAAAATGGAAAACTACCTCAAAAGATTATGCTCCAAAAAAAAAAATAACCCATAGCCCGGCTCGAACCCCTGACCCCTCGATTATACCCAATATGCCCAACCATCCTTCTATCGTCTCGTTTCCGAATCATATCCCAATTTAAACTATATGACTCGTACAGCCTCAACTTCTTTCGGCCCAACAACAGAGAAAATAACGGCCCAACATTAGACTAGAACAAGCCCAATAATAAATTAGAACAAGCCCAAGAGTAAACTTGTTATGTTCTCGATATGAGCCGGGAATCAAAAAAAAATAAAAACGGCAGCAGCAGGTTAAGAGCTCCGGCTCATCTTCACACTCGTTACACCATCATCAATAGCAAATAATAATAGTATCATCGTAGTTATATCAGGAAGAAGAAACAGAAAACGCATCACTTTAATCATGGTCACAATATCATCGAGCTCAACCTATCGTTATAGTATATCATCATCAACATCATGAACGACATCATCAATAACATTAAGCATCGTGATTCAGTAGTATGATCATCATTATTCCGCCATAATACAGAATCATCATCATTGTACGTTTCACTGTTCATCATCTCTTTCACTCGTCATCATAAATCTTACGGTTTATAACATCATCTTTATCTCCTTTTGATCAGAAATAGAAAACACGAAGCATGATCGTTGGACCATCATCATTAATGTACCCTCGTCAATACCCATCACTATTCATTATCTTCTTTAATTAATCATCATCATTTTCTCCTTCGTTAATCAGCTGCAGGAGCAACAGCACTCTAGCAGTACCAGTAGAATCGATGATATAGCAGGAGAGTCATGATGATTTTCAGTTGGAACAGAAAAAAAGAGGAAAAGAGAAAAAAAAAATTAACACGAAGGTGGTGGTTATGTATGGTGGTGTTCTTAGTGGCCAATTGTACTTGTGGTGGTCGATTTGAAGGTGTTTGTAGAGTGGTTTACAGCAGTGATGGTGGTCATGAGGTTGAGGATGGTTTTCAAGGTTCACGAAGAGAAAAATTTTAGAGAGAGAGCTATGGTTGTGGTGGTTGTACGATGGTGTTGGAGGCGGCGGTGGAGTGGAGGATGCAGGTGAGGTGATGGAAGCTCATGAATGATTGATGATCCCATGCCTATACATCGATATACATATATATACTAGAATTATATTTACATTACATAATGTTTAATATAATAATAATAATTATAAATATAGTACTGATTAATAATTTTAAAGTGTGTGGGATATAAAAAGCATTCTCAACTCTTAATAATGTGTACCGACACTTTTTCCCGGATGACAGTATTGTGTTCATTGCTAAACAGTTGTCGTATAAAAGTGTTCCTAAAAATCCCAAACTTTTAGGTTAAATATATTTAGTTATTTCACTCATTAATTGTTTGAAACCTGATCAAA
Source organism: Rutidosis leptorrhynchoides (assembly GCF_046630445.1). NCBI lineage: Eukaryota > Viridiplantae > Streptophyta > Magnoliopsida > Asterales > Asteraceae > Rutidosis > Rutidosis leptorrhynchoides. Next base: position 128,085,031 of record NC_092333.1, on the reverse strand, counting down.
AATGTTCGATAATTATTTATTTTCTGTTCCAATTTATTTGTACGGAGTACTAATGTTTAAATTTAGAAATGTAAAAATATCTTTAGCAAATCTAAAATCTTCATAATTAATTTACAGTTCAATTTTTATTTTCAATCTTCTTAAACACGTAATAGAACTATATGAACACTGGCGAAATGCCAACCGAGTTTGACTGACGTTTACTATTTAAGCTCGAAATCATTCATTTTCAATATACACATTCTATATATATATATATATATATATATATATATATATATATATATATATATATATATATATATATATATATATATATATATATATATATCAAATCATAATTAATAAGTTTAAGTAAATAAATATATATTGATTATGTTCTTTTAAACAACTAAATATAATATTATATATTTACAAGTAATATTTTTATATATATTATTATAATCTATAGTTTCCATTAATCGCATTTTATTTTATTTATTACAATATAAATCCTAATAATCATAATATTCTAAATTATATTTCAAATTGTAAATACCTATACCTGTTTAAGTATATATGTTATCTATTTACAAATAGTTGTTTGTGAATCGTCGGGAATGGTCGAAAGTCAATTTGGATATATGAAACAGTTCAAAATTATGAGACTCAACATTACATACTTTGCTTATCGTATCGAAATGATATAAAGATTAAGTTTAAATTTGGTCGGAAATTCCCGGGTCATCACAGTACCTACCCGTTAAAGAAATTTCGTCCCGAAATTTGAGTGAGGTAGTTATGGCTAACAATAAAAATGTTTTCCTGACGAATATGAGCTGATAAATAGAGTTTTATCATTATTGAATAATACAGATAAAGTAATTCGATTATTCGAAGAGCACGAAGGAAGCTATCACAAAAGATCGAGATGAAGAAATGGAGATTTTCTATAACTTTTGACGTAGTCACGATTAAATTTAGAAAACAAGGTGCGTCTTAACTTTTAATGTTGTCTTGGTTGAATTCCGGAATTCAAGGGATTTAAAGAAAATCTTGAAGATCTATAAGATCTGATTCTTCGGGATTTATGGAAATTAAGATCTCTTTAATTAAATGCGGTGATCTGCCCCAATTACTACGTCTGATATTTCCTTTATAAATTTACCTTTTCCGTTCCATTTATTTTCACCACTTCTATACTCAATTCCCAAATTCAAAGGATTTATGAAAATGCTTAACCCTGTTCTGATCCTTGTTCTTATTCTAACTATCGCAATGATCGTTCTTCTTTTCCAACTCCCACCTGAGGAATCTATTTATTTCTATTATGCTCTAGGGATTATTGTATTTATAATCCTCCCGTGTCTTTATATTGCTATACGTACTGATATCCACGGTTTGTAATTTCGGTATTGTCATTGGGCTTTATATTTTCTCTTATATTTTAGATCTCTTTGCCTTTTTATTATTCTCCCGACCTTTAGTAAAGCGAGTAATGATCCAGAATTCGTAAGTATGGAATTTCGGATAAACATCATGTTCTAAATAAGAAAGAAGGTATTAGCACGATTTGATTTGTCAAATTATCATAATCACTGAGTATAGAACTATCAAGAATATATTTTCTTGATATGTTCAGAAGTTAATCAGAATGAAAGAGTTATGTAACATGACACATGATGACGTTATAATCTGTGAATCATCATTTTCCATTTAGAAAATCAACATGACTTACTGTAATATAATCACATTGATCAAGTGTCATTATATTATACTAACTCATGCATCAGTTCCCAACATTACTTCAATAACATTCATATTTTAAGCTCGAAAGTTTACAGAATATAGAAACTAACAGTTTCTATATGATGTAACACTGATATCATGAAGAGATTAATGATTTCAGATAAGAATACTTATGAAAATATCTTCAGAAATATGGAGGATATTTTTAATGAAAGATACGATGATATCTTGGAATTTCTAAGATCAGATGATGATAGAAACTATTGTCTGCAAGGGTTTAGAGTAAGTAGCAAGATAGTCACTAAAGACTTTAGTAGACATTGAATCATTTAAATTCTTTGAAGTCAAACTTATTCTTTGTGATTTGTCCACGGCTTTCTTCATAGTTTCGCATAATCTGCTTTTCAGTGCTAAATATTCTATTGAATGTTTCCAATATAATGATACACAGGAATCACGAAGAGGTATATAATTTCGGACGAGAATATTTATGAAAATATCCTCAGAAATATCGAAGATATTGATGATGATATTTTGAAATTTCTAAGTTCGATGGTTGATGGAGAAAGATTTTCTGCAAGATTTTAACATGAGTACAGAGCCAGATATTCGTTGAAGGTTTCATCGGATCCAGATTACCTGGATTCTTTGAATATATGGTATGGTACTTGTATTTGTCCTTGGTCTCCTTCGTGGTTAGCTCAATCCGTTTTCCAGTTCCAACTTTTCTGAGCTTTTCCAACATACTATTCTTTATCATCAAACTTTCGATGATTAAGGTCGTTTATGGTTGTCTATGGTTTCTGTTGCTTCATTCAGCTTTTTCAGCATTCAGAGTATTGATTTGTGACTGAGTGTTTTTCAGAATTTCAGAACGAGAGATCATAATTCTAAGAGATAAATGTCATACATATAACTGTTGATGTAGATATGCTGTGAGTTTTCAAAGTACTGATTGCTGATTCCTGGTAATTGTTATGGCAGTTCTCGTTACAAGATTGCGATGAGTATATGATAGGGTTTCAATGGATAAATATAGTGATTTATCGGAGAGGTTTAAGCCAAGGAGCAATGAGGTTGCTGGCAAGTTTACTGCTAATGTGGTGGAATATAAACGATTCCCCGATAACGATGATGAAAGGTAAACTTATATATCAAAGTTATAATAAGACTTATTCGAATGAAAGGTTGATGTACTAGCTGGAGCTGTGACAAAATTTGCTACTTTGAAAAGGGGTCGCAAAGTTATTTTTGCTAATAAATGCCAAAGGATCTGACGCTGCTACGTGTTAAACTTTTACTCAGTTGTCGAGAGTTTCTCAGGTGCATAACTATATGCACAAATCTCTCCTTCCGTAAATGAAGTGCGGTTGATTCATCCTATCGATTGAGGTGTTTTCAAGAATTATGAAAGTTTGAATACAGATTGGAATCGTCAAGGTACAATTAAGGTTTAAGATGAAATCAAGTGGCAACTTGAAGAATTGTTTAGTTTCATATGTTATAATCAATATTTTAATTTATTTTAATTGTTTAATGTTATTAGTCCACATTCGATAGTCTACAGTTGACAGTCCAATAATTCATATATATAGTTTAATATATAATATTCGAATTAATTAATACGTGTCGTGACCCGTATACGTCTCAGACTCGATCATAACTCAAACTATATATATTATTGTAGAATCAACCTCAACCCTGTATAGAGAACTCGATCATTACTGCATATAGAGTGTCTATGGTGATTCCAAATAATATATATAGATGCGTCGATATGATATGTCAAAACCTTAAATACGTGTCCCGATACTTAAAGTGAGTAAAATAAATAACAGAAATTAAATAACGATAAATAAAGTGCGTAAAGTAAATAACAGAAATTAAATAACAATAAATAAAAATGCGAGAATTAAATTGCGATAAAATAAATTGCGATAATTAAATTGCGATAAATAAAATGTAATACGGAATTAACAGTTAGCTAGGAACAGTTAGCTAGGATTTTGTTAGCGTGAATTCTTAACAAAATTTCATATTGTTAATTAGTGTGTTTCTAATCAATTTTTATTGTGTCCATTTTTCTTCAATATGCCACTTGTTGGATTCTGATATGTCAAAATCCTAATATGAAATTTGAATTTGAATGAAAATAGTTATTCTTTGGTGAACGGATACGTATATCGGTGAATGTAAGTAGGATAGTATATGACTGTTGAAACAGATTCGAAGAACGTACAATGTAACTTATTAATGTAAAATTTAAATATTCCTCGGGTATTACTTACCCGTTAAAATATTTTCATCATCAACAGTTTGTACAAAAGAATTTTTAATTACAATCTTTATGAAAATATATATACATATATATTTTCTTCAGATATAATCATGGATTTAATGAGTTAATATGATATTAAACTCATTTGGTTTACCATTAGAACTAGAATACATAATCTCTAAAACATTTAGAGATTACTTAATCATCATGAAGAACGAAGATAATCGATGTAGAACGATACGTAGAACGATGATTATACTCGAGGTACATAATGAGATGTTGAGGCATGGATTGCTGATGGTACTGGCGCTGTTACTGATGGTACTGTTGGTGCCGGTGATGTTGCTGAAGCTGGTACATTTTGTACCATATTCTCCAGATTGATTACTCGAGCGCGAAGTTCGTTGACTTATCTTATTATTCCAAGATGATTGTCGGTCGGAACGAGCAGAGGAATAAGGTTTAGAATTTTAGATAGTATATAATCGTGACGAGCTACCCTGGAAATGAGGCTGAAGATGGTGTTTCGGATAGGTCCGCCGGTAAACGCTTCAGGTTCCTTGTCAAGAGGTGAATTCGGTTGGTGGAAGGGATCGACTTATTCTCATCTTCATTGATTAAGTCGACTACGAATCCATCAGATGAATTGGGGATGGCTGTTTGATTGATTCATTCTGGTGACACCATTTTCGAAGCTTAGGTGAATATCCATGTCGGAATAGTTGTCGAAATAACTATCGGAATAGCTATCGAAATCTGAGGGACTCGAACTGGTTGAGGGATTCATCCCGTACAATCAGATGAAGGATTTTCGATAAGAAATAGATTAGGATGTAGATTAGTACCCTGCAATACATAATTTGCATATGCATATATAATACTAAAATCCCATAAGTTACGGAGGAATCTACAGAAAATGTCAGGTAAAGTTTACAATAACAGATACGCTAAGATATGAATTAGCAGATATGCTAAGATATGAATTTTGTCCATACACTAATCATGCAATCAATGCAGTAAAACGTGTCTAGACTAAGAATGATAAGCAAGTGATTCTCTAAGAATGATAAGCATGTAATTTTTGACACGAAGTGATAAGCAAAACTTTTGACAGGCAGACACGGTCGAAGTCCAGACTCACTAATGCATCCTAACGACTTATCAGTTAGACACACTATTGTAGACCTGGTTCTCTAAGACCATCGCTCTGATACCAACTGAAATGACCCGTCCTAATCCATCCGGACGAAGTCCATATCGATTATAAACGAATCACAACAGTTGATTACATCGCGAGGTACTTGACCTCTATATGATACATTTTACAAACATTGCATTCGTTTTTAAAAAGACAATATTTCATTACATCGAAAGTGGACGGCATGCATACCATTTTATAATATCTAACTATAATTGACTTAATAATAATCTTGATGAACTCAACGACTCGAATGCACGTCTTTTGAAATATGTCATAAATGACTCCAAGTAATATCTTTAAAATGAGCAATTGCACAGCGGAAGATTTCTTTCATACCTGAGAATAAACATGCTTTCAAGTGTCAACCAAAAGGTTGGTGAGTTCATTAGTTTAACATAAATAATCATTTCCATCATTTTAATAGACCACAAGATTTCATTTTCAGTTCTCATAAATATACGTCCCATACATAGAGACAAAAATAATCATTCATATGGATTGAACACCTGGTAACCGACATTCACAATATGCATAAGAATATCCCCATCATTCCGGGATCCTCCTTCGGACATGATATAAATTTCGAAGTACTAAAGCATCCGGTACTTTGGATGGGGCTTGTTGGGCCCGATAGATCTATCTTTAGGATTCGCGTCAATTAGGGTGTCTGTTCCCTAATTCTTAGATTACCAGACTAAAAAGGGGCATATTCGGTTTAATAATCCAACCATAGAATGTAGTTTCGATCACTTGTGTCTATTTTGTAAAGCAATTATAAAAGCAGCGCATGTATTCTCAGTCCCAAAAATATATATTGCAAAAACATTTAAAAAGGGAGCAAATGAAACTCACCTAATGTATTTTGTAGTAAAAATACATATGACAACATTGAACAACTGAATAATACAGGGTTGGCCTCAGATTCACGAACCTATATCATTTGTATATTTATTAATATACATAATTATAATCGAACAAATATATTATTATTAGTGATGTATTTTATATATATATATATATAGTTGATTAACAAGTTTCATTATATTTATATTTTCATTTTATATATAGATATATTAATATAGTTAGGTTACGTGTATTAAATATATATTTATATATAAAATCTTTATTTTTATATCTATAACTTTAATAACTTCATTAAAGCTATTATTTTTCATAATCATAATTACAATATTGATATAGATAATACTGTTAACGATAATGATGATAGTTTTGGTGAAAACAATACTTTTAATAATGATGGTAATTTTTAATAGTTTAAATACAAATTTCAATAATCATACAGTATTATTAATATTAATGCTTAATGGATAGGTCTATTAATAATAGTTTGTAATATTAATAATACTAATGATAATACTAATAATAACACTTATGTTACTGATAAATAATACTAATAATTATAAAATGATACAAGTACTAATGAAAATGATAATACTTTGTATCATTTTCATAATAATAATAATATAAATTATCCCAATCATAACGATAATAATACTTATTTTTAATAATACAGATAAATCTAAAGTCTTGGTAAAAATACTTTTATTGATATTGATAAGGATAACAATGATAATAATAACACTATTAATGGTAATATAATAATAATAATCTCAGTCATAATAATAATAATAATAATAATAATAATAATAATAATAATAATAATAATAATAATAATAATAATAACAACAACAACAACAACAACAATAATAATAATAATAATAATAATAATAATAATAATAATAATAATAATAATAATAATAATAATAATAATAATAATAATAATAATAATAATAATAATAATAATAATAATAATACTAAATGTTAATACTTTGTAATGACAACAATATTAGTAATCATAACATTAATAATAATTCACTTTCTTAAATCCTAATAATAATAGTAAGTATTAATTTATACTACTAGTAATTATAATACTACTAATAATAATAATAATCTAAATAATGAATATAATAATAATAATAATAATAATGAAAAATGGAAAACTACCTCAAAAGATTATGCTCCAAAAAAAAATAACCCATAGCCCAGCTCGAACACCTGACCCCTCGATTATACCCAATATGCCCAACCATCCTTCTCTCGTCTCGTTTCCGAATCATATCCCAATTTAAACTATATGACTCGTACAGCCTCAACTTCTTTCGGCCCAACAGCAGAGAAAATAACGGCCCAACATTAGACTAGAACAGGCCCAACAATAAATTAGAACAAACCCAAGAGTAAACTTGTTATGTTCTCGATATGAGCCGGGAATCAAAAAAAATTAAAAATGGCAGCAGCAGGTTAAGAGCTCCGGCTCATCTTCACACTCGTTACACCATCATCAACAGCAAATAATAATAGTATCATCGTTGTTATATCAGGAAGAAGAAACAGAAAACGCATCACTTTAATCATGGTCACAATATCATCGAGCTCAACCTATCGTTATTGTATATCATCATCAACATCATGAACGACATCATCAATAACATTAAGCATCGTGATTCAGCAGTATGATCATCATTATTCCGCCATAATACAGAATCATCATCATCGTACGTTTCACTGTTCATCATCTCTTTCACTCGTCATCATAAATCTTACGGTTTATAACATCATCTTTATCTCCTTTTGATCAGAAATAGAAAACACGAAGCATGATCGTTGTACCATCATCATTAATGTACCCTCGTCAATACCCATCACTTTTCATTGTCTTCTTTAATTAATTATCATCATTTTCTCCTTCGTTAATCAGCTGCAGGAGCAACAGCACTCTAGCAGCAGCAGCAGAATCGATGATATAGCAGGAGAGTCGTGATGATTGTCAGTTGGAACAGAAAAGAAGAGGAAAAGAGGGAAAAAAATTAACACGAAGGTGGTGGTTATGTATGGTGGTGTTCTTAGTGGCCAATTGTACTTGTGGTGGTCGATTTGAAGGTGTTTGTAAAGTGGTTTACAGCAGTGATGGTGGTCATGAGGTTGAGGATGGTTTTCAAGGTTCACGAAAAGAAAAATTTTAGAGAGAGAGAAGAGAGAGAGAGAGAGAGAGCTATGGTTGTGGTGGTTGCACGGTGGTGTTGGAGGCGGCGGTGGAGTGGAGGATGCAGGTGAGGTGATGGAAGCTCATGAATGATTGATGATCCCATGCCTATACATCGATAAACATATATATACTAGAATTATATTTACATTACATAATGTTTAATATAATAATAATAATTATAAATATAGTACTGATTAATAATTTTAAAGTGTGTGGGATATAAAAAGCATTCTCAACTCTTAATAATGTGTACCGACACTTTTTCCCGGATGACTGTATCGTGTTCATTGCTAAACAGTTGTCGTATAAAAGTGTTCCTAAAAATCCCAAACTTTTAGGTTAAATATATTTAGTTATTTCACTCATTAATTGTTTAAAACCTGCTCAAAAATGTTCGATAATTATTGATTTTCTGTTCTAATTTATTTGTACGGAGTACTAATGTTTAAATTTAGAAATGTAAAAATATCTTTAGCAAATCTAAAATCTTCATAATTAATTTACAGTTCAATTTTTATTTTCAATCTTCTTAAACACGTAATAGAACTATATGAACACTGGCGAAATGCCAACCGAGTTTGACTGACGTTTACTATTTAAGCTCGAAATCATTCATTTTCAATACACACATTCTATATATATATATATATATATATATCAAATCTTAATTAATAAGTTTAAGTAAATAAATATATATTGATTATGTTCTTTTAAACAACTAAATATAATATTATATATTTACAAGTAATATTTATATATATATTTTTATATATATTATTATAATCTATAGTTTCCATTAATCGCATTTTATTTTATTTATTACAATATAAATCCTAATAATCATAATATTCTAAATTATATTTCAAATTGTAAATACCTATACCTGTTTAAGTATATATGTTATCTATTTACAAATAGTTGTTCGTGAATCGTCGGGAATGGTCGAAAGTTAATTTGGATATATGAAACAGTTCAAAATTCTGAGACTCAACATTACATACTTTGCTTATCGTATCGAAATCATATAAAGATTAAGTTTAAATTTGGTCAGAAATTCCCGGGTCATCACAGGTTGAGCTAAGCGTTGCTTATACTTTGCCGGAGCTGTCTGCTTAAGGATGTCATTTAAAAGCAATACTGTCTGTTTCTCAGACATGAACTCATCTTTGTCAATTTCATCGTCAGAATCATTATTAATATAGCTCAAATCATTATCATCCTCAGAATCATCAATAAGACTGCCCAGCTTGTCAAGTAGTCTGGATAACCTGTACTTTGATATAGATTGCCTTTTCATGATTTGCTTGTCTTTACTATCATCCATCCGTCGAAAAGGTATAAATGATGGACATCGCCGTGGTTGCATCAATGGTCGCCTCTCTGGATTAGTGACAAGGTTTGGAAGCCTTTCTGCACTTTTAGTTGTTGTTTCTTCAATTACTGGCCTTTTCTCTAAATTAGTTGCCAAACGCTTAAGCCTTTCTGCAGTTTCAGCAACTGTTTCTTCAATCGTACCGTCCGGTGGCGGAACAGGTACATCTTCAATAGTTATCATGTGTTCAGTTAATGGATTGTTGACTGCTTCAAGTACAAATGGAGCTTCAGTTGTTTTTGTTCCTTTTCCGTTTCGCGTGTTCTTTGCATTAGTGGATGGCGCCATTGTTAACACCTATTTCCTTATGAGGTAAGGCTTAGTGTGTCAACACGATACTAGAAGTAATCTAGCTTTAGGTGGGCGAGTGTTTTGATGTTTGCTCTTGGGAAATAATCCCTGCAGACCCGGTTCACAAGTGTAGAAAGTTGTGGGGTGGCTTAATCAATCTGTCGTCCGTAGAGCATAAAAGTACTAGCCGGATGACTTCTAGTGAGAGAAAGTGCTAGAGAGAGAGAGGTGGAGTCTCTGCTCTCACATTTGTCAGAATGTCTGAACTGTGTAAAATGACGACCCAAGGGGTCTATTTATAGTGTCAGATCCACCAGATTATTCGGGGACACGTGTCAGATGATGATACGTTCTGTTACTTGTGATCCGAAATTTATGCTGAAAGTGGCGTTCTCCGGCCAGGGCTTACGCGCTAGGTGGCCTTCAGGGCTTACGCATGACGGAGCAGCCTGTATAGCGGAGAACGCTGGACGGATAATTCCACAAAACTGTTGTTTCCAGTCTTCCTGATGCTACTTTTATGCAACCATTATGCCTTTTATGCGTGTATACGATAGGATACACCATTAATTAATAATAGTTTTTAAAAAAATAAAAATAATAATGATAATAATTGAAGTATTAATGATAATACTAGTAATGATAATAATAATAATAATAATATTAGTATTAATCTTAGTATAATTAATACTCCCTCCGTCCCAAATCTATTGTCCCCAAACAAAAAACACACAGTTTTAGGAAATTCCACTAACTTTATTCTCCACCAATAAAATACTTTCTCTCTCCACTATAACCTCTTTTGATTGGCTGAAAAGGAATCTGGACAATTAATCTGGGAAGTCCTAAAATGGAATAATGGACACTAAATTTGAGACGGAGGTAGTAACAATTATAATTACTAATAATAATCATAACAATAACAAGAATAATAATACTAATAACAATAATAATAGTAGTAGTAATAATAATAATAACATGAAAAACTACCTCAAATAACAGGATAAAAAAATATGTCCTTGCCGGGACTCGAACCCATGACCTCTTGTTCAAGCAATCACCCCTTAACCATTTGATCTGACCATGTTTTTCTGATTTAAACAGATTGAGATTTCATTTAACCTGACTAATGTTTTCATCATCTTCTTCATATCATACAGCCCACCAGAAAATTGAATCCCTACTATCACTATCTACTTGTTGTTTTTAGACTTTTAAAACCCAACAGAAACGATCCAATATTTTTATTTGACTCCATTAATTCGATTAAATAAAAAAAAATACTGTAACAGACTTATTAAACTCGTTCTTGAACCTCAAATCACATTCGACCTTTTAGCATGTATTAGACCACGATTATAACATAAAAGATGTTTAAAATCCCTCCTAAAATCTTTCTGTAAGATCAATTGATCCTAAAACTTTAAATTGAAATCGAATTTTGTGATGAACAAAGTTGTTGACCTTTTGAAACGAAAACTTTGACTACAAAATTCAAATTGAATAATTGGAATTGAAGGCTGTAACTTTACAGGAAGTTTTATAAGAAGATTTATAACAACTCTGCATTATTACTTTTTGGAAATTCGTTCGAAATCGATTTATAGCAAAAATTATCAAGAACAGGGCATGTCGAGCTTTTATTTCAATTTTTCTGTAAAAAAAACAATTAATTAAAATAAATGAAATTGATAATTGATATTGTTGGTGAATAACTCGTAGGACTTTTTCTAAAATCGTGAGCTATTCGTTCGTTTTATAGTGTAAAGGATCAACCTGTATAAATCAGTATATTACGAACAGAAATAAAAAAAATAAAAAGTAATAACAAAAAGCTGGTTCGTACTAGTAGTAGTTGTATGAATTGATTCCTGAAATCGACCCATAACAGATATTAGACACAAACAAAACTCCATAAAGTCAGATAGGTAAGTTAGATAGATTATGATCCTTTATCTGATTCTATATGTATATTATATTATTAATATTAATAATTAATGAAAATATTAATATTATTAATAATAATAATAATAATAATAATAATAATAATAATAATAATAATAATAATAATAATACTTTTAATAATAATAATTGATAATAATAATTAATAATGATACTAATAATAAAAATGATAATAATCTTATTATCAATGTTAATAATAATAAAATGTATTGTTTTCTAATAAATCTTAATTATAATAACACTAATAATAATTATATTAACTATCATAATATTAGATATTAATAATGATATTAACTATAAAATGGTAATAATATCACTATTCTTAATACTAGTAATAATACAAATATGATAATATTAATATTATTAATGATAATGATAATATTAATAATACTAATAACATAACAATTTATACATATCAAAACTCATATTTATACCATAATATTATTAATACTGATATTTATTTTAATAATAATGATAGTAATGGTATTATTATAACAATTATATTTTAACTTGTAGTTTAAATACATTACTATTAAATATTACTAATTATGTAATATTTAATAGTTAGATAATATGTACATATAATATTCATATCCTTTATATATATTTCACTATACATAATAATTATCTATAGAAATTATATATATATATAGTTTTAATTTAATAACCACTCGGTTATATTATTTCATATTTTTAATTTCAATTGATTAGAATATACATTATTAACTCAAAATTTTATATATGCATATATATTTATTTTTATATGTATATTTACATAATTATTTATACACCATTGTTCGTGAATCGTCGGGAATAGTCAAAGGTTAACCGAATATATTAAACCAGTTCATAAATTTTGAAACTCAACATTACAGATTTTGCTTATCGTGTCGAAACATATAAAGATTAAGTTTAAATTTGGTCGAAAATTTCCGGGTCATCACAAGAACTATTAATATCAGTCATACACAAACAATCTACGCACTCTTGAAACTCTTTCATAGCAAGAGTACATGTAGATGTACCCGTAGTCGATTCATCACTACGAAGAGAAACATTGAAATCACCCATCAACAACCAAGGCTCGTTCCGTACAAAACTACGATGCAAGCACAAATCATTCCATAACATACGCCTTCTAACATAACCATTGTCAGCATATATAAACGAGACATGGACATTCCAATCATTATTAACTGATCAAACTAAGCAGTTAATTAATTGATCTGTCACATTAATTACCATGAGCTGGACAATACTCGGGTCCCAACTAATAATAATTCTCGTGCCACGACTACATACACTATTATTAGACGACCAGTTCCAAGACGAAAAAATTTTTGGAGTGAGGTTCAAACCCCGAATATTCCATGATGCAAAACTAATCATTGTAAACCATCAAGATCGGGAGTGCTTGCCCCCTCAGAAAAATTTTTACCCGCCATATATTGCCCCATTTCTCCCTTATTCGGTTCCACGTCGCTAGCTTCATCCACCAACTTTAGATCAATATAATCATCTGGTTGGTCCATTAGAGGACCAAATTTGTTTCCTTGATGAAACTCATCAGTTTGGACGGATTTTTTAGCATCATTTTTACAAACATTAGCATTCCCAGTATGTTGCTTAGGCCTATACATAAATTTGGGTTTGCTTTTCACCACATTATATCCACCTCCACGATTAGAGTCCTTCTTTGCATCAACATTCTTCTTATGATTTACGGGTATGAATCCGTCTTTATCAGGTTGATTCACTTTAACTGTTTCAACCACAGCCACTTTCGGGCATTACGAGTCTTTATGCCCGAATACCTTACAACACGAACATCGGGGCGGCTTCCAATCATATTCAATACGCACCTCGTCCACAGTATTACCAATCCCATTAATATTCGGCGTTGCAACCTTCAAGATTTCTTTCAACTCTTGTTCAGAAGATACCTCGATCATAGCCCGAGCAAAGTTTGGACGACCCCAAGATTCGAGGCACATAGTGCTTGTATAAGCATCCAACATCATAGGACGTCCAAGTTTTGATGCTATGACGCTTAATCCTACTTCAGTAAACCCTACTAATGGCACATCATACATACGAACCCAAACTGGAACCCTTGTTAAGTCTTCCTTTGTTAATGACACATTCGGGGACCACTGACTTAGAATAATCGGCACAATCCTCACCATCCATGGACCACCCTTTTCATAGTGAAAACTATTAGAAATGATGCATTAAGCCATCTCTAATATATGCATCAAAACGTTAAATTTGGTCTAGAAAACCATCTATCATATTTGATGCAACAACAAACCTTGCACAAAATATTTTTATCTCATTATAACCATATTGACTAAAATAGTTTTATAATATATATTTTTTAGCGGAAAATTTTATTATGCCACTAGCAAGACGCTAGAGCAACAAAGAACAACACGATTACATAGGCTTTATAAGCCAATTGTTGCATCCAATATTATCCTTACTTCTACTAATTAACCACGAAAACAAATACAATCTAATAGAATCAAAGAGTTCTTCCCTTTTCACCATTTTTACCGAAGAAATCAAGTCATTCCTGAAACGCCACATGACCCAAACCACCGTAGCCACAATCACTTGAAATTAGACATATTTACTTGTATCGTTATGGGTCACATTATGCTTGGTCTACAAGTAGATTCGAGTTCTTATACCATCAACGTACAGTTTTAAATAATTCGGGGACGATCGGTGTAAGTTTTAAATGATAAGAACGATTGTTACAATTTCATGTAAACTACAAGAACTATCGCTAAAATTTACTCTAAATAAAATTAACATGCCATCATTTTATTCAATTGCATATATAACATATACACATAAAAGTTATCAAAGCTTTTGTTGGTTAGACACTAGGAACGCTTGCGAGTTGTTCAAAACTTGAACTTGTGTAAGACCCGTTTATTCGTACGATGTATATATGAAGAGCACGTACGACGTATAACGAATATATATATTGTTACAACCCAACCCATTATACAATCGAACACGCGAAATAAATTTTTTTTATACAGTTAGGGTGTGCGGCGTGCAACCCTCAATGTGCGCGGCGCGCACAAGGCAATTTCAGTTCTGTCCGGATTTTTCATTTTTCGTTTAATGATCTTTGACTTCCCGAAATTTTTAGACGAAACGGTTTACACAACGATTAATACTAGTTAAAACTCACACGTTCCAATAATAAAATGAGTTTTACGAGACGGGGCCCACATCGGCCGTTTTACGACTTTCGTACAAAATACAAGTTTTCAACCACATGATTTTAACACAAAATAAAGACCGAGCATGGCGATTGGGGATACGCTACCCAATCCTAATCAAATCCAAAAGCATGACCTTCTAATCCCCACGCTTACCCGAGCCGCAAACACGCGAACCTATAAAAAAAAGTCAACAACGAGAGGGTAAGCTAATGCTTAGTGAGTGAGAATATACTACATACATATATATGCATAAAATAAATGCACATCGCCAACACACAATTAGTAATCACATACCGCAATCCAAGCATAACTAAGCAATGTTATACCTAACGTACCACCAAGCCAAACCACAAGATTAGTTACAACAATAATAGTACATAAGCATATACACATGGTAGCCAAAACTACAAGGTTAACCCCTTAACCTCAAACATACGAAAGTTGGCCGAACAACCCGAGCCTTAGTGAATTCGCGTAACCCGATATTCACTTCTTCACCAATTCAACAACCGAGGTTGGCCGAACTACCCGAGCCTTAGTGAATTCGCACAACCCGAGATTCACTACCTCATCAACAAGATGACCGAACAACCCGAGTCATCATGAATCCGCGCTACCCGAGATTCACTACCCAAAATATTATGAATACGTGCAAACCGACATTCATTTCCCACACCACAACCCACGCCGTAGGGGTTATAACTCCAAATCACAACCGTGCCAATTGGACCTATTACACAAGTCCATAAAAATCCACCTATATGTGAAGTGAGCTCTATAACCGAGAACCACTTCACCCGACCCGCACCCATCCTACACATACATATGCACATAGGATATTAACACTCACCTTGTCGTCTTGATGAATGCAACCGGATAATTCGCAACTCGCCGATGGAAAGTACCTATTCCAATATCACAATACAAGTAACACATTTAGAGTGGATTTACAAACCAACTCAAAACGACACTTAATGTATTTTCGACCAATTGCACTTCCAAGCACAAACCGCGACCAAACTAACCAATAATCACTAACACAAGTGAAAATGGTCCTAATACGCCAATTAAACCCAAACGCAAGTGTTAAACACTTATCATCCTCAAAATCACCCATAAACCCTAATTTTGACTCAATTCAAAATTAGTCTTTCAAATACACTAAGGGTGCGTTTGATAAAACTGAATGATTTAGTGCTGAATGATTCAGAATCTGAATGGTCCGGAACCTCTGAATAAGGTTTGCTCTGAATGAAAATAAGCTGTTTGATAATCATTTATAATGAACGATATGAACTGACTAAAACTACCTTATTAACGTGTGACATGAATAAAAAATTCAATATACTTGTTAGTTAGGTGTCAGGATATGATTTGAGGAGAATATTATAGATAATTTAGGCTCTTAATGGTTAAGAGAGTGTTTCATCTCTGAATGGTTTAGAGCTGAATTCAAAACCATTCAGCATCATATGTCATTCAGAGGTCAGAAACAAACGCACTGAATGTTGAATGGTTCAGCATTCAGTGCTGAACCATTCCATTAAGAGACAAACAAACACACCCTAAAATGGGTTTCAACACTTCCATAATCACTAATCCTAGTGATTAAACCCAAATACAAGTCCTAAATCATGGCTAAGTCGGTTTCCAACCCAAAACTCACCAACAACAACAATAAACCCGATTACAAGTATCAAAGAACTCACCTCAAGAGTTTAAATGGGTTTCTCTACAATTTAGGTTCAAACCCTAACTTTGAATATCAAAATCAAACAATGAAATTCGGAGTTAGAACTTACCACAACAACCAAAACGTAGCTAGGAACGAGGTGAACAACTTTAACACTTGAGCTTTTGATCAAACCAAGCTTCTTCTTCTCCAAAACCCCAATTCTCTCACTAGAACTCTCCCTCTCTCTCTAGATAGTTGAGAGTGTTTGGTGGATGTCAAAATGATCCAAAGTTGGATCTAATCCAGCTGATAAGGCCTCAAATCCGGCCTCAAGTGAAAAGACCAAAAAGCCCCTCATTAAGCTCAAAAATAGAAAAGACAGGAATTCTGTCACAGGCCACGTGCGCGGCGCGCTCCCTTAAGTGTGCGCGGCGCGCACACATGTCTCGGCAGATTCTGAGCTTTTAATTTTACACCACGCCCTACCCACTATACGTACACCATTCTTAAGCTATGTACTATAAATATTTGGGTCTTACAACTCTCCCCCACTTAGAATCGATCACGTCCTCGTGATCCTCGTCACGAAACCAAACAGACCCACACTCTACGGTCCTCAAACATACGTTCCAAACCGACTTCTACCACAATTATCATAAACTCGAAGATTAAACCATTTACCAATTACACACGTGCACACATTTCGAGACATGCAATACACGCGACATCCGAAAACTACCACAATCGCTTAACATTCGCGGAAACATCATGTTTCCTTCCAATCTCTCTAGGCAATCCTCTCCAATGAACCGCCTTTAACACTAAATCGTCATCCGCGATTTATCAAGTTCGCAAATCCGAGCACTAAAACTTGCTCAATCCCTCACATTGGGAAAAACTCAACCAATCTCTTACCGAGATATCAATCCCTTATTGTACCCTTACCGAGTACAATGCTAAAAGCAACCAAGTCTCAACCTAAGGTCAACAACCCGAAACGATGAAGACCGAACAAAAACGAATCCTTACGGATACGCTTACCACATAACATCCCTTGTAGTGCGTAATACGAGCAATACGCAACTATCGTAACATCATAAGCAACGGCTAAAACCGATAGTGCCCCAAACGACTATGGCAACGCAAATCCCAAGGTGTACAAAATCGACTATTGTCACACCCGTAACAACATGTGAGCGAAACACGGCTATAGCATCACTAATCACACGACATGGTCCTCGTGACCCCACCATTGGTGTATAAACAACCAATAGTTCACAACACAACATGGTCCTTACGACCCCACCATTGGTGTATAAAACAACCAATAGATCACAACACAACATGGCCTTACGACCCCACCATTGGTGTATAAAACAACCAATAGATCACAACACAACATGGCCGAAACAACCCGAGCCTAAACACATATGGAGGATGGTCGAAACAACCCGAACCTTAGTGAATTCGCAACAACCCGAAATTCACCAACCCAATCCACATTTCCACAACGAAATGACCGCACAACCCGAGTCATCGTGAATACGCGCAAACCGATATTCACTACTTCCACCCCATAGTATAACCGAGGATGACCGTACAACCCGAGCCTTAGTGAATCCGAACTACCCGACATTCACTACCTCAAACTATGAGTCCAACCAACAAGGACAATCGTACCACCCGAAATATTGTGAATACGAACAACCCGATATTCACGTCCCAAACCACACGCAAGAATGGTACTCCCATTCCCCATCGGTACTCGAATTTCCCGATAACGTTATACCATACCGATATAACACTAAACCCATGATGAAGTTAGCGGACCGAACCACGGCTATAACCCACCAATCACTTACGCACTTTTGGCCTCATACAACGAGTAGTGCAACATCGCGCACTGCTACACTATAGTGAACCCTAACGGATCACACTAACCATTCACCACAAACGAAACGTACACGCATACGCGAACATCGCTATCACAATCGAGCAAGAACCACCAATATCGCACATAGGCACAAACAATAATTCTCTAGAAGAAGGAAAGCAATCATATGGATATTGATATGCAGTCTTGTGGTTGTTCATTACAAGCAATCACATCAAAATCCAAATTATTGATCAAATAAGGAAAGAAAATACACTTCTTGTTTCTCAAAACGGGTGTCTATCCATTTTCGATTACTTTTCCAAACCGTATCCTACAAATGTGCACCAGGTGTGACTACTTAGAGGATGCGCGTAAACTGTTCGACGAAATGCCTCAAAGAAATTGCTTTACTGGAACTCCCGGCTTGAAGGGTACGTAAAATCACGAAACGAACAAGAGTCGTTGCATGTGTTTTTTGCGATGCGAAAAAAGAACAGCTTCTCTTGGAACATGATTGTTTCAATGTTTGTTAAGGCTGCTAAAATAAATCTAGCAAAAAGTTTTTTGATGAGATGCATTGGATTTATTAAAGCATTGGATTTATTAATTAATATGAGATGATTAGGTGTCATGCCTACATATATTACGTTTATTGCGGGTTTGGTTTATTAGAAGAGGGCTTGAAATGGTTTCACGCAATGAAACACGGTTTACTTTATTGATCGAATAATTGAACATTATTCTTGCATAATAGATCTTTTTGCACGAGTTGGTCGTTTTGAGGAAGCTATAAATGTGCTTATTTGTATGTCGTTTGATACTGATGCAAGCATGTGGTCATCAATTTTGAAAGGGTGTCTAGTTCATGGAGACGCTATATTTTATATACTTAATAATGTTATAGTTAAGGGAATTGACAATAATACCCATCATGTTTAATGCACGTGACTGACTTAACTCGGGATTACTAACAATCTGTTAACTTCGGGACCAATCTTGTACAATATTAAAAACTTGGGACCAACGATGATTAATTTAAAGTTTGTGTCCCAACTTGATTTTTGCTACAAACATTAGGGGCCAATCATGATATTTTTTCTTTTTTTTCTCTTGTTTGCCGCATCAATTAACTGATATTCGTTTATAGAGTTGCATATTTCTTGGCGGCTTCTCTTTTTCCATAGCGTTTTTTTCTTTCTTTTACGTCGTGGTTTGCTGTGCCTAAGGATCAAGTACCGCTTTGATATGCTGTTGTTGTCGACGATAACAAGATTCTTCAACGTTGCAAACAACGCTACAAATCACCATAACAATCACGAGACAACGCTACAAACCAGCCTATGTGCACGGTGTGGGCTTACTTTTCAACTTCTAAAAAGAGAGAATTCGGATAGTTAGTTATGCAATTAAAAGTTGTGGAACTTTAGGTTGGCAAGCAAATCCCTCTCTTAAGAAGAAAGGGACCAAGAATATAAATAGCGGTGGGGATGAAGTGGGTAAAAAGTTGGTTAATCAGCGTTCTCGTTTCCTCTAATTCGGGAAAGTCCATTTGTTTTTGAAACTCATTGAACCAGGTTCGAAGAGTAAGAAAGGTAAGTCTCGCATCGAATAAGCTCGGTTTGTATATTGACCGCTATGTTGATTTGGAGGCCTCCGGTGGTGTGCATGTTTAATTTGTAGCTTCGGTGTCTAGTTGTTTTCTTTTCCTCTTGTCTCGTCTAGATGTCGCTTTTAGTTTTGTTGTTTAGTTTGTTTTAGCTTGTAGTCTTTAGTTTGTTACGTTTTAGTTTTTAGTATGGGTGTTTTTGCGTTTGGGTTAGCTCTCGTGGCTTGTAGGTTGTGTTTCCGATTGTTTGTATCGTTTCGGTTGGGTTTTTTTTCATCTTCAGATGGAGCTTTCCCTTCATTTTATTTAAGTTTCATTTTTTTTTTTTCATAAAAAAAGGTAAAATTACGACAATATACTTTGGACAACGAAAAAGCATAGTTCATGAACAACCTCTGTACAAATTGAAATGGTAAAAGCAAAACAACCAAAACTTGGCAAATAAAAGGGCAATACTTGTTATTACCAAAAGAGAAACCAACACAAAGTAACAATGCTTTTAACAGTTAATGCAGTGAGCAGTCCACAAAGGGATCTTATGTGCCCAAATACTGAATTCAGGAACATATTTGGTATTAGAGTCTAAGCAATTAAGCATGGAAGTTATATTCAACAAGCCGCATATTCATCACAAATATAATGAACAATGTTAAACATAAAAAAACAAAAACACAAAACAAATTACTAAAAAAGCTGGGCACGAAAAAAGAAGATTCAAGACTCATGAAAGTAGAAAGATCACAATATTATATCACAGTGATGAAATCTCGGCCTAGGGGGCATCATTGTTTGTTTCCACTTAATGGATTAATAACCATTCAATGTGTTGGATTATACGTAAGAGAATAAGCATCAGGTTTAATTAACTGGCCAAACCAGACTAGTTGCAGGGCAGCAAGATAATATATAATAAGGATAGCACATAAATTGTTGTAATAAATAGGTTTCGAATTTAGCATCCACCTTTGCAGGTGGTCCCACTACAACGACAAACCGGTTTACCAGAAGCTTCCCAACCGTTATAACCACGTTCTAGCACCATTATACTCTTGATCCCTGCATCTTCCTTCGCTTCAGCAAGATAGTCCGCAAATCTGCGAGCACATTTTGGCCCACGAACCTGTAATAAAAAAACATAATGATCATTAAAATGAGCAACAAAGAGCAAGTAATGAAGATTAATTTTCATAAGTATTTTCGGTTTGATCTTTACAGGTAGAAGAATACTGCTGCAAAACTGGATGCTTTACACATGAATAAAGATCAATACTAAAGGACACCGAATAAAGTCTACAGAGTATATATTATATTAATATTAATATGCACCTAATGTTTTAAAAGTTGTTTGTTTGGACGTTTAGTTTGCCTAATAAAAGACCTGCATTTGTCTTTAAAGCAACCATATAATCAGTGCGATTTCAGAATGGAAACTCAATGGGGTCCTGTATTTTTTTTTTTTTTTTTTTTCAAAACTAATCATATTTGAATGCTATTTTAATGGTTGTTTACTTTCAAAAAACTACAAGTTCGGAAAATATATTGGGTCCGAGTAGTTAAATATAGTGGTGTCCTATACATTTTAAAGAAAAAACTATAAATTCAGAAAAAATATGGGGTCCTCCAATTAAATTTAGTGGTGGCCTATACAATTTACAGAGTATTTTCTACTAAAAATTTTCGAACTAGCGGTGTCCCGTGACCCCACGGAACAACAAATAAACTCGCCACTGCATATAATAGTGTAAAATGCAACAAAAATACAACAGAATTTGCAATTTCGGTTGTTTGTTTAACAACAGCTAAGAATGAATAATGATTGATTTGTATAGAATTGATATATGCAGGCTTTAAAAAACCCAATCTATTGCACTTCTACAAGCAAATTTATGTATAGATAACCATAAAAATCCCGTTTGGTTCAACTTTGGCCCCTGGCTTTTAACTCAATAGCTAAAAAGCTTAAGCTTAAACACTTAGCCAAACAACCCCCTAAGTAATGTTGTAGTAAGCACATTAATCACTTCCAATTTTAAAACGTGCACACTGCACTTGATACTGATTAAAGGTGATATTAATAATTGGGATTAAACTAAATAACTGTACTACAACATACCTGGCTTAGGGCACAATGAAAAACTAGGGTATCTTTCCCTTTAGCAGCTTGAACAAGATTAGGGATTTTGTCCTGAAACGTATCACTAGCAAAGTGTAGTGATCCAGCTATATGTCCGTCATAAATCCTTTCATCATCCCTGTATATTACATAAATCGATAACTCAATTATGACCATTTAATTATCAATTACTGTTTACTAATACTAATAATATACCTGACATCAACGATGGCGACATTAGCACGCTCTTTGAGAGATAGAAGCTCCGATCCGGTGATGTAAGATATGCTTCTCGCCATTGTTAATGGTGAAGATTGACCGATTATCGATTTTATGAACGGTGTGGTGAACATTAAGGATGAAAGAATCTGATGCTAATTTACATTGACGTCCCTAATTTATGGTTGTGTACAGAATTCGTCCATTATTTGATGAGGTGAACATATATGGGCTGCGAGGTATCTATGTGAATGGCCCACGGCCGAACTTTGGGTAGGGCTGAAGGTGCAACCGCATCTAGGCAATACAATCCAAAGGGCATCATAGTATTGGTCTAGTTTTATATATATTAGGTTCATTAAGCCCAATATTTTAGCCCATATAAATAATAAATTATTTTACAAAAACTAAAGAAGAGCCCACTATCATTGAAGTAAAATTAAATACGGAGTTTAATTGATTCGTCGTATCATTTGGGCATTCAAACGTCCTCTACTCCTCTGTCTCCTCATCAATTCGACGATTTCCAAATCCCAAATCAAGATAATAAATTTCTTTTTATCTATTCTATACAATACCATAAATAATCTCCATGACTCCACCATGATTTTATCTATCTAATTCAGTTTTCCCCCAATTTGCCGTGTACGTCACTTGAGATTATGTGGTTTACGAAGAAGATGGATATTTTTTCAAATGTTTTACTTGCATACAAGATTTTGCTAACCGTCCCGGTCACTGTAGCATCTGCAGAACGAAGTTTTTTAAATTGAAATTGTTAAAGAATTATTTATGAAGTACAATGAGTCAAGAACGGTTAAACGGGGTAACAATTATAAGTATTGAAAATAGATTTCTATCAAATGTAGATTATGATAAATTGATTGAAGTTTTTGCATCAAAATATGTACGTAGACATCATTAGGTGATTTGTAGTTCCGAATATGTATATTTGGATTGTATTTGTTAAATAAAAAACGGCGTGGGGATGAGCCACCTAGCTTGACTAGGTTTCAAACCCCTAAATATTTGTGTTGTGCTATTAATATATTTTGAGGGGGGCAGGGGGCATATTTTTTAGATGTTCGTACTAGGCATCCAAATTCTCAGGACCGGCTCTGGAATGGGTCTTCCAGTCATTTCTCAACTTTTACCGCATTTCATTCAACAAAGAACCTACGTGTTAATCCCATAATAAATCCGTATTGCCACCCGTCAATCTCGAAAATGACGACGAATACCAAGACGGACACGAAGAACCTACGAGTCTCGATTAGTTCTATTTATTATAAGTTTCGTATTATTTATTATTGTCTTTTAATTTTAATTATGACATTATTATATGGATGGTCGTTGTAGTTTGTAAAATACTGTATGGATAGTCCAAACATGGTTTTTTTCACCTGGATAGTCCAAGAGTTTGCATGTTTTGCACGGATAGTCCAATTTTATGACGTCCATTAATTCTTCTCCATTTCCTTCTTTCACGTGCTCTTCGTGTGAGAGTAATTGCGTCATATTAAGGATAGTCCAACTATTTACAAACACATTATTCCCCAAATTGTTTAATTCGAGCAAAAGAGGACAATTTCATCCCTCAATACTTATTGCAAACCCTAATCGAATGATGGTCAACTGCAGTTGTGGGGTAGGCGATGAAATGTCCCGTTCATATTGATTATAAACGTTTCATATTAATTGATTTTGTTGCGAGGTTTTGACCTCTATATGAGACGTTTTTCAAAGACTGCATTCGTTTTTAAAACAAACAATAACCTTTATTTTATCGACAAGGTTTAAAGGACACCACCTAGATTATCAGAAATGATAATCTAAAAATATCACACTTACACACTACCAATACATATTGGTTTACAATATTAATATGTTACAACAAAGTAAATTTCGAATGCAGTTTTAAACAATATTATACAAGCATGCTGACTACAAATCTTGTCCATATATTAGCATGCAACAGCGGAAGCTCTTAATAATCACCTGAGAATAAACATGCTTTAAACGTCAACAAAAATGTTGGTGAGTTATAGGTTTAACCTATATATTTATCAAATCGTAATAATAGACCACAAGATTTCATATTTCAATACACATCCCATACATAGAGATAAAAATCATTCATATGGTGAACACCTGGTAACCGACATTAACAAGATGCATATAAGAATATCCCCTATCATTCCGGGACATCCATCGGACATGATAAAACAACATCGAAGTACTAAAGCATCCGCCACAACGGATGGGGTTTGTTGAGCCCAATAGATCTATCTTTAGGATTCACGTCAATTAGTATACTGGTTTACTAATTCTTAGGTTACCAAGTAAAAAGGGGCATATTCGGCTTCGATCGTTCAACCATAGAAAGTAGTTTCATGTACTTGTGTCTATTTTGTAAATCATTTATAAAACTGCATGTATTCTCATCCTAAAATATTAGATTTTAAAATTGGGACTATAACTCACTTTCACAGATTTTTACTTCGTCGGGAAGTAAGACTTGGCCACTGGTCGATTCACGAACCTATAACAAATATGTACATATATATCAAAGTATGTTCAAAATATATTTACAACATTTTTAATACGTTTTAATGTTTTAAGTTTATTAAGTCAGCTGTCCTCGTTAGTAACCTACAACTAGTTGTCCATAGTTAGATGTACAGAAATAAATTGATATATATTATCTTGACCCAATCCACGACCCAGTGTATACACGTTTCAGGCTAGATCACAACTCAAAGTATATATATTTTTGGAATCAACCTCAACCCTGTATAGCTAACTCAAATATTACTGCATATAGAGTGTCTATGGTTGTTCCAAATAATATATATACATGGGTCGATATGATATGTCAAAACATTTGCATACGTGTCTATGGTATCCCAAGATTACCATGTATAATACAATATAAGTTAGCTAGGATATGATTTGTATAGAATTGTTACAATATTTCCCGTAGCTACAACAATCAAAAAATATCCAATCTTGTTTTACCCATAACTTCTTCGTTTTAAATCCATTTTGAGTGAATCAAATTGCTATGGTTTCATATTGAACTCTATTTTATGAATCTAAACAGAAAAAGTATAGGTTTATAGTCGGAAATATAAGTTACAAGTCGTTTTTGTAAGAGGTAGTCATTTCAGTCGAAAGAACGACGTCGTGATGACCATTTTGAAAAACATACTTCCACTTTGAGTTTAACCATGATTTTGGATATAGTTTCATGTTCATAAGAAAAATCATTTTCCCAGAAGAACAACTTTTAAATCAAAGTTTATCATAGTTTTTAATTATCAAACCCAAAACAGCCCGCGGTGTTACTACGACGGCGTATGTCCGGTTTTACGATGTTTTTCGTGTTTTCAGGTTTTAAATCATTAAGTTAGCATATCATAAAGATATAGAACATGTGTTTAGTTGATTTTAAAATTCAAGTTAGAAGAATTAACTTTTGTTTGCGAACAAGTTTAGAATTAACTAAACTATGTTCTAGTGATTTCAAGTTTAAACCTTCGAATAAGGTAGTTTTATATATATGAATCGAATGATGTTATGAACATCATTACTACCTTAGGTTTTGTGGATAAACCTACTGGAAATGATAAAAATATATCTAGCTTCAAAGGATCCTTGGATGGCTTGAAAGTTCTTGAAGCAGAATCATGACACGAAAACAAGTTCAAGTAAGATTTCCACTCGAAATAAGATTGTTAAAGTTATAGAAATTGAATCAAAATTTGAATATGAGTATTACCTTGTATTAGAAAGATATCTTACTGTAAATAAGAAAGATTTTTTTGAGGTTGGATGATCACTTTACAAGATTGGAAGTAAGCTAGCAAACTTGGAAGTATTCTTGATTTTATGAAACTAGAACTTATAGAATTTATGAAGAACACTTAGAACTTGAAGATAGAACTTGATAGAGATCAATTAGATGAAGAAAATTGAAGAATGAAAGTGTTTGTAGGTATTTTTGATCGTTGGTATATGGATTAGATATAAAGGATGTGTAATTTTGTTTACATGTAAATAAGTCATGAATGATTACTAATATTTTTGTAATTTTATGAGATATTTCATGCTAGTTGCCAAATGATAATTTCCACATGTGTTAGGTGACTCACATGGGCTGCTAAGAGCTGATCATTGGAGTGTATATACTAATAGTACATACATCTAAAAGCTATGTATTGTACGAGTACGAATACGGGTGCATACGAGTAGAATTGTTGATGAAAATGAATGAGGATGTAATTGTAAGCATTTTTGTTAAGTAGAAGTACTTTGATAAGTGTCTTTAAGTCTTTCAAAAGTGTATGAATACATATTAAAACACTACATGTAAATACATTTTAACTGAGTCGTTAAGTCATCGTTAGTCGTTACATGTAAATGTTGTTTTGAAACCTTTAGGTTAACGATCTTGTTAAATGTTGTGAACCCATTGTTTATTATATTTAAAGAGATGTTAAATTGTTACATTATCATGATATTATGATATATAATATATCTTAGTATGATATATATACAGTTAAATGTCGTTACAACGATAATCGTTACATATATGTCTCGATTCGAAATCATTAAGTTAGTAGTCTTGGTTTACATATGTAGTTCATTGTTAATACACTTAATGACATGTTTATTTATCATTTGTCATGATTAAACATAGTGTATCAATATCTTAATATGATTCATATGTATTTAGTAAGACGTTGTTATAACGATAATCGTTATATATATCGTTTCGAGTTTCTTAATTCAATAAACTCAATTTTATGTATATAACTCATTGTTAAAATACCTAATGAGATACTTACTTATCATAATATCATGTTAACTATATATATAATCATATATATGTCATCATATAGTTTTTACAAGTTTTAACGTCCGTGAATCACCGGTCAACTTGGGTGGTCAATTGTCTATATGAAACCTATTTCAATTAATCAAGTCTTAACAAGTTTGATTGCTTAACATGTTGGAAACACTTAATCATGTAAATAAAAATGTCATTTAATAGATATAAACATGGAAAAGTTCGGGTCACTACAGTACCTACCCGTTAAATAAATTTCGTCCCGAAATTTTAAGCAGTTGGAGGTGTTGACGTATCTTCTGGAAATAAGTGCGGGTATTTTTTTTCTTCATCTGATCTTCTCGTTCCCAGGTGAACTCGGGTCCTCTACGAGTATTCCATCAAACTTTAACAATTGGTATCTTGTTTTGCTTAAGTCTTTTAACCTCACGATCCATTATTTCGACGGGTTCTTCGACGAATTGAAGTTTTTCGTTGATTTGGATTTCGTCTTACGGAATAGTGAGATCTTATTTAGCAAAACATTTCTTCAAATTTGAGACGTGAAAAGTGTTATGTACAGTCGCGAGTTGTTGTGGTAATTCAAGTCGGTAAGCTACTGGTCCGATACGATCAACAATCTTGAATGGTCCTGTATACCTTGGATTTAATATCCCTCGTTTACCAAATCGAACAACGCCTTTCCAAGGTGCAACCTTAAGCATGACCATCTCTCCAATTTCAAATTCTATATCTTTTCTTTTAATGTCGGCGTAGCTCTTTTGTCGACTTTGGGCGGTTTTCAACCGTTGTTGAATTTGGATGATCTTCTCGGTAGTTTCTTGTATTATCTCCGGACCCGTAAACTGTCTATCCCCCACTTCACTCCAAAAAATCGGAGACCTGCACTTTCTACCATAAAGTGCTTCAAACGGCGCCATCTCAATGCTTGAATGGTAGCTGTTATTGTAGGAAAATTCTGCTAACGGAAGGTGTCGATCCCATTTGTTTCCGAAATCAATAACACATGCTCATAGCATGTCTTTAAGCGTTTGTATCGTCCTTTCGCTCTGGCCATCAGTTTGTGGATGATAAGCAGTACTCATGTCTAGACGAGTTCCTAATGCTTGCTGTAATGTCTGCCAGAATCTTGAAATAAATCTGCCATCCCTATCGGAGATAATAGAGATTGGTATTCCATGTCTGGAGAAGACTTCCTTCAAATACAATCGTGTTAACTTCTCCATCTTGTCATATTCTCTTATTGGCAGGAAGTGTGCTGATTTGGTGAGACGATCAACTATTACCCAAATAGTATCAAAACCACTTGCAGTCCTTGGCAATTTAGTGATGAAATCCATGGTAATGTTTTCCCATTTCCATTCTGGGATTTCGAGTTGTTGAAGTAGACCTGATGGTTTCTGATGCTCCTCTTTGACCTTAGAACACGTCAAACATTCTCCTACGTATTTAGCAACATCGGCTTTCATACCCGGCCACCAAAAATATTTCTTGAGATCCTTGTACATCTTCCCCGTTCCAGGGTGTATTGAGTATTTGGTTCTATGAGCTTCTCTAAGTACCATTTCTCTCATATCTCCAAATTTTGGTACCCAAATTCTTTCAGCCCTATACCGGGTTCCGTCTTCCCGAATATTAAGATGCTTCTCCGATCCTTTGGGTATTCCATCCTTTAAATTTCTCTCTTTTAAAACTCCTTGTTGCGCCTCCTTTATTTGAGTAGTAAGGTTATTGTGAATCATTATATTCATAACTTTTACTCGAACGGGTTCTCTGTCCTTTCTGCTCAAGGCGTCGGCTACCACATTTGCCTTCTCCGGGTGGTAACGAATCTCAAAGTCGTAATCATTCAACAATTCAATCCACCTGCGCTGTCTCATGTTCAGTTGTTTCTGATTAAATATGTGTTGAAGACTTTTGTGGTCGGTATATATAATACTTTTGACCCCATATAAGTAGTGCCTCCAAGTCTTTAATTCAAAAACAACCGCGCCTAATTCCAAATCATGCGTCGTATAATTCTGCTCGTGAATCTTCAATTGTCTAAAAGCATAAGCAATTACCTTCATTCGTTGCATTAATACACAACCGAGACCTTGCTTTGAAGCGTCACAATATATCACAAAATCATCATTCCCTTCAGGTAATGATGATATAGGTGTCGTAGTTAACTTTTTCTTTAACAATTGAAACACTTTCTCTTGTTCATCCTTCCATTCAAATTTCCTCCCTTTATACGTTAATGCAGTCAAGGGTTTTGCTATTCTGGAAAAATCTTGGATGAACCTTCTGTAGTAACCAGCTAGTCCTAAAAATTGGCGTATATGCTTCGGAGTTTTCGGGGTTTCCCATTTTTCAACGGTTTCAATCTTTGCTGGATCCACCTGAATACCTTCTTTGTTCACTATGTGACCGAGGAATTGAACTTCTTCCAACCAAAATGCACACTTTGAAAACTTAGTGTACAGTTTTTCCTTCCTTAACAAGTCTAGCACTTTTCTCAAATGTTCTTCATGCTCTTGGTCATTCTTTGAGTAAATAAGTATGTCATCGATGAAAACAATGACAAACTTGTCAAGGTATGGTCCACACACTCGGTTCATGAGGTCCATGAACACAGCTGGTGCGTTAGTCAACCCAAACGGCAAAACCATAAACTCGTAATGACTGTAACGCGTCCTAAAAGCAGTCTTTGGAATATCATCCTCCTTCACCCGCATTTGATGATACCCAGAACGTAAATCAATCTTAGAATAAACCGATGAGCCTTGTAGTTGATCAAATAAGTCGTCGATTCTCGGTAGTGGGTAGCAGTTCTTGATGGTAAGTTTGTTCAACTCTCGGTAGTCGATACATAACCTAAATGTACCATCCTTCTTCTTGACAAACAAAACAGGAGCTCCCCATGGTGATGTGCTTGGTCGAATGAAACCACGCTCTAAAAGTTCTTGTAATTGGCTCTGAAGTTCCTTCATTTCGCTGGGTACGAGTCTGTATGGAGCACGAGCTATTGGTGCAGCTCCCGGTGCAAGGTCTATTTGAAATTCAACAGATCGGTGTGGAGGTAGTCCCGGTAATTCTTTCGAAAATACATCGGGAAATTCTTTTGCGACGGGAACATCATTGATGTTCTTTTCTTTGGAATTGACTTTCTCGACGTGTGCTAGCACAGCATAGCAACCTTTTCTCATTAGTTTTTGTGCCTTTAGGTTACTAATAAGATTTAACTTCGCGTTGCTCTTTTCTCCGTACACCATTAAGGGTTTTCCTTTTTCTCGTATAATGCGAATTGCATTTTTGTAACAAACGATCTCTGCTTTTACTTCTTTCAACCAGTCCATACCGATTATCACATCAAAACTCCCTAACTCTACTGGTATCAAGTCAATCTTAAATGTTTTGTAACAAACGATCTCTGCTTTTACTTCTTTCAACCAGTCCATACCGATTATCACATCAAAACTCCCTAACTCTACTGGTATCAAGTCAATCTTAAATGTTTCGCTAACCAGTTTAATTTCTCGATTCAGACATATATTATCTGCTGTAATTAATTTACCGTTTGCTAATTCGAGTAAAAATTTATTATCCAAGGGCGTCGGTGAACAACTTAGTTTAGCACAAAAATCTCTACTCATATAGCTTCTATCCGCACCCGAATCAAATAAAACATAAGCAGATTTATTGTCAATGAGAAACGTACCCGTAACAAGCTCCGGGTCTTCTTGCGCTTCTGCCATATTAATATTGAAAACTCTTTCGCGGCCCTGCCCATTAGTATTCCCCTGATTCTGGCAATTTCTACTAAAGTGGCCCGGTTTTCCACATCCAAAACAAACTATGGCGGTGTTATTGGTTCCGACATTATTTGTCCCTTTAGTTCTGTTATGTATTGGTCCGTAGATTTCGCACTTCTTCGCGCTATGAACATTTCTTTTACACCTGTTGCAAAATGTCGTGCAGAACCCTAGGTGATGCTCTTCACATCTTTGGCATGGCTGTTTTTTGTTTTTGTTGCCATTGTTGTTATTGAGATTGTTGTTGGGATTGTTATTGTTGCTGTTGTTGTTGTTGTTGTTGTTGTTGTTATTGTTGTTGGGATGGTTATTGTAGTTGTTGTTGGGACGTTTGTTGAAGTTGTTGTTGCGATTGATGTTGCGGTTATTGGGATAGTTATTACGATTGTGGTTGTGATTGTTGTTGTTGTTGTATTGGTGACTCTTGTCATTGGTTTCTTCCCACTTTCTCTTGACTTGTTTCATGTTAGCCTCTTTGGTCACCTGCTCTTTAATCCTTCCTTCGATCTGGTTCACTAATTTGTAAGCCATTCGACTTGCCTTTTGTATGGAGGCGGGCTCGTGTGAACTCACATCTTCTTGAATTCTTTCCGGTAACCCTTTTACAAATGCGTCGATCTTCTCTTCTTCGTCTTCAAACGTTCTGGGACACAATAGGCACAATTCTGTGAATCGTCATTCGTACGTGGTGATATCGAAACCTTGCATTCGTAATCCTCTAAGCTCTACCTTGAGCTTATTGACCTCGTTTCTGGGACGGTACTGCTCGTTCATCAATTGCTTAAATGCTGACCATGGTAGTACGTAAGCAGCATCTTGTCCTACCTGCTCGAGATAGGTATTCCACCATGTTAACGCCGTACCTGTGAAGGTATGCGTAGCGTACTTAACTTTGTCCTCTTCAGTACACTTGCTTATGGTAAACACCGATTCGACCTTCTCGGTCCACCGTTTCAATCCAATTGGTCCTTCGGTTCCATCAAATTCCAAAGGTTTGTAGGCAGTGAATTCTTTGTAGGAGCATCCTACACGATTTCTTGTGAAATTAGTTCCACTGCTAGATCCAGAGTTATTGTTATTTTGTATCGCAGCCTGTACTGCGGCTATGTTTGCTGCAAGGAAAACACGGAAGTCTTCCTCACTCATGTTCAAGTTCTGACGAGTCGCCGGTGCCATTTCCTTCAAAAATAGCCAAAAGAATTGAGTTAATCATATAGAATTTAAGAGTAGTCAATAGTATTTCATAGCATAATATGAACTTATTTATAAAAGTTTTTTCTTCATATTAGCATTTTATAGTTTTAATTCGGGTAGTACCTACCCGTTAAATTCATACTTAGCAGCTATTATACAATTCAACTACTACAATTCTATATGAAAAACTTATTACAATAATATTTCGCGTTCAAACTTTATACAATATTTTACAAACTTACAATACTGCTATTATACATATAGGATGAAATATAGCACATAATAACTTTGCTACTCGGCAGCTATGAAGGCAATTCTAGTTAATGCGCAAGTTGTTCAGCAAAAGAAATAAAGACACGTAATTCATAAGTCCAGAAACAAGTCATGCATTCAGGTTTTACTAAGACGACTTCCCATCCTTGATCTTGTGGAAAGTAACCGTTATGACCATTGGCTAGGCATCATGTTGTAATGTCGTCAAAAGGACGAGAGTTTCGTAATGTCCAACAGCCCCGTAATAATCTAAAAACCTTGTTTCTCATCCCAACTACCGAATCCGTCACTTATGGGAAGGTTTTATTTAAAAGTTGTAATCCGATGTTCTTTTTCTCACTTTGGTAAGAAGCGAACATCACTAACCCGTAAGTATAACATGCTTCTTTATGTTGCATGTTAGAAGCTCTTTCTAACTCACAAAATCCTATGTTGGGATATGTTGAGTCAAAATAGGTTCTTAACCCGTAGCGTAAAATTGCATTTGGGTTCCCCGCATTTAACGCTTTAAAGAAAACACGGCGTAACTTACGGTCTCCCCAATGTGATATACCCCACCTATCAAAGGAAAGCCTTTTATAAACTAAGGCATTTCTGGAAAGTCTTTCAAATATTTGACAAGTTAATTTTGCCATAACTAAATGTGCTGATGAATTCTGACCGACTCTAGACAAGATTTCCTCAATCATATCCTCTGGTAGGTCTTCTAAAATATTCGATTGTCTACCCTTAACGTCCATTTTGTTTTTATATTGTAAAATAGACAAGGATTAGATTCGCAAAAGACAATTAACAAACAATACAAGCAATTTTTACATAGAACATAAAAGGACAAGCACACTACAATACATATAATACACAACATGATTACAACCCTCTAATCTGAATCACTGGTTTCTTCTTCTTCGGACTTGGTTCGTTTTCCTAATTTTCTAGGGATATATGGTGTTCCTCTAATACGAGCCGTCGTTTTTCACAATGGTTTAGAAAAATATATAGGTTCCCGGGTTATTGTTACAATTTAGGAAATACGGACGTTGTCGATACATATAAAGTTCATCGGGGTTGGAATCAGGTTTCTCTATTTTTATAACTTTTCCCTTATTATTTTCTTTTGCTTTATTAAATTGGGTCGATATAATTTCTATAACATCATCGGAATCCTCATCGGGATCCGATTCATCGAAAAATTAGTAATCCTCCCAATATTTTGCTTCCTCGGCGGAAACACCATTGACCATTATTGACTTTGGTCCGTTGATTAAGGATTTTCTTTTATTTAATCGATTTATAGTAGGTATCAATATTTCTTCCTCCGAAACCTCTTCTTCTTCCGGTTCATCCTTTATTTTATCGACAAGGTTTAAAGGACACCACCTAGATTATCAGAAATGATAATCTAAAAATATTACACTTACACACTACCAATACATATTAGTTTACAATATTAATATGTTACAACAAAGTAAATTTCAAATGCAGTTTTAAACAATATTATACAAGCACGCTGACTCCAAATCTTGTCCATATATTAGCATGCAACAGCGGAAGCTCTTAATAATCACCTGAGAATAAACATGCTTTAAACGTCAACAAAAATGTTGGTGAGTTATAGGTTTAACCTATATATTTATCAAATCGTAATAATAGACCACAAGATTTCATATTTCAATGCACATCCCATACATAGAGATAAAAATCATTCATATGGTGAACACCTGGTAACCGACATTAACAAGATGCATATAAGAATATCCCCTATCATTCCGGGACATCCATCGGACATGATAAAACAACATCGAAGTACTAAAGCATCCGCTACAACGGATGGGGTTTGTTGAGCCCAATAGATCTATCTTTAGGATTCACGTCAATTAGTAGACTGGTTTACTAATTCTTAGGTTACCAAGTAAAAAGGGGCATATTCGGCTTCGATCGTTCAACCATAGAAAGTAGTTTCATGTACTTGTGTCTATTTTGTAAATCATTTATAAAACTGCATGTATTCTCATCCTAAAATATTAGATTTTAAAATTGGGACTATAACTCACTTTCACAGATTTTTACTTCGTCGGGAAGTAAGACTTGGCCACTGGTCGATTCACGAACCTATAACAAATATGTACATATATATCAAAGTATGTTCAAAATATATTTACAACATTTTTAATACGTTTTAATGTTTTAAGTTTATTAAGTCAGCTGTCCTCGTTAGTAACCTACAACTAGTTGTCCATAGTTAGATGTACAGAAATAAATTGATATATATTATCTTGACCCAATCCACGACCCAGTGTATACACGTTTCAGGCTAGATCACAACTCAAAGTATATATATTTTTGGAATCAACCTCAACCCTGTATAGCTAACTCAAATATTACTGCATATAGAGTGTCTATGGTTGTTCCAAATAATATATATACATGGGTCGATATGATATGTCAAAACATTTGCATACGTGTCTATGGTATCCCAAGATTACCATGTATAATACAGTATAAGTTAGCTAGGATATGATTTGTATAGAATTGTTACAATATTTCCCGTAGCTACAACAATCAAAAAATATCCAATCTTGTTTTACCCATAACTTCTTCGTTTTAAATCCGTTTTGAGTGAATCAAATTGCTATGGTTTCATATTGAACTCTATTTTATGAATCTAAACAGAAAAGGTATAAGTTTATAGTCGGAAATATAAGTTACAAGTCGTTTTTGTAAGAGGTAGTCATTTCAGTCGAAAGAACGACGTCTTGATGACCATTTTGAAAAACATACTTCCACTTTGAGTTTAACCATGATTTTGGATATAGTTTCATGTTCATAAGAAAAATCATTTTCCCAGAAGAACAACTTTTAAATCAAAGTTTATCATAGTTTTTAATTATCAAACCCAAAACAGCCCGCGGTGTTACTACGACGGCGTATGTCCGGTTTTACGATGTTTTTCGTGTTTCCAGGTTTTAAATCATTAAGTTAGCATATCATAAAGATATAGAACATGTGTTTAGTTGATTTTAAAAGTCAAGTTAGAAGGATTAACTTTTGTTTGCGAACAAGTTTAGAATTAACTAAACTATGTTCTAGTGATTTCAAGTTTAAACCTTCGAATAAGGTAGTTTTATATATATGAATCGAATGATGTTATGAACATCATTACTACCTCAGGTTTTGTGGATAAACCTACTGGAAATGAGAAAAATATATCTAGCTTCAAAGGATCCTTGGATGGCTTGAAAGTTCTTGAAGCAGAATCATGACACGAAAACAAGTTCAAGTAAGATTTCCACTCGAAATAAGATTGTTATAGTTATAGAAATTGAATCAAAGTTTGAATATGAGTATTACCTTGTATTAGAAAGATATCTTACTGTAAATAAGAAAGATTTTTTTGAGGTTGGATGATCACTTTACAAGATTGGAAGTAAGCTAGCAAACTTGGAAGTATTCTTGATTTTATGAAACTAGAACTTATAGAATTTATGAAGAACACTTAGAACTTGAAGATAGAACTTGATAGAGATCAATTAGATGAAGAAAATTGAAGAATGAAAGTGCTTGTAGGTGTTTTTGATCGTTGGTATATGGATTAGATATAAAGGATGTGTAATTTTGTTTACATGTAAATAAGTCATGAATGATTACTAATATTTTTGTAATTTTATGAGATATTTCATGCTAGTTGCCAAATGATGATTCCCACATGTGTTAGGTGACTCACATGGGCTGCTAAGAGCTGATCATTGGAGTGTATATACCAATAGTATATACATCTAAAAGCTGTGTATTGTACGAGTACGAATACGGGTGCATACGAGTAGAATTGTTGATGAAAATGAATGAGGATGTAATTGTAAGCATTTTTGTTAAGTAGAAGTACTTTGATAAGTGTCTTTAAGTCTTTCAAAAGTGTATGAATATATATTAAAACACTACATGTAAATACATTTTAACTGAGTCGTTAAGTCATCGTTAGTCGTTACATGTAAATGTTGTTTTGAAACCTTTAGGTTAACGATCTTGTTAAATGTTGTGAACCCATTGTTTATTATATTTAAAGAGATGTTAAATTGTTACATTATCATGATATTATGATATATAATATATCTTAGTATGATATATATACAGTTAAATGTCGTTACAACGATAATCGTTACATATATGTCTCGATTCGAAATCATTAAGTTAGTAGTCTTGGTTTACATATGTAGTTCATTGTTAATACACTTAATGACATGTTTACTTATCATTTATCATGATTAAACATAGTGTATCAATATCTTAATATGATTCATATGTATTTAGTAAGACGATGTTATAACGATAATCGTTATATATATCGTTTCGAGTTTCTTAATTCAATAAACTCAATTTTATGTATATAACTCATTGTTAAAATACCTAATGAGATACTTACTTATCATAATATCATGTTAACTATATATATAATCATATATATGTCATCATATAGTTTTTACAAGTTTTAACGTCCGTGAATCACCGGTCAACTTGGGTGGTCAATTGTCTATATGAAACCTATTTCAATTAATCAAGTCTTAACAAGTTTGATTGCTTAACATGTTGGAAACACTTAATCATGTAAATAACAATTTCATTTAATATATATAAATATGAAAAAGTTCGGATCACTACACGCGATACCATTCGTACATCATGTACATCTCAAATCCCTGGAATAAGGTATTATCGTTGTTCAACAACTAAAATAATCATTATCACGCTTTAAACTTTAATGAACAACATGTTAACTTACAAAAACCAAACAGGAGAAACAGATTACAATATTCATTTCATACGCTCTCATAGTATTCATTGAAATCACCAACTTCTTAAAACCTTAATCCCCAAATCTTAGTTTTTTATTTTTGAATAATAATTTAAACAATAAATTTCCATAAATGAACTTTAATGATGCAAAGTTTGAAGAAACATTTACCTTGAATAGTACTTAATAGGCTGAGAAATTTCTAACACTCAACCAATAATCTTCGAGTATTTTAGATGTTTCAAGTCAAGGGTGTACCTATTTAAGATTGTTCTAATTTTCGATTTAAAAAACAAACTTATGCATTAAACATAAAAATATCATAATAAAATTAGGGAAATCGCAAACCTCTTTTTCGGCTTCAAAGAACTCTCCTTCACCTTTCTTTTTATTCTTCTCGGCTTGCTTGGAAAAATATTTGTCATCATTCATTCTCCACCCTTACCTAAACACTCAAATACCATTAATCTTGAAGAGATCTGCAATACAGCAGATTGTTTACAAACATAAAAGTGATACTGAGTATAAGTTTATATTATTTCAATACGGAGCTCCATGTCAACCAACCTTTTATACCTTTTCATCAGGAATACCATGTTTTGAGTCAACCCAGCCCGTTTTGACCTGAATGAAAGAAGGTGCAATGGATGGAATAATAATGTTATATATTATACCATAAATAGAAAGCGTGAGGGCAATCTTTGATCAAAACCAGATGTAAAAAAACCGTCCAAAAGATGTGCATGAGCAACCAAACCATCGGGTGCCTTTTCAACGTGGTAAGGCTTCTTACACAAAAATGACAATTGACTATTAAATATTTATTTAAAAATAATGATTACCAAATATTACCATATTACAATAGCATCGGTGGAGCCAGAAGGAATAAGCCCAAATCGAAATCGATCATTTGGAAATGTAAATTCAACATCATATCTTGATCTGCATTAAGCATGAAATTTAACATCTACAAACATCTAAACTCTCTGTAATTTCATCTCTCTTAATTGATAAAAATTTACAAAATACAACGAGGATATTTATAGACCCGAGATACAAGACCTTACTGCCCAATAAATGCAGCAACCCAACTAACTACATTAATTGCACCGTCCCAACTAACTACATTAATTGCACCGACTACCTACTAACATTAAATGTGTATTCGTATGTCTTATGTATTGTAACACTCCCCCTCAAGGTGGAGCATAGATATTGATCATGCCCAACTTGTCACAAAACTGACGGATACAATTTATAGGTAATGTTTTGGTGAATAAGTCAGCCAACTGTTCATTACTTTTGATATGAGGTGTTTGAATAATTCCTTCTTCTAACTTTTCTCGAGTAAAATGACAGTCAACTTCAATATGTTTGGTCCTTTCATGGAAAACGGGGTTGCTTGCAATATGAATAGCTGCTTTGTTATCACACCACAGATTCATTGGTTCGGACTGAGCAAAACCAATCTCGCTAAGAAGGTTACGAACCCAAATAAGTTCACAAGTTGTCTGGGCCATGGCTCGATACTCAGATTCCGCACTTGAACGAGATACCACATTTTGTTTCTTACTTTTCCAAGATACAAGATTTCCTCCAACAAAGACACAATAACCAGTTGTAGACCGTTTAGTTGCAGGATCACCATTATAATCAGCATCAGAAAATCCCTCAATAGTGTGATGACCATGATTCTGGTATAAAAGACCACGACCAGGTGTACCTTTTAAGTACTTTAAGATATGAGTGACAGCATCCCAATGTGAGGTTCTCGGAGATGACAAGAACTGACTAACAACACTCACCGGGAAAGCAATATCAGGACGGGTGAGTGTAAGATAATTTAGCTTGCCAACAATCCTTCTATATTTTTCTGGGTTCATAAGAAGTTCTCCTTCGTCAGTTTTTAACTTTATACTAGGTATCATTGGTGTTTCACAAGTTTTTGCATTAATCATCCCAGAATCACTGAGCACATCAAGGCAATACTTTCTCTGAAATAAGAAAATACCTCTTTTATTTCGAGAGACTTCAATACCGAGAAAATATTTCAAAGGACCAAGGTCCTTC
Source organism: Rutidosis leptorrhynchoides (assembly GCF_046630445.1). Classification (NCBI taxonomy): domain Eukaryota; kingdom Viridiplantae; phylum Streptophyta; class Magnoliopsida; order Asterales; family Asteraceae; genus Rutidosis; species Rutidosis leptorrhynchoides. Next base: position 128,045,426 of record NC_092333.1, on the reverse strand, counting down.
GTTTGAAATTGAGTACTTAAGAATGTTTTTAACTTGTGAATTCCTTCTTTATCACTCCCAGTAATTACAATGTCATCCACATAAACAACAAGCAAGATGCACCCAGAGTTTGATGAAGCGAAGAATACGGAGTGATCATATGCACTTCTTCTTAGGCCAAAGTTTCTAACTACCGCATTGAATTTTCCGAACCAGGCACGAGGAGATTGCTTCAAACCGTAAATTGCTTTTCGTAATTTGCATACTTTACCAGACTCCCCCTGAGCAACAAACCCAGGTGGTTGCTCCATATAGACTTCTTCTTGCAAATTTTCATGTAAAAAAGCATTTTTCACATCAAGTTGGTGAAGTGTCCATTGATATGTAGCAGCTAAAGAAATGAATAATCTGATAGATGTGAGTTTAGCAACAGGAGAAAAGGTCTCAGAATAATCCACCCCATATGTTTGAGCATATCCCTTAGCAACTAAACGAGCTTTCAACCGTGCCAAAGAACCATCAGGATTAACCTTTACCGTGAAGACCCACTTACAACCAATTGCCTTTTTAGAAACAGGTAAGTTAACTAATGCCCAGGTGCCATTATGATCGAGTGCATTCATTTCCTCAATCATAGCAGCACGCCATCCAGAATGAGCCAAAGCTTCACCAACAGTTTTCGGAATGGAGACAGAGTCTAAAGTGGCAACAAAAGCACGAGAAGAGACGGACAATTTATCATAAGAGACAAAGGAAGCAATAGGATAAGTACACTTACGTTTACCTTTTCGAAGAGCAATCGGTATATCAGAATCAGAATCGGAAGATTGGGTATCATGAATATCACTAGAAACATTACTCGGTGACTCACCGGGAGGATCTACCGACGATGACTATGGCTCAGGAGCGGGCACTGATGTAGGACGGGGTCGTCGACTGTATATATATTGAAAATGGTCAGTTTGTTCTGATGGTGTGGGCTCTGGTGTGGGATCTGGTGTGGGATCTGGTGTGGGAACTTCCATGCTATATCTCAATAAGTCATCACTCTCCTCATGATTGCGAGAAATAGTTGTAGGAAAGAACGGTAATTCTTCTTGAAATGTGACGTCTCTGGAAACAACATAGCGTTGGAGAGTTGGTGAAAAGCATCTATACCCTTTCTGAAGACGAGAGTATCCTAGAAATACACACTTAATAGATTTAGGATATAATTTGGTTAGGTGAGGTTGGGTGTCTCGAACAAAACAAGTGCTACCAAAAATCTTAGGCTCGATTGGAAACAAGGATTTTGTAGGAAATAAAATACTATATGGAATATCACCATTAAGAACTTCAGACGGCATGCGATTTATAAGAAAGCACGCAGTTGATACGGCATCAGCCCAAAAAGGTTTTGGAACATTCATTTGAAATAATAGTGCTCGGGCCACCTCAAGAAGGTGTCTATTTTTCCTTTCCGCAACCCCATTTTGTGCTGGTGTATCAACACATGATGACTCATGCAGGATACCTTCTTGTAGCATATATGATTTAAAAGACTCTGAGAGAAATTCTTTTGCGTTATCACTTCTCAGAGTTAGAACAGAAGTATGAAATTGTGTTTTTACTTCAGCAACAAAGGAACAAAAATGATTAAACACTTCCGAGCGACTTTTCATTAAATAAAGCCATGTAACACGAGAGTAGTCATCAATAAAAGTAACAAAATATTTAAAACCAGATTTTGATGTCACAGAACACGGACCCCAAACATCAGAATGTACTAATTCAAATGGGGACGCAGCCCGCTTATTGACTCTGGGACTTAAGTGGACTCGTTGATGCTTAGCGAACTGACAAGACTCACAATATAAAGAGGATAAACCGGAAAACTTAGAACATAGTTTCTTCAGATTCTGTAAAGAAGGATGACCTAACCGACAATGCATCATAAGAGGAGAGGATGACTTTGAGCAAACTAATGATCGGGGAATTTTTGTTGTAGTTTCAAGTATGTAAAGTCCATCAGATACCCGTCTTTTACCAATAATCTGTTTCGTCGAGAGATCCTGAAAGATACAAGAGTCAGGAAACAGTAAGGCTACACAATTTAAGTCACGAGTAAGTTTGCTGACGGATAGTAGGTTAAATGAGAAATTAGGCAGACACAAAACGGATGATAAAGATATAGATGGGGTGAGGTTGATAGTGCCGGAACCAAGAACAGTGGAGGTGGTACCATTTGCAATTGTGACATACGATGAGTGTGTATTGAAGTCAGAGTAAAGATGGTTATTACCTGTCATATGATCTGAGGCACCAGAATCAATGACCCATTTGGAGGCTGATGATAAGAGACACGTGTCATTACCTGTTTCAGCAAAAGCAACGGTTGAAGTAGTAGGTTTCACAGATTCACCATTTGCAACAGTTGAAGATGCAGCATGTGCTGAAAGATTATTCCTCATATTTTGAGTTTGCAATTTCTTGCAAAATTGTTTAGTATGTCCAAGTTCATGACAATAAAAACACTCCACACCAGAATTAGTGGGTTCTTCCGTTGTTCTATCAGTATGGCCTCCTCTTGAACTTCATCGATAACTTCCACGATAACTTCCTCGATAGCCTCCACGAGACCTCCCTCCTCCTCTAAATCCTCCACGACTGACAAGAGCAGTGTTGTGCTCAGAAACTTGAGGTGTTTTAACATCCTCGTGACGGAGGACACGAGCAAATGTTTCTTGAAGAGAGGGAATTGTAGACTCGTTCAAAAACTGGGACTTAATAGCATCATGTTCTGGTCGTAAACCAGTTAGAAAGCTCATGACCGCGACTTGCTCACGTTGTGTCTGCATAGTCTTAATATCAGCACTCAAAGGCATCACAGAGTTAACTCCTCATATGTTTTCTTAAATTCCATAAAATAAGCCATTAAAGATCGATCGTGTTGTTCACCGCGATGAAAAGATTTGCACACATTAAATATTCTAGAGATATTGCTCTTTCCAGAATATAGAAAATCGAGATACTCCATAAGCTCTTTTACATACTCACAATGATTTACCAACGAAGTAACCGAAGATTCAATGGAATTCATAATTTGAAGAAAGAGTCTGGCGTCATTTTGTAGCCACAGATCCCGTGTATCATCTTTAGGAGGTTCGGAAGTAAGATGAGAAGCTTTTCCCATGCTCCTAAGATATACACGGATTGTCTTACTCCATTCAAAGAAGTTAGACCCATTAAGTTTATTGTCGGTCAAACGGGCTGCAATAGGAATAGTCTCGCTTAAATTACCATCTATTTTCTTTTCATCGCTCATTTTTTTTTTTTTAAACTCAGAAATAAAATTAAATAAAAGATATAAATAAATAATAGAAGTTTTGACTTTTGCAAATAACGATCCACTAGCAAAGCTATAATAGAAGATATAAATAAATATCTAACTCCACTTGCTAAGTGGATATAATAGAAGAGAGTACCAGAAAGATTGAGTTTCTACCAAAAGAAAAAAAAACACAGCCGACCCTTTTTTTTTTTTCCGGCGAGCAACCTGAAAGGTGATCGGAATCAAGAGAGAGACACTCGGACTAAACAATCGACGGTGAACAGTGATACACGCGCTCTCACGCGCCGGTGAACGGACGGGGTGCGACGGAGATAGGCGGCGCGTGTGGGTTCTGTGGTGGCCGGAATTCAAATTAAATTTCAGGGTTTGCTATTCGAGAACTTCTGAATCGATTGGCGGGGGTGGTGAGATCAGAAAATGACATCAAAGTGGCCAATTTTTATTGACAGTGACGATCGATGGTGATGACAGTGGTGATGGTGATGACAGTGGTGATTATAGACTCAAACGATAACAGGTACGCTCTGATACCATGAAATTTAACATCTACAAACATCTAAACTCTCTGTAATTTCATCTCTCTTAATTGATACAAATTTACAAAATACAACGAGGATATTTATAGACCCGAGATACAAGACCTTACTGCCCAATAAATGCAGCAACCCAACTAACTACATTAATTGCACCGTCCCAACTAACTACATTAATTGCACCGACTACCTACTAACATTAAATGTGTATTCGTATGTCTTATGTATTGTAACAAAGCAATAAAAAAGTTGTTATTTATTAGTTGTAGAAACAGAAAATGGATATATAGCAGTAAAAAATTGCCAAGTGCTATCAAACTTTAATTGAATATGGCAGCTGATATACCAGAAAAATGAAGACCTCACGAGGCAAAAAAACCATCTAAGCTGGTCGTGTGGTCGTGTAGCAGCGATTAGTCCCATCCCAGTTCATGATCACTTGAAACAACACATCAAAGGGTCCACATCTACACAAATTTACATCTTCATATATTCATGTTTAACTACCAACACCATAATTTACATTAAACACCACATACATAACAATGAAGAACTTCTATTATAAACCCCAAAAGTAGACATACAGTTTATTGAATCTGTATGAATGACTTACAAAAATACATAAATGGAACCAAAACTTAAAATTGAAAGTGGAAGTTAAAGACAAATATGATGAATTAACAATTATTTGAAAGTGGAAGCGAAAGTAATCAATCAATATGAAGAATAAAGAATCATGGTTAACCTGTGCAGTCATCTTTATAGTCAATTTCAATCGTTTTAGGTGAAGTTTTGTCATTCAAGTCTTTAAAATCTCAATAAAGAACAAACCATTTTCTAAAGAAAAAAATCAAAGCTTTCATACAACTACTTACTTTCAAGTGAAGTTCTACTATGTGCCAAATGGCTGACCTGCACAATACATATAACTATGGCAACTGAATTGACAATAACTATCAAAATAGAACTCATTAAATTAATCAAAAATATACATATAATAATCCAATAACTAAAATTAAAGTATAAATCTTAAACAAATACAAAGAAAACACACAAACAATTCTTCAAATACTTGAATGGCATAGCGAAGGTGTTAAACAAATTACAAATATAAACATCAATTATTTCAGTTCATTATTGACGTCTTTGTGCACCAAATCACTTGCTAACTATAAATATGAAAGAAAAATGAAAAACAAACTTGAGATACTAACCTTAATTCAGCAAGATTCTCAGCATCTGGATGCAGATGATTAACCTAAAATCCTTATACTAACAATATCAGGAAAAAAAACCCTAAAAACCAGATCAAAAGAAGAGATGTCAAATTAAAACTAAGAAAAATTGAATTCAAGATAAGATTAACATGTAGAGTTCTAACCAGTAATTGTTAGTAAAAGAAGAAATTAAATAATCAAAACTGAAAGTATTGTGTTTGAAGAAATTAAAACTTACATTGAGCGATGGTGGCGGTGGCGGTAACAATGGTGGCGGTGGCGGCGGCGGCGGTGGCGATGGGCAATGGCGGCGATGAGCGATGGTGTCTGGACTATATTTACAACTGAAAATGAAATAATGGAATAGGGTTAATATGTTTGAGAGAAAAGCTAGTGTGTTTTGAGAATAAGTAAAAATCAAGAAGCATGGTATGGGAAAGTGAAAAAGCTGGAGTTTTTTTTCAAAATAAAGCTGCATATATGCAATTCAAATTTTCACATCTTATTTTTTATATTTTAAATTTTAATTAGTTTTCATGCTTAACAAAATTGTAAAATAAATTATTTATGATGTCACTTACATTGCTTCTCCTTTTTTTTTTATTTATTTTAAAGAAGAAAAAAACATTTTTATGACATCATGTAATTAGCCTTTTATAAGAATGTAAATAGATTGGTATTTTGTTGTTATTTATGTCATAATATTATTGGTATTTTGCATCTTATACTTTGGAATGAAATGAAATGACTACTTTCATTATTTGCTCATTTAGTATACGTAATGTACTCTTTGTATTTGTATACACTATCAAATAACACAAATAACACAACATTGCAATTGCATAAGTTGTTGGAAAATAGGGTTGTAAACGATAATCCCGGATTGATTCTTGAATCGTGAAACACTTTCCTAATTAAGTATTTCGACCCTACTTGCCTCGGGTTACACGAAATCTTAATTGGGATAAGACAAGAACGCAATTTGTCTCTAGGCAAAAAGAGATCAAATTATAATATTAGTGAGAATGTGATTTTTCTAGTATGTTCATTCATGAAAGCAAACTCATATCTCATATATATAAGAAATGAAAGGGTGCGATGAAAGGTCGCAACCTTTCAACAAAAAGAGGCAACCTTTCAACGAAAAGACGCAACTTTTCGTTAACACCTAATGAAAAATGGTGGAATTTTGAACCTTTTCAATACCACAATTTTCATACCAGTATCAAGTTAACTCTTACGGGCGTGTACTCCACACACTCCAAACCCGTTACTAAGTATAACTCAATTACCCTTGCTTTCAAGTAAATCACAATTAACTAAAATGCTTGTTGGTAACACTAAAATCACCAACAATTCCCCCCCCCCCCCCCCCCCATTTTAGTGTAATCCTTGATTTACTAAAACTTGAACAAATAGAACAAACCAATGCATAAATGAAAATGTTTCAGAAATTAAATTTTCATCTTAGTATATTACATCATCCAGAATTCGAGAATCGGGGTGTTTAAGAAATTAAACCCTTCAACCCATATGAAAACGAGAGAGTAATACACACATCAGTTTCTTACATTCGTCTAATACTAACTTGACACTATTATAAGCCATGTGTCCCAATCCTTCAGTGAACATATCGGCAGCCTAAGTCCAAAGCTCCTTGAAGCGGCAAAACTTCATGCTCACATAGGTAGTTCTTTTACATCTTGAACCCGCATATGCAATTTTTCAAAAGAACTATTAAGAAGTTAAACTTCAACCTACCTCAACTTACGAGTCTAAACACATACTTTGGGATCAGAATATTTATATGTTTCAATCTTCAGGAAGTAAGCTTTCCACATTAAAATTCAGCTTCTAGCGTTTTACTAGAAGGGAATTGGGTGTCTCACTTTGGAAGATTTCGGTGGACTTCAATCCCACATCATTAGCCAACTTGTGCGCACTTAAGTCTCGGGCTAATTCTTTTATAAAGTGATTTACTCAAACTTTGTTACGACTTAACAAAATTTACATATATCACTCCATTCGTGATCAACTCACGAAACATAGTATGTCTAAGGCATAAGTATCTAGATTTTCCCTTGTACATTTAACTATACGCCTTAGCCAACGAATATCCCATAATTAGGAATCTAAATGGACATTACTCTCATTCACCTCGACTTCAATCAATTTTTCCTTTGTAATCCTTATATCCAAGGACTTACTAAATTCTTATATGACCATAAGAAACTCGTACGTACTTAAAATTAATTGATTGATCAGTCAGTGTGTATGTCCACTTTTTACGGTCTCACCAATGTAAACATATAATTGGTACACCCTTGATAATGGATCTTTATTATCATTGTGCACACAATTAATCCTATTACATTATATGTGAGATTATAAGTATAAACTTACCTTTGACAATCCACTTCTAGAACCAAGAAGTAATGACAATTAGTTTATAATATCAATAGTCTCAACATCAATCATTTGATCCAAGATACATCATCTATATCAAGAGTAAAATCCAACAACTTGTAGACGTATCATCTTTTTGATCAATAGTAAACCCAATACAATTTTAATATGCCTTAATGATTTAAGATTGTGAAATAAACCATAGTCCATGGTTGCCTTTTACAAGTACTAAAATACTTAAATCACATCACAATAAATTATCCTAGACCGTGCTTAATCTTTCCAACTTGTACCATTTTGATAAATCATCAAATGGTTAATGGACATCCATCACCAATAAATAAAGATTTCATAGTCATTGTACTTTCAATCGATTTTCTTCATTGTTTTGATGAAGAAATCGCTATTAATACAATCTTTATTCGTCGAAAAATAAAAACTGATATTTAATGCAAATAACAAACACTAAGTTGATACCTAGTCATATGATCAGACGCGTGTTACTACGAGTTACTGTTAACCTGACAACACATCCGATCATGCCTTTTCAATTCTTTGAAACTACTTTGTGGAAAAACCATTAATCATACAGTGAACATATTAATACTCGGTGTATCGTTCACCCGATTAACTTCCACATATCATTTTAGTGTTTTATTATCCAAAATAAAGGAAACCAAATAAACACTCTGTAAAGGACAACACATATGCGTGTTCATTAACAGACATAACCGTCACAACTAGTATAACTTTTCTCTTTCTTTTCCTTTGAGAACTCAATTATTAATCATTTGAAAACACAAAATAAAACGTTTTCAACTTTCATCAAATTCCCATTAATAATGTCCAAAATTGATGAAAATTATCTAAAGATTTCCATTTATGAACAATACTGTACCAAAGTTATAGACAACCGTATGTCAAATGTTGTAACGGTTGAATCAAAAGTCAAAAGTAGTGTTCTTTTCACCAATAATGCATAGTAAGATTCATTTCAAGTTACTGAAATAATTCATGATATCCACACGGTATGCATTATGATATTAACCATGCATTTAAAACTACTCTGATCCCATATCTTGAATTAATTCATCATTGCTATCATGCAATTGTATTTTCCATATTCGATTATAATAAATATTACTGTATGTAATAGATGCATTCCTGTATATCAATCATGGTATAAATTAAAAGGATGGATAGAAACGTATACTCGGTACGTTGGTTTTGCCACAATAGTCAGTCTCGAACAATATGCTTCCAAGTTAGAACTTCTTTGTTGTATTTATTCTCCCATAAATATGCAGATTCATATCATGGTGATATTTAATTTCATAAATCATGGTCAAAACCTTGACCAATATAGATCCAATATATATTCCAGAATCCATTCTTAAACCGATCATAGATCGCATACTAAATTGTATAGTGTCATTTCCATAATGATTTCACCGCCTATATCATGTCTCCAAATAAAGTTCTTGTTCTCATCACCGATTCCAATCCATTGTTTATCCATAATTATCATGAAAAATACTAAATTAGTTTGTTGGAAAATAGGGTTGTAAACGATAATCCCGGATTGATTCTTGAATCGTGAAACACTTTCCTAATTAAGTATTTCGACCCTACTTGCCTCGGGTTACATGAAATCTTAATTGGGATAAGACAAGAACGCAATTTGTCTCTAGGCAAAAAGAGATCAAATTATAATATTAGTGAGAATATGATTTTTCTAGTATGTTCATTCATGAAAGCAAACTCATATCTCATATATATAAGAAATGAAAGGGTGCGATGAAAGGTCACAACCTTTCAACAAAAAGAGGCAACCTTTCAACGAAAAGACGCAACTTTTCGTTAACACCTAATGGAAAATGGTGGAATTTTGAACCTTTTCAATACCACAGTTTTCATATCAGTATCAAGTTAACTCTTACGGGCGTGTACTCCACACACTCCAAACCCGTTACTAAGTATAACTCAATTACCCTTGCTTTCAAGTAAATCAAAATTAACTAAAATGCTTGTTGGTAACACTAAAATCACCGACATAAGTTGCATCAAATAACACTAACATTTCATTCATTAAAAACAGTTGATTATTGTCCACTAAACCACTTTTTTTTTACTATCTAATTTTAGGTGTTTCAGGCATTTTTTCTCACACTTTTTTCCAGTCCGTCGTCCAATTTCATAGCAATCGTGCAAATTTCATACTTAGAAGCAAATTTCACAAATATATAAATCTCTTGGGGTATGTTTGGCAAGGAGGTTTTTAGAGCTTTTAGAAGCTTTTAGCTTTTTGCTTTTAAGAAAAAGCTCTTATCTAATAAAAAGCTTTGTTTAGTAACAAAAGCTTAAAGCTTTTTAGGAGATAAAAAAGCTAATATATAAAACGCTAATGCATGAAGCGTTTAAAATCAAGTAGAGCTTTTTGGTGATAATTTTACCTAAATACCCGTACTTGATATTTCATAAATCCTTCCACCTAAAATTGATGTTTATCCTATATCAGAGAAGATATCGAGAGATATACAGTAGATATACCTAAAATTGATGTTTATTTCGACGGGTTCTTCGACGAATTGAAGTTTTTCGTTGATTTGGATTTCGTCTTACGGAATAGTGAGATCTTATTTAGCAAAACATTTCTTCAAATTTGAGACGTGAAAAGTGTTATGTACAGTCGCGAGTTGTTGTGGTAATTCAAGTCGGTAAGCTACTGGTCCGATACGATCAACAATCTTGAATGGTCCTATATACCTTGGATTTAATATCCCTCGTTTACCAAATCGAACAACGCCTTTCCAAGGTGCAACCTTAAGCATGACTATCTCTCCAATTTCAAATTCTATATCTTTTCTTTTAATGTCGGCGTAGCTCTTTCGTCGACTTTGGGCGGTTTTCAACCGTTGTTGAATTTGGATGATCTTCTCGGTAGTTTCTTGTATTATCTCCGGACCCGTAAACTGTCTATCCCCCACTTCACTCCAACAAATCGGAGACCTGCACTTTCTACCATAAAGTGCTTCAAACGGCGCCATCTCAATGCTTGAATGGTAGCTGTTATTGTAGGAAAATTCTGCTAACGGAAGGTGTCGATCCCATTTGTTTCCGAAATCAATAACACATGCTCATAGCATGTCTTCAAGCGTTTGTATCGTCCTTTCGCTCTGCCCATCAGTTTGTGGATGATAAGCAGTACTCATGTCTAGACGAGTTCCTAATGCTTGCTGTAATGTCTACCAGAATCTTGAAATAAATCTGCCATCCCTATCGGAGATAATAGAGATTGGTATTCCATGTCTGGAGAAGACTTCCTTCAAATACAATCGTGTTAACTTCTCCATCTTGTCATATTCTCTTATTGGCAGGAAGTGTGCTGATTTGGTGAGACGATCAACTATTACCCAAATAGTATCAAAACCACTTGCAGTCCTTGGCAATTTAGTGATGAAATCCATGGTAATGTTTTCCCATTTCCATTCCGGGATTTCGAGTTGTTGAAGTAGACCTGATGGTTTCTGATGCTCCTCTTTGATCTTAGAACACGTCAAACATTCTCCTACGTATTTAGCAACATCGGCTTTCATACCCGGCCACCAAAAATATTTCTTGAGATCCTTGTACATCTTCCCCGTTCCAGGGTGTATTCAGTATTTGGTTTTATGAGCTTCTCTAAGTACCATTTCTCTCATATCTCCAAATTTTGGTACCCAAATTCTTTCAGCCCTATACCGGGTTCCGTCTTCCCGAATATTAAGATGCTTCTCCGATCCTTTGGGTATTCCATCCTTTAAATTTCTCTCTTTTAAAACTCCTTGTTGCACCTCCTTTATTTGAGTAGTAAGGTTATTGTGAATCATTATATTCATAACTTTTACTCGAACGGGTTCTCTGTCCTTTCTGCTCAAGGCGTCGGCTACCACATTTGCCTTCTCCGGGTGGTAACGAATCTCAAAGTCGTAATCATTCAACAATTCAATCCACCTGCGCTGTCTCATGTTCAGTTGTTTCTGATTAAATATGTGTTGAAGACTTTTGTGGTCGGTATATATAATACTTTTGACCCCATATAAGTAGTGCCTCCAAGTCTTTAATTCAAAAACAACCGCGCCTAATTCCAAATCATGCGTCGTATAATTCTGCTCGTGAATCTTCAATTGTCTAAAAGCATAAGCAATTACCTTCATTCGTTGCATTAATACACAACCGAGACCTTGCTTTGAAGCGTCACAATATATCACAAAATCATCATTCCCTTCAGGTAATGATGATATAGGTGCCGTAGTTAACTTTTTCTTTAACAATTGAAACACTTTCTCTTGTTCATCCTTCCATTCAAATTTCCTCCCTTTATACGTTAATGCAGTCAAGGGTTTTGCTATTCTGGAAAAATCTTGGATGAACCTTCTGTAGTAACCAGCTAGTCCTAAAAATTGGCGTATATGCTTCGGAGTTTTCGGGGTTTCCCATTTTTCAACGGTTTCAATCTTTGCTGGATCCACCTGAATACCTTCTTTGTTCACTATGTGACCGAGGAATTGAACTTCTTCCAACCAAAATGCACACTTTGAAAACTTAGTGTACAGTTTTTCCTTCCTTAACAAGTCTAGCACTTTTCTCAAATGTTCTTCATGCTCTTGGTCATTCTTTGAGTAAATAAGTATGTCATCGATGAAAACAATGACAAACTTGTCAAGGTATGGTCCACACACTCGGTTCATGAGGTCCATGAACACAGCTGGTGCGTTAGTCAACCCAAACGGCAAAACCATAAACTCGTAGTGACTGTAACGCGTCCTAAAAGCAGTCTTTGGAATATCATCCTCCTTCACCCGCATTTGATGATACCCAGAACGTAAATCAATCTTAGAATAAACCGATGAGCCTTGTAGTTGATCAAATAAGTCGTCGATTCTCGGTAGTGGGTAGCAGTTCTTGATGGTAAGTTTGTTCAACTCTCGGTAGTCGATACATAACCTAAATGTACCATCCTTCTTCTTGACAAACAAAACAGGAGCTCCCCATGGTGATGTGCTTGGTCGAATGAAACCATGCTCTAAAAGTTCTTGTAATTGGCTCTGAAGTTCCTTCATTTCGCTGGGTACGAGTCTGTATGGAGCACGAGCTATTGGTGCAGCTCCCGGTGCAAGGTCTATTTGAAATTCAACAGATCGGTGTGGAGGTAGTCCCGGTAATTCTTTCGAAAATACATCGGGAAATTCTTTTGCGACGGGAACATCATTGATGTTCTTTTCTTTGGAATTGACTTTCTCGACGTGTGCTAGCACAGCATAGCAACCTTTTCTCATTAGTTTTTGTGCCTTTAGGTTACTAATAAGATTTAACTTCGCGTTGCTCTTTTCTCCGTACACCATTAAGGGTTTTCCTTTTTCTCGTATAATGCGAATTGCATTTTTGTAACAAACGATCTCTGCTTTTACTTCTTTCAACCAGTCCATACCGATTATCACATCAAAACTCCCTAACTCTACTGGTATCAAGTCAATCTTAAATGTTTTGTAACAAACGATCTCTGCTTTTACTTCTTTCAACCAGTCCATACCGATTATCACATCAAAACTCCCTAACTCTACTGGTATCAAGTCAATCTTAAATGTTTCGCTAACCAGTTTAATTTCTCGATTCAGACATATATTATCTGCTGTAATTAATTTACCGTTTGCTAATTCGAGTAAAAATTTATTATCCAAGGGAGTCGGTGAACAACTTAGTTTAGCACAAAAATGTCTACTCATATAGCTTCTATCCGCACCCGAATCAAATAAAACATAAGCAGATTTATTGTCAATGAGAAACGTACCCGTAACAAGCTCCGGGTCTTCTTGCGCTTCTGCCGTATTAATATTGAAAACTCTTTCGCGGCCCTGCCCATTAGTATTCCCCTGATTCGGGCAATTTCTACTAAAGTGGCCCGGTTTTTCACATCCAAAACAAACTATGGCGGTGTTATTGGTTCCGACATTATTTGTCCCTTTAGTTCTGTTATGTATTGGTCCGTAGATTTCGCACTTCTTCGCGCTATGAACATTTCTTTTACACCTGTTGCAAAATGTCGTGCAGAACCCCAGGTGATGCTCTTCACATCTTTGGCATGGCTGTTTTTTGTTTTTGTTGCCATTGTTGTTATTGAGATTGTTGTTGGGATTGTTATTGTTGCTGTTGTTGTTGTTGTTGTTGTTGTTATTATTGTTGGGATGGTTATTGTAGTTGTTGTTGGGACGTTTGTTGAAGTTGTTGTTGCGATTGATGTTGCGGTTATTGGGATAGTTATTACGATTGTGGTTGTGATTGTTGTTGTTGTTGTATTGGTGACTCTTGTCATTGGTTTCTTCCCACTTTCTCTTGACTTGTTTCATGTTAGCCTCTTTGGTCACCTGCTCTTTAATCCTTCCTTCGATCTGGTTCACTAATTTGTAAGCCATTCGACTTGCCTTTTGTATGGAGGCGGACTCGTGTGAACTCACATCTTCTTGAATTCTTTCCGGTAACCCTTTTACAAATGCGTCGATCTTCTCTTCTTCGTCTTCAAACGTTCTGGGACACAATAAGCACAATTCTGTGAATCGTCATTCGTACGTGGTGATATCGAAACCTTGCATTCATAATCCTCTAAGCTCTACCTTGAGCTTATTGACCTCGTTTCTGGGACGGTACTGCTCGTTCATCAATTGCTTAAATGCTGACCATGGTAGTACGTAAGCAGCATCTTGTCCTACCTGCTCGAGATAGGTATTCCACCATGTTAACGCCGTACCTGTGAAGGTATGCGTAGCGTACTTAACTTTGTCCTCTTCAGTACACTTACTTATGGTAAACACCGATTCGACCTTCTCGGTCCACCGTTTCAATCCAATTGGTCCTTCGGTTCCATCAAATTCCAAAGGTTTGTAGGCAGTGAATTCTTTGTAGGAGCATCCTACACGATTTCTTGTGAAATTAGTTCCACTGCTAGATTCAGAGTTATTGTTATTTTGTATCGCAGCCTGTACTGCGGCTATGTTTGCTGCAAGGAAAACACGGAAGTCTTCCTCACTCATGTTCAAGTTCTGACGAGTCGCCGGTGCCATTTCCTTCAAAAATAGCCAAAAGAATTGAGTTAATCATATAGAATTTAAGAGTAGTCAATAGTATTTCATAGCATAATATGAACTTATTTATAAAAGTTTTTTCTTCATATTAGCATTTTATAGTTTTAATTCAGGTAGTACCTACCCGTTAAATTCATACTTAGCAGCTATTATACAATTCAACTACTACAATTCTATATGAAAAACTTATTACAATAATATTTCGCGTTCAAACTTTATACAATATTTTACAAACTTACAATACCGCTATTATACATATAGGATGAAATATAGCACATAATAACTTTGCTACTCGGCAGCTATGAAGGCAATTCTAGTTAATGCGCAAGTTGTTCAGCAAAAGAAATAAAGACACGTAATTCATAAGTCCAGAAACAAGTCATGCATTCAGGTTTTACTAAGACGACTTCCCATCCTTGATCTTGTGGAAAGTAACCGTTATGACCATTGGCTAGGCATCATGTTGTAATGTCGTCAAAAGGACGAGAGTTTCGTAATGTCCAACAGCCCCGTAATAATCTAAAAACCTTGTTTCTCATCCCAACTACCGAATCCGTCACTTATGGGAAGGTTTTATTTAAAAGTTGTAATCCGATGTTCTTTTTCTCACTTTGGTAAGAAGCGAACATCACTAACCCGTAAGTATAACATGCTTCTTTATGTTGCATGTTAGAAGCTCTTTCTAACTCACAAAATCCTATGTTGGGATATGTTGAGTCAAAATAGGTTCTTAACCCGTAGCGTAAAATTGCATTTGGGTTCCCCGCATTTAACGCTTTAAAGAAAACACGGCGTAACTTACGGTCTCCCCAATGTGATATACCCCACCTATCAAAGGAAAGCCTTTTATAAACTAAGGCATTTCTGGAAAGTCTTTCAAATATTTGACAAGTTAATTTTGCCATAACTAAATGTGCTGATGAATTCTGACCGACTCTAGACAAGATTTCCTCAATCATATCCTCTGGTAGGTCTTCTAAAATATTCGGTTGTCTACCCTTAACGTCCATTTTGTTTTTATATTGTAAAATAGACAAGGATTAGATTCGCAAAAGACAATTAACAAACAATACAAGCAATTTTTACATAGAACATAAAAGGACAAGCACACTACAATACATATAATACACAACATGATTACAACCCTCTAATCTGAATCACTGGTTTCTTCTTCTTCGGACTTGGTTCGTTTTCCTAATTTTCTAGGGATATATGGTGTTCCTCTAATACGAGCCGTCGTTTTTCACAATGGTTTAGAAAAATATATAGGTTCCCGGGTTATTGTTACAATTTAGGAAATACGGACGTTGTCGATACATATAAAGTTCATCGGGGTTGGAATCAGGTTTCTCTATTTTTATAACTTTTCCCTTATTATTTTCTTTTGCTTTATTAAATTGGGTCGATGTAATTTCTATAACATCATCGGAATCCTCATCGGGATCCGATTCATCGAAAAATTAGTAATCCTCCCAATATTTTGCTTCCTCGGCGGAAACACCATTGACCATTATTGACTTTGGTCCGTTGATTAAGGATTTTCTTTTATTTAATCGATTTACAGTAGGTATCAATATTTCTTCCTCCGAAACCTCTTCTTCTTCCGGTTCATCCTCTTCCGGTTCCTCCTCTTCCGGTTCCTCCTCTTTCGGTTCCTCTTCGGGAATTTGTGAATCTTCCCAAAGTATATTCGACTCTTCATTATTATTAGGTGAGTCGATGGGATTTGTACTAGTGGTAGACATCTATCACACAATATCAAACACATTAAGAGGTTAATATATCACATAATATTTACATGTTAATAATATATAGTTTCCAACAAAAGTGTTAAGCAATCATTTTTAAAGAAAATACGGTCGAAGTCTAGACTCACTAATGTATCCTAACAAACTCGATAAGACACACTAATGCAAATTTATGGTTCTCTAAGACCAACGCTCGAATACCAACTGAAATGTCTCGTTCACATTGATTATAAACGTTCCATATTAATTGATTTCGTTGCGAGGTTTTGACCTCTATATGAGACGTTTTTCAAAGACTGCGTTCGTTTTTAAAGCAAACCATAACCTTTATTTTATCGACAAGGTTTAAAGGACACCACCTAGATTATCAGAAATGATAATCTAAAAATATTACACTTACACACTACCAATACATATTAGTTTACAATATTAATATGTTACAACAAAGTAAATTTCAAATGCAGTTTTAAACAATATTATACAAGCACGCTGACTTCAAATCTTGTCCATATATTAGCATGCAACAGCGGAAGCTCTTAATAATCACCTGAGAATAAACATGCTTTAAACGTCAACAAAAATGTTGGTGAGTTATAGGTTTAACCTATATATTTATCAAATCGTAATAATAGACCACAAGATTTCATATTTCAATGCACATCCCATACATAGAGATAAAAATCATTCATATGGTGAACACCTGGTAACCGACATTAACAAGATGCATATAAGAATATCCCCTATCATTCCGGGACATCCATCGGACATGATAAAACAACATCGAAGTACTAAAGCATCCGCTACAACGGATGGGGTTTGTTGAGCCCAATAGATCTATCTTTAGGATTCACGTCAATTAGTAGACTGGTTTACTAATTCTTAGGTTACCAAGTAAAAAGGGGCATATTCGGCTTCGATCGTTCAACCATAGAAAGTAGTTTCATGTACTTGTGTCTATTTTGTAAATCATTTATAAAACTGCATGTATTCTCATCCTAAAATATTAGATTTTAAAATTGGGACTATAACTCACTTTCACAGATTTTTACTTCGTCGGGAAGTAAGACTTGGCCACTGGTCGATTCACGAACCTATAACAAATATGTACATATATATCAAAGTATGTTCAAAATATATTTACAACATTTTTAATACGTTTTAATGTTTTAAGTTTATTAAGTCAGCTGTCCTCGTTAGTAACCTACAACTAGTTGTCCATAGTTAGATGTACAGAAATAAATTGATATATATTATCTTGACCCAATCCACGACCCAGTGTATACACGTTTCAGGCTAGATCACAACTCAAAGTATATATATTTTTGGAATCAACCTCAACCCTGTATAGCTAACTCAAATATTACTGCATATAGAGTGTCTATGGTTGTTCCAAATAATATATATACATGGGTCGATATGATATGTCAAAACATTTGCATACGTGTCTATGGTATCCCAAGATTACCATGTATAATACAGTATAAGTTAGCTAGGATATGATTTGTATAGAATTGTTACAATATTTCCCGTAGCTACAACAATAAAAAAATATCCAATCTTGTTTTACCCATAACTTCTTCGTTTTAAATCCGTTTTGAGTGAATCAAATTGCTATGGTTTCATATTGAACTCTATTTTATGAATCTAAATAGAAAAAGTATAGGTTTATAGTCGGAAATATAAGTTACAAGTCGTTTTTGTAAGAGGTAGTCATTTCAGTCGAAAGAACGACGTCTTGATGACCATTTTGAAAAACATACTTCCACTTTGAGTTTAACCATGATTTTGGATATAGTTTCATGTTCATAAGAAAAATCATTTTCCCAGAAGAACAACTTTTAAATCAAAGTTTATCATAGTTTTTAATTATCAAACCCAAAACAGCCCGCGGTGTTACTACGAAGGCGTATGTCCGGTTTTACGATGTTTTTCGTGTTTCCAGGTTTTAAATCATTAAGTTAGCATATCATAAAGATATAGAACATGTGTTTAGTTGATTTTAAAAGTCAAGTTAGAAGGATTAACTTTTGTTTGCGAACAAGTTTAGAATTAACTAAACTATGTTCTAGTGATTTCAAGTTTAAACCTTCGAATAAGGTAGTTTTATATATATGAATCGAATGATGTTATGAACATCATTACTACCTCAGGTTTTGTGGATAAACCTACTGGAAATGAGAAAAATATATCTAGCTTCAAAGGATCCTTGGATGGCTTGAAAGTTCTTGAAGCAGAATCATGACACGAAAACAAGTTCAAGTAAGATTTCCACTCGAAATAAGATTGTTATAGTTATAGAAATTGAATCAAAGTTTGAATATGAGTATTACCTTGTATTAGAAAGATATCTTACTGTAAATAAGAAAGATTTTTTTGAGGTTGGATGATCACTTTACAAGATTGGAAGTAAGCTAGCAAACTTGGAAGTATTCTTGATTTTATGAAACTAGAACTTATAGAATTTATGAAGAACACTTAGAACTTGAAGATAGAACTTGATAGAGATCAATTAGATGAAGAAAATTGAAGAATGAAAGTGCTTGTAGGTGTTTTTGATCGTTGGTATATGGATTAGATATAAAGGATGTGTAATTTTGTTTACATGTAAATAAGTCATGAATGATTACTAATATTTTTGTAATTTTATGAGATATTTCATGCTAGTTGCCAAATGATGATTCCCACATGTGTTAGGTGACTCACATGGGCTGCTAAGAGCTGATCATTGGAGTGTATATACCAATAGTACATACATCTAAAAGCTGTGTATTGTACGAGTACGAATACGGGTGCATACGAGTAGAATTGTTGATGAAAATGAATGAGGATGTAATTGTAAGCATTTTTGTTAAGTAGAAGTACTTTGATAAGTGTCTTTAAGTCTTTCAAAAGTGTATGAATATATATTAAAACACTACATGTAAATAC
Source organism: Rutidosis leptorrhynchoides (assembly GCF_046630445.1). Lineage (NCBI taxonomy): Eukaryota > Viridiplantae > Streptophyta > Magnoliopsida > Asterales > Asteraceae > Rutidosis > Rutidosis leptorrhynchoides. The sequence continues at coordinate 128,026,166 of NC_092333.1, read as the reverse complement.
ATTTTAACTGAGTCGTTAAGTCATCGTTAGTCGTTACATGTAAATGTTGTTTTGAAACCTTTAGGTTAACGATCTTGTTAAATATTGTGAACCCATTGTTTATTATATTTAAAGAGATGTTAAATTGTTACATTATCATGATATTATGATATATAATATATCTTAGTATGATATATATACAGTTAAATGTCGTTACAACGATAATCGTTACATATATGTCTCGATTCGAAATCATTAAGTTAGTAGTCTTGGTTTACATATGTAGTTCATTGTTAATACACTTAATGACATGTTTACTTATCATTTATCATGATTAAACATAGTGTATCAATATCTTAATATGATTCATATGTATTTAGTAAGACGTTGTTATAACGATAATCGTTATATATATCGTTTCGAGTTTCTTAATTCAATAAACTCAATTTTATGTATATAACTCATTGTTAAAATACCTAATGAGATACTTACTTATCATAATATCATGTTAACTATATATATAATCATATATATGTCATCATATAGTTTTTACAAGTTTTAACGTCCGTGAATCACCGGTCAACTTGGGTGGTCAATTGTCTATATGAAACCTATTTCAATTAATCAAGTCTTAACAAGTTTGATTGCTTAACATGTTGGAAACACTTAATCATGTAAATAACAATTTCATTTAATATATATAAATATGAAAAAGTTCGGATCACTACACGCGATACCATTCGTACATCATGTACATCTCAAATCCCTGGAATAAGGTATTATCGTTGTTCAACAACTAAAATAATCATTATCACGCTTTAAACTTTAATGAACAACATGTTAACTTACAAAAACCAAACAGGAGAAACAGATTACAATATTCATTTCATACGCTCTCATAGTATTCATTGAAATCACCAACTTCTTAAAACCTTAATCCCCAAATCTTAGTTTTTTATTTTTGAATAATAATTTAAACAATAAATTTCCATAAATGAACTTTAATGATGCAAAGTTTGAAGAAACATTTACCTTGAATAGTACTTAATAGGCTGAGAAATTTCTAACACTCAACCAATAATCTTCGAGTATTTTAGATGTTTCAAGTCAAGGGTGTACCTATTTAAGATTGTTCTAATTTTCGATTTAAAAAACAAACTTATGCATTAAACATAAAAATATCATAATAAAATTAGGGAAATCGCAAACCTCTTTTTCGGCTTCAAAGAACTCTCCTTCACCTTTCTTTTTATTCTTCTCGGCTTGCTTGGAAAAATATTTGTCATCATTCATTCTCCACCCTTACCTAAACACTCAAATACCATTAATCTTGAAGAGATCTGCAATACAGCAGATTGTTTACAAACATAAAAGTGATACTGAGTATAAGTTTATATTATTTCAATACGGAGCTCCATGTCAACCAACCTTTTATACCTTTTCATCAGGAATACCATGTTTTGAGTCAACCCAGCCCGTTTTGACCTGAATGAAAGAAGGTGCAATGGATGGAATAATAATAATGTTATATATTATACCATAAATAGAAAGCGTGAGGGCAATCTTTGATCAAAACCAGATGTAAAAAAACCGTCCAAAAGATGTGCATGAGCAACCAAACCATCGGGTGCCTTTTCAACGTGGTAAGGCTTCTTACACAAAAATGACAATTGACTATTAAATATTTATTTAAAAATAATGATTACCAAATATTACCATATTACAATAGCATCGGTGGAGCCAGAAGGAATAAGCCCAAATCGAAATCGATCATTTGGAAATGTAAATTCAACATCATATCTTGATCTGCATTAAGCATGAAATTTAACATCTACAAACATCTAAACTCTCTGTAATTTCATCTCTCTTAATTGATACAAATTTACAAAATACAACGAGGATATTTATAGACCCGAGATACAAGACCTTACTGCCCAATAAATGCAGCAACCCAACTAACTACATTAATTGCACCGACTACCTACTAACATTAAATGTGTATTCGTATGTCTTATGTATTGTAACACTCCCCCTCAAGCTGGAGCATAGATATTGATCATGCCCAACTTGTCACAAAACTGACGGATACAATTTATAGGTAATGCTTTGGTGAATAAGTCAGCCAACTGTTCATTACTTTTGATATGAGGTGTTTGAATAATTCCTTCTAACTTTTCTCGAGTAAAATGACAGTCAACTTCAATATGTTTGGTCCTTTCATGGAAAACGGGGTTGCTTGCAATATGAATAGCTGCTTTGTTATCACACCACAGATTCATTGGTTCGGACTGAGCAAAACCAATCTCGCTAAGAAGGTTACGAACCCAAATAAGTTCACAAGTTGTCTGGGCCATGGCTCGATACTCAGATTCCGCACTTGAACGAGATACCACATTTTGTTTCTTACTTTTCCAAGATACAAGATTTCCTCCAACAAAGACACAATAACCAGTTGTAGACCGTTTAGTTGCAGGATCACCATTATAATCAGCATCAGAAAATCCCTCAATAGTGTGATGACCATGATTCTGGTATAAAAGACCACGACCAGGTGTACCTTTTAAGTACTTTAAGATATGAGTGACAGCATCCCAATGTGAGGTTCTCGGAGATGACAAGAACTGACTAACAACACTCACCGGGAAAGCAATATCAGGACGGGTGAGTGTAAGATAATTTAGCTTGCCAACAATCCTTCTATATTTTTCTGGGTTCATAAGAAGTTCTCCTTCGTCAGTTTTTAACTTTATACTAGGTATCATTGGTGTTTCACAAGTTTTTGCATTAATCATCCCATAATCACTGAGCACATCAAGGCAATACTTTCTCTGAAATAAGAAAATACCTCTTTTATTTCGAGAGACTTCAATACCGAGAAAATATTTCAAAGGACCAAGGTCCTTCGTTTGAAATTGAGTACTTAAGAATGTTTTTAACTTGTGAATTCCTTCTTTATCACTCCCAGTAATTACAATGTCATCCACATAAACAACAAGCAAGATGCACCCAGAGTTTGATGAAGCGAAGAATACGGAGTGATCATATGCACTTCTTCTTAGGCCAAAGTTTCTAACTACCGCATTGAATTTTCCGAACCAGGCACGAGGAGATTGCTTCAAACCGTAAATTGCTTTTCGTAATTTGCATACTTTACCAGACTCCCCCTGAGCAACAAACCCAGGTGGTTGCTCCATATAGACTTCTTCTTGCAAATTTCCATGTAAAAAAGCATTTTTCACATCAAGTTGGTGAAGTGTCCATTGATATGTAGCAGCTAAAGAAATGAATAATCTGATAGATGTGAGTTTAGCAACAGGAGAAAAGGTCTCAGAATAATCCACCCCATATGTTTGAGCATATCCCTTAGCAACTAAACGAGCTTTCAACCGTGCCAAAGAACCATCAGGATTAACCTTTACCGTGAAGACCCACTTACAACCAATTGCCTTTTTAGAAACAGGTAAGTTAACTAATGCCCAGGTGCAATTATGATCGAGTGCATTCATTTCCTCAATCATAGCAGCACGCCATCCAGAATGAGCCAAAGCTTCACCAACAGTTTTCGGAATGGAGACAGAGTCTAAAGTGGCAACAAAAGCACGAGAAGAGACGGACAATTTATCATAAGAGACAAAGGAAGCAATAGGATAAGTACACTTACGTTTACCTTTTCGAAGAGCAATCGGTATATCAGAATCAGAATCGGAAGATTGGGTATCATGAATATCACTAGAAACATTACTCGGTGACTCACCGGGAGGATCTACCGACGATGACTATGGCTCAGGAGCGGGCACTGATGTAGGACGGGGTCGTCGACTGTATATATATTGAAAATGGTCAGTTTGTTCTGATGGTGTGGGCTCTGGTGTGGGATCTGGTGTGGGATCTGGTGTGGGAACTTCCATGCTATATCTCAATAAGTCATCACTCTCCTCATGATTGCGAGAAATAGTTGTAGGAAAGAACGGTAATTCTTCTTGAAATGTGACGTCTCTGGAAACAACATAGCGTTGGAGAGTTGGTGAAAAGCATCTATACCCTTTCTGAAGACGAGAGTATCCTAGAAATACACACTTAATAGATTTAGGATATAATTTGGTTAGGTGAGGTTGGGTGTCTCGAACAAAACAAGTGCTACCAAATATCTTAGGCTCGATTGGAAACAAGGATTTTGTAGGAAATAAAATACTATATGGAATATCACCATTAAGAACTTCAGACGGCATGCGATTTATAAGAAAGCACGCAGTTGATACGGCATCAGCCCAAAAAGGTTTTGGAACATTCATTTGAAATAATAGTGCTCGGGCCACCTCAAGAAGGTGTCTATTTTTCCTTTCCGCAACCCCATTTTGTGCTGGTGTATCAACACATGATGACTCATGCAGGATACCTTCTTGTAGCATATATGATTTAAAAGACTCTGAGAGAAATTCTTTTGCGTTATCACTTCTCAGAGTTAGAACAGAAGTATGAAATTGTGTTTTTACTTCAGCAACAAAGGAACAAAAATGATTAAACACTTCCGAGCGACTTTTCATTAAATAAAGCCATGTAACACGAGAGTAGTCATCAATAAAAGTAACAAAATATTTAAAACCAGATTTTGATGTCACAGAACACGGACCCCAAACATCAGAATGTACTAATTCAAATGGGGACGCAGCCCGCTTATTGACTCTGGGACTTAAGTGGACTCGTTGATGCTTAGCGAACTGACAAGACTCACAATATAAAGAGGATAAACCGGAAAACTTAGAACATAGTTTCTTCAGATTCTGTAAAGAAGGATGACCTAACCGACAATGCATCATAAGAGGAGAGGATGACTTTGAGCAAACTAATGATCGGGGAATTTTTGTTGTAGTTTCAAGTATGTAAAGTCCATCAGATACCCGTCTTTTACCAATAATCTGTTTCGTCGAGAGATCCTGAAAGATACAAGAGTCAGGAAACAGTAAGGCTACACAATTTAAGTCACGAGTAAGTTTGCTGACGGATAGTAGGTTAAATGAGAAATTAGGCAGACACAAAACGGATGATAAAGATATAGATGGGGTGAGGTTGATAGTGCCGGAACCAAGAACAGGGGAGGTGGTACCATTTGCAATTGTGACATACGATGAGTGTGTATTGAAGTCAGAGTAAAGATGGTTATTACCTGTCATATGATCTGAGGCACCAGAATCAATGACCCATTTGGAGGCTGATGATAAGAGACACGTGTCATTACCTATTTCAGCAAAAGCAACGGTTGAAGTAGTAGGTTTCACAGATTCACCATTTGCAACAGTTGAAGATGCAGCATGTGCTGAAAGATTATTCCTCATATTTTGAGTTTGCAATTTCTTGCAAAATCGTTTAGTATGTCCAAGTTCATGACAATAAAAACACTCCACACCAGAATTAGTGGGTTCTTCCGTTGTTCTATCAGTATGGCCTCCTCTTGAACTTCCTCGATAACTTCCATGATAACTTCCTCGATAGCCTCCACGAGACCTCCCTCCTCCTCTAAATCCTCCACGACTGACAAGAGCAGTGTTGTGCTCAGAAACTTGAGGTGTTTTAACATCCTCGTGACGGAGGACACGAGCAAATGTTTCTTGAAGAGAGGGAATTGTAGACTCGTTCAAAAACTGGGACTTAATAGCATCATGTTCTGGTCGTAAACCAGTTAGAAAGCTAATGACCGCGACTTGCTCACGTTGTGTCTGCATAGTCTTAATATCAGCACTCAAAGGCATCACAGAGTTAACTCCTCATATGTTTTCTTAAATTCCATAAAATAAGCCATTAAAGATCGATCGTGTTGTTCACCGCGATGAAAAGATTTGCACACATTAAATATTCTAGAGATATTGCTCTTTCCAGAATATAGAAAATCGAGATACTCCATAAGCTCTTTTACATACTCACAATGATTTACCAACGAAGTAACCGAAGATTCAATGGAATTCATAATTTGAAGAAAGAGTCTGGCGTCATTTTGTAGCCACAGATCCCGTGTATCATCTTTAGGAGGTTCGGAAGTAAGATGAGAAGCTTTTCCCATGCTCCTAAGATATACACGGATTGTCTTACTCCATTCAAAGAAGTTAGACCCATTAAGTTTATTGTCGGTCAAACGGGCTGCAATAGGAATAGTCTCGCTTAAATTACCATCTATTTTCTTTTCATCGCTCATTTTTTTTTTTTTAAACTCAGAAATAAAATTAAATAAAAGATATAAATAAATAATAGAAGTTTTGACTTTTGCAAATAACGATCCACTAGCAAAGCTATAATAGAAGATATAAATAAATATCTAACTCCACTTGCTAAGTGGATATAATAGAAGAGAGTACCAGAAAGATTGAGTTTCTACCAAAAGAAAAAAAAACACAGCCGACCCTTTTTTTTTTTTCCGGCGAGCAACCTGAAAGGTGATCGGAATCAAGAGAGAGACACTCGGACTAAACAATCGACGGTGAACAGTGATACACGCGCTCTCACGCGCCGGTGAACGGACGGGGTGCGACGGAGATAGGCGGCGCGTGTGGGTTCTGTGGTGGCCGGAATTCAAATTAAATTTCAGGGTTTGCTATTCGAGAACTTCTGAATCGATTGGCGGGGGTGGTGAGATCAGAAAATGACATCAAAGTGGCCAATTTTTATTGACAGTGACGATCGATGGTGATGACAGTGGTGATGGTGATGACAGTGGTGACTATAGACTCAAACGATAACAGGTACGCTCTGATACCATGAAATTTAACATCTACAAACATCTAAACTCTCTGTAATTTCATCTCTCTTAATTGATACAAATTTACAAAATACAACGAGGATATTTATAGACCCGAGATACAAGACCTTACTGCCCAATAAATGCAGCAACCCAACTAACTACATTAATTGCACCGTCCCAACTAACTACATTAATTGCACCGACTACCTACTAACATTAAATGTGTATTCGTATGTCTTATGTATTGTAACAAAGCAATAAAAAAGTTGTTATTTATTAGTTGTAGAAACAGAAAATGGATATATAGCAGTAAAAAATTGCCAAGTGCTATCAAACTTTAATTGAATATGGCAGCTGATATACCAGAAAAATGAAGACCTCACGAGGCAAAAAAACCATCTAAGCTGGTCGTGTGGTCGTGTAGCAGCGATTAGTCCCATCCCAGTTCATGATCACTTGAAACAACACATCAAAGGGTCCACATCTACACAAATTTACATCTTCATATATTCATGTTTAACTACCAACACCATAATTTACATTAAACACCACATACATAACAATGAAGAACTTCTATTATAAACCCCAAAAGTAGACATACAGTTTATTGAATCTGTATGAATGACTTACAAAAATACATAAATGGAACCAAAACTTAAAATTGAAAGTGGAAGTTAAAGACAAATATGATGAATTAACAATTATTTGAAAGTGGAAGCGAAAGTAATCAATCAATATGAAGAATAAAGAATCATGGTTAACCTGTGCAGTCATCTTTATAGTCAATTTCAATCGTTTTAGGTGAAGTTTTGTCATTCAAGTCTTTAAAATCTCAATAAAGAACAAACCATTTTCTAAAGAAAAAAATCAAAGCTTTCATACAACTACTTACTTTCAAGTGAAGTTCTACTATGTGCCAAATGGCTGACCTGCACAATACATATAACTATGGCAACTGAATTGACAATAACTATCAAAATAGAACTCATTAAATTAATCAAAAATATACATATAATAATCCAATAACTAAAATTAAAGTATAAATCTTAAACAAATACAAAGAAAACACACAAACAATTCTTCAAATACTTGAATGGCATAGCGAAGGTGTTAAACAAATTACAAATATAAACATCAATTATTTCAGTTCATTATTGACGTCTTTGTGCACCAAATCACTTGCTAACTATAAATATGAAAGAAAAATGAAAAACAAACTTGAGATACTAACCTTAATTCAGCAAGATTCTCAGCATCTGGATGCAGATGATTAACCTAAAATCCTTATACTAACAATATCAGGAAAAAAAACCCTAAAAACCAGATCAAAAGAAGAGATGTCAAATTAAAACTAAGAAAAATTGAATTCAAGATAAGATTAACATGTAGAGTTCTAACCAGTAATTGTTAGTAAAAGAAGAAATTAAATAATCAAAACTGAAAGTATTGTGTTTGAAGAAATTAAAACTTACATTGAGCGATGGTGGCGGTGGCGGTAACAATGGTGGCGGTGGCGGCGGCGGCGGTGGCGATGGGCAATGGCGGCGATGAGCGATGGTGTCTGGACTATATTTACAACTGAAAATGAAATAATGGAATAGGGTTAATATGTTTGAGAGAAAAGCTAGTGTGTTTTGAGAATAAGTAAAAATCAAGAAGCATGGTATGGGAAAGTGAAAAAGCTGGAGTTTTTTTTCAAAATAAAGCTGCATATATGCAATTCAAATTTTCACATCTTATTTTTTATATTTTAAATTTTAATTAGTTTTCATGCTTAACAAAATTGTAAAATAAATTATTTATGATGTCACTTACATTGCTTCTCCTTTTTTTTTTATTTATTTTAAAGAAGAAAAAAACATTTTTATGACATCATGTAATTAGCCTTTTATAAGAATGTAAATAGATTGGTATTTTGTTGTTATTTATGTCATAATATTATTGGTATTTTGCATCTTATACTTTGGAATGAAATGAAATGACTACTTTCATTATTTGCTCATTTAGTATACGTAATGTACTCTTTGTATTTGTATACACTATCAAATAACACAAATAACACAACATTGCAATTGCATAAGTTGTTGGAAAATAGGGTTGTAAACGATAATCCCGGATTGATTCTTGAATCGTGAAACACTTTCCTAATTAAGTATTTCGACCCTACTTGCCTCGGGTTACACGAAATCTTAATTGGGATAAGACAAGAACGCAATTTGTCTCTAGGCAAAAAGAGATCAAATTATAATATTAGTGAGAATGTGATTTTTCTAGTATGTTCATTCATGAAAGCAAACTCATATCTCATATATATAAGAAATGAAAGGGTGCGATGAAAGGTCGCAACCTTTCAACAAAAAGAGGCAACCTTTCAACGAAAAGACGCAACTTTTCGTTAACACCTAATGAAAAATGGTGGAATTTTGAACCTTTTCAATACCACAATTTTCATACCAGTATCAAGTTAACTCTTACGGGCGTGTACTCCACACACTCCAAACCCGTTACTAAGTATAACTCAATTACCCTTGCTTTCAAGTAAATCACAATTAACTAAAATGCTTGTTGGTAACACTAAAATCACCAACAATTCCCCCCCCCCCCATTTTAGTGTAATCCTTGATTTACTAAAACTTGAACAAATAGAACAAACCAATGCATAAATGAAAATGTTTCAGAAATTAAATTTTCATCTTAGTATATTACATCATCCAGAATTCGAGAATCGGGGTGTTTAAGAAATTAAACCCTTCAACCCATATGAAAACGAGAGAGTAATACACACATCAGTTTCTTACATTCGTCTAATACTAACTTGACACTATTATAAGCCATGTGTCCCAATCCTTCAGTGAACATATCGGCAGCCTAAGTCCAAAGCTCCTTGAAGCGGCAAAACTTCATGCTCACATAGGTAGTTCTTTTACATCTTGAACCCGCATATGCAATTTTTCAAAAGAACTATTAAGAAGTTAAACTTCAACCTACCTCAACTTACGAGTCTAAACACATACTTTGGGATCAGAATATTTATATGTTTCAATCTTCAGGAAGTAAGCTTTCCACATTAAAATTCAGCTTCTAGCGTTTTACTAGAAGGGAATTGGGTGTCTCACTTTGGAAGATTTCGGTGGACTTCAATCCCACATCATTAGCCAACTTGTGCGCACTTAAGTCTCGGGCTAATTCTTTTATAAAGTGATTTACTCAAACTTTGTTACGACTTAACAAAATTTACATATATCACTCCATTCGTGATCAACTCACGAAACATAGTATGTCTAAGGCATAAGTATCTAGATTTTCCCTTGTACATTTAACTATACGCCTTAGCCAACGAATATCCCATAATTAGGAATCTAAATGGACATTACTCTCATTCACCTCGACTTCAATCAATTTTTCCTTTGTAATCCTTATATCCAAGGACTTACTAAATTCTTATATGACCATAAGAAACTCGTACGTACTTAAAATTAATTGATTGATCAGTCAGTGTGTATGTCCACTTTTTACGGTCTCACCAATGTAAACATATAATTGGTACACCCTTGATAATGGATCTTTATTATCATTGTGCACACAATTAATCCTATTACATTATATGTGAGATTATAAGTATAAACTTACCTTTGACAATCCACTTCTAGAACCAAGAAGTAATGACAATTAGTTTATAATATCAATAGTCTCAACATCAATCATTTGATCCAAGATACATCATCTATATCAAGAGTAAAATCCAACAACTTGTAGACGTATCATCTTTTTGATCAATAGTAAACCCAATACAATTTTAATATGCCTTAATGATTTAAGATTGTGAAATAAACCATAGTCCATGGTTGCCTTTTACAAGTACTAAAATACTTAAATCACATCACAATAAATTATCCTAGACCGTGCTTAATCTTTCCAACTTGTACCATTTTGATAAATCATCAAATGGTTAATGGACATCCATCACCAATAAATAAAGATTTCATAGTCATTGTACTTTCAATCGATTTTCTTCATTGTTTTGATGAAGAAATCGCTATTAATACAATCTTTATTCGTCGAAAAATAAAAACTGATATTTAATGCAAATAACAAACACTAAGTTGATACCTAGTCATATGATCAGACGCGTGTTACTACGAGTTACTGTTAATCTAACAACACATCCGATCATGCCTTTTCAATTCTTTGAAACTACTTTGTGGAAAAACCATTAATCATACAGTGAACATATTAATACTCGGTGTATCGTTCACCCGATTAACTTCCACATATCATTTTAGTGTTTTATTATCCAAAATAAAGGAAACCAAATAAACACTCCGTAAAGGACAACACATATGCGTGTTCATTAACAGACATAACCGTCACAACTAGTATAACTTTTCTCTTTCTTTTCCTTTGAGAACTCAATTATTAATCATTTGAAAACACAAAATAAAACGTTTTCAACTTTCATCAAATTCCCATTAATAATGTCCAAAATTGATGAAAATTATCTAAAGATTTCCATTTATGAACAATACTGTACCAAAGTTATAGACAACCGTATGTCAAATGTTGTAACGGTTGAATCAAAAGTCAAAAGTAGTGTTCTTTTCACCAATAATGCATAGTAAGATTCATTTCAAGTTACTGAAATAATTCATGATATCCACACGGTATGCATTATGATATTAACCATGCATTTAAAACCACTGTGATCCCATATCTTGAATTAATTCATCATTGCTATCATGCAATTGTATTTTCCATATTCGATTATAATAAATATTACTGTATGTAATAGATGCATTCCTGTATATCAATCATGGTATAAATTAAAAGGATGGATAGAAACGTATACTCGGTACGTTGGTTCCGCCACAATAGTCAGTCTCGAACAATATGCTTCCAAGATAGAACTTCTTTGTTGTATTTATTCTCCCATAAATATGCAGATTCATATCATGGTGATATTTAATTTCATAAATCATGGTCAAAACCTTGACCAATATAGATCCAATATATATTCCAGAATCCATTCTTAAACCGATCATAGATCGCATACTAAATTGTATAGTGTCATTTCCATAATGATTTCACCGCCTATATCATGTCTCCAAATAAAGTTCTTGTTCTCATCACCGATTCCAATCCATTGTTTATCCATAATTATCATGAAAAATACTAAATTAGTTTGTTGGAAAATAGGGTTGTAAACGATAATCCCGGATTGATTCTTGAATCGTGAAACACTTTCCTAATTAAGTATTTCGACCCTACTTGCCTCGGGTTACATGAAATCTTAATTGGGATAAGACAAGAACGCAATTTGTCTCTAGGCAAAAAGAGATCAAATTATAATATTAGTGAGAATATGATTTTTCTAGTATGTTCATTCATGAAAGCAAACTCATATCTCATATATATAAGAAATGAAAGGGTGCGATGAAAGGTCGCAACCTTTCAACAAAAAGAGGCAACCTTTCAACGAAAAGACGCAACTTTTCGTTAACACCTAATGGAAAATGGTGGAATTTTGAACCTTTTCAATACCACAATTTTCATACCAGTATCAAGTTAACTCTTACGGGCGTGTACTCCACACACTCCAAACCCGTTACTAAGTATAACTCAATTACCCTTGCTTTCAAGTAAATCAAAATTAACTAAAATGCTTGTTGGTAACACTAAAATCACCGACATAAGTTGCATCAAATAACACTAACATTTCATTCATTAAAAACAGTTGATTATTGTCCACTAAACCACTTTTTTTTTACTATCTAATTTTAGGTGTTTCAGGCATTTTTTCTCACACTTTTTTCCAGTCCGTCGTCCAATTTCATAGCAATCGTGCAAATTTCATACTTAGAAGCAAATTTCACAAATATATAAATCTCTTGGGGTATGTTTGGCAAGGAGGTTTTTAGAGCTTTTAAAAGCTTTTAGCTTTTTGCTTTTAAGAAAAAGCTCTTATCTAATAAAAAGCTTTGTTTAGTAACAAAAGCTTAAAGCTTTTTAGGAGATAAAAAAGCTAATATATAAAACGCTAATGCATGAAGCGTTTAAAATCAAGTAGAGCTTTTTGGTGATAATTTTACCTAAATACCCGTACTTGATATTTCATAAATCCTTCCACCTAAAATTGATGTTTATCCTATATCAGAGAAGATATCGAGAGATATACAGTAGACATTCTCCTTTTCATTTTATTAATTTAAAAAAAATTATATTACTATTGATTAATAATAATATTAAGTCTAATTAAATAGAGTACACGTGTATCCATATTTTCCACTGTTAGTTAAATTTATATGTTTTATATACCCTTTGTTATTGTTTTTTTTTTTAATAACGATTAACTTTATAGAACCAATTAAAAAGATTCATAAAATAATGAAATTCCTAAAGGCCTACAATCACACGCAAAACAACCGAACTCGACTAAAACAATCAACCTAACATGTGCTCGCAACTTTTAAGTATCGAGCTCAATTATTTGTTAATGACTACGTTTCATTAAATTAAAGTGATATATAGCATTATGTGTTTTTTCTCGTGTTCATTTTTGTCATTTAACCATTTTTTAACAGCTACAGCTACTTTACCAAACACTTAAATATATTTAAAAAGCTTCATCTAATAGCTACTATCTATCAGCTATCAGCTAAACGCTACTAGCTAACAGCTCCGACTACCAGCTAGTTTTGCCAACCATGCACTTAAATCCCAAACCTGTCGGTTGTACGGCCACGCAGAGTGCACTTTGGAACCTAGTGAAACCCAAGTACAATGTTGATGTAGTTCCTCTTTTATCCTTCGTGTTCGTGTATATAATTCTAGAAAGACTCTCACAAAAACAATGGATTTTAACAGATCCATTCGTTTTCAAGACGAAGTAGAAGAAGAACAAATCGAAGACAACGTAACTGTAGAGGAGAGATTGGAACACTTAAACTTAGACGAAGAATTAGAAAACGACGAATTAGAGAACGACGAAGTAGAAATTGACGAAGTAGAAAACGATGACGGCAGTGATTATGACGATGATGACGATTATGAAGATTACGATAATAATAATGATGATGATGATAATAATGATGATGATGATAATGAAGATGAAGATGAAATTGAAGGTGAAGAATTCGATGACCTGATTCCGGCTTCGGTGGTGACGGCGCCACCTAGGGTTTCTAATTCAGTATCACTTGATTCAAATAAAAGTGAGACTGATGGTTTAATATGTCTTATTTGCTTTGAAGCTTGGACTCACGGTGGTGACCAAAAAAAAAAAAAAAAAAAAAAAAAAAAAAAATTTCTTTTTTAGTCGGAGGTCTATTCGGAAGCAATCTCTTTATCCGCCGAATAAAGAGAGGGATGACTTTCTCCACTTTTGAGATCACTCTTGGTGGAAAAAGGACTTGTTTTTACTCTCGGGTAGGGAAATGATTGTCTACATCTAACCTCCCCATACACCACTCAGGCGGTATTGGGTTTTGTTGTTGTTGTTGTTGTATGATGATGTTTGCACAATGTTAATATATAGTTAATATTAAATCTCTAATTTTATGATGTCATAAAAAAACAATTATCCTTTATAAAAATAAATCGAAAGAAAAAAGAAAAAATTAGAAGACATCTAGATGATGTCATAAACACTAATTAAAATAAATTAATAAAAAAGAGTAATTATTTATCTTCTACTTTTTAGTAAATTATTTTTTCCTTTTCATAGTAACAACTAAAAAATTATTCAGTATTATTTTTTCCTTCATATAATAATTGTAATTTTAAATTTATTCGGACCAAGTTAATTATATCAAAATGTTTGTAAACAAGTTTCTTAGTCGGAATGTGTGGTTACATGGGTCATTAAACTAAATGACTTTAACATTTACGTTCACTTAATACCTAAAACATATCTTTAAACTATTTCATTAAAACAAACCCGTGGTTTCACGGGTCATTTCACTAGTTATATAATAATTTACATCGAAGTTTTGTATGCTTAATATATGATTTTAGTGACATTGAGTGACTGAGAATACTAAGTTTAGTTATGAGTAGTGTAATTAAACTCGAATGCATATTAAGATTGCAAGTTTGTAGGCTAAAAAGTAAAAACACATGAGATGAATGTAGTTGAGTAGTTGAGTACTTGAGTAAAAACACATGAGATTCAATTAAGTATCTTGTATGATCTGTTTTTGTTGATAAGCATAGACCTGAATATTTACACTTTTGAGACTGTTTGTTATTATGTGTTGAGTGCAGTTGTCTTCCTTGTGGGCATTTATTTGGATGGTCTTTTTTTTTTTTTAAAAGGCTAGCAAGTTTATATATATATATATATATATATATATATATATATATATATATATATATATATATATATATATATATATATATATATATATATATATATAAAAGAAGTACACGAAATACACTAGCAAGTAGCTAGATAAAACATAGACCGCACAAAACGCACACGAGACCACACACAAACCCACGAAAAAAACACACAAAACAACAAAGCTCAAAACGCTAAAGGAACATTAGCACGAAGACACTAAAAAACACCCGATGACAAAAAAAGGAGACTGTGAATCCGAATCCGAGGGCGCGCAAGAGGAGCAACATGAGCAACAATCAACTTCATCATCGTCCTCATCCGAATCTTTCATCACGGTCTCGATAAAATATCTTTCATGCCAACGAAAATTTCCCGACGTCGTCTACGCTTCATATTTCTCCTTCCCCAAACGTGTTTAATGAAATGACTTTTAATCAGTGGATGAATTTTTCTCTCCTTAACACGAAAACGAGCAACCGTGGTCACGTCCTGCAAATCGACACATTCACTTTTGTTTAAACAAGGATCACCCACATCCCGTTCATCGGAACCCAGGCTAACATTTGAAGGATCAGAAACAAGACCATCAAAACCCAATGAAGGCCCAGACGAAGATGAGGCTAAAGTTTCCACAGCTGCTCCAAAAGAAATTGAATCTACAGCCCCACACGAAGGCCCACTGGTTGAAATATTTTCAGTTTCAATATATGGCCTTGTTATGAAATTTTGCCCAAAAGCAAGATTAGATTCCCCATTTTGAAAATTCAAAGTTGCATTGGGTGAAGAGTCTCGCATGCATTTTTTATAATTATCATCATTATATGTAGACAAAATATCTTCTACATTGGAACCAGTGGGGGCCACGTGATGAAGAAAGCCATCAAACATGCTTTCACGCGTGTCATTGGTAACATCAAAAAAATTGGGACTCTCAACCTCGTTCCACGATCCATCTTCATCACCTGCAGACGGATTTTTTTCCGGCACCAAATTTGGCAGTACTACAGAACCAGATTCACTCGTGTCATTGGTAGCATAAAAAAAATTGGAACTCTCAACCTCGTCCCTCGATCCATCTTCATCATCTGCAGACGAATATTTTCCCGGCACCAAATCCGGCGGTGAAACAGACGCCGGAATTCCGTCGGACGTAACTGGGATAAACTCCCCGTCTTCAATATCCTCATCGTCGGCGGCAGACCCTCACCAACTTCATCTTGAACGATGGACCCTTCATCACAGAGATCGAAGTTTGTACCCACTCTCGACACATCTTTATCCATCAAGCTAGGATCCTTGTTTGCCCCCGAATGGGACTCGACCATATCATCCTCACCCACGCTAGAGAAGCCCTGAGGTTTCTTTAAGGCGTCTCCACAAACATCATTCACCGGAGAATTATCAACCTCGATCAACGTCCACGAAACTCGATCTTTGTTAAAGTTAAAAACAAGGTTGTGGTTGTTCACCGACTTAGGAAGGTTAAACTCGAAACTTTTAAATCCAATCTTAATTTCAATTCGATTGTTGGCAGGGAGTTGAAATAGCTTGGAGTCACGGTTTGTGGGCGGTTCAGCTACGGTTTTGTCACCCCATTTAAATGGTTTAGCCTGACCTCGGTTCCAGGGAGCCGGAGGAAAATCCTCGAAACCATTAATATTCGGGATGTCATCTTGGTGCCTGCAAGTAGGATAATCTTCAACTTTCTTATCGCGATCTGCAGATTTCTTCTCCAAAGCCTTATAGGCTCGAATCCATTTTCCATTTATTTGAATGGAGTTCAGGATTTTGGAGAAAGACTCGATCTCGGTAATACCTTCAAAGCGAACATAATCAAAACGTTGACCACTCAACAATCGTTTCCGTGCAAAATACACATCTTTGAGAGCACCATAGTTCTCGAAGACTCTCCGACAATCAACCCGGGTCCATGAATCCGGGAAATTGAAAATCAAAAACGAAGTTACCCGATTATCACACGACGATGAAGACGTAAAGCCATTGGGCTTCGACATATGGGTCATACCATCTTCCTCCAGAGGACTGGCCGGAGAAGATGGAGCAGACCGGAAGTTATGAACGGAAGTTATAATCTTTTGTAATGACTGATTACCTGAGAGAAAGTTGTATTCTAATAGACTATTTATGGACTGAAATTGCCACCTCAATGGGGTCGAAAATTTATTTGGATGGTCTTGTATAACGAAATGGCTTAAAAATCGTCGAAGTCTTGGGAAGGTTCATCAACCGTGTCTATACTTTATTTTTTTTTCTAGAGATACAATATATAATTGTCTAATTAACTTTCTGATTACACCGGTCTTTTAAATGTTATCAGTGCCCTCAGTGCAACCAAGTATCCAAATTGAAGGATGTTAGGATTTTGTATGTAAATCGGGTCTGTGTTGCTGATGAGGAATTACACAAGGTATTGTTTTTGAAACTGATATAAAAATTTGAGACTTGTAGTATTTAATTTTCATTAAGAAGACAATATTTCTTTGGTTGCAGAGAATGCGGTCTCTCGAAGCTAGATGTGCTGGTCTTCAAACGGAGGTACGGTTTGTTTTTTCCATCATCTTGTATTTTTATTGTTCCAATGATGGGTCAGTTATACTCGGAGGATATTCAAATTAAAGGTTTGTAGCTCAGCCCAACTGTATGCTTCTTGACCCAACACGTTTTTCATTTCTTGTTTTTGACCAGCATTCCCTATTACCCGACTGGCCCATTTGCAAACCACTGTTTAGAGGAAATGTCTATAATTTTCTTATTTTCGTCAGCTTATTTGGCAAGGTGGTCGGGGGCCGGACAAGTCTAAGTTTTCGGAGATATCGGCTAGGCTAGACAGCCTGCGGTTGCTCGTGGAGACACATCAGCTGGAGTATGCATCCGAGGCTGCACGCATGCCACATGATATCAGTGCCAGTCGGAGCGTTCTAGATGCGATGAGATATGATATGCATGGGATAAGTTATGATATGGGTGTCTTGAGGTACACGTCAGACTGGATGCGTCATAATCAAGAGTTGTACTATGCGTTCCGGGGCTTCAAGAGCACACTGTACCCGGTACCACACCATTGGGACAATTTGGGGACTTCCAGTCCTCTACTCACACCCCCTAATTATGACAGAGCCGTCGCCTTAGCCGAGATTCAGCGTCGACACCAGCAGAGTTCTGACAAGGCTGAACAGTCCCATCCCTCGTAGCCGAAGCCATCACATTACCCGTGGGACACTTTTTCCTGGATGAGGGCCTATGTGCCCCAATTTTATTAGTTTATGTATGTTTTTAAGACTTGTTTCAGTTAATTGTTGGATTATTGTTTAGGACTTCTTTATGTGCGTTGAGACTTCTGGGTGGCTTTTGGGTACCTTTTGTGCAACGTAACCCGTATTTGGTGTGTTTTGCTATTATATTATTATAATTTTCCTAATACCTTTATCGAATGTCAACCTACATTGCTCGAGGAGTCGAGGTTGAATATGTAGTCTAGTGGTGTATTGGATTATTTTTATTTTTATTACAAAATACCGTTTAAGCTGCGTATGGCACTATTAAATTTAATTATGAGATCACATATATTTTTAGGATTTATGGTTTTTTAAAGATGACAATTTATTAAAGTATCATCCTGATATAATTAGTTAGCAAAAAAATAATAATTTTATCCTACCTAAATATGCCTGAATACAATTTAGTGTTCAACTCAATAGAAGGATCTCCTAATTCCCACTAACATCTGCTGCTTCACTGGACAATTGGAAGTAATGCTGATTCAGGTTCATCCCAACTATCCTTATAAAAAACTTCTAAATAAAACTAAGGTGTTGCCAACACATGACCATAAAGATCGCAGACACAATACTAAAAACTGTTAAAGAATAGCAACAAAAGTGCCTGCACTTGGAGCATTACCTCTTTGGGGTAGTTTGACCTTGGATCACAGAAAGACATTCTCATCATATCCATTTATAGATGATCACAGGATGTCATAGAATAGCATAAACTCAGCCACAAGTCAAGTCATTCAAACTGGATATAATACAAGCGTCTTTCCCATTATGTAAAGTGATTCCAAAAGTAGATTGAATCCATACTTTAAGTAGGAATTAGCTGTTAAGTATTTTCTTGTATAAAACGACATCATATGTAAATGAAAACTTCACTTCATCAGTTTGAAATAGCTGATACAAATTCTCATAAATAAACACATTCTGCATTATTTATACTTGAAAACATGGTATCGGAGCTAATGGTGTAGATCATCGATCATTACATCCATTCTTTGTCTCAATCATTTACCAAGAACTTGGCTACCATGACCGGAGTCGGTAGCCCAGTTCAAACTGACTCGAATTCATTGAGGAGCAATCAAAACAATCAAATCTTTGACTTTTCAAGTCAAATGGCAGATTTTTTCAAAACCCACTTGAATTTTCAATCTTAACCAAAATTGACTACTAGCTTAAAGATTAATTATAATCTTAATAGTCAAAATTACGCACTTCTGATCCTGCCAAAAAGGTCATTTTGACTATATTTGGTCAAACCTGAACAAATTATCAATCCCATAACTATGAAAATTTTGAAACTCTTCGGATCACATTGAATAGAAGTTCTCATGAACCACATCATCAAATATCATTTTGCCTAGACTACAACCAAACACCTTAAGTACTTGAAGTGTCAGTGTGAATAAGCAGAGTCAAACATGCAACATTAAACAGTAAAACACACAAAGAAATAACTCAAAACCTAAAACGCAGTGGTAAATGAAGAAGGCAAGGATTCACGATGAATCACAAAATATATAGTATATGCGAAAGGCTAGAAAGATTAATAAAAAACATACTTGGCGATACACATTTCATTGAACCTGAATTATTTTCCATTCAATAAACTCATAACTCAATGAATTATAATCATCAAGTTAAAAAAATCAACAAAAGTATATGTAACAACAGATTGTGAGGTCTACGAAAACGGCATACAATGTCCATATGAGCAATTTGATGACATAACAAACGATCGTTTCGTTGATACCCTGAGGTTGAAGACAATCAGAGAAGTCAAGTCGGAGGATCACGGCCGTCTATTTCAAATAGCTAGGGTTTACAGTTTTTTTGATGAGCCGGTTGTTATCGATTGATAGTATAAAATTTATATCGTCTTGTTCGGAAAATCGTGACGGATTCATTGGAGGTAGCGGCGTCGAATAAGAAGCCATACGCCATAGTCTGCCGTCGAAAGGATTTGGGGTTTTTTTTTATTTTGAAGATAGACAAAAAGGGTAACAAATTAGAAGGCAGCAACGTGTTTTTTTTAATAAATCAAGTAAAATGACTAAATTAACTTCATGAACAGTAACAACTCGCCACATTTAGTATTAGAGGATAATAGAACATATATAGTCATAAAATAGTTTAAACAATCAAGAGATGTAGAAAGCAATGCAAGGAAAAAACAAAATAGATAGAGGCAATCTAAACAACTCACAAATTAAAAATAATAACTGGAATTGATCCTACACCAATTTAGAATTTAAACTTACATGTACTTTCCAAATCACTACATCATTTACTTATAAACTTACGCAACTCTAAAACAATAACTACAAGCTTAATATTGGGAGGTTCATGGCCCACCCGTGCCCTCCCAATAATCTGTCCCAACCTAGAGTTTGTGGTCTAGCCATGGTCTCGCTTTTTGACCATGCTATTCAACCTCCGAATACAGACAATACGAGAACCAAAACACGCGACCTACAGAATACCGGAAAATTCGTAGGATTTTCTTTCATCCTCGAAACACGTACCTCCGAACATTGAGCGAAGTTTATTGAAAAACATTGCATAGAAGAAGGGCAATGTGGGTGGCGCATACACTATTCTTGTTAGGAGAAATAGTGCAGTCAAGTCTCAAGAAATAGCAAGCTAAGGCTTGTTTTTTGCCAAAACTTTTACAATCCGCCACAAGTTAAAGAAGAGTTGAAGTCTTTTAGAAGAAGAGTTTAAGTCTTCTAAAAAAATATAAGAATGTATAAGCTGTTGCTAAATTGTGTTTGATTGTTCGTTTTGTTATTTTGTTCGATGTTCAAGTTTAGACAACATTTCATCAATGTTCTAAGTGTAGACTAGTATTGGTATTTTGTTGTTATTTATGTCGGACTAGTATTGGTATTTTGCATCTTATACATTGAATGGCATGAAATGAAATGAAATGACTACTTATTTAATTATTATTTGCTCATTTGATGTATTTATATATTTTGTGTATTTCAGTATTTGTATAAACTAGCAAATAACGCAAAATAAGACAGCATTGCAAATGCAATGCATAACAACAACAACAAATACCCAATCCCACATGTGTGAGGTATGGGGGAGGTGGGACGTACACAATCCTTCCTCTATCCTAGAATAAAGAGAAATCATTTCTCCACCCCGAGTGAAACACTCACAAGAGTAGAGAGAGTCCTCCCTCTCTCTATTCGACGGATAAAAAGATTGCTTCCAAGAGGACCTCCAGCCCCAAGAGTAAAAAAAAAAAAATACAATGCATAAGTTACATCAAAATATCAAATAACACCAGCATTTCCTTCGTTAAAAACTGGTTGACTAGTGTCCACTAAAACACTTTTTTGACAATATAATTTTAGGGGTTTCAGGCATTTTTTTTTTTTTTTTTTTTGCACTTTTTTCCAGTCCGTAGCAACCGTGTCTTGAACTGAGATCGAAGCAAATTTCACAAATATATAAATCTCTTGACTTAAACCCCAAACCTGTCGGTTGTACGGCCAGGCAAACGGCACTTTGGAACCCTAATATTGAAACCTAAGTACAATATTGATGTAGTTCCTCTTTTATCCTTCGTGTTTCTGTTTTTAATTCTAGAAATACTATCACAAAAAACAATGGATTTTAACAGATCCATTCAAGACGAAGTAGAAGAAGAACAAATCGAAGACAACGTAACTTTAGAAGAGAGATTGGAACACTTGAACTTAGACGACCAATTAGAAAATGACGAATTAGAAAATGACGAAGTAGAAAACGATGACGGCAGTGATTATGACGATGATGACGATTATGAAGATTACGATAATAATAATAATAATGATAATGATGATGATGAAGAAGAAGAAGAAGAAGAAGAAATTGATGCTTATGAAGGTGAAGAAGTCGATGAGGTGATTCCGGTTTCGGTTTCAAATTCAGCATTACATGATTCTGAAGGAAGAAATATTGATTCAAATAAAAGTGATACTGATGGTTTAACATGCCCTATTTGCTATGAAGCTTGGACTGACGGTGGTGACCACAAAGTTTGGTATGCATTATGATATTTGCACATTGTTAATTTTACAATTTACATTGAAGTTAGTTGTATGATTAATATATATGATCTTAGAGCACCAGGAGTCGAGCTTATTTTTCAGCGTTAAGGAGATTTAACGGTGGGGACGGTGGGATCCCGACCGCCGTTAAATCGGCGTTAAACCTCGGCGTTGGGCACCACCGTTAACTAGGCAACGCTGTGTTGTTTTTTTTTTCTTTTTCTTTTTTCCCTTCTTTTTCGTAAATAATATTATTAAAAGTGTTAAAAAAACAATTAAATAATGATTTAACACTGAGATTTAACACTTAACGATTTTGAACGATTTTCCCTGTTTTGGCCTCATTGTTTGTTAAGCTTAACACTGAGATTTAATACTGAACGACTCCTAGTGCTCTTAGTGACACTCCGAATATTAGGTTTAGTTCAGTAGTGTAATTAAACTCCAATGCATATTAAAATTTCTTTGTAGGCTGAAAACAATTGAGATATTACTTGAGTAATCAATAAAGTTTGAAGTGAAACTAATTGTCTGAATTAAAATAATTTTTCTATTTTCTTAGGTTCAATTAAATATCTTGAATGATTTGTTTTTGTTGATAAGCATAGAGCTGGATATTTACAGTTTTGACTCACTGTTTGTTATCATGTGCTGAGTGCAGTTGTCTTCCTTGTGGGCATTTATTTGGATGGTCTTGTGTAACGAAATGGCTTAAAAATCGTCGGAGTCATGGGAAGGTTTACTTATTTTTTCTAGAAATACAATATATAATTGTCTAATTGCATAACTATCTATCTGATTACACTTGTCTTTTAATTATCAGTGCCCTCAGTGCAACAAAGTATCCAAAGTGAAGGATGTTAGGATTCTGTATGTAAATCGGGTCTGTGTTGCTGATGAAGAGTTACGCGAGGTCCTCTCTTTGAAACTGATAGAAAATTGAAGACTTGTAGTATCTTACTTTCATGCTTACCACAAAAAAAATTTATTGCAGAGAGTGCGGTCACTCGAAGCTAAATGTGCTCGTGCTCATCTTGAACAGAAGGTAAATCTATATATAGGGTCATAATCTATATAATATATAGGGTCATAATCAAGAGAGAAGCACTTTTTTGGGGGGAAGTAAATTTTTTTTTGTTTTTTTCGAATTTTTTTTTTTTCCAGACATCTAGTTTAGGTGAAATTATGAACATTTAAAAAAGACACTTTGTGATGAATGTTATTATTTAGGCGGGAAAACGATCGAAGAATTAATTGATAACATTCATCATGAGTAATGTTATTCCTAATAATATTTTTTCAAAATTTAGCCCGATTTAGAGTTTAGGGTTTAGTGTTTTGGATTTAGTCCCTAAACCCTAAACTTTAAAGCGTTCGTGTTAAAAATTCAATCTAAACCCTAATTTCTAAACCCTAATTTCTAAACCTTAATTACTAAACCCTAATTTTTAAACCCTAAAAAAAACTCAGAAGCATAATATTACACATGATGCATGTTCTCATTTTTCTCTTCGAGCGTTTTCCCGCCAAAATAATAACATTCATCACGAAGTGTCTTTTTAAATGTTCATATTTTCATGTGATCTTGATGCCTGAAAAAAAAAAAAATCGAAAAAAACGAAATAAAATTACTTGCCCCCACTTCCTCCCAAAAAAGTAAAAGTGTTTCCCTCTTGATTATATATATATATATATATATATATATATATATATATATATATATATATATATATATATATATATATATATATAGGGGCAGATCAATGGGGAAGTAACCAATCGGGGGGAAGCGGAGGAACCAAATTTTTTTTTTTTCGTTTTTTTTGGATATTTTTTTTCAGGCATCAAGATCACACGAAAATATGAACATTTAGAAAAGACACTTCGTGATAAATGTTATTATTTATGCGGGAAAACGATCGACAAAAATAACATTCAAGATAATATTGATCGTGAAGAATGTTAACGTTTTTTTTTTTTCTTCATGTTTTGTGAAGTAAAATTTAGCCCGATTTAGAGTTTAGGGTTTAGGGTTTGGGGTTTTGGGTAACCACAAACCCTAAACCCTAAACCATTCGTGTTAAAAACTCAATCTAAATCCTAAATCTAGACCCTAAATCTAAACCCTAAACCCTAAATTTCTAAACCCTAATATCTAAACCCTATAAATCCTAATATCTAAACCCTAATATCTAAAACCTCAACATACGCTCGTAAAACACGATATATATTACTTCTTCGAGCGTTTTCCCGCCAAAATAAAAACATTTATCACAAAGTGTCTTTATTAAATGTTCATATTTTCATCCAATCTATAATGTTCGTGAACAAAGTTTTTTCAAAGAACGAAAAAAAAAAAAAAAATTTGCTTCCCCCCGCTTCCCTCCAATTGATTACTTCCCCTTGATCCTACCACTATATATATATATATATATATATATATATATATATATATATATATATATATATATATATATATATAGGGGCAGGATCAATGGGGAATTAACCAATCGGAGGGAAGCGGAGGAAGCAAAAAATTTTTTTTTTTTGTTTTTTTTGAAATTTTTTTTTCCCGGCATCAAGATCACACGAAAATATGAACAGAAATATGAACATTTAGAAGAGACACTTCGTGATGAATGTGATTATTTAGGCGGGAAAACGATCGACAAAAATAACATTCAAGATAATATTGTTCGTGAAGTATATGAACGTTTTTTTTTCATGTTTTGTGAAGTAAAATTTAGCCCTAAAATCTAAACCGTTCGTGTTAAAAACTCAATCTAAATCCTAAATCTAAACCCTAAATCTAAACCCTAAACCCTAATATCTAAACACCAATAGCTAAAACCTCAAAATACGCTCGAAAAACACGATAATTGTTATATATTACTTCTTCGAGCGTTTTCCCGCCAAAATAAAAACATTTATCACAAAGTGTCTCTACTAAATGTTCATATTTTCATCTCATCTATAATGTTCGTGAACAAAGATTTTTCAAAAAACGAAAGGAAAAAAAAAAAAGTTTTGCTTCCCCCCGCTTCCCCCCGAATGGTTACTTCCCTCTTGATCCTACCACTTTATATATATATATATATATATATATATATATATATATATATATATATCACAAAAGTACCTGACTCACATTTTTATCTCCCTCCTGCATCGGGCTGTTTTATATATAAAGTTTGTCTTTCTGTATTGTTTGGCTTCATGCATTTAATTTTCTCCCATTATACTCATCATATATTTCTTTGGTTGCAGAGATTGCGGTCACTCGAAGCTAAATGTGCAGATCTTGAACAGAAGGTATATATACGTTGACTTGATAGTTTATCACAAAAACTACTTGACTTGCCTCTTTATCTCCCTCATGTTGCATGCTGTTTTATCCTTCAAGGTTGTCTGGATGTCAGGGTGTTGTTTGACTTCATGCATTTACTTTAGCTCTTATTATACTTACTATATCTGTTTATCCATAGTGTCAACTGTGTATTAGTTTTTATCACCTGAGATTCCATAACTATGAGTCAAGGTAGAGACAAAATTACGCGGGGGGTCCCTGTGGTATACCTCAAAAAACAGGCCTAGTCCAAAACTATTTTTTCAACTTCGGGGGTCCTTGTGGTATCCAAATACAGCGTGTGGAGTCCGAACCTTCAAAACCTGATGTCACATGCCTAAAACCTTCAAACAGCCATTGTGCAAAGTTTAGAAATATTGTGAATTGGCTCTAGTGTCTACTGTTTCTTTAACTCAAGATGCCTACACTATACTTGCACGTTGTGTTTTTCCTTCATCTTGGATTCTTATTGTTGATATGATGGGTCAGTTACACTCAGAGATGGTTAGAGGTTTTCACGATATGCGGGTTGGTTTTCGTAACGTGGATGCCCAGCATGAGCAGCGGCAACAACAGTTCACTCAGTATAATGAGTCGCAGCAGCAGCACCAGCAAAGAATGGAGCAGAGCCAACAAAGAATGGAGCAGAGCCAACAGAGGGTTGAGGATATCGTGAGAGCTACGCGATATGATCTGGGTTGGAGTAACTATCGTGGGGATTGGCATCGGCACAATTTCGAGTTATTCTCCTCAAACCCGGCCGAGTATTATGGGACTCACTACCAGAGGCCCTTGTATTATGATAACCCAGCTCACCCACCTACAGCACCAGTTTATGATGAGCGAGCAGCATTAGAGGATGCTCAACGCAGGTTTCAACGGGAGTTTCCCAATGGTCGCCCCAAAAGGGACGGATCGGGTTCATCTTTTTGGCCATACGGAGATTATTTGAGATGAGGGCCTGCGTGCCCGTTAGATTATCCGTACTGTTATATTTTGGACTTATTTTAGTTACGTACTTTGCTGAACTATTTAAATTCCTGTTATGTTTGTGAGACAATGGTGAGGGCGGTGGACCTTGTATGCCGTCACCTTTTATGTTATGTTCTTTTGTTTATTATGTTTGTGCCTAAAGTTTGTGTGGATGTGCTAAATTTCCAAGACTGACATTAAGTTCAGCAAAGTCTATGTTGTGTTGAAATTTGTGTGTGATAACGATCGAGGAATAGATGATGTTCTTATGCCGAGTCAGTTATGCGCTATTTGTCACCATCGTTCCCCAATCTTCGGCTTTATGCCCGGGAAGTTCTAACTCCCTTTATCCCTTGCCCTCTCGAATTTAATTTGTTTTTTTTTTTTTTTTTTTTTTTTTTTCATGTAACATAATGACCCCATGCATTTCCATTGATTGTTGTGTTGAAGAGGAAAAAACCGAAAAAAGTTCACCACATTGGGAGTTAAAGAGAAGACTGCGCAATTAAGGCATTACATGATTGTAAGTGGGGGAGGGGTTGATATAAATTCTCTCGAGCTTATTGCACTTGGCCTATTGTGCTCTAAACTTCTATTGCTTTGAAAATTCAAGTAATTTGTTTTTAAGTGAGATGTTTTGAACTATAGTTAGTTTGAGGACAATCAAGGTTTAAGCGTACATATGCACAAAAAAACCGGATCCGGAAAATATCCGAAAAAAATCCGAAATCGGATCCGGTCAGATCCGGTTTTTGTCAGATCCGAAACCGGTTCTTGGATCCGATCCGGATCCGACCGGATCCTAACGTTCGAATTGGACCGGATTTTTTCCGGATAAAAATCCGGATTTTTTTTATCCGGATAAAAACCGGATTTTTTTCTGTTTCGGTTTTAAAAAAAAAGAGCCGTTTTTTACCCTTTTTTGCAGATTTTTGAATTTTTATGGACCATTTTACCCCTACAAGTGTAGTATAAATAGATGGTATTGGGTTTTGGTTGAAAGCACACAATCTAATTCTCTCTATTCTCTCTAAATCTCAAAATACTCTATAATTACACTATAACAAGTATGTGGTCAGTCGCGCGTTGCCGCGACGGATTACTTGACGATCGTCTTTCCAAAATTATTGCAAAAGATATGAAGCAACTATACATGCAGGGGCGGATCTTATTGAGGGCAGGGAAGGATATCCGCCCCTACTACCTTTTGAGTAAGTAATGTTGTATATATAGTGATTTCATGGTAGATTTTGTTTGAGGTAAAATTTTGAAGAAGAAATACAGAAAATGATGGAAATGGGGTTTGGAAATGAAGGTTGAAGAAAGAGAGATACTCATTTTTCTTTTCTGTAGTATTTGTCCTTGAAACACGTGAAACCACTCTCTTTTGAGTACAGTATAGTTTATTTTATTTTCACCTAATTTACTTGTATTATGAAGACTTAATTACAAAAATGGTCACTGTGGTTTGTCAAAAATTGCATGTTTAGTCACTATGGTTTTTTTTTTTGCATTTTTAGTCACTATGGTTTTTAAAAATTACAAATTTAGTCACTAAAATTCACGGACGTGAATTAGGACCGTTAAGACACATCATGTGCTTGTCACGTGAGGGGTATTTTCGTCCTTTAATTTTTCTTTTCTATTTTTCCTTTTACTTCACCTCTTCCTCTCCACCTAAAATAATTAAACCCTAACTTGATTTTCCTTTTCTTCAATCAATTTCTAAATATCAAACATATATTTAAATTTTACAAACCCAATCTATCTTTAATCAAACATATTAAGTATGGGAAAAAAATACATCAAAGATATTATCACAAACTCACTTTTTCGAACCCTTTTCTTCAATCACTACCATTAAAAATTAAAACCCTAAGATTAAAACTTAATCAAAATTACAATTATTAAATAAAGTACAAAACAAAAATATACATGGTCAGCTTTTTTCATAAACAAACCAAACAAATTGTTGAAACTATATATCTGCATAAAGAACATAAAGAAAAACTAAACCAGATCATCCACTTTCATCAAATAAACTCCAAAACAAAAAGAAAAACTAATCAACTATTCAAATCAAACCTTTTCAGTTCTGACTGATTAAAACCCAGATCTGCAAACCATCCAGCAAGAGACACGACGATGGCAGCGATGATGGTGGAGGTGTTGAAGGCCGTAAACGGTGATCGCGGTGATGGTGGAGGTGTTGAAGGCCGTGAACGGTGATGGCGGTGATGGTGATGAAATTAATTACGGTGAACGGTGAAGGCCGTCACATGTGTCGATGAACCGGATTCCGTCACCGGTGGTGGTGGTGGAATTAATTACGGCTGTGACCAATGGTGGAATTAATTACGGATTCCATCACTGGTGGTGGTGATGAAGTAGATCTGTAGCTTTATCCATTTCTTCTTATATTTGATAGGAGTATTTATTTTGATGTAGCTGCAGATTTAAATAGGAGTATTTGTTTTGATGATGTTTGAAGATGATAAATATCTTTGATGTTTGGTGGATAAAAATTAGGATTTATTTATTTTAGGTTGGAAGAGAGGTGAAAGAAAAAGAAAGGGTAATTAAGTTTCAGTCTATAATTTAAAAGGACTAAAGTACCCTCACATGCTAAGCATGTGACTGACACTTAACGGATCAAATTAACGTCAGTGAGTAAATTGCAATTTTTTGAAATCACAGTGACTATAATTGTAATTTTTTGAAACCACAATGACTAAACTTGCAAAAAAAAAACTATAGTGACTAAACATGCAATTTTTGACAAACCACAGTGACCATTTTTGTAATTATGTCTATTATGAACTACTCCGTATGAATTTGAATTAATATATTGTCTTCTTTTTTTATTTTCATCATTTCATCAATTTTTATTACCTAATATAGCTATGGATATATATACATATGTATATGTCTTTTCAATATACAATACAAAATTAATTTACTAATTGCTACGATTTACTTGTAAGTAATTTTATAACGTCTATGTTCAAGAATCTTGATAGTAATAAGGTTTTAGATGAAGCTTAAATCGTATCATATACTCGGGCCAACATAAAAATAAAAAAATGCATCAAAAAACATTTTACGCATAAAATAATTTTTGCCCCTCCCAAAAGTACACTCAAGTTCCGCCACTGTATACATGTGTAACCAAGTATAAGAAAAGTATATTTGGTCCTAAGATAAAATGCTAGACTATACATGTGTAGTATGGTAGAGTTGGCAAATATCAGATTCAAATCAAAGCATAGCTTCGTTTATTTCTTTTTATTAACTCACCGCATTTGAAGATAATTACACGCCACCATTGAACCTCTGTGACGGAATACGAAGCTTTCCATGAAGAGTCATTTTGTTTCTAAGAGGTGCCCATCCCTTTTCAGTATAATTAGCAAGAAGACTTGACAATCCATGGTTATTAAGTATACCCGAATAGCTGATAATGTTGGAAAAGCTTCCTGCACTTATCGATCGAATAAATAGTGGGAATCCTTAAACAGCTTCAAGATCATAAAAAGACCTGCAGATCTAACAAAAAATTAGAAGGCTTCACAAAAAGATTTATTATAAATTTGATTAGCGTGCACTAAGTGAATATCCACATGTCAATGTTTACACCACTACTATATAACCACTGTATAATTTAGCTTAGTTCATATATATTATGTGACGCCCCGTACAAAACCATCGTGTACGGATCATCAACAACAGGATCATCACAAGGTCAAACACTATATGCTGTTTGAAAACCGATTTGCATTCATTAAAAAGATAACGTTTTACAAAGATAACATGTCATAAGACTTATTACAAACCATTGTTCCAAAATAACATAAGTTTACGAATGCAAAACATAGGTTTCATAATTTGAGACATCTCTAGTAATGCAGCGGATAACTAGTACAGCGGGTCCTTAACAGCAATTCAATAACAGCATGACATCAAGTCTAACAACGGAAGCAATAAACCTCTAGGCACCTGAGAAATACACGCTTAAAAAGTCAACACGAATGTTGGTAAGCTATAGTTTAAGTTGTAATAGTAACGTAAGATAGGCCACGAGATTTCAGTGCTGCAAACAGCGTATCAAAACAGTATGAAAAGTATATGTATAACCGTGGTCACCCGGTAACTAGACTTAACGTTTATAACCCCCTGAAAGTACACTTGACGAGTGCGTATGTTCACGAAGTATTAAACACCCGTTAAATGCTAGCGCGACTAGCCCGAGTGGGGATGTCAAACCCTATGGATCCATATCTAAGATTCGCGTTCACCGGTTCAAAAATCAATGACTAAACGTTACCGTGCTAAAGAGAATATTTATGCCGTTGTATAACCCACACACATATAAAGTGTAAGTACTCGTGCCTAACATGTAAAACGTAAAAAGCGCATGTATTCTCAGTCCCAAAAATAGTAAAAGTGGTAAAAAGGGATGCTATAACTCACAGTGATAAAAGCGGTAAAGTCGGTAATGAAAGTACGCAAGTAGTAAGTCGGTCCGAAAGGTCGTCAACCTAAATCAAAAGTTACTAGGTCAGTAGGTTGTCTTTATAAATTCTAATAGTGCATAAAATAAGTTTAAGTGTCATCATCATCATCGTTCATCATCATAAAAGCTAAGTAAGTTTGACAAGAATAGAGATCGAAACAATAGGCTGACTTCGGTCAGCTGCTATGACCTCTACGTAAATCGAAAAGACGCATAGTCAGTGGCTATGGTTCCGTATATGAGTCCCCTATCAACTGACCAATTTCCAGAACCTAACTCGTCTTCGTTTGACCGTGGAGACGGTTTAAGTGCGAGTAGGTCAGAAATTTCAGCACAACGTTAATAGGGTGTAGTGACTATCGGAGGGCCATAAATCCTAAACCGTAACTCGGATTAAGACGAGGCCTAAACGGAAAATCATCTACTCGAACCGAACTAACTGAAAATCAACTTTCCAGTAGCCCAGGTGGTCTGATCAGATACGAAAATCAGTGGACAAGTGCTCCGGTGGGGTTCTTGGTGCTTGATGCTCATCACGGTTCTCATCCTTGATACTTGTAGCTTCAAGTGTACAACTCGTTGATGGTTTAGCATCACTTTTGACCAAGATTCACCATCAATACACAATATGTTAAGACCAAGTAAGAACACAACTCATTCATGAGTCTTAGATGGATGATGAACCAAGGTTACATCATATCCTTAGTCTTAACACAATTTCAATTCACAATAACAACTAAAGCTACAAACTTTACATCAATTCAACAAGTATAAGCACAATCCAAGTCAAAAGAGGTGATGGAACCCTAAGCTAGAGAGCTTGGATCCATTTCACACAAGTTACAAGGTTGCAAAGCTAGAAAGCTTGAACCTTTAAGTGTTCTTGAAGATCTTGAAACATAAAGCTTGGATCTTTAAGATATATGAAGATTACAAACAAAAGTTTGAATCTTTTTCACAAAACAACATGATCAAAGCAAAAAGAACTTAGATCTAACAAAAAGATATCAAGATTCAAGCTAGAAAGCTTGCATCTTAATTGTTCTTGAAGATCTTGAAGCATAAAGCTTGGATCTTTAAGATATATGAAGATTACAAACAAAAGTTTGAATCTTTATCACAAAATAACAAGATTAAAGTGAAAGAAAGATGAATCTACAAAGTTGGTGAAGATTCAAAGCTAGAAAGCTTGAATCTTCAATGTTCTTGAAGGATTCATGCTTGAATCAACAAGATGTAACCAAGATCAAAGCTAAATGGAACTTTGATCTCCATAAAATGATGATGATGATCACGAATTTGAAAAGAAAAAGGAAGAAAGAAAACTTACAAGTATTACTAGAAAGGAAAGAAAGAAAGAACAAGTGTGTGTGAAAATCAAATGAACAAGTGAGAGGTAAATGGCTAGTATTTATAAGCAAGGAAATTGACATGGATTGATGAGGTGGCTAGGCCTAGGGCCGTGATTTTGAGGGAGGGGAGGGGGAGACAAAACTTTGCTTTATGGATAATGGTTGTCTAAAGTGTGTACTAATGCTAGAATCCCATGTGACAAATAGATAATCCTTATCCATTATGCTAGTATGACTCATTAATTAATTAATTTATTTATTATTATGGGTCACTAGTAATAATACTTGGGCTAATTAATTGGGTCACTAGCTAGAGTAGGGTGGGCTTGAGCCCAACAAGGTAGAAAGTCCAACAAGACTAACTATTGGGCTAATAAATAAAATTAAGCATCCAAAAGCCCAGGTAATTATTATTATAAAATAATAATCAATATTTCGCAGTCATAATATTCCGGTTACGACAAAAGTCAAACGTGCGCGCAGTTCGCGGTTTATTCGAAACGTTAAATAACACTAACGGTTATAAAAGCATCCGGTGAACAAGTTAAGTATCCTACGTACTCTAAGGCACGTTTTAACATATAATTGGAAGTAAACCACGTATATCAAGTTTCCAGAGTATAAAGTAACACAGTACGCACAAATACGCAGTTTCGCTAAAATACAAGGTACAAAAGCAAATCGAAAAAGTCGGGTCGTTACATATTAAACCCTCTATGCATTTTGTCCATGATGCGTTTGTCATTAAAAACTTATTTTGAAATCCAAAATTCCATAACCTAAGTAGTAGACAATGTAAGAGCACTGGGTGTGGTGACGCGTCAGTTCAGCGTTAGTTCAGTGTCTTGCTGATGACTGGACGTTGACTGGATTGACACTGAAAACTGACATTGGTGAAAAACAGGGGAATTGGGAAGATGGTCAGTTCAGTGTCTTGGAGACAGAAGAAATAGGGGAATTGTAGTACGCAACGGATCAATTTTTGAATTTGGGGCCCACTCTCAACCAAATTCCCAACGTCTTGGCCAAGACTTTGGAAGAAGTCTTTGGAAACTGACACTGAAATGGTGTGGGGTGACGGTCACTTGAAAGAATGTGGGCATCCGGCGCTGAACCGACATTGATCACACCTCATGCTCTAACCATTTGAATAGAGAAAAGCACAAATACACATAAAATTATAATACCAAATAAGCAGTCTCAAAGAGTCAAAGGTTTTGGGTCTTTCATATGATAAACAAAAAGGTCACCAAGAGTATCATGTACCAAGTAACAATCTTTTAAGTTATGAAAGTTGCACCAACCTACGTTCAGGTTGAAGAGCGACAAAGAACTCGGAGAAGTGCGGAGTGTAACTTCCTGAACTTTGGGTGCGAACTGGGACAATCACTGCAATCAAAACACCAACAACAGGTAAAATATAGAACACCAACAACTTCAGAGGTATCTATTTCATATGTATCTAGTGTCACCCTTTTCACGCTGTAATGATGTTATCATGTTAACTTTATATATTGCTAACACAATGACCATCACGTGAGTAATCCTCATATCATTTCCACTGAATAGCAACTATTGTTGCTAAAGTGCTAACCGTACCTCCACAGATTTCAACTGAGAATAAAAATATAAGTAGAATCATTAAATACCAAAAGTACCAACTTTAAGTTTACAGAATTTTCCTCAGTCTTCTTCTTCTTACCCAGCTTGAAAAGGTTGTGGACTTCATCATTTTCCTCACCCTCGTTAGCCTACAATATCAAAAATACTAAGCTAAGAAAAATGGTAACAGGATGACATTCATGTCATGCCCTACGACATCTAGTAAATATAAATAAGAAATCAATTCCTGGATTAATAATGTACAACCTTTAACAACCAAAACAGAAAAAATATACATAGTTAGAAGAGTTAATGAAACATGTTTCATATATATGGCCGTTCTTTTTACCCGAGGAGAACGACTTGGAAAATAACCTCAATGAACATTTCCACAACTATATGCTGGACCAACATTGGTATCATTTATGAAGTTATCCTCATCTATCATCCTTGGACCCTATTTGTCAACCTACACCAGTAAGCTCCATCAGAAAAATAAAAATACTCCAAATTTAGGGGTGATAAACTGCATTGCACCAATAAACATGATTACACCTCAAGATATCAATAAGAGAAATTAGCCCTAACCATTTGCATTTAGGAGTGAGAAACAACAATTACCCCTAACTATTATCTTCGTTCAGCTAACCCAATAAAGCAAGAGACAACCCTTCAAATACTTAATTCCAAAATTACACAATAATGAAAATTTGCCCAACCAACTAAGTAATAAACTTTTAATGAATATAAACGCTGAGTCAACAATATCAAGTTTTATGACAAATTAAGCAAAAACAAATCGAAATGCGATAACATAATCAGCCAATAAACAACTCGAAGTAAAAACCTTCATATCTCTACAACACCAACATGAAAATAATGTAAAACCTCACCAAATTCAATGAGAAAGCAGTGAGAAGACAATTAATACATTTTTTTGCGAAACACAACGGATCTTCTAAGTATTCAGTACCTGAGTATTGTGGTCAAAGATTGAATAATGTGTGCATCATTTTCTCTTATTTGATCTTCAAGATAAATAAATAAGACCTGCAAGGACACCATCTATCCCCACATAAACCACCAGTTGGTTTTTGAACTCTCGTTTTCTATAAACGGATTTTCAACAACTCCATGGCTGCATTAAAATTAATATTGCATATGAGCTTGTAAGTAGCTATACGATTCCAGTTTAGGTGACCAGAGGTATTTAATAAGTAGCTATAGTAGCAGAGCTAACAATATCTACAAATGACATAAAAACATGATACAGGCAGAGTTGTGAATTTATTTTTAAAGTTAAGAACATAAATTGAGCGTCTAAATGTTCATCAACATGGAAAACTTCATGTAAATTTACAGTAAATTGGCTACAAATTACATACCTCCTAACTCATTTCAATGAACCAACATAAAGTATATTCTTCTCTACTGACGGTATCGTGTATGCGGCGGTGCCGGTGACGATGCTGTATGCGTTGGTGCCGGTGACGATGGTGGATGCTACGGTGCAGATGACGACGGTGGATGCGGCGGTGCCTGTGACGACGGTGGATGCGGCGGTGATGGTGACGATGGTAAGGAGAGGACGGGGATGGTGACGATGGTTGAGTAAATCCGAGGCGTAGCTCAGATTAGAGAATACGAGTAACTTTTAGATTAAAAAATAACTCAGAAGGGTGTAGAAGATGCAAGAAACCCTAGGATACAAATTAGCCGGTCCTGAACTTTTTGATGCTCGGTGCGAAAATCTCAAATGATGCCCTTACTGAATTTTGTTAACAAACAACGTACACATGACAATGAGGCCTTGCTTCGTATCCATGTTTATTAGAGAGTTAGTTCGAGAGTTACTAGGTTTGAGTCTAACAAAAAAACAACTAACCTTGTCTTTCAAAGAAAAACGTACACATAATATTTTTAGCGTTGGAAATGTATTAAAGAAAGAAAACATTGTATATTTATTATTATTATTATTATTATTATTATTCATATATACTAATTACCGTAAAAATTATGCTGTCTAAAACCCCTTCCACTCACTGTTATACAGTAGCAGTTTTTTTTTTTTTTTTTAACTCCTCACTTCCTGAAGCTTCTACTTTTCTCACCTTAGCTTCAAACCCTAATTTATTCATTCATTCATTCATATATACTAATTACCGTAAAAATTATGCTGGCTAAAACCCCTTCCACTCACTGTTATACCGTAGCAGGTTATTTATTTTTTTTATTTTTTATTTTTATAACTCCTCACTTCCTGAAGCTTCTACTTTTCTCACCTTAGCTTCAAACCCTAAACTGAAATCAAACTGCAAATCCGTCATCCCTGGCGATTTGTAGAGTCTCCATCGCCATCGTCCATCACCGTCACCATCACCATCGCCTACATCACCCAGGTAATATCAGGTTTGATGAAGTAGTCTCATTGTGTAATATGTAGGTCTGATTTCTCTATCGTTAATCGAATTGATGAAAGATTATTACTTGCGTACGCAGCAAGCCTTTATTTTGTAATTGAATTGTTGATTTTTTCCCCCTATTTTTAGTGTTCTTAACTTTTTCTCTTTCCATCTTTTTGCTTGACGTAATTGTAGTATCCAGGTTATTTTTTGTTTTTTGTTTTTTACTTCATCAAATTGTATATCTGTGTTGCATTGTTTACTCAATGTTCTTTTTTGTTTGTGGTGCAGGGTTGCTTTTGAGATTCTTTGTGGTTTCTTTGGTTTCGTACCAATTGTGTTTCGTCAATTTAATTCTGATTTTTAATTAGTTAAGAGATTTGCAGAAAGATTTTAGTGCAGGTAAACTTAAATTTAATTCCAATTTCTAATTCGTTAAGAGAATTATACATTTGGATGTCACTTTGATATATCCGTATAATGTGGTTTTTTTAGCTGACTTATACTTATGTACGATTTTGTAAGGGATTTTAATTAATACTTATAAATACTTGGGCCATTTCCCAGATTTATTTAGCTAACATCATAACAGTGATTATTTACGTATGTATAGAATAAATAAATGTTGAATGAGAACTTATCAGACCAACTTATGCCAAAAATGACAGGCCAAGTCTCCCTCATTTCAAATCTTTGCTTCCTTTTGCTGCTTCTGTTCAGCTTAGCTCAGGCTTATCGAATGACGATGAAAAGGTATGTTCGTTTATTTTACGGTAAAATTATTCTCTATTATGTATATTTATGAAAGTGAAAGTAACTATGTATTTATATCAGGTATATGTGTTGTATATGTATATGTGTTGTATATGGGCAACAATCGCCTGGATCATACAACTGCGTAAATCATACAACTGCGTCCTCCCTATTTTGAACATGTTACAACAAGTTGTTGCTAGGTAATTACTTACTATTCCATGAACTGATTCCCCATGCATTCATATTTGGACTCTTCTCATCATATACAAGGTATTTCATTATCATGACTTTCGTACACAATTTACTTTTTTAATGTAAGCAATTGAGTAGCTTTGTTACATGTGTTTAAAAAACACAGGTAAGTAATCACATATAAAAATTGTAGTTATCGATCTCACATTTTTATGTGATTTTTTTTTGAAGAAAATTTGTGTTTATATTAATATGTTTCAATGTTTCATTAAGTGGTTAATATTTTGCAGATAATTTTCTATCAACATCTCAAGTTTTTGTGGGTCAATGATCTGGTTATAAGGTTCAATTCTACGACATCTTCACTAAGTTCAGGTTGATAACCATTTCTTTACTCATTCATTACATTTGTTTAGCCATTTGATTGCATATCTGTAAACAAATGTTCTTACGTTTAACTTTGAGGCAGAGGCGACTCCACCTTGTGGCTTATGGGGTCCATTGACCCCACTAAAATTTTAATTATTTTTATAATTTACTAATAAAAATTAATAGGACACCACTAAATTTACGGATAGGACCCCATATATTTTTAAAATCAACAGTTTTTTTTAAAGTAAACGGTAATATTTTGGAAATCTTTTTTACAAAGTAGCACTCAAATTATATAGGACCCCATTGATTTTTGATCCTAGAATCGCCACTGCTTTGAGGGTTTGTCATTTGAAGTTATACTCTGAAGTCGAGCTTGATCCTTAATCAACCAAGAACGATAGCTGAGTATCGATCCAACCTTTTGGTTTGTTTGCTTTTATCTTTTTATTTTCTTCTGCAAGTTGTTAATTATAGTTTGGTCAAGTGATTTTCAAGATTATTTCGAAAAGCATTCTACTTTACAGAACCGTTAACCGTGTCGTCATTTTACAAGTTCATCTTTAAAATCCGTGTTGCTACAGCCTACATGTAGGGGTGGTAAGATGGGTGGTTTAAGCAGGTTGGTTGACAGGGCAAAAACAGGTTCATATTGTATTTGCAAGTTAAAACATATGTGTAATAATGGGTTGGGTTGGTCTAGGTTGATCACTATAAAGGGAAAAAATTCCTTTCGCTCATTACCTAATCAGCCCATATATCCTTACTGCATTAAGGGGTTAAAAGTGTTGAATCCATCAAAGATCAGTATAGCGTGCCGAAAGATATATACCATATACGTTATTTATTACGTTCTTAACATATTTTTACTTCAAATGGTTCTGCAGATCTGCTGGATAAGGGTCTTTCACCGAGCATCCACTACTTTGTACGAGGAGTAGTTGTATTTCAAGAGGAATCTTGAATGTCGTCATTTAAGGTCGTTGTAGGTAATTATTAAAGAATGGCAAGTAGTTTCATGGAATGATTATTTACCTTATTAAAGATAAGAATGTCGTCGGTTGGTGAGTTTTAAATATGAACAGTAAATGATAAGTAGTTTCATGCAATGATTATTTACCTTATTTACTCATTGTAGGCAATATTAAAGAATGGGTGTCCACAACTTGACTTTTACCAATTGTGGTTAATAAGACCAAAATTGATCATGAAAGTTATTTAGATGTAATTGATTTCACATGGGAATATTGATTCACATGAGGAGATTGAATCAATGGAGGAATGTTCAGTTTCAGGGACAAGTTCGCGTTTCACGTGTATCCAATGAAAGAGACAACAATTGATATATACCTCGAATAATCAACATGACTATAATTAAGGTAAACACACATGATCTTTATCCTAGAAAAATGACTTGTCTTTTTCTTACAAACTCAAGGTGATAATTCTTATCTTCTAATGATGAATAGGTTATTAATTTAAAATAAGTTGCAAGTGAATTTGTTTCTGTTATGTATCGCTTGAGACAATGCATTGTAATAGTGTATACCATAGATGAACATCGTGGATGTTGCAATTTTCCTGCCGTTCGTAATCGTTTTATAAGGATGTAATACTTCCTTCTTTATACTTCTTTTGACGTGTTGATACTTAATGTCCCTTTCTTCAAATGTAGATATAAGAGATTGAAATCAATTAGATAAGCTTTCAGGATTGCTGAAGAAACTCAAGGTATGTAAAATCTGCATGTAAAATCTCTATTTTAGTACTTTATAATATCACTAATTTCATCATTTCGCTTTTTGTGTTACACTGTCAAAGCTTATGCTTTTAAGGGAATGAAACATTTGACACGGTGGTGCTTTAGATAGGTTGCTAACAATCAGCTAACTCTTGGCGTTCTTTATCGGTTTAATTTCACGTATTATATAAATCGATCATATCATAATAGCCAAGTTGTTAAATTGCTATTAATTTTTTATTTATTTTTTATTAACTAAAGGTTGACAATATCATTCATGTACTTTGTTTCTGCTCATTGTCTGTATACGACCTATGAAGTCTGCATATATATATATATATATATATATATATATATATATATATATATATATATATATATATATATATATTATATATATATATATATATATATATATATATATATATATATGTATATGTATATATATGTTTAGAAGGTGCATTTGTTATATGTGTTTAATACCTGTGAGTAAACGTAATTGATGAAAACCGTTATGAATAATACATAGGGAAAACATAAACACATAAGACAATAGACCAGTCAATTTGAAATTAACCTCATATTAGTAACGAATATGGAGTTATTTTTCCTTTATGTCTGCATTTGTAGTGATGTTAATTTATACATAACCAACTTCTCTGTATATTAGACTTATATCATAATAAGATACCATAGTTGAATGATTATATATTAATTTTATTGTATGTATACTAACTCTTCAGTGACTTTATGATGTATTTAATTCACATGTATATTAAAGTTGAGCCATGCTTTTATTGCAGGTGCTATCAAATTTGAAGGTTAGGAAAGGCTCCTCAAGCTACAAGAGCAGCTGAGACTGATTTATGCATCTTTAAAAGGCAACCTTATCTCCGCAGTAACGCGCCGATAGCCCCTTCCTTCCTAATGTATAATATTTTACACTAGAACTTAAAAAAAAAAAAAAAAAAAAAAAGCAGTTGGCCACCGCATCGTGGGTCGTAGTTCATCATGTATGCTGGAAGTGTCTATTTTGATTGTTGTCTACATATGTCGCACTTCTACCAACAGGCTGGTGATTCTAACAGGTCATTGCAACTAAAGTAAAAATGATGCACCCTTAACGTGCTCTTTAACCGCCGTGAAGTGCAGACCTCAACACTAGTTTCTTATTCAAAACGAATTTATTAAATAACATCATTGTATATTTCGTACTCAAAAATGAATACCCTTTACCTTTCATTAAAATAATCTAAACTTTTATACCATTTGAATACAAGTATTCGGGTCAGCCCGCTTCGCTGGGCTCAAAAATCGTTAATCTGAAAATAATAAAAGCAGCAGCAAGGTTTGAGCATGTGACCTTAAGATTCCAACAACGCCCTTACCAACTAATACACGAATTCATTGTGAAGTTTACAGTTTGTTTAATATATATCCCGCAATTTAGAGGGTGGTAAAAATAAAAAAGATTAGTCAAAATTAGTTACTGTACACTTTTTCAAATTGAATAAATATACAATATATATAAAAAATCATTACTTTAGAACCCTGCTTTAAGTTTAAACTTACAAATAATAAAAATGTTAATTTTACGTTATTAGTAAGAATAGTCTAAGATAATATTTCACAACAAAAGGTCTGCTGTTATAATTCAGTAGGCTTATAATTACCTTTAGTGGTTTGATTGTGTTATAATTCAGTAAGCTTATAACTACCTTTAGTGGTTTGATTCTTGATTAAGAATACTAATAATGAAGTGTAAGAATAAAGATAATAATGGAGAGAAAGAAGGAAACACTTTGTAAGTGTGAGAAATGGTGAAAGTGTTTTAGCTTGCAATACATGGCTATTTATACAAAAACAAAGCTACCCGATATTGACTAAGTATTAGTACAAAATTGACTATCCACATATAAAGAATATTGTTATTATTATAACACTCCCCCTTGGATATCAATTTTGTTTTATTGAAGATCAACTATAAGTTACTGCGTCGTTAAAAACCTTGCTAAAGAAAACTCAGTGGGTAAAAACTTTAGCTAAGAGAAAAAGAGTGCAGCATGGAGTTGACTCCCCCTCATGTAGACATCATTGAGTCGTCACATCTTTTGAACTTGACTCATGCCAATATTGTGAACGTGTGTTCTGAAAATAGCAGTTGATAGTGCTTTGGTATAAAGATCAGCAGAGTTGTTGATTGAACGTATCTCATTTCAATCTGGTTGGCCTTTATGAGATCTTGAGTATACAGAGAAGAATCTGAGGTTTTCATCTGAAACTGTATCATCTAAATCTTTTATGTACAAGTTTAGCCCGTGTAATTTGTCTACAGTCTCCTTCATGGTTAGCACAACGTTGTTTCAATTCCTATTCCCTTTCAGTCTTTTTCTAAGCTTTACCTACATACCGTTCTTTCCCATCAAACTTTTGACCGCTAAGACCGTCTATGGCTTTAGCATCTTGTCTGCATTTATATATTGTTCTGTCACTTTTGATACTCTTCTTTCATTTGTACTATGCAAGCTGCATTATCCTCATATATAGTTGTTGGTGAAGATAGTTGTTGGTGAAGATAGTTGTTGGTCTTTTTATAGCGTTCTAGCCCATAAGAATCAATAATGATTTGTGTCATTGATCTCAACCAAACACATTTTCGAGTAGTTTCATATAATGCAATCACTTCGTCATGATTTGATGATGTTGCAACAAGTGTTTGTTTTAAGAATGCCATGATTTTGTGGTACCTCCATTTAGGAATACATATCGAGTTTGAGATTTATCTTTATGAGGATTTGATGAATGACCTACATATACATAATCAACCAAATCTTGTTTTGAAGCGTTAGAATAAAATAATTTGAAATCAGCAGTTCCTCAAGGGTATCAAAATATCTGCCTGATCCCATTTCAATGTCTTTTTGTAGGGGTTAAGCTGAACCTTGTCAACAAATTAACTGCAAAAGAAATGTCAGATCTTGTACAATTTGTAAAATACATAATAGCTCCAATTGCACTAAGATATGGAACTTCTGATCCGTTAAGATCTTCATGATCTTCACGGTGATGAAATGGATCGGTGTCAATATTGAGTGATCTAACAACCAATGGTTTTGTCTTTAAAAAAATGTTTTAAAATCTTTTCGGTGTAAGTTGTTTGATGTACAAGTAAACCATTAGGCATATGCTCAATCTGCAAACTAGTGCAATACTTGATTTTTTTTTCAAGATCTTTTATTTTAATTTCTTTCTTTTAGAAGTTGAATGGTTTTATGGATCTCTTTATTTGTCCCTATGATGTTAAGAATATCAACATAAACAAATATGATCACATATCCGATTGTTGTTTTCTTAATGAAAACACATGTGCAAATAAGATTATTTGTATACTCTTTTTCTTATCAAGTAATCACTTAATCGGTTGTACCATTGTATCAACTCATATAAAATCTTTGTGATTTAATGGAATACATTTCCTTGTGTTTTGCATTAGATGCTTCTGATACCTTAAATCGTTCATGGATATTCTTGTATATCACAATCAAGTGATTCATTTAAATAAGTAGTAATAACATCCATGAGATGCATGTCTAAATTTTTTAGAAACTGTTAGGCTGATTAAGTATCTAAAAGTAATTGCATCCATTACAGGAGAATAAGTTTTCCTCATAATCCATTCATGGTCTTTGAGAGAAATCTTGAGTTACAAGTCTAGCTTTATCTTGTAACTTCATTTTTTTCTCATTTCTTTTTCGGATAAAAAATTCATTTTTTATCTCATACGTTTCACATCTTTAAAAGTGATAACGATTGATTCGAAAATTTTTCTTTTATTGAGCGATTCTAATTCAGCTCGTATTGCTCTTTTTCATTGAGCTCAATCATGTCTATTTGATATTCAATGACAGATTTTGATTCCAGGTCATCATCTTTA
This sequence comes from Rutidosis leptorrhynchoides, assembly GCF_046630445.1. Lineage (NCBI taxonomy): Eukaryota > Viridiplantae > Streptophyta > Magnoliopsida > Asterales > Asteraceae > Rutidosis > Rutidosis leptorrhynchoides. Next base: position 127,982,595 of record NC_092333.1, on the reverse strand, counting down.
TTCATGATGTCATTATATGAAAATATCTCATCAAGATTTTTCATTTCATTTCGGTTCCATAATATTGCATAATTTAGCGCAATTTATGTATTTACATTTATCAATATCCTCTGCAGAAGGAATATTGATTTGTGGTTCTTCTTGAACACTTTCTTTTACTTCATTATCAGCTGATTTTCCTTTTCGAGGAATTTTATCTTTGGAACCAATTGGTCTTCCACGTTTCAGACGTGGCAAAGACTAATGAGTGATATTATTGCCAGCTTTTGGAATTTCAATTCGAGCTGGAGCATTTCCTACTATTATATATGATTTAGTCACTCTTTTTGTATCTATAAATGCATAAAGTAATTAATTTGCAAGTTCTTGCATATGCATTATTTTTTGAACTTTCGTTTCGCATTCTTTTGTGCGAGTTCTATATACCTTAATTGATGTTCACATCATGAAGCATCTTTTTCTTTATTTTTTCATTTCTCCCCCTAATATAGGGAATACATTTTTTTTTAAATGACAATCTGCAAAACGTGCTGTAAAAACATCACCCGTCATGGGTTTAATATATCTTATGATTGAAAATGTTTCATATCCAACATATATTTCAATCCTTCTTTGAGGAACCATTTGTTGTGGTGGTGCAATTAAAAATACACTCCACAACCAAATGTTCTAAGATGGAAAATATTTGGCTCTCGACCAAAATTAAGTTGGTAACGGAGAATATTTATGACTTGCACTTGGTTTAATGCGAATTAATGTCGCATCATGTAAATTTACATGTCCCCATATAAATATTGAGAGTTTTGTACTCATTACCAATTGTCTAGTTATTAGCTGCAAGCGTTTATCTATTGATTCAGCTAAACCAATTTTGTGTATGCACATGAGAACTGGATGTTCAACAACAATCCCTGTAGACATATAATAATCATTAAATGCTTGAGATGTTAACTCACCGGCATTATCAAGTCTCATCCTTTTAATGGTGTAATCAGAATAATGTGTTCTCAATTTAATAATTTGTGCAAAAAACTTTGCAAATGCCATATTATGGCTTGATAAGACACAAACATGAGACCATCCGCTAGATGCGTCTATTAGAACCATAAAATATCAAAATGGTCCACATGATGGATGAATTGGTCCATATATATAACCTTGAATTCTTTCAAGAAATATTGGTGATTCTTTCTCAATATTCTTTTCATTAATCACCATATGTGCTTTTTCATTAATCACAATATATGCTTTTTCATTAATCACCATATGCGCTGTGCTTTTCATCATATGCACTTTTCATCATATGCGCTTTTAATCATATGCGCTGCGCTTTTCATCATATGCGCTTTTAATCATATGCGCTGCGCTTTTCATCATAGACACTTTTTATCATATGCGCTTTTAATCATATGCGCTTTTCGGTGCTACATAGGTATTTCTCATTTTCGGTTATCATTGACTGATAATCATATCCATTATGATATATATCAGAGAAACTTAACAAATTTCTTTTGATTTGAGAGAAAACAAGACTTTATTTATCAGAAAATTCGTACCATTTGGTAACATGGATTTTGCCTTTCTCGTTCATTTTATTAAGTTTGCAATACCTGATATACTATTTATAATTCCTTCATTTGATTTAAATCAATGAAATATTTCTTAGATTTGATCATAGTGTGTATGTTACCACTATCTGCAATACATAGGTCTTTACCATTTAATTGATGTTGTATTTCAGCATGATTCATAATAAAACTTCAAATAAGATAAGCAAATAATGAGTTATATTACAGCAAGATAATCAAATTATATTACCTGCAAACAAGTTACAATCTAAAGTACATAAAAGATAACACTTAATAAACATATGCGTTATGGTCTAAAACCATTTATTTATGAGTGATACATAACAAGCTAGGCATCTTAGAAAATTCAAACCATTCAAGTCTCAAGGTAGCTCAGGGTTTATTTAATCAAGATTTTTCAACAGATTCACTCTCGTTTTCTTTTCTTTTGGGACTTATTTGTAGAGATAAACAAGATGTTTATGTATTTAAGAAATACTAGACTGATGATCCACGTTACCAGATCACTAATAAGAATCTTTGGGATTCTTATAAGAGCGTCTACTAACATCTTCAATTTTATTCTTTCATGGATCACCGTTATTTCTTGATAATTAATATCGTATCTATCTTTGAGTATTTTCCATAATACACTTGGATCTTCGATCATATAATATGTAGATTCTAAGGACTCGTCAATATGTTTGCTAAGAAAAATACTTGCTATTGCTTTCTCTTGTTCGGAACAATTGTTATTTTCATTCAGGGTTTCTAAAATACCGATTAATTCGAGATGTTTTTCTACATTCATAACCCATGTTAAGTAGTTGTTCCCACTTGATTCTAAAGGAGTAAATTTAAGCCTTTTCAAATTCGACAATTTCTATTATCAAAAAGATGAACAACATAAATCATAATCATAATTAATTTCTAACAACATGAAATTAGAATCATTTTAAATTCATAAGTAGCAAATAACAGAATAATGGTATGATTACAAATAATAAAACCACAAGGGCAGGATAGAATATAGGTTCACCCGGTAGTATATTAGCAACAATGATGATAGTTAGTATGACCAATACAATAGAAAAAATCATCCTTGTGTGAATTATCTTTACAAAAACTTTTTGAGAGTGGTAATCTGAGAAAATGAAGATTGATTTGTGAGAATGTGAAAACAGAGATGTTTATTTTATATTTGAAAAATATAGTCGTTGTAACGTCGTCAGTTGACATTAACAACCGTTATGTATATATGACCGTTGTAACGTCGTTAGTTGACGTTAACGACTGTTATGTGCTCGTTGTATTAATAATAATTTTAATAAAAGAATTTTATTAGTATAAATACGATTACTATAAATACATTTAGTATAAATACGTTTAGTATAAATACGTTTAGTATAAATACGAAGATTAAGAGAATAAACATATTATGCATAAATAATAAATTTAAGAATAAACATTAGTATGCATGAAATAAATAATGATTAATTGCATAAGTAATCATAAATGTTAGATAACATAAATATAAATGTTAGTGAAGTTAATAAGAGTTAGATTACAGAAATATAATTTAGGCGGTATAACCGACCATATATAACTTAAATAACATAAATATAAATGTTAGTGAAGCTAATAAAAGTTAGAATACAGAAATATAATTCAGGCGGTATAACCGACCATATATAACTTAAATAACATAAATATAAATGTTAGTAAAGTTAATAAAAGTTAGATTACAGAAATATAATTTTACTTATGATGATAATAATATTTACCTTACTAATAAATAATAGAAGATATCGTTAAAAAATTTCTTACCTTGATTAGTGACTTGTGCTTACTTAGATAAACCTTGATTATACGAAGCACTTCGTGCTGATAACGTGTTATAATTCAGTAGGCTTATAACTACCTTTAGTGGTTTGATTGTGTTATAATTCAGTAGGCTTATAACTACCTTTAGTGGTTTGATTCTTGATTAAGAATACTAATAATGAAGTGTAAGAACAAAGATGATAATGGAGAGAAAGAAGGAAACACTTTGTAAGTGTGAGAAAGGGTGCAAGTGTTTTAGCTTGCAATACATGGCAATTTATACAAAAACAAAGCTACCCAATATTGACTAAGTATTAGTACAAAACTGACTATCCACATATAAATAATATTGTTATTATTATAACATCTGCATGTTTTTCAGTTCATTATTGTTGTTTTAAATTTTCAATTTCTATTTCTAGAATATTAATAATTAATATAAATATAGTAATAACTAATAATAAATAAAATAAACTATACACGCAGTTTAAAACTTAAAGTTAGATTGAAAAAGACATTAAATGTCGAGGGTTAAAATGGTAAAGTAAATAATAGTAGAAAAAGAAGTACCGTAAATAAATAATAATAGAAGGGCATTAAAAGAATAGTAAGGACCAATCAGTCACTTTCTTAATAATAGGTGGGTATCAAAGAAAACTTCAAAAAAGTGGATCTGGTCATCTTCTATAAGCCACCTGCAACTCAAATTTTCATGAAACCAAAAATTAATCGCTCAATAAATCGATTTAAATATGGAAAACATGTTTTATTCATGTTGTAATTTCGTATTTCTCCTGAATTAAATCGCTCAAAATAATTTTTTACATATCAATAATTATTAAAATTGGAAGCCATGTGATGCCCTTCGATCTTTGCTGCCCAGTGCGACGGCACTGCCTGCTCTTGGTCAGGTCCGGCCCTGTACTAAAGTACCCTTTTTGATTAAAAATTGCAGTCTACAGTAATCGAAATTCACTCAAATGTAATAATAATAATAATAATTACTCACTAAACTCTACTTACTAATCCTATAATGGAGAATTCACAAGCATTCGCTTCCGATTCCGCTTCCGTTGCAACATCTTCACAACGTTATACCAACAACGATGTTCGTACGATCAAAAATACGAGTCGTAAAGGTGACGTTTGGTCTAATTTCGACTTGTGCGTGATGAACGATAATCAAGAAAGAGCTCGTTGTAAGAGATGTTTTAAGTTCCTAGGTGTTTCGGGTAACTCTACGTTAAGAAAACATCTTGAAAAAAGTTGTAAAGGAACCGTTCAAGAAGACCCGACACAACCTACACTTGGTCGGGATGGTTCGATTTTTTATACGATCAAGAAGCTCTTCGTGAAGATTTGGCAAGGTTTGTCATTCAACAAGGGCTTCTTTTCAACCACTTCGACAATCCAAAGCTAACGGAGCTAATTCGAAACCGACTACAACCGCGATATAACAATGCAAGTCGTACTACTCTAAGACGAAACGCTTTTAAATTATGAAAAAAGCTAAAAATGATATAATTGAAGGTTTTGGAACATATAAACATAAAGTTTCTATAACTTGTGATGTTTGGACCGCACCACAAAGAACGGAAAATTCTTATTTAGCCGTTACCGCTCATTGGTTTCATCCCAATTCGTGGTTATTAATGAAATGGACTATCGATTTTAAATTATTTGCTTATCCGCATAATGGTAATAATTTAAGAAAAATTATACAAGACACTTTGATTGAATATAATTTAATCGATAAAGTTTTTACTATTTCGCTAGATAATGCTTCTAATAATACTAGCGCCATGGATATGTTAAAAATACGAATGCAACTGATTTTAAATGGTGCGCTTTTACATACACGTTGTGTTGCTCATATTCTAAACTTGGCCGTTCAAGATTGTTTAACTTATTATAGTGCGTTAAAAGATAAATTTAGAAAATTATTAGTAACGATATATCGTACGAGCAATGAACGACATAAAAACTACAAAAGTTTCGTTAAAACTTGTAATGGCACTTGGTTAGGTCCTTATTTTGATAATAATACTAGGTGGAATTCTACTTGACTTATGTTTGAAAATATATTACGACAAAAAGAAATGTTGAGTCCCCAATATAATTAAGGATTTAATTGTGACAAAACAGAATTTATTTGCACTAAAATGTTATGTGCAGCCAGCAAGTTTGTTTATGTATAGACAGCAAATATTGCTGTGTCGAGTGTTTCAGTATGCTGCCTAGTCTACCAGCACAAGGTAGAGAGTATTCTTTGAATCAGCACAGGATGAGTACCCAGCAACTCAAGTATATCAAGTGACTCGGCATGAGAAGAACCAGTTGATGTGTGCGAGGTGTAGTACGAAATACTATCATAGTTTAATACATTATACTATTAAATACGATAAAATTTTACACAAGTTATTTATTTATTTATTGAATGGATATACCTAAACCTTGCTACAACACTTATAGGCAGTGTACCTAATCGTAGAGTAGTGTAGTTTTTAGTAAGCCCGGTTCGTTCCACAGGGATCAGCTGAGTTTAACACTATATTTTTCGATACTATATTTATATATAAATATATATATAAGTAGTATTATTATTATAAAGGGGGTTTTTTACCGTTTAATGACTGGTTTGTCGATTTTAAGTCTTATATCACAGTCAAAACCTAATGCAAAATATTAAATATAAATATAACTTATTTTAAAGCGTAATGTGAATGATGATAAATAAAAGTACAATAAAAAATACGATGATTAAAAGTACGATAATTTAAAGTACGATAAATAAAATGACGGTAAATAAAAGTGCGATGAGATATAAAATAAGAGAACTATGCTTATTTAAATTTCTGTTATCATGGTGTTCGACGTGTTGATTTTAATTTATTAACATGGGTTAATTGTCCTTTGTCCTGGATTATTTGATAAGTCCATCTGGTTTTGTCCATAATAGTCCATCGGTGATAATTATAAAGTGCGAGGGTCTTCGCCAAATTAACCTTATACCTGAAGTCAAATATTCCAACTAATTGGGGATTTAAACCGTAATATGGTCTTAATACTTTGTTTAATGATTACACCAGGTTATCGACTGCGTGTAATCCAAGGTTTTAATACTTTATTAACAATTACACCAATTTTCCTTGTATGTAATCCACCCCTGTTTTAATGAGTCCATTGACTATTAATCCATCCCCGTATCTGGTCAAATGAACAATTATTAGTATTTATAAATATCCCGCCCATCGTATCCGATCGAGTGTATGTGGTTATTTATAAATACGTCAAATTGTAAATCTCTACATTAAATTAACGAACTATCATTCAGTTAAACAAATATAAAACCCATTAATAGCCCATAGTCCAATTTCCACAAGTGTCGGTCTTTTGTCCAAACCCCAATTATTGTCCAAAGCCCAATAACCCAGTCTTAATATTTCGTCCAACATCACGATTACTTCAGCTTAAATAATCATAATAATAACTTAGCTACGAGACATTAATTTAAAAAGGTTGAACATAACTTACAATGAGTATTTATCGCGTAGTGTTACACGGACAGAATTTCGACTTACAAACCTTAAAACATTCGCTACTATAACCTTATTATTATTAACTTAATATTAAAATTATAATTATAAAATATAAAATATAAATATAAATATATATATATATATATATATATATATATATATATATATATATATTGAGAGACAGAGAAGATTGATGATGAAAAATGTGTACATAATTCGCTGAAACTCGTTGCTATTTATAGATGTGGCAAGCTCCTGGGTGCCATGCGATCGCATGGGTTTAAGGTACCCAGGCCATGCGATCGTATGGCCGCCATTCACTGGTCACAAAGCACAAAAAACGTAGGCTGCTCGTATTTATATATTATATAATATAATATATATAATTTTATATAATTATATATATATATATATATATATATATATATATATATATATATATATATATATATATATATATTATATTCATGTGCATAGTTTGCTCGTAATTTTAGGCCCGTTGAGTCGCGCGTTGATAGTGAAATGTCCCGTTCTTATTGATTAAAAACGTTCCATATTAATTGATTTCGTTGCGAGGTTTTGACCTCTATATGAGACGTTTTTCAAAGACTGCATTCATTTTAAAACAAACCATAACCTTTATTTCATCAATAAAGGTTTAAAAAGCTTTACGTAGATTATCAAATAATGATAATCTAAAATATCCTGTTTACACATGACCATTACATAATGGTTTACAATACAAATATGTTACAACAAAATAAGTTTCTTGAATGCAGTTTTTACACAATATCATACAAGCATGGACTCCAAATCTCGTCCTTATTTAAGTATGCGACAGCGGAAGCTCTTAATAATCACCTGAGAATAAACATGCTTAAAACGACAACAAAAATGTTGGTGAGTTATAGGTTTAACCTATATATATCAAATCATAATAATAGACCACAAGATTTCATATTTCAATACACATCCCATACATAGAGATAAAAATCATTCATATGGTGAACACCTGGTAACCGACATTAACAAGATGCATATATAAGAATATCCCCATCATTCCGGGACACCCTTCGGATATGATATAAATTTCGAAGTACTAAAGCATCCGGTACTTTGGATGGGGCTTGTTGGGCCCGATAGATCTATCTTTAGGATTCGCGTCAATTAGGGTGTCTGTTCCCTAATTCTTAGATTACCAGACTTAATAAAAAGGGGCATATTCGATTTCGATAATTCAACCATAGAATGTAGTTTCACGTACTTGTGTCTATTTTGTAAATCATTTATAAAACCTGCATGTATTCTCATCCCAAAAATATTAGATTTCAAAAGTGGGACTATAACTCACTTTCACAGATTTTTACTTCGTCGGGAAGTAAGACTTGGCCACTAGTTGATTCACGAACCTATAACAATATATACATATATATCAAAGTATGTTCAAAATATATTTACAACACTTTTAATATATTTTGATGTTTTAAGTTTATTAAGTCAGCTGTACTCGTTAGTAACCTACAACTAGTTGTCCACAGTTAGATGTACAGAAATAAATCGATAAATATTATCTTGAATCAATCCACGATCCAGTGTATACGTATCTCAGTATTGATCACAACTCAAACTATATATATTTTGGAATCAACCTCAACCCTGTATAGCTAACTCCAACATTCACATATAGAGTGTCTATGGTTGTTCCGAAATATATATAGATGTGTCGACATGATAGGTCGAAACATTGTATACGTGTCTATGGTATCTCAAGATTACATAATATACAATACAAGTTGATTAAGTTATGGTTGGAATAGATTTGTTACCAATTTTCACGTAGCTAAAATGAGAAAAATTATCCAATCTTGTTTTACTCATAACTTTTTCATTTTAAATCCGTTTTGAGTGAATCAAATTGCTATGGTTTCATATTGAACTCTATTTTATGAATCTAAACAGAAAAAGTATAGGTTTATAGTCAGAAAAATAAGTTACAAGTCGTTTTTGTAAAGGTAGTCATTTCAGTCGAAAGAACGACGTCTAGATGACCATTTTAGAAAACATACTTCCACTTTGAGTTTAACCATAATTTTTGGATATAGTTTCATGTTCATAATAAAAATCATTTTCTCAGAATAACAACTTTTAAATCAAAGTTTATCATAGTTTTTAATTAACTAACCCAAAACAGCCCGCGGTGTTACTACGACGGCGTAAATCTGGTTTTACGGTATTTTTCGTGTTTCCAGGTTTTAAATTATTAAGTTAGCATATCATACAGATATAGAACATGTGTTTAGTTGATTTTAAAAGTCAAGTTAGAAGGATTAACTTTTGTTTGCGAACAAGTTTAGAATTAACTAAACTATGTTCTAGTGATTACAAGTTTAAACCTTCGAATAAGATAGCTTTATATGTATGAATCAAATGATGTTATGAACATCATTACTACCTTAAGTTCCTTAGATAAACCTACTGAAAAAGAGAAAAATGGATCTAGCTTCAACGGATCCTTGGATGGCTCGAAGTTCTTGAAGCAGAATCATGACACGAAAACAAGTTCAAGTAAGATCATCACTTGAAATAAGATTGTTATAGTTATATAAATTGAACCAAAGTTTGAATATGATTATTACCTTGTATTAGAATGATAACCTACTATAAGAAACAAAGATTTCTTGAGGTTGGATGATCACCTTACAAGATTGGAAGTGAGCTAGCAAACTTGAAAGTATTCTTGATTTTATGAAACTAGAACTTTTGGAATTTATGAAGAACACTTAGAACTTGAAGATAGAACTTGAGAGAGATCAATTAGATGAAGAAAATTGAAGAATGAAAGTGTTTGTAGGTGTTTTTGGTCGTTGGTGTATGGATTAGATATAAAGGATATGTAATTTTATTTTCATGTAAATAAGTCATGAATGATTACTCATATTTTTGTAATTTTATGAGATATTTCATGCTAGTTGCCAAATGATGGTTCCCACATGTGTTAGGTGACTCACATGGGCTGCTAAGAGCTGATCATTGGAGTGTATATACCAATAGTACATACATCTAAAAGCTGTGTATTGTACGAGTACGAATACGGGTGCATACGAGTAGAATTGTTGATGAAACTGAACGAGGATGTAATTGTAAGCATTTTTGTTAAGTAGAAGTATTTTGATAAGTGTCTTGAAGTCTTTCAAAAGTGTATGAATACATATTAAAACACTACATGTATATACATTTTAACTGAGTCGTTAAGTTATCGTTAGTCGTTACATGTAAATGTTGTTTTGAAACCTTTAGGTTAACGATCTTGTTAAATGTTGTTAACCCAATGTTTATAATATCAAAAGAGATTTTAAATTATTATATTATCATGATATTATGATGTACGAATATCTCTTAATATGATATATATACATTAAATGTCGTTACAACGATAATCGTTACATATATGTCTCGTTTCAAAATTATTAAGTTAGTAGTCTTGTTTTTACATATGTAGTTCATTGTTAATATACTTAATGATATGTTTACTTATCATAATATCATGTTAACTATATATATAACCATATATATGTCATTATATAGTTTTTACAAGTTTTAACGTTCGTGAATCACCGGTCAACTTGGGTGGTCAATTGTCTATATGAAACCTATTTCAATTAATCAAGTCTTAACAAGTTTGATTACTTAACATGTTGGAAACATTTAATCATGTAAATATCAATCTCAATTAATATATATAAACATGGAAAAGTTCGAGTCACTACAGTACCTACCCGTTAAATAAATTTCGTCCCGAAATTTTAAGCTGTTGAAGGTGTTGACGAATCTTCTGGAAATAGATGCGGGTATTTCTTCTTCATCTGATCTTCACGCTCCCAGGTGAACTCGGGTCCTCTACGAGCATTCCATCGAACCTTAACAATTGGTATCTTGTTTTGCTTAAGTCTTTTAACCTCACGATCCATTATTTCGACGGGTTCTTCGATGAATTGAAGTTTTTCGTTGATTTGAATTTCATCTAACGGAATAGTGAGATCTTCTTTAGCAAAACATTTCTTCAAATTCGAGACGTGGAAAGTGTTATGTACAGCCGCGAGTTGTTGAGGTAACTCAAGTCGGTAAGCTACTGGTCCGACACGATCAATAATCTTGAATGGTCCAATATACCTTGGATTTAATTTCCCTCGTTTACCAAATCGAACAACGCCTTTCCAAGGTGCAACTTTAAGCATGACCATCTCTCCAATTTCAAATTCTATATCTTTTCTTTTAATGTCAGCGTAGCTCTTTTGTCGACTTTGGGCGGTTTTCAACCGTTGTTGAATTTGGATGATCTTCTCGGTAGTTTCTTGTATAATCTCCGGACCCGTAATTTGTCTATCCCCCACTTCACTCCAACAAATCGGAGACCTGCACTTTCTACCATAAAGTGCTTCAAACGGCGCCATCTCAATGCTTGAATGGTAGCTGTTGTTGTCTAACGGTAGATGTCGATCCCAACTGTTTCCGAAATCAATAACACATGCTCGTAGCATGTCTTCAAGTGTTTGTATCGTCCTTTCGCTCTGCCCATCAGTTTGTGGATGATAGGCAGTACTTATGTCTAGACGAGTTCCTAATGCTTGCTGTAATGTCTGCCAGAATCTTGAAATAAATCTGCCATCCCTATCAGAGATAATAGAGATTGGTATTCCATGTCTGGAGATGACTTCCTTCAAATACAGTCGTGCTAACTTCTCCATCTTGTCATCTTCTCTTATTGGCAGGAAGTGTGCTGATTTGGTGAGACGATCAACTATTACCCAAATAGTATCAAAACCACTTGCAGTCCTTGGCAATTTAGTGATGAAATCCATGGTAATGTTTTCCCATTTCCATTCTGGGATTTCGGGTTGTTGAAGTAGACCTGATGGTTTCTGATGCTCAGCTTTGACCTTAGAACACGTCAAACATTCTCCTACGTATTTAGCAACATCGGCTTTCATACCCGGCCACCAAAAATGTTTCTTGAGATCCTTGTACATCTTCCCCGTTCCAGGATGTATTGAGTATCTGGTTTTATGAGCTTCTCTAAGTACCATTTCTCTCATATCTCCAAATTTTGGTACCCAAATCCTTTCAGCCCTATACCGGGTTCCGTCTTCCCGAATATTAAGATGCTTCTCCGATCCTTTGGGTATTTCATCCTTTAAATTTCCCTCTTTTAAAACTCCTTGTTGCGCCTCCTTTATTTGAGTAGTAAGGTTATTATGAATCATTATATTCATAGATTTTACTCGAATGGGTTCTCTGTCCTTCCTGCTCAAGGCATCGGCTACCACATTTGCCTTCCCCGGGTGGTAACGAATCTCAAAGTCGTAATCATTCAATAATTCAATCCACCTACGCTGCCTCATATTCAGTTGTTTCTGATTAAATATGTGTTGAAGACTTTTGTGGTCGGTATATATAATACTTTTGACCCCATATAAGTAGTGCCTCCAAGTCTTTAATGCAAAAACAACCGCGCCTAATTCCAAATCATCCGTCGTATAATTTTGTTCGTGAATCTTCAATTGTCTAGACGCATAAGCAATCACCTTCGTTCGTTGCATTAATACACAACCGAGACCTTGCTTTGATGCATCACAATAAGTCACAAAATCATCATTCCCTTCAGGCAATGACAATATAGGTGCCGTAGTTAGCTTTTTCTTCAATAACTGAAACGCTTTCTCTTGTTCATCATTCCATTCAAATTTCTTCCCTTTATGCGTTAATGCAGTCAAGGGTTTTGCTATTCTGGAAAAGTCTTGGATGAACCTTCTGTAGTAACCAGCTAGTCCTAAAAACTGGCGTATGTGTTTCGGAGCTTTCGGGGTTTCCCACTTTTCAACAGTTTCTATCTTTGCCGGATCCACCTTAATACCTTCTTTGTTCACTATGTGACCGAGGAATTGAACTTCTTCCAACCAAAATGCACACTTTGAAAACTTAGCATACAATTCTTCCTTCCTCAATACTTCTAACACCTTTCTCAAATGTTCACCGTGTTCTTGGTCATTCTTTGAGTAAATAAGTATGTCATCAATGAAAACAATGACAAACTTGTCAAGGTATGGTCCACACACTCGGTTCATAAGGTCCATGAACACAGCTGGTGCATTAGTTAAACCAAATGGCATGACCATAAACTCGTAATGACCGTAACGTGTTCTGAAAGCAGTCTTTGGAATATCATCTTCTTTCACCCGCATTTGATGATACCCGGAACGTAAGTCAATCTTTGAATAAATAGACGAGCCTTGTAGTTGATCAAATAAGTCGTCGATTCTCGGTAGTGGGTAGCGGTTCTTGATGGTAAGTTTGTTCAACTCTCGGTAGTCGATACACAACCTGAATGTACCATCTTTCTTCTTGACAAACAAAACAGGAGCTCCCCACGGTGATGTGCTTGGTCGAATGAAACCACGCTCTAAAAGTTCTTGTAATTGACTTTGCAGTTCTTTCATCTCACTGGGTGTGAGTCTGTAAGGAGCACGAGCTATTGGTGCAGCTCCTGGTACAAGATCTATTTGAAATTCAACGGATCGATGTGGGGGTAATCCCGGTAATTCTTTCAGAAATACATCGGGAAATTCTTTTGCAATGGGAACATCATTGATGCTCTTTTCTTCAGTTTGTACTTTCTCGACGTGTGCTAGAACAGCATAGCAACCTTTTCTTATTAGTTTTTGTGCCTTCAAATTACTAATAAGATGTAGCTTCGTGTTGCCCTTTTCTCCGTACACCATTAAGGGCTTTCCTTTTTCTCGTATAATGCGAATTGCATTTTTGTAACAAACGATCTCTGCTTTCACTTCTTTCAACCAGTCCATACCGATTATCACATCAAAACTCCCTAACTCTACTGGTATCAAGTCAATCTTAAATGTTTCGCTAACCAGTTTAATTTCTCGATTCCGACATATATTATCTGCTGAAATTAATTTACCATTTGCTAATTCGAGTAAAAATTTACTATCCAAAGGTGTCAATGGACAACTTAATTTAGCACAAAAATCTCTACTCATATAGCTTCTATCCGCACCCGAATCAAATAAAACGTAAGCAGATTTATTGTCAATAAGAAACGTACCCGTAACAAGCTCCGGGTCTTCCTGTGCCTCTGCCGCATTAATATTGAAAACTCTTCCGCGGCCTTGTCCATTCGTGTTCTCCTGGTTCGGGCAATTTCTAATAATGTGGCCCGGTTTTCCACATTTATAACAAACTACATTGGCGTAACTTGCTCCGACACTACTTGCTCCTCCATTACTCGTTCCGACACCATTTGTTCCTTTCGTTCTATTAACCCCTGGTCCGTAAACCTCACACTTCGCCGCGCTATGACCATTTCTTTTACACTTGTTCCAAAATTTGGTGCAGAACCCCGAGTGATACTTTTCACACCTTTGGCATAGCTGCTTCTGATTGTTGTTGTTGTTGCGGTTATTATTGTTGTTAGGATGATTGTTGTAGTTGCTGTTGTTGTTGTTGTTGTTGTTGGGCCGTTTGTTGTAGTTGCGATTGATGTTGCGATTGTTGGGATAATTGTTGCGATTATCGTTGTAATTGCTGTTGTTGTTGTATTGGTGATTCTTATCACCGTTTTCCTCCCACTTTCTTTTGACTTGCTTCACATTGGCCTCTTCAGCAGTCTGTTCTTTAATTCTTTCTTCAATCTGGTTCACTAGTTTGTGAGCCATTCTACATGCCTGTTGTATGGAGGCGGGCTCGTGTGAACTTATATCTTCTTGGATTCTTTCCGGTAATCCTTTCACAAACGCGTCGATCTTCTCTTCCTCATCTTCGAACGCTCCCGGACACAATAGGCATAATTCTGTGAATCGTCTTTCGTACGTGGTAATATCAAATCCTTGGGTTCGTAACCCTCTAAGTTCTGTCTTGAGCTTATTGACCTCAGTTCTGGGACGGTACTTCTCATTCATTAAGTGCTTGAATGCTGACCACGGTAGTGCGTAAGTATCATCTTGTCCCACTTGCTCTAGATAGGTATTCCACCATGTTAACGCAGAACCTGTGAAGGTATGCGTAGCGTACTTCACTTTGTCCTCTTCAGTACACTTACTTATGGCAAACACCGATTCGACCTTCTCGGTCCACCGTTTCAATCCGATCGGTCCTTCGGTTCCATCAAATTCCAAAGGTTTGCAGGCAGTGAATTCTTTGTAGGTGCATCCTACACGATTTCCTGTACTGCTAGATCCAAGGTTATTGTTGGTATGTAGCGCAGCTTGTACTGCGGCTATGTTTGAAGCTAGAAAAGTACGGAATTCCTCTTCATTCATATTCACGGTGTGTCGAGTAGTCGGTGCCATTTCCTTCAAAATAGTCAAATGGAACAAGTTAATCATACAGAATATTAAGAGTAGTTAATAGTATTTCGTAGCATAATATGAACTCATTTATAAAAGCTTTTTCTTCATATTAGCATTTTATAAGTTTAAATTCGGGTAGTACCTACCCGTTAAGTTCATACTTAGTAGCTAATATACAATTCAACTACTACAATTCTATATGAAAAACTGATTATAATAATATTTCGCGTTCAAACTTTTACACAATATTTTACAAACTTACAATACCGCTTATTTTACATATAGCATGAAATATAGCACACAATAAATTTGATACAAGATGGTTGTGAAGATAATTCTAGCTAGTACACAAGTCGTTCAGCAAAGGCAATAAAGACACGTAATTCATACGTCCAGAAACAAGTCATGCATTCTGGTTTTACTAGGATTACTTCCCATCCTTGGTCTTGTGGAACATAACCGTTATGGCCGTTGATAAGACATCGTGTTGTAACATCATCAAAGGGACGAGGGTTACGTAATGTCCAACAGTCCCGTAACAATCTAAAAACCTCATTTCTTACCCCAATTACCGACTCCGTCACTTGTGGGAACGTTTTGTTTAATAGTTGTAGCCCGATGTTCTTGTTCTCACTTTGGTGAGAAGCGAACATTACTAATCCGTAAGCATAACATGCTTCTTTATGTTGCATGTTAGCCGCTTTTTCTAAATCACGAAGTCCAATATTCGGATATATTGAGTCAAAATAATTTCTTAACCCATTGCGTAAAATAGCATTTGGGTTCCCCGCAATATATGCGTCAAAGTAAACACATCGTAACTTATGGATTTCCCAATGTGATATCCCCCATCTTTCGAACGAAAGTCTTTTATAAACCAAGGCATTCTTGGAACGTTCTTCGAATGTCTTACAAACTGATCTCGCCTTAAATAGTTGTGCCGAAGAATTCTGACCAACTCTAGACAAGATTTCATCAATCATGTCTCTGGGTAGGTCTCTTAAAATATTGGGTTGTCTATCCATTTTGTGTTTTTATACTGTAAAATAGACAAGAGTTAGATTCATAAAAAAGATACTTATTAATACAAGCAATTTTTACATATATCATAAAGCATAAGCACACTATATTACATATATTACACCACACGAATACAACTATCTTATTCCGACTCGCTTGTTTCTTCTTCTTCGGTTTTGGTTCGTTTTGCCAAGTTTCTAGGGATATATGATGTTCCCCTAATACGAGCCGTTATTTTCCACATTGGTTTAGAAAAACCTGGTGGTTTAGAGGTTCCCGAGTCATTGTTACAACTTAAGGACTTCGGGGGTTGACGATGTAGTGACCCGAACTTTTCCATGTTTATATATATTAATTGAGATTGATATTTACATGATTAAATGTTTCCAACAGGTTAAGCAATCAAACTTGTTAAGACTTGATTAATTGAAATATGTTTCATATAGACAATTGACCACCCAAGTTGACCGGTGATTCACGAACGTTAAAACTTGTAAAAACTATATGATGACATATATATGGATATATATATAGTTAACATGATACTATGATAAGTAAACATATCATTAAGTATATTAACAATGAACTACATATGTAAAAACAAGACTACTAACTTAATGATTTTTAAACGAGACATATATGTAAGGATTATCGTTGTAAATACATTTAATGTATATATATCATATTAAGAGATATTCATACATGATAATATCATGATAATATAATAATTTAAAATCTCATTTGATATTATAAACATTGGGTTAAAAACATTTAACAAGATCGTTAACCTAAAGGTTTCAAAACAACACTTACATGTAACGACTAACGATGACTTAACGACTCAGTTAAAATGTATATACATGTAGTGTTTTAATATGTATTTATACACTTTTGAAAGACTTCAATACACTTATCAAAATACTTCTACTTAACAAAAATGCTTACAATTACATCCTCATTCAGTTTCATCAACAATTCTACTCGTATGCACCCGTATTCGTACTCGTACAATACACAGCTTTTAGATGTATGTACTATTGGTATATACACTCCAATGATCAGCTCTTAGCAGCCCATGTGAGTCACCTAACACATGTGGGAACCATCATTTGGCAACTAGCATGAAATATCTCATAAAATTACAAAAATATGAGTAATCATTCATGACTTATTTACATGAAAACAAAATTACATATCCTTTATATCTAATCCATACACCAACGACCAAAAACACCTACAAACACTTTCATTCTTCAATTTTCTTCATCTAATTAATCTATCTCAAGTTCTATCTTCAAGTTCTAAGTGTTCTTCATATATTCTACAAGTTCTAGTTACATAAAATCAAGAATACTTTCAAGTTTGCTAGCTCACTTCCTATCTTGTAAGGTGATCATCCAACCTCAAGAAATATTTGTTTCTTACAGTAGGTTATCATTCTAATACAAGGTAATAATCATATTCAAACTTTGGTTCAATTTCTATAACTATAACAATCTTATTTCAAGTGATGATCTTACTTGAACTTGTTTTCGTGTCATGATTCTGCTTCAAGAACTTCGAGCCATCCAAGGATCCGTTGAAGCTAGATCCATTTTTCTCTTTTTCAGTAGGTTTATCCAAGGAAATTAAGGTAGTAATGATGTTCATAACATCATTCGATTCATACATATAAAGCTATCTTATTCGAAGGTTTAAACTTGTAATCACTAGAACATAGTTTAGTTAATTCTAAACTTGTTCGCAAACAAAAGTTAATCCTTCTAACTTGACTTTTAAAATCAACTAAACACATGTTCTATATCTATATGATATGCTAACTTAATGATTTAAAACCTGGAAACACGAAAAACACCGTAAAACCGGATTTACGCCGTCGTAGTAACACCGCGAGCTGTTTTGGGTTAGTTAATTAAAAACTATGATAAACTTTGATTTAAAAGTTGTTATTCTGAGAAAATGATTTTTATTATGAACATGAAACTATATCCAAAAATTATGGTTAAACTCAAAGTGGAAGTATGTTTTCTAAAATGGTCATCTAGACGTCGTTCTTTCGACTGAAATGACTACCTTTACAAAAACGACTTGTAACTTATTTTTCCGACTATAAACCTATACTTTTTCTGTTTAGATTCATAAAATAGAGTTCAATATGAAACCATAGCAATTTGATTCACTCAAAACGGATTTAAAATGAAGAAGTTATGGGTAAAACAAGATTGGATAATTTTTCTCATTTTAGCTACGTGAAAATTGGTAACAAATCTATTCCAACCATAACTTAATCAACTTGTATTGTATATTATGTAATCTTGAGATACCATAGACACGTATACAATGTTTTGACCTATCATGTCGACACATCTATATATATTTCGGAACAACCATAGACACTCTATATGTGAATGTTGGAGTTAGCTATACAGGGTTGAGGTTGATTCCAAATTATATATAGTTTGAGTTGTGATCAATACTAAGATACGTATACACTGGGTCGTGGATTGATTCAAGATAATATTTATCGATTTATTTCTGTACATCTAACTGTGGACAACTAGTTGTAGGTTACTAACGAGGACAGCTGACTTAATAAACTTAAAATATCAAAATATATTAAAAGTATTGTAAATATATTTTGAACATACTTTGATATATATGTATATATTGTTATAGGTTCGTGAATCAACCAGTGGCCAAGTCTTACTTCCCGACGAAGTAAAAATCTGTGAAAGTGAGTTATAGTCCCACTTTTAAAATCTAATATTTTTGGGATGAGAATACATGCAGGTTTTATAAATGATTTACAAAATAGACACAAGTACGTGAAACTACATTCTATGGTTGAATTATCGAAATTGAATATGCCCCTTTTTATTAAGTCTGGTAATCTAAGAATTAGGGAACAGACACCCTAATTGACGCGAATCCTAAAGATAGATCTATTGGGCCTAACAAACCCCATCCAAAGTACCGGATGCTTTAGTACTTCGAAATTTATATCATATCCGAAGGGTGTCCCGGAATGATGGGGATATTCTTATATATGCATCTTGTCATTGTCGGTTACCAGGTGTTCACCATATGAATGATTTTTATCTCTATGTATGGGATGTGTATTGAAATATGAAATCTTGTGGTCTATTGTTACGATTTGATATATATAGGTTAAACCTATAACTCACCAACATTTTTGTTGACGTTTTAAGCATGTTTATTCTCAGGTGATTATTAAGAGCTTCCGCTATCGCATACTTAAATAAGGATGAGATTTGGAGTCCATGCTTGTATGATATTGTGTAAAAACTGCATTCAAGAAACTTATTTTGTTGTAACATATTTGTATTGTAAACCATTATGTAATGGTCGTGTGTAAACAGGATATTTTAGATTATCATTATTTGATAATCTACGTAAAGCTTTTTAAACCTTTATTGATGAAATAAAGGTTATGGTTTGTTTTAAAATGAATGCAGTCTTTGAAAAACGTCTCATATAGAGGTCAAAACCTCGCAACGAAATCAATTAATATGGAACGTTTTTAATCAATAAGAACGGGACATTTCAGTTGGTATCAGAGCGTTGGTCTTAGAGAACCAGAATTTTGCATTAGTGTGTCTTATCGAGTTTGTTAGGATGCATTAGTGAGTCTGGACTTCGACCGTGTTTACTTGAAAAATGATTGCTTAACAAATTTTGTTGGAAACTATATATTTTTAACATGTGAATATTATGTGATATATTAATCTCTTAACGCGTTTGATATTATGTGATAGATGTCTACCTCTAGAATAAGTCCCATTGACTCACCTAATAATAATGAAGAGTCAAATGTAAATTGGAATGATTTGTGGACTGATTCACAAGTTCCCGAAGAGGAACCGGAAGAAGAGTCGGAACCGGAAGAAGAATCGGAACCGGAAGAAGAATCGGAACCGGATGAAGAAATAGAACCGGTGGGGGAAATAATAAAACGGTTAAGTAAAAGAAAATCCTCAACCAACCGACCAAGGTTAATTATGGTCAATGGTGTTTCCGCCAAGGAAGCAAAATATTGGGAGGATTACCAATTCTCCGATGAATCGGATTCCGACGAGAATTCCGATGATGTTATAGAAATTACCCCAAATGAATTTAAAAAGGCAAAAGAAAATAATAAGGGAAAGGGCATAAAAATAGAGAAATCTAATTCCAACCCCGATGAACTTTATATGTATCATCAACCCCCGAAGTCCTTAAGTTGTAACAATGACCCGGGAACCTCTAAACCACCAGGTTTTTCTAAACCAATGTGGACAACGACGGCTCGTATTAGGGGAACATCATATATCCCTAGAAACTTGGCAAAACGAACCAAAACCGAAGAAGAAGAAACAAGCGAGTCGGAATAAGATAGTTGTATTCGTGTGGTGTAATATATGTAATATAGTGTTCTTATGCTTTATGATATATGTAAAAATTGCTTGTATTAATAAGTATTTTTTTATGAATCTAACTCTTGTCTATTTTACAGTTTAAAAACACAAAATGGATAGACAACCCAATATTTTAAGAGACCTACCCGGAGACATGATTGATGAAATCTTGTCTAGAGTCGGCCAGAATTCTTCGGCACAACTATTTAAGGCGAGATCAGTTTGTAAGACATTCGAAGAACGTTCCAAGAATGTCTTGGTTTATAAGAGACTTTCGTTTGAAAGATGGGGGATATCACATTGGGAAACCCATAAGTTACGATGTGTTTACTTTGACGCATATATTGCGGGGAACCCACATGCTATTTTACGCAACGGGTTAAGAAATTATTTTGACTCAATATATCCGAATATTGGACTTCGTGATTTAGAAAAAGCGGCTAACATGCAACATAAAGAAGCATGTTATGCTTACGGATTAGTAATGTTCGCTTCTCACCAAAGTGAGAACAAGAACATCGGGCTACAACTATTAAACAAAACGTTTCCACAAGTGACGGAGTCGGTAATTGGGGTAAGAAATGAGGTTTTTAGATTGTTACGGGACTGTTGGACATTACGTAACCCTCGTCCCTTTGATGACGTTAAAACACACTGTCTTATCAACGGCCATAACGGTTATGTTGCACAAGACCAAGGATGGGAAGTAGTCCTAGTAAAACCAGAATGCATGACTTGTTTCTGGACGTATGAATTACGTGTCTTTATTGCCTTTGCTGAACGACTTGTGTACTAGCTAGAATTGTCTTCACAACTATCTTGTATCAAAGTTATTGTGTGCTATATTTCATGCTTTATGTAAAATAAGCGGTATTGTAAGTTTGTAAAATATTGTATAAAAGTTTGAACGCGAAATATTATTATAATCAGTTTTTCATATAGAATTGTAGTAGTTGAATTGTATATTAGCTACTAAGTATGAACTTAACGGGTAGGTACTACCCGAATTTAAACTTATAAAACGCTAATATGAAGAAAAAGCTTTTATAAATGAGTTCATATTATGCTACGAAATACTATTAACTACTCTTAATATTCTGTATGATTAACTTGTTCCATTTAACTATTTTGAAGGAAATGGCACCGACTACTCGACACACCGTGAATATGAATGAAGAGGAATTCCGTACTTTTCTAGCTTCAAACATAGCCGCAGTACAGGCTGCGCTACATACCAACAATAACCTTGGATCTAGCAGTACAGGAAATCGTGTAGGATGCACCTACAAAGAATTCACTGCCTGCAAACCTTTGGAATTTGATGGAACCGAAGTACCGATCGGATTGAAACGGTGGACCGAGAAGGTCGAATCGGTGTTTGCCATAAGTAAGTGTACTGAAGAGGACAAATTGAAGTACGCTACGCATACCTTCACAGGTTCTGCGTTAACATGGTGGAATACCTATCTAGAGCAAGTGGGACAAGACGATGCGTACGCACTACCGTGGTCAGCATTCAAGCACTTGATGAACGAGAAGTACCGTCCCAGAACCGAGGTCAATAAGCTCAAGACAGAACTTAGAGGGTTACGAACCCAAGGATTTGATATTACCACGTACGAAAGACGATTCACAGAATTGTGCCTATTATGTCCGGGAGCATTCGAAGATGAGGAAGAGAAGATCGACGCGTTTGTGAAAGGATTACCGGAAAGAATCCAAGAAGATATAAGTTCACACGAGCCCGCCTCCATACAACAGGCATGTAGAATGGCTCACAAACTAGTGAACCAGATTGAAGAAAGAATTAAAGAACAGACTGCTGAAGAGGCCAATGTGAAGCAAGTCAAAAGAAAGTGAGAGGAAAACGGTGATAAGAATCACCAATACAACAACAACAGCAATTACAACAATAATCGCAACAATTATCCCAACAATCGCAACATCAATCGCAACTACAACAAACGGCCCAACAATAACAACAACAACAACAACAGCAACTACAACAATCATCCCAACAATAATAATAACCGCAACAACAACAACAATCAGAAGCAGCTATGCCAAAGGTGTGAAAAGAATCACTCGGGGTTCTGCACCAAATTTTGCAACAAGTGTAAAAGAAATGGTCATAGCGCGGCGAAGTGTGAGGTCTACGGACCAGGGGTTAATAGAACGAAAGGAACAAATGGTGTCGGAACGAGTAATGGCGGAGCAAGTAGTGTCGGAGCAAGTTATGCCAATGTAGTTTGTTATAAATGTGGAAAACCAGGCCACATTATTAGAAATTGCCCGAACCAGGAGAACACGAATGGACAAGGCCATGGAAGAGTTTTCAATATTAATGCGGTAGAGGCACAGGAAGACCCGGAGCTTGTTACGGGTACGTTTCTTATTGACAATAAATCTGCTTACGTTTTATTTGATTCGGGTGCGGATAGAAGCTATATGAGTAGAGATTTTTGTGCTAAATTAAGTTGTCCATTGACGCCTTTGGATAGTAAATTTTTACTCGAATTAGCAAATGGTAAATTAATTTCAGCAGATAATATATGTCGGAATCGAGAAATTAAACTGGTTAGCGAAAAATTTAAGATTGATTTGATACCAGTAGAGTTAGGGAGTTTTGATGTGATAATCGGTATGGACTGGTTGAAAGAAGTGAAAGCAGAGATCGTTTGTTACAAAAATGCAATTCGCATTATACGAGAAAAAGGAAAACCCTTAATGATGTACGGAGAAAAGGGCAACACGAAGCTACATCTTATTAGTAATTTGAAGGCACAAAAACTAATAAGAAAAGGTTGCTATGCTGTTCTAGCACACGTCGAGAAAGTACAAACTGAAGAAAAGAGCATCAATGATGTTCCTGTCGCAAAAGAATTTCCCGATGTATTTCTGAAAGAATTACCGGGATTACCCCCACATCGATCCGTTGAATTTCAAATAGATCTTGTACCAGGAGCTGCACCAATAGCTCGTGCTCCTTACAGACTCGCACCCAGCGAGATGAAAGAACTGCAAAGCCAATTACAAGAACTTTTAGAGCGTGGTTTCATTCGACCAAGCACATCACCGTGGGGAGCTCCTGTTTTGTTTGTCAAGAAGAAAGATGGTACATTCAGGTTGTGTATCGACTACCGAGAGTTGAACAAACTTACCATCAAGAACCGCTACCCACTACCGAGAATCGACGACTTATTTGATCAACTACAAGGCTCGTCTGTTTATTCAAAGATTGACTTACGTTCCGGGTATCATCAAATGCGGGTGAAAGAAGATGATATTCCAAAGACTGCTTTCAGAACACGTTACGGTCATTACGAGTTTATGGTCATGCCGTTTGGTTTAACTAATGCACCAGCTGTGTTCATGGACCTTATGAACCGAGTGTGTGGACCATACCTTGACAAGTTTGTCATTGTTTTCATTGATGACATACTTATTTACTCAAAGAATGACCAAGAACACGGTGAACATTTGAGAAAGGTGTTAGAAGTATTGAGGAAGGAAGAATTGTACGCTAAGTTTTCAAAGTGTGCATTTTGGTTGGAAGAAGTTCAATTCCTCGGTCACATAGTGAACAAAGAAGGTATTAAGGTGGATCCGACAAAGATAGAAACTGTTGAAAAGTGGGAAACCCCGAAAACTCCGAAACACATACGCCAGTTTTTAGGACTAGCTGGTTACTACAGAAGGTTCATCCAAGACTTTTCCAGAATAGCAAAACCCTTGACTGCATTAACGCATAAAGGGAAGAAATTTGAATGGAATGATGAACAAGAGAAAGCGTTTCAGTTATTGAAGAAAAAGCTAACTACGGCACCTATATTGTCATTGCCTGAAGGGAATGATGATTTTGTGATTTATTGTGATGCATCAAAGCAAGGTCTCGGTTGTGTATTAATGCAACGAACGAAGGTGATTGCTTATGCGTCTAGACAATTGAAGATTCACGAACAAAATTATACGACGCATGATTTGGAATTAGGCGCGGTTGTTTTTGCATTAAAGACTTGGAGGCACTACTTATATGGGGTCAAAAGTATTATATATACCGACCACAAAAGTCTTCAACACATATTTAATCAGAAACAACTAAATATGAGGCAGCGTAGGTGGATTGAATTATTGAATGATTACGACTTTGAGATTCGTTACCACCCGGGGAAGGCAAATGTGGTAGCCGATGCCTTGAGCAGGAAGGACAGAGAACCCATTCGAGTAAAATCTATGAATATAATGATTCATAATAACATTACTACTCAAATAAAGGAGGCGCAACAAGGAGTTTTAAAAGAGGGAAATTTAAAGGATGAAATACCCAAAGAATCGGAGAAGCATCTTAATATTCAGGAAGACGGAACCCGGTATAGGGCTGAAAGGATTTGGGTACCAAAATTTGGAGATATGAGAGAAATGGTACTTAGAGAAGCTCATAAAACCAGATACTCAATACATCCTGGAACGGGGAAGATGTACAAGGATCTCAAGAAACATTTTTGGTGGCTGGGTATGAAAGCCGATGTTGCTAAATACGTAGGAGAATGTTTGACGTGTTCTAATGTCAAAGCTGAGCATCAGAAACCATCAGGTCTACTTCAACAACCCGAAATCCCGGAATGGAAATGGGAAAACATTACCATGGATTTCATCACTAAATTGCCAAGGACTGCAAGTGGTTTTGATACTATTTGGGTAATAGTTGATCGTCTCACCAAATCAGCACATTTCCTGCCAATAAGAGAAGATGACAAGATGGAGAAGTTAGCACGACTGTATTTGAAGGAAGTCGTCTCCAGACATGGAATACCAATCTCTATTATCTCTGATAGGGATGGCAGATTTATTTCAAGATTCTGGCAGACATTACAGCAAGCATTAGGAACTCGTCTAGACATGAGTACTGCCTATCATCCACAAACTGATGGGCAGAGCGAAAGGACGATACAAACGCTTGAAGACATGCTACGAGCATGTGTTATTGATTTCGGAAACAGTTGGGATCGACATCTACCGTTAGCAGAATTTTCCTACAACAACAGCTACCATTCAAGCATTGAGATGGCGCCGTTTGAAGCACTTTATGGTAGAAAGTGCAGGTCTCCGATTTGTTGGAGTGAAGTGGGGGATAGACAGATTACGGGTCCGGAGATTATACAAGAAACTACCGAGAAGATCATCCAAATTCAACAACGGTTGAAAACCGCCCAAAGTCGACAAAAGAGCTACGCTGACATTAAAAGAAAAGATATAGAATTTGAAATTGGAGAGATGGTCATGCTTAAAGTTGCACCTTGGAAAGGCGTTGTTCGATTTGGTAAACGAGGGAAATTAAATCCAAGGTATATTGGACCATTTAAGATTATTGATCGTGTCGGACCAGTAGCTTACCGACTAGAGTTACCTCAACAACTCGCGGCTGTACATAACACTTTCCACGTCTCGAATTTAAAGAAATGTTTTGCTAAAGAAGATCTCACTATTCCGTTAGATGAAATCCAAATCAACGAAAAACTTCAATTCATCGAAGAACCCGTCGAAATAATGGATCGTGAGGTTAAAAGACTTAAGCAAAACAAGATACCAATTGTTAAGGTTCGATGGAATGCTCGTAGAGGACCCGAGTTCACCTGGGAGCGTGAAGATCAGATGAAGAAGAAATACTCGCATCTATTTCCAGAAGATTCGTCAACACCTTCAACAGCTTAAAATTTCAGGACGAAATGTATTTAACGGGTTGGTACTGTAGTGACCCGAACTTTTCCATGTTTATATATATTAATTGAGATTGATATTTACATGATTAAATGTTTCCAACATGTTAAGCAATCAAACTTGTTAAGACTTGATTAATTGAAATATGTTTCATATAGACAATTGACCACCCAAGTTGACCGGTGATTCACGAACGTTAAAACTTGTAAAAACTATATGATGACATATATATGGATATATATATAGTTAACATGATACTATGATAAGTAAACATATCATTAAGTATATTAACAATGAACTACATATGTAAAAACAAGACTACTAACTTAATGATTTTTAAACGAGACATATATGTAACGATTATCGTTGTAAATACATTTAATGTATATATATCATATTAAGAGATATTCATACATGATAATATCATGATAATATAATAATTTAAAATCTCATTTGATATTATAAACATTGGGTTAAAAACATTTAACAAGATCGTTAACCTAAAGGTTTCAAAACAACACTTACATGTAACGACTAACGATGACTTAACGACTCAGTTAAAATGTATATACATGTAGTGTTTTAATATGTATTTATACACTTTTGAAAGACTTCAATACACTTATCAAAATACTTCTACTTAACAAAAATGCTTACAATTACATCCTCGTTCAGTTTCATCAACAATTCTACTCGTATGCACCCGTATTCGTACTCGTACAATACACAGCTTTTAGATGTATGTACTATTGGTATATACACTCCAATGATCAGCTCTTAGCAGCCCATGTGAGTCACCTAACACATGTGGGAACCATCATTTGGCAACTAGCATGAAATATCTCATAAAATTACAAAAATATGAGTAATCATTCATGACTTATTTACATGAAAACAAAATTACATATCCTTTATATCTAATCCATACACCAACGACCAAAAACACCTACAAACACTTTCATTCTTCAATTTTCTTCATTTAATTAATCTCTCTCAAGTTCTATCTTCAAGTTCTAAGTGTTCTTCATATATTCTACAAGTTCTAGTTACATAAAATCAAGAATACTTTCAAGTTTGCTAGCTCACTTCCTATCTTGTAAGGTGATCATCCAACCTCAAGAAATATTTGTTTCTTACAGTAGGTTATCATTCTAATACAAGGTAATAAGCATATTCAAACTTTGGTTCAATTTCTATAACTATAACAATCTTATTTCAAGTGATGATCTTACTTGAACTTGTTTTCGTGTCATGATTCTGCTTCAAGAACTTCGAGCCATCCAAGGATCCGTTGAAGCTAGATCCATTTTTCTCTTTTTCAGTAGGTTTATCCAAGGAAATTAAGGTAGTAATGATGTTCATAACATCATTCGATTCATACATATAAAGCTATCTTATTCGAAGGTTTAAACTTGTAATCACTAGAACATAGTTTAGTTAATTCTAAACTTGTTCGCAAACAAAAGTTAATCCTTCTAACTTGACTTTTAAAATCAACTAAACACATGTTCTATATCTATATGATATGCTAACTTAATGATTTAAAACCTGGAAACACGAAAAACACCGTAAAACCGGATTTACGCCGTCGTAGTAACACCGCGAGCTGTTTTGGGTTAGTTAATTAAAAACTATGATAAACTTTGATTTAAAAGTTGTTATTCTGAGAAAATGATTTTTATTATGAACATGAAACTATATCCAAAAATTATGGTTAAACTCAAAGTGGAAGTATGTTTTCTAAAATGGTCATCTAGACGTCGTTCTTTCGACTGAAATGACTACCTTTACAAAAACGACTTGTAACTTATTTTTCCGACTATAAACCTATACTTTTTCTGTTTAGATTCATAAAATAGAGTTCAATATGAAACCATAGCAATTTGATTCACTCAAAACGGATTTAAAATGAAGAAGTTATGGGTAAAACAAGATTGGATAATTTTTCTCATTTTAGCTACGTGAAAATTGGTAACAAATCTATTCCAACCATAACTTAATCAACTTGTATTGTATATTATGTAATCTTGAGATACCATAGACACGTATACAATGTTTCGACCTATCATGTCGACACATCTATATATATTTCGGAACAACCATAGACACTCTATATGTGAATGTTGGAGTTAGCTATACAGGGTTGAGGTTGATTCCAAATTATATATAGTTTGAGTTGTGATCAATACTAAGATACGTATACACTGGGTCGTGGATTGATTCAAGATAATATTTATCGATTTATTTCTGTACATCTAACTGTGGACAACTAGTTGTAGGTTACTAACGAGGACAGCTGACTTAATAAACTTAAAATATCAAAATATATTAAAAGTATTGTAAATATATTTTGAACATACTTTGATATATATGTATATATTGTTATAGGTTAGTGAATCAACCAGTGGCCAAGTCTTACTTCCCGACGAAGTAAAAATCTGTGAAAGTGAGTTATAGTCCCACTTTTAAAATCTAATATTTTTGGGATGAGAATACATGCAGGTTTTATAAATGATTTACAAAATAGACACAAGTACGTGAAACTACATTCTATGGTTGAATTATCGAAATTGAATATGCCCCTTTTTATTAAGTCTGGTAATCTAAGAATTAGGGAACAGACACCCTAATTGACGCGAATCCTAAAGATAGATCTATTGGGCCTAACAAACCCCATCCAAAGTACCGGATGCTTTAGTACTTCGAAATTTATATCATATCCGAAGGGTGTCCCGGAATGATGGGGATATTCTTATATATGCATCTTGTCATTGTCGGTTACCAGGTGTTCACCATATGAATGATTTTTATCTCTATGTATGGGATGTGTATTGAAATATGAAATCTTGTGGTCTATTGTTACGATTTGATATATATAGGTTAAACCTATAACTCACCAACATTTTTGTTGACGTTTTAAGCATGTTTATTCTCAGGTGATTATTAAGAGCTTCCGTTATCGCATACTTAAATAAGGACGAGATTTGGAGTCCATGCTTGTATGATATTGTGTAAAAACTGCATTCAAGAAACTTATTTTGTTGTAACATATTTGTATTGTAAACCATTATGTAATGGTCGTGTGTAAACAGGATATTTTAGATTATCATTATTTGATAATCTACGTAAAGCTTTTTAAACCTTTATTGATGAAATAAAGGTTATGGTTTGTTTTAAAATGAATGCAGTCTTTGAAAAACGTCTCATATAGAGGTCAAAACCTCGCAACGAAATCAATTAATATGGAACGTTTTTAATCAATAAGAACGGGACATTTCAGACGATACATATAAAGTTCATCGGGGTTGGAATTAGATTTCTCTATTTTTATGCCCTTTCCCTTATTATTTTCTTTTGCCTTTTTAAATTCAGTTGGGGTAATTTCTATAACATCATCGGAATTCTCGTCGGAATCCGATTCATCGGAGAATTGATAATCCTCCCAATATTTTGCTTCCTTGGCGGAAACACCATTGACCATAATTAGCCTTGGTCGGTTGGTTGAGGATTTTCTTTTACTTAACCGTTTTATTATTTCCCCCACCGGTTCTATTTCTTCATCCGGTTCCGATTCTTCTTCCGGTTCCGATTCTTCTTCTGGTTCCGACTCTTCTTCCGGTTCCTCTTCGGGAACTTGTGAATCAGTCCACGAATCATTCCAATTTACATTTGACTCTTCATTATTATTAGGTGAGTCAATGGGACTTGTTCTAGAGGTAGACATCTATCACATAATATCAAACGCGTTAAGAGATTAATATATCACATAATATTCACATGTTAAAAATATATAGTTTCCAACAAAATTTGTTAAGCAATCATTTTTTCAAGTAAACACGGTCGAAGTCCAGACTCACTAATGCATCCTAACAAACTCGATAAGACACACTAATGCAAAATTCTGGTTCTCTAAGACCAACGCTCTGATACCAACTGAAATGTCCCGTTCTTATTGATTAAAAACGTTCCATATTAATTGATTTCGTTGCGAGGTTTTGACCTCTATATGAGACGTTTTTCAAAGACTGCATTCATTTTAAAACAAACCATAACCTTTATTTCATCAATAAAGGTTTAAAAAGCTTTACGTAGATTATCAAATAATGATAATCTAAAATATCCTGTTTACACATGACCATTACATAATGGTTTACAATACAAATATGTTACAACAAAATAAGTTTCTTGAATGCAGTTTTTACACAATATCATACAAGCATGGACTCCAAATCTCGTCCTTATTTAAGTATGCGACAGCGGAAGCTCTTAATAATCACCTGAGAATAAACATGCTTAAAACGTCAACAAAAATGTTGGTGAGTTATAGGTTTAACCTATATATATCAAATCATAATAATAGACCACAAGATTTCATATTTCAATACACATCCCATACATAGAGATAAAAATCATTCATATGGTGAACACCTGGTAACCGACATTAACAAGATGCATATATAAGAATATCCCCATCATTCCGGGACACCCTTCGGATATGATATAAATTTCGAAGTACTAAAGCATCCGGTACTTTGGATGGGGCTTGTTGGGCCCGA
This sequence comes from Rutidosis leptorrhynchoides, assembly GCF_046630445.1. NCBI lineage: Eukaryota > Viridiplantae > Streptophyta > Magnoliopsida > Asterales > Asteraceae > Rutidosis > Rutidosis leptorrhynchoides. The sequence continues at coordinate 127,951,592 of NC_092333.1, read as the reverse complement.
TAGATCTATCTTTAGGATTCACGTCAATTAGGGTGTCTGTTCCCTAATTCTTAGATTACCAGACTTAATAAAAAGGGGCATATTCGATTTCGATAATTCAACCATAGAATGTAGTTTCACGTACTTGTGTCTATTTTGTAAATCATTTATAAAACCTGCATGTATTCTCATCCCAAAAATATTAGATTTCAAAAGTGGGACTATAACTCACTTTCACAGATTTTTTACTTCGTCGGGAAGTAAGACTTGGCCACTAGTTGATTCACGAACCTATAACAATATATACATATATATCAAAGTATGTTCAAAATATATTTACAACACTTTTAATATATTTTGATGTTTTAAGTTTATTAAGTCAGCTGTACTCGTTAGTAACCTACAACTAGTTGTCCACAGTTAGACGTACAGAAATAAATCGATAAATATTATCTTGAATCAATCCACGACCCAGTGTATACGTATCTCAGTATTGATCACAACTCAAACTATATATATTTTGGAATCAACCTCAACCCTGTATAGCTAACTCGAACATTCACATATAGAGTGTCTATGGTTGTTCCGAAATATATATAGATGTGTCGACATGATAGGTCGAAACATTGTATACGTGTCTATGGTATCTCAAGATTACATAATATACAATACAAGTTGATTAAGTTATGGTTGGAATAGATTTGTTACCAATTTTCACGTAGTTAAAATGAGAAAAATTATCCAATCTTGTTTTACCCATAACTTCTTCATTTTAAATCCGTTTTGAGTGAATCAAATTGCTATGGTTTCATATTGAACTCTATTTTATGAATATAAACAGAAAAAGTATAGGTTTATAGTCAGAAAAATAAGTTACAAGTCGTTTTTGTAAAGGTAGTCATTTCAGTCGAAAGAACGACGTCTAGATGACCATTTTAGAAAACATACTTCCACTTTGAGTTTAACCATAATTTTTGGATATAGTTTCATGTTCATAATAAAAATCATTTTCTCAGAATAACAACTTTTAAATCAAAGTTTATCATAGTTTTTAATTAACTAACCCAAAACAGCCCGCGGTGTTACTACGACGGCGTAAATCCGGTTTTACGGTGTTTTTCGTGTTTCCAGGTTTTAAATTATTAAGTTAGCATATCATACAGATATAGAACATGTGTTTAGTTGATTTTAAAAGTCAAGTTAGAAGGATTAACTTTTGTTTGCGAACAAGTTTAGAATTAACTAAACTATGTTCTAGTGATTACAAGTTTAAACCTTCGAATAAGATAGCTTTATATGTATGAATCAAATGATGTTATGAACATCATTACTACCTTAAGTTCCTTGGATAAACCTACTGGAAAAGAGAAAAATGGATCTAGCTTCAACGGATCCTTGGATGGCTCGAAGTTCTTGAAGCAGAATCATGACACGAAAACAAGTTCAAGTAAGATCATCACTTGAAATAAGATTGTTATAGTTATAGAAATTGAACCAAAGTTTGAATATGATTATTACCTTGTATTAGAATGATAACCTACTGTAAGAAACAAAGATTTCTTGAGGTTGGATGATCACCTTACAAGATTGGAAGTGAGCTAGCAAACTTGAAAGTATTCTTGATTTTATGAAACTAGAACTTTTGGAATTTATGAAGAACACTTAGAACTTGAAGATAGAACTTGAGAGAGATCAATTAGATGAAGAAAATTGAAGAATGAAAGTGTTTGTAGGTGTTTTTGGTCGTTGGTGTATGGATTAGATATAAAGGATATGTAATTTTGTTTTCATGTAAATAAGTCATGAATGATTACTCATATTTTTGTAATTTTATGAGATATTTCATGCTAGTTGCCAAATGATGGTTCCCACATGTGTTAGGTAACTCACATGGGCTGCTAAGAGCTGATCATTGGAGTGTATATACCAATAGTACATACATCTAAAAGCTGTGTATTGTACGAGTACGAATACGGGTGCATACGAGTAGAATTGTTGATGAAACTGAACGAGGATGTAATTGTAAGCATTTTTGTTAAGTAGAAGTATTTTGATAAGTGTCTTGAAGTCTTTCAAAAGTGTATGAATACATATTAAAACACTACATGTATATACATTTTAACTGAGTCGTTAAGTTATCGTTAGTCGTTACATGTAAATGTTGTTTTGAAACCTTTAGGTTAACGATCTTGTTAAATGTTGTTAACCCAATGTTTATAATATCAAAAGAGATTTTAAATTATTATATTATCATGATATTATGATGTACGAATATCTCTTAATATGATATATATACATTAAATGTCGTTACAACGATAATCGTTACATATATGTCTCGTTTCAAAATTATTAAGTTAGTAGTCTTGTTTTTACATATGTAGTTCATTGTTAATATACTTAATGATATGTTTACTTATCATAATATCATGTTAACTATATATATAACCATATATATGTCATCATATAGTTTTTACAAGTTTTAACGTTCGTGAATCACCGGTCAACTTGGGTGGTCAATTGTCTATATGAAACCTATTTCAATTAATCAAGTCTTAACAAGTTTGATTACTTAACATGTTGGAAACATTTAATCATGTAAATATCAATCTCAATTAATATATATAAACATGGAAAAGTTCGGGTCACTACAGATAGTTGGTTAATGTCCTGATTCCGGATTTTCGAACGTCTTTTCGTACGCTTTGAAATCTTGTACTTTGCGTTTCACGGCTTGCACTCTTGTAATTTTTAGACGTTTCTTATCAATAAATTGAACCACTTGAATGGTATCTTGTACATCTGAGCTTTTTGGTCATTTGCGTCTTCAAATCGTCGAATCTATCTTTTGTCTTCACCTTTTATTATTTAAACGAATATCACTTGTAAATAGAACAATTGCAACTAAAAGCTTGTCTTTCTTGAAGGATAATGCTATGAAATATATGTTCGTTTTTAGCATTATCAAATATTCTCACACTTGAGCGTTGCTTGTCCTCAAGCAATATAGAACTTGAATATAACTTTACTAGAATCACTACTTTATTCTTCACACTTTATACATCAGTGATTTTAATACGGCGGTATGAACAATGATAGTAACGATGTGGTTTACAGTCCCACATGACTATAAAAATTTAGATCCTTTAGGAAATTGGATCTTTATGAAAACATTTGATCTTTTGAAAATTTAATCTAGCTTTTACCCTAGATAAGTTTTCTGATTTGACCCACCATTGGAGTTGCAAAATATTTTTCTTATCTAGCTTTTACCATGTCGAACGAAGATAAATAATGTAGAATGATTCGTAGAATGATGATTATGCTCGAGGTACAGAATGAGATATTGGGGCATGTGATGTTGAAACTTGTGTTGTTGGTGATACTGTTGATGCCGGTGATGTTGTTGAATCTGGTACGTTTTGCACCATATTCTCCAAATTGATTACTCGATCTCGAAGTTCGTTGACTTCTTGTATTACTCCGGAATAATTGTCAGTCGAAACGAGCAGATGAGTAAGGTTTCAAATTGTGGATAGAATATAATCATGTCGAGCTACTCTGAAAATGAGGGTGAAGATGGTGTTTCGGATTGGTTTGCCAGTGAATGTTTCAAGTTCTTCGCCCAGCGAACAATATGGTGGGTGAAAGGGATCGATTCTTCTTGTCTCCAATGATTAAGTAGACTACGAACTCATCATATGAATTGGGGATGGTTGGTTGGTTGATTCATTCTGGTGACGTTGCTTTCGGAGCTTAGGTGAACGTCCACATCGGAATAGCTGTCGGAATAACTACCAGAATAGTTATCGGAATTCGAGGGACTCGAACTGGTTGAAGGATTCATCTCGTACAATCAGATGAAGGATTTTCGATAAGAATTAGATTATAGGATGTAGATTAGTACCCTGCAATACATAATTTACATATGCATAAATAATACTAAAATCCCATAAGTTACGGAGGAATCTACGGAAGCTGTCAGGCAAAGATAACAATAACAGGTACGCTAAGATATGAAGTAGCAGATACGTTAAGATATGAATTTTTTTTTTGTCTATACACTATTCATGCAATCATTGCAGTAAGATGTGTCTAGACTAAGAATGATAAGCAAGTAATTTCCTAAGGATGATAAGCAGATGATTTTCGACAAAAATGATAAGCAAAACTTTTAACATGCAGACACGGTCGAAGTCCAGACTCACTATTGCATCCTAACGATTTATCAGTTAGACACACTAATGTAGACCTGGTTCGCTAAGACCATCGCTCTGATACTAACTGAAAGGACCCGTCCTAATCCATTCGGACAAAGTCCACATCGATTATGAACGATTCACAACAGTTGATTACATCGCGAGGTACTTGACCTCTATATAATACATTTTACAAACATTGCATTCATTTTTGAAAAGACAATCTTTCATTAAATCTACGGTTGACGACATGCATACCATTTCATAATATATCTTACTATAATTGACTTAATAATAATCTTGATGAACTCAACGACTTGAATGCAACGTCTTTTGAAATATGTCATGAATGACTCCAATTAATATCTCTAAGATGAGCAAAAGCACAGCGGAAGATTTCTTTCATACCTGAGAATAAACATGCTTTAAAGTGTCAACCAAAAGGTTGGTGAGTTCATTAGTTTATCATAAACAAACATTTCATAATTTTAATAGACCACAAGATTTCATATTTCCAATTCTCATAAATAAATGTCCCATGCATAGAGACAAAAATATCATTCATATGGATTGAACACCTGGTAACCGACATTAACAATATGCATATAGAATATCCCCATCATTCCGGGATCCTCCTTCGGACATGATATAAATTTCGAAGTACTAAAGCATCCGGTACTTTGGATGGGGCTTGTTGGGCCCGATAGATCTATCTTTAGGATTCGCGTCAATTAGGGTGTCTGTTCCCTAATTCTTAGATTACCAGACTAAATAAAAAGGGGCATATTCGATTTCGATAATTCAACCATAGAATGTAGTTTCACGTACTTGTGTCCATTTTGTAAATCATTTATAAAAATTGCGCATGTATTCTCAGCCCAAAAATATAAAGGGTAAAAAGGCAAATGAAACTCACCTGACAACTTCAGAAATAAATCACAGAGATGTGACCGAAAATCGGAATGCAAGTAACCGTAGACCCCAACCTAGAGAACATATGTTGGTCAATAAGTGTCTAATAAGCTAGGTCGGTCTATAGGGTTCGTATAGTCTTATTGCTCAAGTCTTACTCATAAATTTAGCAAAATTTAGCAAAAGTCAACAAAAGTCAAAGTAAGTCAAATGTAAGTCAAACGCAAGTCAAACACAGTCAACATAGTCAACACCAGTCAACAATCTCATAATATTACTCAAGTTGGTCAAATAGTCAAACATAGGTCAAACTTAAGTTATACATTTTTATTTAGTAAAAACAATATTATTTACATATATGTATATGTAGTAACTTTACAGCTGATTTCAGGTCCCACCAAATCCGATATAATACTTTGGGTCGTGATCGTTGGAAAGTATGTCATCCCACCTTTCTATAGACAGTTTATTTGACAAAGACGGAGTTACAGTTTGAAAGTTATGACCTCGCAAAAACAGTCCTTCAAAACACTAAATGCTGAGTTTTGCTGTTGTTAACAGCATTGGATCAGCCCCGATGTTCCATTTTCGTACTCGTTTTAGACCAGTTTAGTCTCGACAAAATCATACATATAACATATCGTTTTAAAGCTTGTTGTAAATACTTTCAATATCAATTAATGGTTTTTATCCAAACTTAACCAATTTCAACTTATGAGTCCGCAAAGTAGGCTCGAGAGTCATTTTTGACACTTTTGTTAAAAATGCTAAAACTTTCGGTTAACGATCCAAATTTGAATCCGGCTGACCTGAGTTAACCAAATTTGTATCACAGCTCAAAAATGACATTTTAGATGTGTTGGTGACTTTCGTTTTCCAAAATTATGCATATGGGTCAATTTATTCACGTTTGACCCGAATAGGTCATAAATCTCTCTTTAAACCAAAATAGACCCAAAACTCATTTTTAAAGCACCAAAACTTGCAGGCATACTTAAATCAACATATAGGATTTGTTTACGCTGACCGTTATCCATTTTGACATTTTTAGACTCAAACGGGTCAAGTGTCCAAATGGACGGTCCAAGTTCGGGTGTCCATTTTCGCATGCAATTATCTCAAAATCTAGAAACTTTTAAGATACAACACCTATATGAAAACTTAACTACTAATCATGAACTTTTCAAATATAAAATCCACATTTTCCAGAACTCAAGCTAATTAAACATATTGGCCTGTTTAGTTTGTAGTTGACACGTATTGTCACAAATTTTCACGCGCGTCATACAAACAACGGACATAATTCATAACACATAAAACATGGTAACATGGAAAACTCCAGATCAAAAGTAGACTCAAAATTGATTCCAAAAAGTCCATCCAGGGCCTCATACAATGTCTACAAGTCGGGTTTCAGAAGAGGTACATTTATGGTTCGCTAAATCAGTTTCTGACTGCGCACCAATCTCGTAATGGCTATAACCGGAGCTAGGGACATGAAAATCAAGCTAGCTCAGTGGTCTTAGTTCAAGGACAATTCAAATTACCACATATCCAAAAATGAGAAACTTTTTTTTAGCCAATTGGTACAGTTTATTCAATCAAATTGGACATTCTGTTTCAGCTCAATTCAGAAGTTACCAAATCTACAGCCTTAGTGTGCACAATGTATCGGGTTTTAGAGGTTTCAATAAACTAGACATTTATCACATAACATACAAAGTTCGATAATCCAGAAGGCCAAGGTCTCAAAAGGTGTACAACTCTTACTATAAAACTATAGGTGCATACGTTACAGATTTGGACAGAATGCAGGTTACCATTTCGACACGCACATTACTCAAGCTTCACAAATCCAAATGATGCAAGGCCTAGATGAAACGTTAACTACAACATATGAAATTTTCAGATATGCAAAGTCCTAAATCACTATCATACTTCAAATAAATTTAAAAGTCAGTTTTATAATACTGAGCAAATCAGTTTTTCATATACGATCAATTAAGCATAACGGGAGTATTACAAATCCAAATAGCATGATATCCTAGTCTAACTTGAGTGTTTTTAAATCCTATACACAATTATGATCAGTTTAAAATTCAATTCTATGTCCATTTTTCCAGAATTCGACATAATCACATATTCATCACAAAAACTTCAATCAATCATATCTTAAGCATACGGTAATGAAAATACGCGAATCTAAAGCGTAAAATTATTAATTTTTCGAGAGGATTTTAATTATATCATAATATTTAGCATTCAAGTAAACCAAGTTTCTGTAACCACACAAAACAAATTCGGGATTAAACACAAACACATCAAACGAGCAATATAACACATACAATCATGTATAATCATATAGACTTGAGCAATAGACACTATATCTACCCTAATATGTAACAAAAACATGAAAACCCAAAAATTTGAGTTTTTAAAACTTACACAAATCATGAAATTGTTGGTATGGATGTGTAGAGCTCTTCGAGAGGAATCCGAATATATAAACGATTTTATGATCCATCAAGTTTTTAAGGTGTTCTTGAGTGATAAAAGATTGATGATGATGATGAATAGTAGTGGGTGTTCTTGAGAGAAAAATTGGGTGTTTGATAAAATGAATCTGGAAAGGGCAATAATATAGATAGATTATATAAGGTCACGGGTGTTTTACTGGTTAATCACGGGTATATATATAACACGGTGTAATAATTAAATAAACTCGGGTATTAAATGTGTAGTCACGGGTTGGTATTTAATTTTTATCTGTTATCTAAAACCCAATGTATTTTAGTTTAATATGATTCAATGATTGGTTAATTTTATATTTATAAAAATTATATATATATATCTATATTGTTTTAAACCTTTTAAAATTCTTGACGTCATACCTAGTTGGTGTGTTTCATTATTTATTATATTTTTAATAAGCCTATAATTTATAAAACTCATTTTTGGATCATCGTTTATTTTAAAATCACATAAGTTCCTTTTTAACCCATTTACTATCAATTGAATGACAATTGAGCGTTACCGTTGTTTACTAAATAACTTCGAAATCACTAAATATATATTCTATACACTTTATTTATATGTATATATACTTTCTAAATAATAATTATTATATATTATTATTATTTACGTAATTAATTCTAAAAATTACAATATATAATATTTCATTTTATTATTTACATATATATATATATATATATAATTATATACATATCTATTTACAAGTAATCGTATTGTGAGTCGTCGGGAAAAGTCAAAGGTCAAATGGATTCATAAAAATAGTTCAAAATTTTTGAGACTCAACTTTACAGACTTTGCTTATCGTGTCGAAATCAAATAAGAATTAAGTTTAAATTTGGTCGGAAATTTCCGGGTCGTCACAGTACCTACCCGTTAAAGAAATTTCGTCCCGAAATTTGAGTGAGGTGGTCATGGCTAACAATAAAAATGTTTTCATGATGAATATGAGTTGATAAATAGAGTTTTATCATCTTTGAGTAATATGGGTAAAACAATTCGATTATTCGAAGAGCACGAATGAAGCTATCACAAATGATTGGGATAGAGATTTAACTTTTGACGTAGTCACGATTGAATTTAGAAAATAAGGTGCTTCTTGTAGTGACCCGAACTTTTCCATGTTTATATATATATTAAATGAAATTGTTATTTACATGATTAAGTGTTTCCAACATGTTAAGCAATCAAACTTGTTAAGACTTGATTAATTGAAATAGGTTTCATATAGACAATTGACCACCCAAGTTGACCGGTGATTCACGAACATTAAAACTTGTAAAAACTATACGATGACATATATATGGTTATATATATAGTTAACATGATTTTATTATAAGTATGTATCTCATTAGGTATTTTAACAATGAGTTATATACATAAAAATGAGACTATTAATTTAAGAAACTCGAAAACGATATATATAACGATTATCGTTATAACAACGTCTTACTAGGTACATATGAATCATATTAAGATATTGATACACTTGGTTAATTATGTTAAATGATAAGTAAATATATTATTAAGTGTATTAACAATGAAATACATATGTAAAAATAAGACTACTAACTTAATGATTTCGAAACGAGACATATATGTAACGATTATCGTTGTAACGACATTTAACTGTATATATATCATACTAAGATATATTATTTATCATAATATTATGATAATATAACAATTTACCATCTCATTTGTTATAATAAACAATGGGTTAACAACATTCAACAAGATCGTTAACCTAAAGGTTTCAAAACAACATTTACATGTAACGACTAACGATGACTTAACGACTCAGTTAAAATGTATATACATGTAGTGTTTTAATATGTATTCATACACTTTTGAAAGACTTCAAGACACTTATCAAAATAATTCTACTTAACAAAAATGATTACAATTACATCCTCGTTCAGTTTCATCAACAATTCTACTCGTATGCACCCGTATTCGTACTCGTACAATACACAGCTTTTAGATGTATGTACTATTGGTATATACACTCCAATGATCAGCTCTTAGCAGCCCATGTGAGTCACCTAACACATGTGGGAACCATCATTTGACAACTAGCATGAAATATCTCATAAAATTACAAAAATATGAGTAATCATTCATGACTTATTTACATGAAAACAAAATTACATATCCTTTATATCTAATCCATACACCAACGACCAAAAACACCTAAAAACACTTTCATTCTTCAATTTTCTTCATCTAATTGATCTCTATCAAGTTCTATCTTCAAGTTCTAAGTGTTTTTCATAAATTCCAAAAGTTCTAGTTTCATAAAATCAAGAATACTTCCAAGATTGCAAGTTTACTTCCAAGTTTTCTAAATCCATTCCAAGTAATCATCCAAGATCAAGAAACCTTTGTTACTTACAGTAGGTTATCTTTCTAATACAAGGTAATAATCATATTCAAACTTTAATTCAATTTCTATAACTATAACAATCTTATTTCGAGTGGAAATCTTACTTGAAATTGTTTTCGTGTCATGATTCTGCTTCAAGAACTTTCAAGCCATCCAAGGATCCTTTGAAGCTAGATCCATTTTTCTTATTTCCAGTAGGTTTATCCAAGGAACTTGAGGTATTAATGATGTTCATAACATCATTCGATTCATACATATAAAGCTATCTTATTCGAAGGTTTAAACTTGTAATCACTAGAACATAGTTTAGTTAATTCTAAACTTGTTCGCAAATAAAAGTTAATCATTCTAACTTGAATTTTAAAATCAACTAAACACATGTTCTATATCTATATGATATGCTAACTTAATGATTTAAAACCGGGAAACAAGAAAAATACCGTAAAACCGGATTTACGCCGTCGTAGTAACACCGCGGGCTGTTTTGGGTTAGTTAATTAAAAACTATGATAAACTTTGATTTAAAAGTTGTTATTCTGGGAAAATGATTTTTATTATGAACATGAAACTATATCCAAAAATTATGGTTAAACTCAAAGTGGAAGTATGTTTTCTAAAATGGTCATCTAGACGTCGTTCTTTCGACTGAAATGACTACCTTTACAAAAACGACTTGTAACTTATTTTTCTGACTATAAACCTATACTTTTTCTGTTTAGATTCATAAAATAGAATTCAATATGAAACCATAGCAATTTGATTCACTCAAAACGGATTTAAAATGAAGAAGTTATGGGTAAAACAAGATTGGATAATTTTTCTCATTTTAGCTACGTGAAAATTGGTAACAAATCTATTCCATCCATAACTTAATCAACTTGTATTATATATTATGTAATCTTGAGATACCATAGACACGTATACAATGTTTCGACCTATCATGTCGACACATCTATATATATTTTGGAACAACCATAGACACTCTATATGTGAATGTTGGAGTTAGCTATACAGGGTTGAGGTTGATTCTAAAATATATATAGTTTGAGTTGTGATCAATAATGAGATACGTATACACTGGGTCGTGGATTGATTCAAGACAATATTTATCGATTTATTTCTGTACATCTAACTGTGGACAACTAGTTGTAGGTTACTAACGAGGACAGCTGACTTAATAAACTTAAAACATCAAAATATATTAAAAGTGTTGTAAATATATTTTGAACATACTTTGATATATATGTATATATTGTTATAGGTTCGTGAATCAACCAGTGGCCAAGTCTTACTTCCCGACGAAGTAAAAATCTGTGAAAGTGAGTTATAGTCCCACTTTTAAAATCTAATATTTTTGGGATGAGAATACATGCAGGTTTTATAAATGATTTACAAAATAGACACAAGTACGTGAAACTACATTCTATGGTTGAATTATCGAAATCGAATATGCCCCTTTTTATTAAGTCCGGTAATCTAAGAATTAGGGAACAGACACCCTAATTGACGTGAATCCTAAAGATAGATCTATTGGGCCTAACAAACCCCATCCAAAGTACAGGATGCTTTAGTACTTCGAAATTTATATCATATTCGAAGGGTGTCCCGGAATGATGGGGATATTCTTATATATGCATCTTGTTAATGTCGGTTACCAGGTGTTCACCATATGAATGATTTTTATCTCTATGTATGGGATGTGTATTGAAATATGAAATCTTGTGGTCTATTGTTACGATTTGATATATATAGGTTAAACCTATAACTCACCAACATTTTTGTTGACGTTTAAAGCATGTTTATTCTCAGGTGAATACTAAGAGTTTCCGCTGTTGCATACTAAAATAAGGACAAGATTTGGAGTCCATGTTTGTATGATATTGTGTAAAAACTGCATTCAAGGAACTGATTTCGATGTAACATATTTGTATTGTAAACCATTATGTAATGGTCGTGTGTAAACAGGATATTTTAGATTATCATTATTTGATAATCTACGTAAAGCTTTTTAAACCTTTATTTATGAAATAAAGGTTATGGTTTGTTTTAAAAATGAATGCAGTCTTTGAAAAACGTCTCATATAGAGGTCAAAACCTCGCAACGAAATCAATTAATATGGAACATTTTTAATCAATAAGAACGGGACATTTAAGTTGGTATCCGAGCGTTGGTCTTAGAGAACCAGAAAATTTGCATTAGTGTGTCTTATCGAGTTTGTTAGGATGCATTAGTGAGTTTGGACTTCGACCGTGTTTTCTTTAAAAATGATTGCTTAACATTTTTGTTGGAAACTATATATTATTAACATGTATATATTATGTGATATATTAATCTCTTAACATGTTTGATATTGTGTGATAGATGTCTACCTCTAGCACAAATCCCATTGACTCACCTAATAATAACGAAGAGTCGAATATATATTGGACTGATTCACAAGTTCCCGAAGAAGAACCGGAAGAAGAATCAGAACCGGAAGAAGAATCAGAACCGGAAGAGGAGGAACCGGAGGAGGAAATAGAACCGGTGGGGGAAATAATAAAACGGTTAAGTAAAAGAAAATCCTCAACCAACCGACCAAGGTTAATTATGGTCAATGGTGTTTTCGCCAAGGAAGCAAAATATTGGGAGGATTACCAATTCTCCGATGAATCGGATTCCGCCGAGAATTCCGATGATGTTATAGAAATTACCCCAACTGAATTTAAAAAGGCAAAAGAAAATAATAAGGGAAAGGGCATAAAAATAGAGAAATCTAATTCCAACCCCGATGAACTTTATATGTATCGTCAACCCCCGAAGCCCTTAAGTTGTAACAATGACCCGGGAACCTCTAAACCACCAGATTTTTCTAAACCGTTGTGGAAAACGACAGCTCGTATTAGGGGAACATCATATATCCCTAGAAACTTGGCAAAACGAACCAAAACTGAAGAAGAAGAAACGAGCGAGTCGGAATAAGATAGTTGTATTCGTGTGGTGTAATATATGTAATATAGTGTGCTTATGTTTTATGATATATGTAAAAATTGCTTGTATTAATAAGTATTTTTTTATGAATCTAACTCTTGTCTATTTTACAGTATAAAAACACAAAATGGATAGACAACCCAATATTTTAAGAGACCTACCCAGAGACATGATTGATGAAATCTTGTCTAGAGTCGGTCAGAATTCTTCGGCACAACTATTTACGGCGAAATCAGTTTGTAAGACATTCGAAGAACGTTCCAAGAATGTCTTGGTTTATAAGAGACTTTCGTTTGAAAGATGGGGGATATCACATTGGAAAACCCATAAGTTACGATGTGTTTACTTTGACGCATATATTGCGGGAAACCCAAATGCTATTTTACGCAACGGGTTAAGAAATTGTTTTGACTCAATGTATCCGAATATAGGACTTCATGATTTAGAAAAAGTGGCTAACATGCAACATAAAGAAGCATGCTATGCTTACGGGTTAGTAATGTTCGCTTCTCACCAAAGTGAGAAAAAGAACATCGGGCTACAACTATTAAACAAAACGTTCCCACAAGTGACGGAGTCGGTAATTGGGGTAAGAAATGAGGTTTTTAGGTTATTACGAGACTGTTGATCATTACGTAACCCTCGTCCCTTTGACGACGTTACAACACACTGTCTTATCAACGGTCATAACGGTTATGTTCCACAAGACCAAGGATAGGAAGTAGTCCTAGTAAAACCAGAATGCATGACTTGTTTCTGGACGTATGAATTACGTGTCTTTATTGCCTTTGCTGAACGACTTGTGTACTAGCTAGAATTATCTTCACAACTATCTTGTATCAAAGTTATTGTGTGCTATATTTCATGCTTTATGTAAAATAAGCGGTATTGTAAGTTTGTAAAATATTGTATAAAAGTTTGAACGCGAAATATTATTACAATAAGTTTTTCATATAGAATTGTAGTAGTTGAATTGTATATTAGCTACTAAGTATGAACTTAACGGGTAGGTACTACCCGAATTTAAACTTATAAAACGCTAATATGAAGAAAAAGCTTTTATAAATGAGTTCATATTATGCTACGAAATACTATTAACTACTCTTAATATTCTGTATGATTAACTTGTTCCATTTGACTATTTTGAAGGAAATGGCACCGACTACTCGACACACCGTGAATATGAATGAAGAGGAATTCCGTACTTTTCTAGCTTCAAACATAGCCACAGTACAGGATGCGCTACATACCAACAATAACCTTAGATCTAGCAGTACAGGAAATCGTGTAGGATGCACCTACAAAGAATTCACTGCCTGCAAACCTTTAGAATTTGATGGAACCGAAGGACCGATCGGATTGAAACGGTGGACCGAGAAGGTCGAATCGGTGTTTGCCATAAGTAAGTGTACTGAAGAGGACAAAGTGAAGTACGCTACGCATACCTTCACAGGTTCTGCGTTAACATGGTGGAATACCTAACTAAAGCAAGTGGGACAAGATGATGCGTACGCACTACCGTGGTCAGCATTCAAGCACTTGATGAACGAGAAGTACCGTCCCAGAACCGAGGTCAATAAGCTCAAGACAGAACTTAGAGGGTTACGAACCCAAGGATTTGATATTACCACGTACGAAAGACGATTCACAGAATTGTGCCTATTGTGTCCGGGAGCGTTCGAAGATGAGGAAGAGAAGATCGACGCGTTTGTGAAAGGATTACCGGAAAGAATCCAAGAAGATATAAGTTCACACGAGCCCGCCTCCATACAACAGGCATGTAGAATGGCTCACAAACTAGTGAACTAGATTGAGGAAAGAATTAAAGAACAGACGGCTGAAGAGGCCAATGTGAAGCAAGTCAAAAGAAAGTGGGAGGAAAACGGTGATAAAAATCACCAATACAACAACAACAGCAATTATAATAATAATCGCAACAATTATCCCAACAATCGCAACATCAATTGTAACTACAACAAACGGCCCAACAACAACAACAACAACAACAACAACAACAACAACAACAGCAACTACAACAATCATCCCAACAACAATAACAACCACACCAACAACAACAACAATCAGAAGCAGCTATGCCAAATGTGTGAAAAGTATCACTCGGGGTTCTGCACCAAATTTTGCAACAAGTGTAAAAGAAATGGTCATAGCGCGGCGAAGTGTGAGGTCTACGGACCTGGGGTTAACAGAACGAAAGGAACAAATGGTGTCAGAACGAGTAATGGCGGAGCAAGTAGTGTCGGAGCAAGTTATGCCAATGTAGTTTGTTATAAATGTGGAAAACCGGGCCACATTAATAGAAATTGCCCGAACCAGGAGAACACGAATGGACAAGGCCGCGGAAGAGTTTTCAATATTAATGCGGCAGAGGCACAGGAAGACCCAGAGCTTGTTACGGGTATGTTTCTTATTGACAATAAATCTGCTTACGTTTTATTTGATTCAGGTGCAGATAGAAGCTATATGAGTAGAGATTTTTGTGCTAAATTAAGTTGTCCATTGACGCCGTTGGATAGTAAATTTTTACTCGAATTAGCAAACGGTAAATTAAGTTTTGATGTAATAGTTGGCATGGACTGGCTGAAGAAGGTGAAAGCAGAGATCGTATGTTATAAAAATGCAATTCGCATTGTACGAGAAGAAGGAGAACCCTTAATGGTGTACGGAGAAAAGGGCAACATGAAGCTACATCTTATTAGTAATTTGAAGGCACAAAAACTAATAAGAAAAGGTTGCTATGCTGTTCTAGCACACGTCGAGAAAGTACAAACTGAAGAAAAGAGCATCAATGATGTTCCCGTCGCAAAAGAATTTCCCGATGTATTTCCGAAAGAATTACCGGGACTACCTCCACATTGATCTGTTAATTTCAAATAGATCTTGTACCAGGAGCTGCACCAATAGCTCGTGCTCCTTATAGACTCGCACCCAGCGAGATGAAAGAATTGCAAAGCCAACTGCAAGAACTATTAGAACGTGGTTTCATTCGACCAAGCACATCACCATGGGGAGCTCCTGTTTTGTTTGTTAAGAAGAAGGATGGTACATTTAGGTTGTGTATTGACTACAGAGAGTTGAACAAACTTACCATCAAAAACCGTTATCCACTGCCGAGAATTGATGACTTATTTGATCAACTACAAGGCTCGTCGGTTTATTCGAAGATCGATTTACATTCTGGATATCATCAAATGCGAGTAAAGGAGGATGATATTCCAAAAGCTGCTTTTAGGACGCGTTATGGTCATTACGAGTTTATGGTTATGCCGTTTGGATTGACTAACGCACCAGCTGTGTTCATGGACCTTATGAACCGAGTGTGTGGGCCATATCTTGACAAGTTTGTCATTGTTTTCATCGATGACATACTTATTTACTCAAAGAATGATCAAGAGCACGAAGAACATTTGAGAAAAGTGCTAGAAGTATTGAGGAAAGAAAAACTGTACGCTAAGTTTTCAAAGTGTGCATTTTGGTTGGAAGAAGTTCAATTCCTCGGTCACATAGTGAACAAAGAAGGTATCCAGGTGGACCCGACAAAGATCGAAACCGTTGAAAAGTGGGAAACCCCAAAAACTCCGAAGCATATACGTCAATTTTTAGGATTGGATGGTTACTACAGAAGATTCATCCAAGATTTCTCCAAAATAGCAAAACCCTTGACTACATTAACGCATAAAGGGAATAAATTTGAATGGAAGGATGAACAAGAGAAGGCGTTTCAATTATTGAAGAAAAAGCTAACTACGGCACCTATATTGTCATTGCCTGAAGGGAATGATGATTTTGTGATTTATTGTGACGTATCAAAGCAAGGTCTCGGTTGTGTATTAATGCAACGAATGAAGGTGATTGCTTATGCGTCTAGACAATTGAAGATTCACGAACAAAATTATATGACGCATGATTTGGAATTAGGCGCGGTTGTTTTTGCATTAAAGACTTGGAGGCACTACTTATATGGGGTCAAAAGTATTATATATACCGACCACAATAGTCTTCAACACATATTTAATCAGAAACAACTGAATATGAGGCATCGTAGGTGGATTGAATTGTTGAATGATTACGACTTTGAGATTTGTTACCACCCGGGGAAGGCAAATGTGGTAGCCGACGCCTTGAGCAGGAAGGACAGAGAACCCATTCGAGTAAAATCTATGAATATAATGATTCACACTAACCTTACTACTCAAATAAAGGAGGCGCAACAAGGAGTTTTAAAAGAGGGAAATTTAAAGGATGAAATACCCAAAGGATCGGAGAAGCATCTTAATATTCGGGAAGACGGAACCCGGTATAGGGCTGAAAGGATTTGGGTACCAAAATTTGGAGATATGAGAGAAATGGTACTTAGAGAAGCTCATAAAACCAGATACTCAATACATCCTGGAACGGGGAAGATGTACAAGGATCTCAAGAAACATTTTTGGTGGCCGGGTATGAAAGCCGATGTTGCTAAATACGTAGGAGAATGTTTGACGTGTTCTAAGGTCAAAGCTGAGCATCAGAAACCATCAGGTCTACTTCAACAACCCGAAATCCCGGAATGGAAATGGGAAAACATTATCATGGATTTCATCACTAAATTGCCAAGGACTGCAAGTGGTTTTGATACTATTTGGGTAATAGTTAATCATCTCACCAAATCAGCACACTTCCTGTCAATAAGAGAAGATGACAAGATGGATAAGTTAGCACGACTGTATTTGAAGGAAGTCATCTCCAGACATGGAATACCAATCTCTATTATCTCTGATAGGGATGGCAGATTTATTTCAAGATTCTGGAAGACATTACAGCAAGCATTAGGAACTCGTCTAGACATGAGTACTGCCTATCATCCACAAACTGATGGCCAGAGCGAAAGGACGATACAAACACCTGAAGACATGCTACGAGCATGTGTTATTGATTTCGGAAACAGTTGGGATCGACACCTACCGTTAGCAGAATTTTCCTACTACAACAGTTATCATTCTAGTATTGAGATGGCGCCGTTTGAGGCACTTTATGGTAGAAAGTGCAGGTCTCTGATTTGTTGGAATGAAGTGGGGGATATACAGATTACGGTTCTGGAGATAATACAAGAAACTACCGAGAAAATCATCCAAATTCAACAAAGATTGAAAACCGCCCAGAGTCGACAAAAGAGCTACGCGGACAGTAAAAGAAAAGATATAGAGTTTGAAATTGGAGAAATGGTCATGCTTAAGGTTTCACCTTGGAAAGGCGTTGTTCGATTTGGTAAACGGGGGAAACTAAATCCAAGGTACATTGGACCATTCAAGATTATAGATCGTGTCGGACCAGTAGCTTACCAACTGGAGCTACCTCAACAACTCGCAGCTGTACATAACACTTTCCACGTTTCAAATTTGAAGAAATGTTTTGCTAAAGAAGATCTCACTATTCCGTTGGACGAAATCCAAATCAAAGAAAAACTTCAATTCATTGAAGAACCCGTCGAAATAATGGATCGTGAGGTTAAGAGACTTAAACAAAACAAGATACCGATTGTTAAGGTTCGATGGAATGCTCGTAGAGGACCCGAGTTCACCTGGGAGCGTGAAGATCAGATGAAGAAGAAATACCCGCATTTATTTCCAGAAGATACGTCAACACCTCCAACTGCTTAAAATTTCGGGACAAAATTTATTTAACGGGCAGGTATTGTAGTGACCCGAACTTTTCCATGTTTATATATATATATTAAATGAAATTGTTATTTACATGATTAAGTGTTTCCAACATGTTAAGCAATCAAACTTATTAAGACTTGATTAATTGAAATAGGTTTCATATAGACAATTGACCACCCAAGTTGACCGGTGATTCACGAACGTTAAAACTTGTAAAAACTATACGATGACATATATATGGTTATATATATAGTTAACATGATTTTATTATAAGTATGTATCTCATTAGGTATTTTAACAATGTGTTATATACATAAAAATGAGACTATTAATTTAAGAAACTCGAAAACGATATATATAACGATTATCGTTATAACAACGTCTTACTAGGTACATATGAATCATATTAAGATATTGATACACTTGGTTAATTATGTTAAATGATAAGTAAATATATTATTAAGTGTATTAACAATGAAATACATATGTAAAAATAAGACTACTAACTTAATGATTTCGAAACGAGACATATATGTAACGATTATCGTTGTAACGACATTTAACTGTATATATATCATACTAAGATATATTATATATCATAATATCATGATAATATAACAATTTAACATCTCATTTGTTATAATAAACAATGGGTTAACAACATTCAACAAGATCGTTACCCTAAAGGTTTCAAAACAACATTTACATGTAACGACTAAAGATGACTTAACGACTCAGTTAAAATGTATATACATGTAGTGTTTTAATATGTATTCATACACTTTTTAAAGACTTCAAGACACTTATCAAAATAATTCTACTTAACAAAAATGATTACAATTACATCCTCGTTCAGTTTCATCAACAATTCTACTCGTATGCACCCGTATTAGTACTCGTACAATACACAGCTTTTAGATGTATGTACTATTGGTATATACACTCAAATGATCAGCTCTTAGTAGCCCATGTGAGTCACCTAACACATGTGGGAACCATCATTTGACAACTAGCATGAAATATCTCATAAAATTACAAAAATATGAGTAATCATTCATGACTTATTTACATGAAAACAAAATTACATATCCTTTATATCTAATCCATACACCAACGACTAAAAACACCTACAAACACTTTCATTCTTCAATTTTCTTCATCTAATTGATCTCTCTCAAGTTCTATCTTCAAGTTCTAAGTGTTCTTCATAAATTCCAAAAGTTCTAGTTTCATAAAATCAAGAATACTTCTAAGATTGCAAGTTTACTTCCAAGTTTTCTAAATCCATTCCAAGTAATCATCCAAGATCAAGAAACCTTTGTTACTTACAGTAGGTTATCTTTCTAATACAAGGTAATAATCATATTCAAACTTTAATTCAATTTCTATAACTATAACAATCTTATTTCGAGTGAAAATCTTACTTGAAATTGTTTTCGTGTCATGATTCTGCTTCAAGAACTTTCAAGCCATCCAAGGACCCTTTGAAGCTAGATCCATTTTTCTTATTTCCAGTAGGTTTATCCAAGGAACTTGAGGTAGTAATGATGTTGATAACATCATTCGATTCATACATATAAAGCTATCTTATTCGAAAGTTTAAACTTGTAATCACTAGAACATAGTTTAGTTAATTCTAAACTTGTTCGCAAATAAAAGTTAATCCTTCTAACTTGACATTTAAAATCAACTAAACACATGTTCTATATCTATATGATATGCTAACTTAATGATTTAAAACCGGGAAACACGAAAAACACCGTAAAACCGGATTTACGCCGTCGTAGTAACACCGCGGGCTGTTTTGGGTTAGTTAATTAAAAACTATGATAAACTTTGATTTAAAAGTTTTTATTCTGGGAAAATGATTTTTATTATGAACATGAAACTATATCCAAAAATTATGGTT
The DNA here is from genome assembly GCF_046630445.1 of Rutidosis leptorrhynchoides. Taxonomy (NCBI): domain Eukaryota; kingdom Viridiplantae; phylum Streptophyta; class Magnoliopsida; order Asterales; family Asteraceae; genus Rutidosis; species Rutidosis leptorrhynchoides. The sequence continues at coordinate 127,931,050 of NC_092333.1, read as the reverse complement.
AAACTCAAAGTGGAAGTATGTTTTCTAAAATGGTCATCTAGACGTCGTTCTTTCGACTGAAATGACTACCTTTACAAAAACGACTTGTAACTTATTTTTCCGACTATAAACCTATACTTTTTCTGTTTAGATTCATAAAATAGAGTTCAATATGAAACCAAAGCAATTTGATTCACTCAAAACGGATTTAAAATGAAGAAGTTATGGGTAAAACAAGATTGGATAATTTTTCTCATTTTAGCTACGTGAAAATTGGTAACAAATCTATTCCAACCATAACTTAATCAACTTGTATTGTATATTATGTAATCTTGAGATACCATAGACACGTATACAATGTTTCAACCTATCATGTCGACACATCTATATATATTTCGGAACAACCATAGACACTCTATATGTGAATGTTGGAGTTAGCTATACAGGGTTGAGGTTGATTCCAAAATATATATAGTTTGAGTTGTGATCAATACTGAGATACGTATACACTGGGTCGTGGATTGATTCAAGATAATATTTATCGATTTATTTCTGTACATCTAACTGTGGACAACTAGTTGTAGGTTACTAACGAGGATAGCTTACTTAATAAACTTAAAACATCAAAATATATTAAAAGTGTTGTAAATATATTTTGAACATACTTTGATATATATGTATATATTGTTATAGGTTCGTGAATCAACCAGTGGCCAAGTCTTACTTCCCGACGAAGTAAAAATCTGTGAAAGTGAGTTATAGTCCCACTTTTAAAATCTAATATTTTTGGGATGAGAATACATGCAGGTTTTATAAATGATTTACAAAATAGACACAAGTACGTGAAACTACATTCTATGGTTGAATTATCGAAATCGAATATGCCCCTTTTTATTAAGTCCGGTAATCTAAGAATTAGGGAACAGACACCCTAATTGACGTGAATCCTAAAGATAGATCTATTGGGCCTAACAAACCCCATCCAAAGTACCGGATGCTTTAGTACTTCGAAATTTATATCATATCCGAAGAGTGTCCCGGAATGATGGGGATATTCTTATATATGCATCTTGTTAATGTCGGTTACCAGGTGTTCACCATATGAATGATTTTTATCTCTATGTATGGGATGTGTATTGAAATATGAAATCTTGTGGTCTATTGTTACGATTTGATATATATAGGTTAAACCTATAACTCACCAACATTTTTGTTGACGTTTAAAGCATGTTTATTCTCAGGTGAATACTAAGAGCTTCCGCTGTTGCATACTAAAATAAGGACAAGATTTGGAGTCCATGTTTGTATGATATTGTGTAAAAACTGCATTCAAGAAACTGATTTTGATGTAACATATTTGTATTGTAAACCATTATGTAATGGTCGTGTGTAAACAGGATATTTTAGATTATCATTATTTGATAATCTACGTAAAGCTTTTTAAACCTTTATTTATGAAATAAAGGTTATGGTTTGTTTTAAAAATGAATGCAGTCTTTGAAAAACGTCTCATATAGAGGTTAAAACCTATAAACGAAATCAATTAATATGGAACGTTTTTAATCAATAAGAACGGGACATTTCACTTCTTTACTTTTGACGTTGTCTTGGTTGAATTCCGGGATTCAAGGGATTTAAAGAAAATCTATGAAATCTATAAGATCTGATTTTTCGGTAAATGAGGAAATTAGGATCTCTTTAATTAAATGTGATGATCTGCCTCGATTGCTCTGTCTGATATTTCCATTATAAATTAAATTCTTCCATTTCATTATTCTCATCATTCTTATACTTTCTTTCTTAGTTCATACAACCAAACGATTGTGAAAATGCTTAATCCAGTTCTGACTCTTGTCCCCATCCTTACTATCGCAACAATCATTCTCCTTTTCCAACTTCCACTGGAGGAATCTGTGTTCTTCAACATCGCCCTTGGGGTGATACTATTCTTAATTATACCGTGTCTTTATATTGCTATTCGTATTAATATACACGGTTTATAATTTCTGTGTTGTTATTGGGTTTTATATCTTTCCTTATATTTCGAAGCCCCTTGCTTCTGTCTCCTATAATCATTGCCATCCACAGATAATGCTTTCTCTTATTTGCTGCGATTTATACTCCTATTTACACTTCGAAGCTTTATACTCTGTTTTCTCTTCTATCCATTAAGTACCTCAAGTAATGGTCCAGAATTCGTGGGTATGGAGTTTCGAATGAAAATGGTTAATGTTTTAAGAAGGAAATCGTAATAGCACGATTTGATTTTCAAATTTATCAACATCACGGAAGATAGAACCATCAATAATACATTTTCTTGATATGTTCAGAAGTTAAGTAGAATGAAAGAGTTATGTAACATGGCACATGATGAGGGTGTGATCTACTGTGAACCATCATCACGTTTCATTAGAAACCTAGCATGACTTACTGTAATATAATCACGTTGGCCAAGCGTCATTATATTATACTAACTCATGCTTCAATTCCCAACACTTCTCCACAATTCATTCATAATTTATATTTAAATTTTACAGAAGTTTTCAATATAATGAAATACAGAAAACACGAAGAGGTAGATAATTTTGGACAAGAATATTTATGAAAATATCCTCAGAAATATCGAAGATATTTATGATGATATTTTGAAATTTCTAAGTTCGAAGGTTGATGAAGAAAAATTTTCCGCAAGATTTTAACATGACTTCGGAGCAAGATATTCTCTAAAGATTTCATCGGATCCAGAATTACCTGGATTCTTTGAATATAGGGGTTGGTCCTTGTATTTGTCATTGGTCTCCTTCATGGTTAACTCAATCTGTTTTTCTGTACCAAATTTTCTATCGAGCGTTCCTAACACTCCTTTCTTTATCATCAAACTTTTGGCCGTTTAGACCATCTACCATTTTTCTGTTTCCTTTGCATTTAATGCTACAATATCTGAATCATCGGTTATCAATTTGAGGTGGTTTCAGGAGAACTGTGTTTTTAGATGATTAAACGCTGATGGTAATATGATGAAATATGAAAGGTTCCCCGATAACAATAAAAGAGCACGCATATATATCAAGGTTATAATTAGGTTGTTTCGAACGAAAAATTGAAGTTGACTTGTTGGAGCTGTGACAAAATTGTCTAATTTGGAAAGAGATTGCAAAGTTATTTTCTGTAATAATAACGCTAAAGGAATTAGCACAGCTACGCGTTAAACGTTTATTCAGTTTTTGAGAGTTTTTCAGGTATACTACTATATGCATAAATCTTTCCTTCCGTAGATGAAGTGCGGTTGGTTCATCCTCTCGATTGAGGTGTTTTCAAGAATCATGAAAGGTTTGAACGCGGATTGTAATCGTCAAGATACAAATGAGGTTTAAGATGAAATCAAGTGGCAAACTTGAAGAATTGTTTAGTTTCATATATTATAATCAATATTTTAATTCATTTTAATTGTCCAATCTTATTAGTCCACAGTTGACAGTCCAATAATTCATACAAAGTTTAATATATAATATTCGAATTTATTAATACGTGTCGTGACCCGTATATGTCTCAGACTCGATCACAACTCAAACTATATATATTATTGTAGAATCAACCTCAACCCTGTTTAGAGAACTCGATCATTACTGCATATAGAGTGTCAATGGTTATTCTAAATAATATATATAGATGCGTCGATATGATATGTCAAAACCTTGTATACGTGTCCCGATATTTAAAGTGCGTAAAATAAATAACAGAAATTAAATGACGATAAATAAAATTGCGAGAATTAAAATTGCGATAAATAAAATGTAGTCAGTTAGCTAGGAACAGTTAGCTAGGATTTTGTTAGCGTGGATTCTTAACAATATTCTCATAGTTAATTTGTTTGTTTCTAATAAATTTTATTTTGTCCAATGTTTTCTTCATTATGCCACTTGTTGGATTCTGATAGATCAAAATTCAAGTATGAAATTGAATGAAAATGGTTATTCTGTGGTGAACGGATACGTATATCGGTGGATGTAAGTAGAATAGTAAATGATTGTTGAATCAGATTTGAAGAATGTACAGTGTAACTTATTAATGTGAAATTTAAATATTCCTCGGGTATTACCTACCCGTTGAAATATTTTCACCATTATTAGTTTGTACAAAAGAATTTTAATTAAAATCTTTATGAAAATATACTTACATATATATTTTCTTCAGATGTAATCATGAATTTAATGGGTGAATATGATATTAGACTCATTTGATTTACCGTTAGAATATGAATATATAATCTCTTAAAATATTAAAGATTATATAATCACCATGTCGAACGAAGATAAATAATGTAGAATGATTCGTAGAATGATGATTATGCTCGAGGTACAGAATGAGATATTGGGGCATGTGATGTTGAAACTTGTGTTGTTGGTGATGCTGTTGATGCCGGTGATGTTGTTGAAGCTGGTACGTTTTGCACCATATTCTCCAAATTGATTACTCGATCTCGAAGTTCGTTGACTTCTTGTATTACTCCGAAATAATTGTCGGTCAGAACGAGCAGATGAGTAAGGTTTCAAATTGTGGATAGAATATAATCATGTCGAGCTACTCTGGAAATGAGGGTGAAGATGGTGTTTTGGATTGGTTTGCCAGTGAATGTTTCAAGTTCTTCGCCCATCGAACAATATGGTGGGTGAAAGTGTGACAACCCGTAAATTTCCGGCAAAATTTAAACAAAAATCTTTATATGATTTCATTTAACCTCGACTAATTCCGACGATTCACGAACAATTATTTGTAAATAATTACGCATTAATTTGATATATTAATATTATTATTATTAATATCCTTTTTAAACAAGATATCAATAATTAATATCTTTATTATCAGTATTGTTATTATGAATAAAAAAAATATTGACAAATATTCTTGGAAAAGTAGTAAATTAATTGGTTTATTTTTTAAAAAAAATATATAAAAAAATCCTTAAAATAAATGATTTTTTTAATAAAATAAATAAATAAATAAATAAATTACTTTTTAATTAAAAATTATAATGGAAAACTACTTTTATTATTTTATTTTAGGTATTATCCCATGACCTAACATTTAATACTTTTGAATTTTAAAATCTCATTAAAACTTAAAATATTTCTTTTTTCATTTAATTATTTTATTCTTTTTACCTAATTTTTTCAAGTATAAATACCCCTCATTTCTCATTCAAACTCACACCAAAATTTCTCTCATTCTCTCTTTGAAGAATTACTACTAGTAAGTATTTTTTTTCTTACTTTTTACTTTTTACTTTTTACTATTTTCTTCGGTTTATTATTTTTTTATCGAAACATGTAAATAATGTTATAAATTATATGCAATTAAAATAAAAATAAATAACATGTTATAATTAGTAATATATGTTACTAAAAATTATAAAAGTATTTTTATGAATTAATATATAGGAATTATAATTAAAATCGAATTAATGAATATATATGTATATACGAACCTAACGTGAAGGTTATAATTAAAGATAGCGTACAAAGACTACAAACATCACTGCTACTTGTGACCTAGGGTGATCCTTGTTACCATTATGGGACGCTTGTGGATCTCGAATGCCAAGACTTAGATTCTGGTCAAGAGATCCTGGGCCACTCGGTAACAATAGATCATTCGAGTGACTTGCATGTTAGCGATGAAGTTTGGGCGAGATTGTACAACATCTTTATTAAGAATTATAACCCGAACATTCTTAAACTAGAAGCTTACTATAAGTGGAAGTTTTTCATAAATAGTAGGTTTCCAAAAATAGAAACTTTTGAGAAATAGGAACTTTTCTCGAAAACCGTCACTGTCAATATAGTTGCTATATTAATAAACATACTTTATGTCAAGTTAGACATTAACTAATCAAACGTTATACCTCAAGGTTGATATCCAGATCACTTACTTGCTTTACTTTCCTTCTTGCGTGGAATACTTCAACTGCTATTTAATGTGAGTTTCATATGATCCCTTTTACTCTTTATATTTTTGGGCTGAGAATACATGCGCAACTTTTATAACTGTTTTACACGTATCAACTATTAAACTGTGATATGTTGGGCTATGACCAGCAAGTCCCCAACCGACAATTATAAACGATAACTTGTACGGGGCAAACTTGAAAGTCTAGTCTAAATATCAGTACCAACTGTTAAAACTATGCTATACCCGGCTATGTCCGACTAAGTCCCTACAGTGATATTTTTAATTGTTGCGGCATTCTTAATTATTGGGGATAGGCCTATTGGGAGTAACGTCCCCGATACATTTGACTAAGTCTTTGTATTACTTGATAATGAAATTAAACGACAAGGACATAACAACTTGTCACGGGGCAAACAACGTTTAGTCTAAATATCACGCACTTGCATAACTTTTTGATCCTGCGGGAGATCAACTTGACTGGATTTGAGTGATCTACTTATGAAAACAAATCTTGTGGTCTTACACTATTATCAAAATCACTATTTATGACAAACCTATGAACTCACTCAACCTCGTGTTGACTTTTTAAGCATGTTTATTCTCAGGTACTTAAATATTGCTTCTGTTGTATATCTACTGCTTTGATGATGATTGTTTGCTATGCTTGGAGTCTTCATTACATATCATATCAATTAAAGACATATTTATCTTCCGCTGCAAAACTCAACAAAACGTCTCATGTAGAGTCGTTCTCGTTTATACAACTGTGATTTGATATAATTAGACACAAATACCCCAGGCCCTATTTGGAGGTGTCAAAGATTGGTATCAGAGCAGGTTGTTGTAGAGAACCAGGATTGCATTTTATGTGTGCCTTATACAATTAGGCACCTTAGCAATGTAGGACTACAACTATCCTTGACCATAGTGCCTTTAATTGTTGCATTTAACTGTTAAATGCTACCCTATACTTTAGAAACTTTACTTATCTTAGAATACCAAGCCAATCTAAGAACTCTGCTCATTCTCCTAAGTACTATCCAATTTCGCCACCATATTTAAATGCAACACCATGATTTCTGAAATTCTCGACATTCCTTTGTCATCTATCATGGTTTTGTGTATTACATATGTATTACATGAAATGTTATCAATGATTCTTGAAATCTCTACTATTCACATTCATTACTTTCAAAATATTTGATTTCTCATTATTTTTTATCATTGAATTTTCTTGAAGGATGGCGTCTACGAAACTCTAGAATGGAAGGGTTTAGATTACCGATTTAAAGGATCCTATAGCTCAAGCCCCTAGAACTGAATAGGCCATTACGAATTGAAAGACTTTAGTCGAAAGATTATCAGATTACATACTTATCATTTTATGATCTCGACACGTCATACTGCCATTATTGGAATATAGACACATCATATCTTATTATATCTTATCATATTTATCCCAGTAAACTTTGTCTACCACTTTTCCTAAATTTCCTCCGTAAATCACGGAAATCTTTTTGCTATAAATACGTATTCAAGGAGATGAATATATCATTCAGTATTCAATACCCATTTCATATCAAACCCTATTCCAAACACATAATATGAATTTCTCGAACTCCTCGAGCTCCAACGGCAGCGTAACCGGAACAAACGAACCAATCAGCCATCATCTATTCTGGATGAATTGGGGATGGGTTTGTAGCTGACTCAATCAATGGAGGCAAGAAGAAGGTGATCCCTTCCACCAACCGAATTCACCTCTTGGCGAAGAACCTGAGGCGCTTACCGGCGAACCAGTCCGAAACACCATTTTCTCTCTTCTTTCCAAGGTATCCCGTCACGAATATATAATATCGAAGATTCTAGATCTTATTCACCCCTTGTTCCAACCACCAATCATCCCGGAATAGTAGAAGAAGTCAATGAGCTTCGCGCTTGAGTGGTGGCTCTGGAGAATATGGTGCGAATTCTACAAGCATCAGCAGCACCAGCAGCATAACCAGCATCACCACCAGTACCAACAGTACCATCAACATCACCACCAACATCATCAGCTTCATCAACAACAACATCCGCATCCCACGCCTCAACATCACACTCAGTACCTCAAACATCAACATCATACGCCCATAGATACCAAGGAATATTAGTAATAATGAGTTAAGATGTATTGACTCGTTCTTCGTGAAGAATTATATATGTATACCTTATATATATATATTTATATATATATATATATATATATATATATATATATATATATATATATATATATATATATATATATATATATATATATATATATGATTTGGAACAATAATAAATCTTGTCGTACTAAGCAATTACGTGAGAATCTCAACTAGTATGTACTACTTGGTTAATTCATATCACTAATATGCTATGATGTACACCCTTCGTTAATGACTTAACAATTTTTAATCACTGCTTCAACACAATAAACTCCATTTCATAATAAATCAAGTGTAACGATGAATGTATTGATTCATAACTTCATTAGCGAAATATTTCGCGACAATTATGAAAGCTCTAAGGTTTTGGAGATTATTTACTCTCGTTCCAAACCGCAAATCAGATGAGTTTAATGTATATTAACTCATTAAATCCATGATTATATCTGAAGAATACATATATGAACGTATATCTTCATAAAGATTGTAAATTCTGTTGTACAAACTGTTAATTGTGTAAATATTTTAATGGGTAGGTAATACCCGAGAAATATTTACATCTCACATTAATACACTGTACATTCTTCAATTTCGATTCATAAATCATTAATTATACGCACTACCTTCACAAATGATACACAATCATCTTCATACAAAATCAATTACACATTCTGAAATTAACATATCGGAATTCAAGTAAAGCTTTAGCAGGTGTTATCTTCCTAAAGATTACTACATTCAAGAATTATATTCATTCGTATTCTGCAATGAATTATCACATCAAACCACCAAAATTATCATTCATCACTTTTAAAATCAATAACGCCTATTCGTTAACCATTAGATCTGTTGACGATTACAATCAGCGTTTAATCATCTAAAAATAAAATTTCTTGAAACCGTCTCGGATTGATAACTAATGATTCAGATATGGTAGCATTAAATGCAGAGGAAACAGAAGAATTTTCCTCGTCATTGGATCTTAGAAATTCTAAGATATCACCGTATCTTTCGTTATAAATATCCTCTATATTTCTGAAGATATCTTAATAACGATTCTTGTCAGCAATTAATTATCTCTTTGCGATAACTTTATCACATCATAAAGGAAACTGTTTTATTTTCTATATTCAAGTTTAAATTATAAATTTTTTGAAGAAGTGTTGGGAATTGAAGCATGAGTTAGTATAATATAATGACGTCAGACCAACGTGATTATATTACAGTAAGTCATGCTAAATTTTTAATGAAAGATGATGATTCATAGACTTTATAATCATCATTTGCCATGTTACACGACTCTTACATTCTATTTAAACTCTAAATATATCAAGAAAATATTTTTCTTGATGATTCGGTCTTTTCCGGATATTCTGGTAATTTGACAAATCAAATCATACTATTATCTTTCCTTTCTACTTTATATATTATGATCATCCGAAACTTCATACCTACAAATTCTGGACCATTACTCGCTTTACTTAGAGTCGAGAGGAGAATAAAAAGGCAAAGAGCTTCGACATATAAGGGAAAATATAAAGCCCGATAACGATACCGAAATTACAAACCGTGTATATCAATGCGTATAGCAATATAAAGACACGGGAGAATTAAAAACACAATAAATCCTAGAGCATAATAGAAGTAAACAGACTCCTCTGGTGTGAGTTAAAAAGGAAGGAAGATTGTGGCGATAACCAATATAAGGTCAAGAACAAGAACTGGATTGAGCATATTAACAAATATTTTGGAAGTATGAATTGAGGAAAGAAAGTATAGAAGTGGAGAAGATAATGAAACGGAAGAAGCTAATTTATAGCGAAATTCCAGAAACAGCAATCGAGGCAATTCATTGCATTTAATTAAAGAAAATCCTAATTTCCTTAATTACTGGAGAATCAAATCTTCTAAAGATTATGAAGATTTCTTTAAATCCCTTAAATTTCAGAAATCAACTTTAACTATATCAAAATTTAAGGCGAACATTTAATTTCCTCATTTCAATCTTTTACGATAGCTTCGTTTATACTCTTCCTATAATCAAATCGTTTCATCCATATTACCCAATGTTGATAAAACTCTATTTTCAACTCATATACCTCATTAAGATATCCTTGTTGTAAACAATGACGATCTCTATCAAATATCATGATCATGATTTTCATTAACTCCTCTCTGTTTTATCTACCCTAATATTGTGGCATAAACGCTCAAGGTTTAAATAAGCTCACTACTATTCATAACACATTTCATGCTTATATAGCACAATCATCTCTTTCTGAGAAAACCTGATCAATGACACTCTTGATTAAATCCTTTAGATAACCTCCGCATTAATAATAAAATGCACTTCGTAGAATTTATGAATCGTAAGACTTAAACTCTTAAAACAAAACAATATTCTATCCGTTGAAATTCACGCAAGGCCCCGAGTATACCTGGGAACGTGAAAATTGAATAAAATGAAAATATCCTCACCTGTTTACAAACAACGCTGACTGATGGCAACAACTAAATTTCGGGACGAAATTTCTATTAACAGGGGGATACTGTGACAACCCGTAAATTTCCGGCAAAATTTAAACAAAAATCTTTATATGATTTCATTTAACCTCGACTAATTCCGAAGATTCACGAACAATTATTTGTAAATAATTATGCATTAATTTGATATATTAATATTATTATTATTAATATCCTTTTTAAATAAGATATCAATAATTAATATCTTTATTATCAGTATTGTTATTATGAATAAAAAAATATTGACAAATATTCTTGGAAAAGTAGTAAATCAATTGGTTTATTTTAAAAAAAATATATAAAAAAATCCTTAAAATAAATGATTTTTTTAATAAAATAAATAAATAAATAAATTACTTTTTAATTAAAAATTATAATGAAAAACTACTTTTATTATTTTATTTTGGGTATTATCCCATGACCTAACATTTAATACTTTTGAATTTTAAAATCTCATTAAAAATTAAAATATTTCTTTTTTCATTTAATTATTTTATTCTTTTTACCTAATTTTTTCAAGTATAAATACCCCTCATTTCTCATTCAAACTCACACCAAAATTTCTCTCATTCTCTCTTTGAAGAATTACTACTAGTAAGTATTTTTTTCTTACTTTTTACTTTTTACTATTTTCTTCGGTTTATTATTTTTTTATCAAAACATGTAAATAATGTTATAAATTATATGCAATTAAAATTAAAATAAATAACATGTTATAATTAGTAATATATGTTACTAAAAATTATAAAAGTATTTTTATGAATTAATATATAGGAATTATAATTAAAATCGAATTAATGAATATATATGTATATACGAACCTAACGTGAAGGTTATAATTAAAGATAGCGTACAAAGACTACAAACATCACTGCTACTTGTGTCCTAGGGTGATCCTTGTTACCATTATGGGACGCTTGTGGATCTCGAATGCCAAGACTTAGATTCTGGTCAAGAGATCCTGGGCCACTCGGTAACAATAGATCATTCGAGTGACTTGCATGTTAGCGATGAAGTTTGGGCGAGATTGTACAACATCTTTATTAAGAATTATAACCCGAACATTCTTAAACTAGAAGCTTACTATAAGTGGAAGTTTTTCATAAATAGTAGGTTTCCAAAAATAGAAACTTTTGAGAAATAGGAACTTTTCTCGAAAACCGTCACTGTCAATATAGTTGCTATATTAATAAACATACTTTATGTCAAGTTAGACATTAACTAATCAAACGTTATACCTCAAGGTTGATATCCAGATCACTTACTTGCTTTACTTTCCTTCTTGCGTGGAATACTTCAACTGCTATTTAATGTGAGTTTCATATGATCCCTTTTACTCTTTATATTTTTGGGCTGAGAATACATGCGCAACTTTTATAACTGTTTTACACGTATCAACTATTAAACTGTGATATGTTGGGCTATGACCAGCAAGTCCCCAACCGACAATTATAAACGATAACTTGTACGGGGCAAACTTGAAAGTCTAGTCTAAATATCAGTACCAACTGTTAAAACTATGCTATACCCGGCTATGTCCGACTAAGTCCCTACAGTGATATTTTTAATTGTTGCGGCATTCTTAATTATTGGGGATAGGCCTATTGGGAGTAACGTCCCCGATACATTTGACTAAGTCTTTGTATTACTTGATAATGAAATTAAACGACAAGGACATAACAACTTGTCACGGGGCAAACAACGTTTAGTCTAAATATCACGCACTGGCATAACTTTTTGATCCTGCGGGAGATCAACTTGACTGGATTTGAGTGATCTACTTATGAAAACAAATCTTGTGGTCTTACACTATTACCGAAATCACTATTTATGACAAACCTATGAACTCACTCAACCTCGTGTTGACTTTTTAAGCATGTTTATTCTCAGGTACTTAAATATTGCTTTCGCTGTATATCTACTTCTTTGATGATGATTGTTTGCTATGCTTGGAGTCTTCATTACATATCATATCAATTAAAGACATATTTATCTTCCGCTGCAAAACTCAACAAAACGACTCATGTAGAGTCGTTCTCGTTTATACAACTGTGATTTGATATAATTAGACACAAATACCCCAGGCCCTATTTGGGGGTATGAAAGAAAGGGATCGATTCTTCTTGTCTCCAATGATTAAGTAGACTACGAACTCATCATATGAATTGGGGATGGTTGGTTGGTTGATTCATTCTGGTGACGCTGCTTTCGGAGCTTTGGTGAACGTCCACGTCGGAATAGCTATCGGAATAACTATCAGAATAGTTATCGGAATTCGAGGGACTCGAACTGGTTGAAGGATTCATCCCGTACAATCAGATGAAGGATTTTTGATAAAAATTAGATTATAGGATGTAGATTAGTACCCTGCAATACATAATTTATATATGCATATATAATACTAAAATCCCATAAGTTACGGAGGAATCTACGGAAGCTGTCAGGCAAAGATAACAATAACAGGTACGCTAAGATATGAAGTAGCAGATACGTTAAGATATGAATTTTTTTTTTTTTATATACTATTCATGCAATCATTGCAGTATGATGTGTCTAGACTAAGAATGATAAGCAAGTAATTTCCTAAGAATGATAAGCAGATGATTTCCGACAAAAATGATAAGCAAAACTTTTAACATGCAGACACGGTCGAAGTCCAGACTCACTATTGCATCCTAACGATTTATCAGTTAGACACACTAATGTAGACCTGGTTTGCTAAGACCATCGCTCTGATACCAACTGAAAGGACCCGTCCTAATCCATTCGGACAAAGTCCACATCGATTATGAACGATTCACAACAGTTGATTACATCGCGAGGTACTTGACCTCTATATAATACATTTTACAAACATTGCATTCATTTTTGAAAATACAATCTTTCATTACATCTACGGTTGACAACATGCATACCATTTCATAATATATCTTACTATAATTGACTTAATAATAATCTTGATGAACTCAATGACTCGAATGCAATGTCTTTTGAAATATGTCATGAATGACTCCAATTAATATCTCTAAGATGAGCAAAAGCACAGCGGAAGATTTCTTTCATACCTGAGAATAAACATGCTTTAAAGTGTCAACCAAAAGGTTGGTGAGTTCATTAGTTTATCATAAACAAACATTTCATAATTTTAATAGACCACAAGATTTCATATTTCCAATTCTCATAAATAAACGTCCCATGCATAGAGACAAAAATATCATTCATATGGATTGAACACCTGGTAACCGACATTAACAATATGCATATAGAATATCCCCATCATTCCGGGATCCTCCTTCGGACATGATATAAATTTCGAAGTACTAAAGCATCCGGTACTTTGGATGGGGCTTGTTGGGCCCGATAGATCTATCTTTAGGATTCGCGTCAATTAGGGTGTTTGTTCCCTAATTCTTAGATTACCAGACTAAATAAAAAGGGGCATATTCGATTTCGATAATTCAACCATAGAATGTAGTTTCACGTACTTGTGTCTATTTTGTAAATCATTTATAAAAATTGCGCATGTATTCTCAGCCCAAAAATATAAAGGGTAAAAAGGCAAATGAAACTCACCTGACAACTTTTGAAATAAATCACAGAGATGTGACCGAAAATCGGAATGCAAGTAACCGTAGACCCCAACCTAGAGAACATATGTTGGTCAATAAGTGTCTAATAAGCTAGGTCGGTCTATAGGGTTCGTATAGTCTTATTGCTCAAGTCCTACTCATAAATTTAGCAAAATTTAGCAAAAGTCAACAAAAGTCAAAGTAAGTCAAATGTAAGTCAAACGCAAGTCAAACATAGTCAACATAGTCAACACCAGTCAACAATCTCATAATATTACTCAAGTTGGTCAAATAGTCAAACATAGGTCAAAATTAAGTTATACATTTTTATTTAGTAAAAACAATATTATTTACATATATGTATATGTAGTAATTGTACAGCTGATTTCGGGTCCCACCAATTTCGATATAATACTTTGGGTCGTGACCGTTGGAAAGTATGTCACCCCACCTTTCTATAGACAGTTTATTTGATAAAGACGGAGTTACAGTTTGAAAGTTATGACCTCGCGAAAACAGTCCTTCAAAACACTAAATGCTGAGTTTTGCTGTTGTTAACAGCATTGGATCAGCCCTGATGTTCCATTTTCGTACTCGTTTTAGACCAGTTTAGTCTCGACAAAATCATACATATAACATATCGTTTTAAAGCTTGTCGTAAATACTTTCAATATCAATTAATGGTTTTTATCCAAACTTAACCAATTTCAACTTATGAGTCCGCAAAGTAGGCTCGAGAGTCATTTTTGACACTTTTGTTAAAAATGCTAAAACTTTCGGTTAACGATCCAAATTTGAATCCGGCTGACCTGAGTTAACCAAATTTGTGTCACAGCTCAAAAATGACATTTTAGATGTGTTGGTGACTTTCGTTTTCCAAAATTATGCATATGGGTCAATTTATTCACGTTTGACCCGAATAGGTCATAAATCTCTCTTTAAACCAAAATAGACCCAAAACTCATTTTTAAAGCACCAAAACTTGCAGGCATACTTAAATCAACATATAGGATTTGTTTACGCTGACCGTTATCCATTTTGACATTTTTAGACTCAAACGGGTCAAGTGTCCAAATGGACGGTCCAAGTTCGGGTGCCCATTTTCGCATGCAATTATCTCAAAATCTAGAAACTTTTAAGATACAACACCTATATGAAAACTTAACTACTAATCATGAACTTTTCAAATATAAAATCCACATTTTCCCGAACTCAAGCTAATTAAACATATTGGCCTGTTTAGTTTGTAGTTGACACGTATTGTCACAAATTTTCACGCGCGTCATACAAACAACGGACATAATTCATAACACATAAAACATGGTAACATGGAAAACTCCAGATCAAAAGTAGACTCAAAATTGATTCCAAAAAGTCCATCCAGGGCCTCATACAATGTCTACAAGTCGGGTTTCAGAAGAGGTACATTTATGGTTCGCTAAATCAGTTTCTGACTGCCACCAATCTCGTAATGGCTATAACCGGAGCTAGGGACATGAAAATCAAGCTAGCTCAGTGGTCTTAGTTCAAGGACAATTCAAATTACCACATATCCAAAAATGAGAAACTTTTTTTTAGCCAATTGGTACAGTTTATTCAATCAAATTGGACATTCTGTTTCAGCTCAATTCAGAAGTTACCAAATCTACAGCCTTAGTGTGCATAATGTATCGGGTTTCAGAGGTTTCAATAAACTAGACATTTATCACATAACATACAAAGTTTGATAATCCAGAAGGCCAAGGTCTCAAAAGGTGTACAACTCTTACTATAAAACTATAGGTGCATACGTTACAGATTTGGACAGAATGCAGGTTACCATTTCGACACGCACATTACTCAAGCTTCACAAATCCAAATGATGCAAGGCCTAGATTGAACGTTAACTACAACATATGAAATTTTCAGATATGCAAAGTCCTAAATCACTATCATACTTCAAATAAATTTAAAAGTCAGTTTTATAATACTGAGCAAATCAGTTTTTCATATACGATCAATTAAGCATAACGGGAGTATTACAAATCCAAATAGCATGATATCCTAGTCTAACTTGAGTGTTTTTAAATCCTCTACACAATTATGATCAGTTTAAAATTCAATTCTATGTCCATTTTTCCAGAATTCGACATAATCACATATTCATCACAAAAACTTCAATCAATCATATCTTAAGCATACGGTAATGAAAATACGCGAATCTAAAGCGTAAAATTATTAATTTTTCGAGAGGATTTTAATTATATCATAATATTTAGCATTCAAGTAAACCAAGTTTCTGTAACCACACAAAACAAATTCGGGATTAAACATAAACACATCAAACGAGCAATATAACACATACAATCATGTATAATCATATAGACTTGAGCAATAGACACTATATCTACCCTAATATGTAACAAAAACATGAAAACCCAAAAATTTGAGTTTTTAAAACTTACACAAATCATGAAATTGTTGGTATGGATGTGTAGAGATCTTCGAGAGGAATCCGAATATATAAACGATTTTATGATCCATCAAGTTTTTAAGGTGTTCTTGAGTGATAAGAGATTGATGATGATGATGATGATGATGAATAGTAGTGGGTGTTCTTGAGAGAAAAATTGGGTGTTTGATAAAATGAATCTGGAAAGGGCAATAATATAGATAGATTAGATAAGGTCACGGGTGTTTTACTGGTTAATCATGGGTATAGATATAACACGGTGTAATAATTAAATAAACTCGAGTATTAAATGTGTAGTCACGGGTTGGTATTTAATTTTTATCTGTTATCTAAAACCCAATGTATTTTAGTTTAATATGATTCAATGATTGGTTAATTTTATATTTATAAAAATTATATATATATATCTATATTGTTTTAAACCTTTTAAAATTCTTGACGTCATACCTAGTTGGTGTGTTTCATTATTTATTATATTTTTAATAAGCCTATAATTTATAAAACTCATTTTCGGATCATCGTTTATTTTAAAATCACATAAGTTCCTTTTTAACTCGTTTACTATCAATTGAATGACAATTGAGCGTTACCGTTGTTTACTAAATAACTTCAAAATCACTAAATATATATTCTATACACTTTATTTATATGTATATATACTTTCTAAATAATATTTATTATATATTATTATTATTTACGTAATTAATTCTAACAATTACAATATATAATATTTCATTTTATTATATATATATATATATATATATATATATATATATATATATATATATATATAAAATTATATACATATCTATTTACAAGTAATCGTATTGTGAGTCGTCGGGAAAAGTCAAAGGTCAAATGGATTCATAAAAATAGTTTAAAATTTTTTAGACTCAACTTTACAGACTTTGCTTATCGTGTCGAAATCAAATAAGAATTAAGTTTAAATTTGGTCGGAAATTTCTGGGTCGTCACAATTGACACCCGATTTGGTTCAGGTGACCTAATGAATTCCGGTGAATTCTCAGGATTTTACGTTCAATGGTAATGAACGCATTAAAAATAGGTTTTTTTCAGAAAACAAATCGGTTTTAATTTTGATCAAAATATTTTCTCGTTCAAGCTCGAGTTTAGATATCATCGAATTCCATGAGTTTGTAATTCTCAATCTTTAAGGTCAATCTCAAGGATTGAGTAATATCAGGCTTAAAAGCTGATTTTTTATCTTTTAAGGATATTATCCTTTTCTGAGGGTCTGATTCATTAGTCTTATCAAGCTAATTTGCACGGCGCCCTCCCCATTTTACGAGATAAATCCTTCTCATGGTTAGGATAAATCTGACCACTTGGCGACCTTGTTTGATGCTGAGGTCCGTGGATTTCCTGCTGATTTTAGAGATGACTTTTCTAGATTTTTCGTCAACCTACAGTTGGTCTGGACGACAACTTCCTGACCTAAATCAAGAAGCGCGTGTCTTTTTCGGAAGACTTTACTTCCTTTTAATGATGGAATTGACTCATCGTGTAGATCCATCTTTCTTTCAAATATATTACAGTAAATCGGGTAAAACTGATTATTATCGTCCAAAACAAAAGTATCTGCAATAATCTTGTACAAAATATGTAATATATGTTTTAAAGAACTTGGTGCATTCTTCCCACACTTAGCTTTTATTTTATTTCTTTCTTTGCCTTTTTATTCTCCTTTATTCCATTTTAAATGAATTCAAGCGTTTTGGGTTGTTTCTCAATTTATGTCCTTTCCGAAGTAACAATAATTTAGGTATTAACACCTAGTTTTATCGTTCATAAATATGTATAAACATGATTTTGAATTCATTTAATTGAAATTTTTTTAAATTTTCACAAAATTTGGCAATTGAACCAAGTGTATAAATTAATGTTTAAACCGAAAGAATTTAATCTCTTCCCACACTTAAGATCTTGCAATGCCCTTATTTACAAGAAATCAGTAAAAATTTAAATTCATGAGGGCTATTAGCGTAGAAAAATGATTAAAATTTTACCAAAGTTTCCAAACATATTGTTGTTTGTTTGAATGATAAATGCTGCACATCATTTGTTCATTCCGTTAGTTGTTATTTCACATATATTTTGCATCTTGTCGTCAAGATTAGTTGTTTTTGCTGAACTTAATGCCAGTCTATGAAAGTTCGCTGTTTTACCCTGATATGATAGCTGGCTCATGATTTGGTGCTGATGAACGGCCCATCTATCATGCTGGCGTTGCCTGGATTGCTCGTACTCATCCGCGGCTCTCCACTGCTCATACTGATGATGCCTAGCCTCGTTACTCATTTCCACCTCATCTATACGCTGGAAGACATCAGTATAACTATCTCTAATGACATCCCTAATGTCATCTGCTTCCTCCATCTCCTCATCCAAACCCCTCTTTACCTGTGGATGGGTGCCCTGATATGGTATTGGCCTATTATGTCTCCTTAACAATACCTTCGCCCCATTATAAACCGATAGACCTATAGTCTCGGTTTGTTCCTGAACCACGACCATTGAACCCCCTTGTTCCCTATTTACACCTAAATACTCTCCAATGAGAGTAACAAAAATTCCACCTCCTATTATTCCCCCCTCCTGTATACCTTCCACCATTTTGGACAAATAATAACCAACACAGTAGGGGATGCTAACAAAGCTTCTGGGGTTTCGAATGCACTTGAGGTAGAATAAATCGTTTAGGGTCATTTTCTCCTTGTTTCTACCTCGTTGTGTAATCGAGTTTGCTAAAAACCTATGAATTATGCGAAGCTCTGCTTTATTAATATCTAAATAGGAGTGTCTTCCACCCTGCCTAAACTCATTAAAGTTTGACATACGCCTCCGTATGGCATTAGCGTCAAAATCTCTATCTACCCTCTCACCTTCATAAATCAAAGCTGTACAATCAGGTGATAATAACTCAGCGGGGGTGTAAATCTGTAAAGCCCTAGCCATATCCAGCATGGACATCCTGTACATCATACCTACAAGTAAAAATCTAAGAAAACTCCTATCTTCTAACCTATCTACATCCTTATTTAATGATATAGTACTCATTAATTCAACACACCACTCCTTATATACAAGCCTACGAGTGGTAAACAAACGTTCCCAGTCAGGAAAAGAAGAGTTCCCATACCGTTGGATTAGTAACTGCCTAACTGAGTTAGCTAGGTTGACTTCTTCCAAAGGTCCCCAATATATCAACCTTGGCACCTCCACATTTTTGGTGTAAAGCTTAAATTTGTTACTTTAGTACGTCGGGTAATCTATCCAGTTTCGCTCAAACCTCAGATTGGGATGTAATTCCTGTTCATGAACTTTTGAGTTTATTATTAACTGATGAGGCGGAAATTGTACGTAGGCAGTAAAAAAATGTAGATTCGGTTCATAATATGGTAGGTGTTGATCATAATGTTGGTGATGTTCTTGTTGTGGTTCCGGTTGTTGTTCTGGCTGTGGCTCTGGATTAGCTTGTCTTGACGATGATGCACCGTCAGTATCTGTATTTCTCTGCAAAACACATTAAACACGAAATTTTGTGCATCCAAATAATGCATTAGTGTTAGCAAAATAACAGATTAACACAATTACAATAACATGTTTAATCCATATTAGACTTATACTCATTTTCATATTTTTAACATTTCTACACTTTTTCAAATAAGCATATATGAAAATGTATACAATGTTCATAAGCATTTTACTCAAAAAAACATGTCAAAATAATCATTATTAGCAATTAAACAAGTTTCAAATGGCATTTATATCAAATTAATCAAGTTTATGAATTTTAGACTTAAAAAATTCACTTTGATGCTCAAAAATCATGTTTAGGATCAAAGTTTTAATCATTTAGCAACCTAAACATGTTACACTACTTAATTTAGCAATAATTCATAACAAAAATCGGCCATAACCTGTTTATATCAAAAAGCCCCAAATTGCTCAAGAACACAAACCCTAGATTTCTAAAAATTTTTGAAGTTTAAGGCTTCAAATCATGTTAAATATCATCAATCTAGGTTATACAAGCATAATATACTATCAATTTAACTATAACTAAGCTAGAAATCATCAAACTAAGATTATTGCAATTAATTGTAATTATCACAAAAATTAGGAATTTAAGAGTTTAGGGGTGAAATTTCTACCTTTTTACTCCCTAATCTGAACAAACGCATGATTATAGCGGATTGTAGCAACAAATTTCGTTGAATTTGGATGAAAAATGGGTGATTTTTGAGAGAAAGTGTGTGTGTGTTCGTGTGTTTGTGTGTGTGAAGTGGGGAGGCAGAAGCAGTTCGTTGGGAATTTGATACCTGACCTGTCTAGGGTGCCCATGCGATCGCATGGTTCACCAGTGCAAACCCCATGCGATCGCATGGAGTGTAATATTATTATTATTTTTTTTTATAAAACCTTTAACTTATAAAATAAAAATTGATTAAATTTAAAATTTTGTTTTCCTTTAGAATGAGGTCATTTCGGTACGTTTACCTAGTTCGTCCCTCTACAAAATTTAAAATTCTCCATTTCAAAGCGATCCTTTTTAAAAGCAAAGATTTTTGAGTTTTTAATATTTTTGGCATACTTTAAATCAATAAGTTTAAAAATAATGATAACAAAATTTGTCGCCCCGCCCTTGGGTAAAGCAATTTCGGTTCAACAACCTAGTGTTTAACTTGCGACGCATTTCAGAAATCAATTTTTAACTTAATGAAATAAAGTACACTTTTGTTTTTAAATTCACACCAAACTTAAATTTAAAATGCATAAAATTTCATATAAATATTAATAATATTTATATACATTAGTTTTACAATTTTATATTTAAAATAATATAGTTATATATTAATTTTAAAAAGAAGGTAAAAATAAAAATAAAAATCTTTTTGGTCTTTTATCATACTTTAATCAATCAAATATTAACAAAAATATACGTCCCTCTTTTGGGTAAAGTAATTTCGGCTATATTACATAATTTTACTCTTGACGAATTTCTGAAATATTTAGGATTGATTGATTAAAGATATTTATACCTTATGAATAAACGGTAAATTTCGCAGTGATGTAATAAATTTTTGTATAATATCAATAATTTCGGTTTATTATACCTAATTTTATTGAATATCAATTTAATACTTTATAGCGAACGATTTAACGTTTATTATCAATTGGTTAAAGGCAATAAAAATATAAAAATAAAAACTGCACATACTTACCTATGAGATAAAATTCTCAGAGACCTGCTTTAGTTGACTCGTAAGAGAGTCGTTCAATTTGGTTTTTCATTGCTACATAAGCATATCCACGAATTTTCAATAATTTTTCTTCTAAACATATGAACGGTCCTTCTCTACATAGAGTAACGAACTCGGTATTGGAATGTGTTTGATTGTTCGATCATTTCCCTTCGTCATTTATGACATTTTTCAAGATGTCTTGCTCTTCTTTTTGCTGCGGATTTTGATTGTCCTTTACCAAAATGTGTCTTATGGTGTTCTTTCCTGAGTTCTTTTCTTACTTCATCACATCTGCCTCTTATTACCGACACCAGGTCACTCGGGAGGGTGTCATTATTACGTTTAGTAATCAAAGCATGTAGCATTATACCATGGTTCAAATCAAAGGAATTCTTCATCTCGTAAAACCTAAAAAAAATAAAATTTCAGAATGGGGGAAGAAGACTAGTTATTTAGTGTCTGCTAGGGAAAGACCAATCGGATTCCATTCTCGAGACTACACAAAAACAGAAAACCTAACTCTTGACATCATTATATTATTTCTTAGAACATTTGAATCTCCCTACACTTAGTTAGCTGTGGTGTCGAAATTGTGATTGACTTCATTGTCAACTTTCATCGGACCATGTATGTAATGTTTAACTCTGTGACCATTGACTTTAAATTCAATTCTGTTTGAACTTATCAATTCTATTGTTCCGTATGGAAAACTCTTTTGACTATGAATGGTCCAGACCATCTTGATTTCAATTTTTCAGGAAATAGCTTGAATCGTGAATTGAAAAGAAGAACTCTGTCTCCTTCCTTAAATTCTTTTGAACTTCTGATTCTTTTATCATGCCATTTCTTCGTTCTTTCCTTATAGATTAACGAATTTTCATATGCATCATGTCTTAATTCTTCTAATTCGTTTAGTTGACTTAATCGTAGACGTCTGGCTTCATGCAAATCAAGATTACATGTCTTCAAAGCCCAAAATGCTTTGTGCTCAATTTCTACTGGAAGGTGACATGTTTTTCCGTAAACGAGTTTACAAGGTGTGGTTCCAATTGGAGTTTTGTAGGCTGTTCTAAAAGCCCAGAGTGCATCCTCCAATTTTATGGATCATTCCTTCGGATTTGATCCTACAGTTTTCTCTAGAATACGTTTTAATGCTCGGTTGGTATTTTCAACTTGTCTACTTGTTTGTGGATGATAAGCGGTTGAGATTTTATGAGTTACTTCATATCTTTTGAGAACTTTCTCAAGTTGATTGTTACAAAAATGAGTACCCCGATCACTTATTAAAGCTTTCGGTGTTCCGAACCTTGCAAAAAGACGTTTTAAGAAGTTGACTACAACTTGTGCATCTTTAGTTGGGAGAGCTTGTGCTTCCGCCCATTTAGATACATAATCAATGGCAATGAGAATGTAGAGATTATTATGAGATTTTGGAAATGGACCCATAAAGTCAATACCCCAAACGTCAAATACTTCACATACTTGAATGACATTTTGTGGCATTTCATCACGTTGACTTATTTTTCCGGCCCTTTGAGATGCATTACATGATTTACAAAGAAGGTGTGCGTCTTTGAAAATTCAAGGCCAATAGAATCCAGCATCGTAGACTTTCTTTGCTGTGATTTGAGGCCCATAATGCCCTCCTGTTGGTCCTGTGTGACAATGGTTTAAGATTTGACTAGCTTCATCTCCAAATACGCATCGGCGTATTATTCCATCAGGACATCTCTTAAACAAATGTGGATCCTCCCAAAAATAGTGTTTTATATCACTAAAGAATTTCTTTTTGGTACGATAACTCCTTTTCAAGGAATCCACATACTAAGTAGTTTGAAAAGTCTGCAAACCATGGAATTTCACTATAATCGATTTGCAAGAGATATTCATCTGGAAAGTTATCTTGTATGGTTGATTCGTTTAGAACTTCTAATTCAGGATTTTCAAGGCGAGAAAGATGATCAGCTGCGAGATTTTCTGCTCCCTTTTTGTCTCGGATTTCACTATCGAACTCGTATAAGAGTAAGATCCAACGGATTAATCGTGGTTTGGCATCTTGTTTTGAAAATAGGTATCTAAGAGCAGAATGATCAGTATAGACCACCGTTTTAGCTAGAACGAGATATGAACGAAATTTGTCAAAAGCAAAAACGATAGCAAAGAGTTCTTTTTCAGTGGTTGTGTAATACGTTTGTGCTCCTTGTAACGTCTTACTAGCATAATAAATAGGTTGAAATCGTTTTTTAATCCTTTGACCTAAAACGGCTCCCATTGCAAAATCACTTGCATCGCACATGAGTTCAAATGGTAGATTCCAATTTGGAGTTATCATGATCGGCGCATTAGTGAGTTTTTCTTTAAGAATATTAAAAGATTTGATGCATTCATCCGAAAAGATGAACGTAGCATCTTTTTCTAGGAGTTTATTCATAGGAGTGGCAATTTTAGAAAAATCTTTTATGAAACGTCGGTAAAAACCGGCATGCCCTAGAAAACTCCTAACTCCTCTAACATTGGTGGGATGTGAAAGTTTAGCAATGACATCTACTTTAGTTCTATCCACTTCAATTCCTTCACATGAAATTTTATGACCAAGAACGATGCCTTCTTTAACCATGAAATGGCATTTCTCCCAATTAAGTACTAGATTTGATTTCTCGCATCTAATAAGCATTCGTTCAAGATTAACTAGACATGTTTCAAAAGTATCACCGAAGACTGAAAAGTCATCCATGAAAACTTCCATGCATTCTTCTATCATGTCGTGAAAAATCGCCATCATGCACCTTTGAAAGGTTGCAGGGGCGTTGCAAAATCCAAATGGCATGCGTTTGTAAGCAAAAGTACCATAAGGGCACGTGAAGGTGGTTTTCTCTTGGTCCTCGGGTGCGATAGGAATTTGAAAGTATCCGGAGAAACCATCAAGAAAACAATAGTAACTGCTCCCAGCTAACCTTTCCAACATTTGATCAATGAAAGGTAAGGGAAAGTGATCTTTTCTGGTGGCGCAATTAATTTTCTATAATCAATACAAACACGCCATCCCGTTACAGTCCTAGTAGGAATAAGCTCATCTTTTTCATTTGTGATGACAGTGATGCCACCCTTCTTAGGTACGCATTGAACTGGGCTTACCCATGGACTATCAGAGATTGGATAAATTAAACCTGCATCGAGCAGTTTAATAATTTCTTTCTTGACAACATCTTGCATATTTGAATTTAGTCTTCGTTGGCGTTGCACATATGTTTTATGACCTTCTTCCATAAGAATTTTGTGTGTGCAATACGAAGGACTTATACCTTTAAATTCATGAATCTTTCATGCAATAGCTGGTTTATGAGCTTTTAGCACAGAAATGAGTTGAGATTTTTCATTTTTCGTAAGAGAAGATGAGAGTATTACAGGTAATTCATATTTACCATGTAAATAAGCGTATTCCAAATGGTTTGGAAGTGGTTTTAACTCTAATATCGGTGGTTCTTCTATCGATGATTTGTACCGATATTTGTCTTCCTCTTTCAGTACTTGAATTTCTTCAGTTGTTGGTTCATATCCATTAGCCATGAGTGTGGCTAACATTTCAGCTTCATTAATTGGTTCAATTCCTTCTCCTAAAGAACAATCTCCTGTTCCTTGTAATTATGAAAATTCTTCTAAAAATTCTGCATGTGAATCTATAGTTTGAATATAATAACATGTATCATCTGCAGATTGCAGTTGTTGCATGGCTCTATCAACAGAAAATGTAACACTCTCGTCCTCTATACTCAGGGTCAGTTTCTTACCAAACACGTCTATTATTGCTTTAGCCGTGTTTAAGAATGGTCTTCCTAATATAAGATGAACTCGAGAATCTTCTTCCATGTCCAGAATAACAAAGTCTACTGGAAATACTAAAGTACCAATTTTAACTAGCATGTTCTCCATTATCCCTCTAGGATATTTTATTGATCGATCGGCTAGTTGTATGCTTATTCATGTTGGTTTCAATTCTCCAAGGTCTAGTTTAGCGTATAATGAATATGACATTAAATTTATACTAGCACCTAAGTCTGCTAATGCTTCTATTGAACTAAGACTACCCAGAAAACATGGAATTGTGAAACTTACTGGATCTGATAATTTTTCTGGTATCTTATTCAACAGCACTGCAGAACAATTAGCATTCATTGTAACAGCCGAGAGTTCTTCCATTTTCTTTCTATTTGTGATTAGATCTTTCAGGAATTTAGCATATCTTGGCATCCTTGAAATCACATCAATGAAAGGAAGATTGACATTTATTTATTTAAACATATCCAAGAATTTGGATTCCTCGACTTTAAGTCTTTCTTTTCTCATTTTACTCGGGTAAGGAAGTGGTGGTTAGTATGGTTTAACATAAGGCTTTGCCTTAACTGTATTATCTTTATTAACCTTTTCAACTACCGGCTCTGTTTCCTTCTCTTGCTCAGGTTGTGGTGCCTGTGTAGTAGGAATATAGTCATCGGAAATTACAGGTATTTTAGGTGGTTTGAGTGTAATACCACTTCTTGTGGTAATGGCTTTAGCTGTTTCATTTCGGGGGTTAGCATTTGTATCGCTAGGTAGACTCCCTGGTTTTCTTTCTCCAATTAACATTGCTAGATTACTTACTTCTTGTTCCAAATTTTGGATTGAAGATTGTTGGTTTCTAAATGCTTGAGCATTTTGTTCATTAGTTTATTTTTGAGATGTAAATAACTGGTTTTGAGATTCTATTAACTTTGCCATCATGTCATCCAAGTTTGCCTTTTTCTCATCGGTTTGTGGCGGTTTATTGAAATAACCAGGTCTTTGCTGATTGTAAGTATTGTTGGATACTTGTTGATTACTAGGACCTTGTTAGTTATTGTTTAGGGCATTTTGATTGTACGGAATGTTTTGATTTCGATTGTAGTTTGGCCTTGGCGGTTGATAATTATTTTGATAATTATTTCCCGGCCTTTGGTTCATGTATGAAACATTCTCTCTTTGTTTCATGGTTTGTTCAACACTGAGACAATCTTTTGTCAAATGTGGTCCTCCACACTGCTCACAACTATTTCGTATTGCGTGAATATCTTTAGTCATCTTTTCCATTCGTCCCTCGAAAGCATCTAACTTTGCAGAAATGGAATCAAAGTCATGGCTAGAATCGACTCTAGCCGCTTTAGATGAACGAAAAATATCTTTTTCTTGATGCCACTCATGTGAGTGGGATGATGTATTATCAATAACTTTGTGAGCTTTGGTTGCAGTTTTCTTCATAATGAAACCACCAGCTGCTGTGTCGATGTCTTTTCGTGTAGCGACGTCGACTCCTTTGTAGAATTTTTGGACTATTTGATAAGTATCTAGACCGTGTTGAGGACATCCTCTCAACATTTTTTCGAATCTTGTCCATGCCTCATATAAAGTTTCGTTTGGCTTTTGTGCGAATGTGGCAATTTCTCCTTGAAGTCTCACGGCTTTAGATACCGGAAAGAATCTTTTAAGAAATTTCTCAACTAAAACATCCCATGAATCAATCGCTCCTTCAGGTAACGATTCTAACCAATCTTTGGCTTCCCCCTTTAAAGTCCAGGGGAACAACATGAGATAAATAGTTTCATACTCAACTTCTCGGATCTTAAATAGATTACAAATCCTACTAAAAGTTCGAAGATGTTCGTTTGGATCTTCTTTTGTTGTACCACCAAATTGGCATTGATTAGTGATCATGTGTAGGATTTGTCCTTTGATTTCAAAATCTGGTGCATTAACATCTAGCTAATTAATGGCGTGACCTTGGCCCGTGCATGTGGCTCTCATTCGGTCTTCCATACTTTGAGGTTCTGTTTCTTCCATATCTGAATTTGTTGAATCTGAATCACTTGAGGATTCTGATTTAACGGTTTGTTCCTCGATAATCTCCGTATGAATAATTTTTGGTTCAGGAGGAATGATTAGTGGTTCAGGATCCCTGAATTTTCCCTGAATATCCTCCGGGTCCTCCATTGTGAAGTCGGTTTCAAAAATTGGATTATCGGAAATTTGAGTTAGAGTACTTGTTCGACTAGATGATGATTCTAAAGAAAAATCAATGGCGACAATATTTGATAGATGTCTTGATCGAGTTACAGGTGGTGAACGTATGAAAGGTGGTGAACGTTTTGCTCGGTGCATTCACTGAATATCCTATTAGTTATAAATATAAAAATTATATAAGTTATCAAATTAATAGACTTTTCTAATTTTGCCCACGTTTCAAATAGCCAATAGATGCAGCAGGTAGCCAGGACCCTTTAAATTAGAAGCCCACAACTCGCCACTAACAAATCCAACTATTACTACGAACCAGAAAATTTTGGATGTCTATTAATTTAACCGCTTAGAATAATTTTTCGTCGAAATTTTAAGAAGATAAAAATATATGTCCTAAAAACTAGAGCGTATAAATGAAAAAGAAAAAGCGCGTCGAAAAATAAGAAGTCGAAAAACAAACTTCGAAAAACAGTTATAAGAAAGTAGAGCGTCGAAACTTAAAAGTCTAAAAACTAAAAATCAAAGTTTGCGTCTAAAGGTATTAAAGTTTAGAAGGAATTCTATATCCAAAACGGCAATAATTTAAAAAGGCACTTAAAATCTATTAAATATTAAAGCGATAAGTGACGTCGTAAAATTTTAAAGCATCTAAATCTTAATCTAAAGAAAAAGCACTTAAGGGATTTTACGGCAAAGCCTAAAAATCTAGAAATATAAAATAACTACGGTAAAAACTAAGTTTAAACTAATTACGAACGATAAATATACAAATTACGAAATAAACGATTAAAACGATATAAATATAAAAAGAAACTAAAGTTATATAAAAAACAATTTTTGTAAAAATATTATTTTTATATTATTTATATAAAATTACTAAATTTATATAATTAATAAAACTAATAAAACTTAATTTTACAAATTAAAACTAAAATTAAAACTAAATAATAAAATATAAAACCCTAATTAATATTTAATTAATTATAATTATTACTAAATACTAACCCTAATCGTATGATACTAGGATCAGAACCTGTCCAGTCAATTCATGCGATCGCATGAATTTTAGTTGTTGGACTCATGCGATCGCATAGCCCAATGTTCCAGGAATGATTCGGGCTTTGAAGGTTTCGGCCCAGTTTTAATTATAATAATTAATATTTATTTGATTTTAATTTTATAAAATAATAGATAAAAATAAACTTATATTTAAAAACCAAAAATAAAAATAAAAATAATTTTTAATTTTATATATCTTAAATATATATATATATATATATATATATATATATATATATATATATATATATATATATATATATATATATATATATATATTAAACACTTATATATATAGTTATATATAGCATTTTTTTATTTTTTATTTTTTATTTTT
The DNA here is from genome assembly GCF_046630445.1 of Rutidosis leptorrhynchoides. Lineage (NCBI taxonomy): Eukaryota > Viridiplantae > Streptophyta > Magnoliopsida > Asterales > Asteraceae > Rutidosis > Rutidosis leptorrhynchoides. The sequence continues at coordinate 127,901,696 of NC_092333.1, read as the reverse complement.
CATATGTTTTTATATAAATACAAAATATTTTTACAAAATTAGAGATAAGAAATATAGCGTAAAAATATAGCGTTTCGGCGGGTCCCCGTCAGCGGTGCCAAAAATACTTGATGTGTGCGAGGTGTAGTACGAAATACTATTATAGTTTACTTCAATATACTATTAAATACGATACAATTTTACACAAGTTATTTATTTATTTATTGAATGGATATGCGTAAACCTTGCTACAACACTTATAGGCAGTGTACATAATCGTAGAGTAGTGTAGTTTTTAGTAAGTCCGGTTCGTTCCACAGGGATCAGCTGAGTTTAACACTATATTTTTCGATACTATATTTGTATATATATATATATATATATGTATATATATATATATATATATATATATATATATATATATATATATATATATATATATATATATATAAGTAGTATTATTATTATAAAGGGGGTTTTTACTGTTTAATGACCGTTTGTCGATTTTAAGTATTATATCACAGTCAAAACCTAATGCAAAATATTAAATATAAATATAACTTATTTTAAAGCGTAATGTGAATGACGATAAATAAAAGTACAATAAAAAATACGATGATTAAAAGTGCGATAATTTAAAGTTCGTTAAATAAAATGACGGTAAATAAAAGTGCGATGAGATATAAAATAAGAGAATTGTGCTTATTTAAACTTCCGTAATCATGATGTTCGACGTGTTGATTTTAATTTATTACCATGAGTTAATTGTCCTTTATCCTGGATTATTTGATAAGTCCATCTGGTTTTGTCCGTAATAGTCCATCGGTGATAATTATAAAGTGCGAGGGTCTTCGCCAAATTAACCTTATACCCGAAGTCAAATATTCCAACTAATTGGAGATTTAAACCGTAATAAGGTCTTAATACTTTGTTTAATGATTACACCAGGTTATCGACTGCGTGTAATCCAAGGTTTTAATACTTTATTAACAATTACACCAATTTTCCTTGTATGTAATCCACCCTGTTTTAATGAGTCCATTGACTATTAATCCATCCCCGTATCCGGTCAAATGAACAATTATTAGTATTTATAAATATCCCGCCCATCGTATCCGATCGAGTGTATGTGGTTATTTATAAATACGTCAAATTGTAAATCTCTACATTAAATTAACGAACTATCATTCAGTTAAACAAATATAAAGCCCATTAATAGCCCATAGTCCAATTTCCACAAGTGTCGGTCTTTTGTCCAAACCCCAATTATTGTCCAAAGCCCAATAACCCAGTCTTAATATTTAGTCCAACATCACGATTACTTCGGCTTAAATAAGCATAATAATAACTTAGCTACGAGACATTAATTTAAAAAGGTTGAACATAACTTACAATGAGTATTTATCGCGTAGTGTTACATGGACATAATTTCGACTTACAAACCTTAAAACATTCGCTACTATAACCTTATTATTATTAACTTAATATTAAAATTATAATTATAATTATAAAATATATATATATATATATATATATATATATATATATATATATATATATATATATATATATATATATATATATATATATATATATATATATATATATATATATATATATATTGAGAGACAGAGAAGATTGATGATGAAAAATGTGTACATAATTCGCTGAAACTCGTTGCTATTTATAGATGTGGCAAGCTACTGGGTGTCATGCGATCGCATGGGTTTAAGGTACCCAGGCCATGCGATCGCATGGCCGTCGTTCACTGGTCACAAAGCACAAAAAACGTGGGCTGCTCGTATTTATATATTATATAATATAATATATATAATTTTATATATATATATATATATATATATATATATATATATATATATATATATATATATATATATATATATATATATATATATATATATATTATATTCATGTGCATAGTTTGCTCGTAATTTTAGGCCCGTTGAGTCACGCGTTGATAGTTGGTTAATGTCCCGATTCTGGATTTTCGAACGTCTTTTTGTACGCTTTGAAATCTTGTACTTTGTGTTTCACGGCTTGTACTCTTGTAATTTTTAGACGTTTCTTATAAGTAAATTGAACCACTTGAATTGTATCTTGTACATCTGAGCTTTTTGGTCATTTGCATCTTCAAATCATCGAATCTGTCTTTTGTCTTCACCGTTTATTATTTAAATGAATATCACTTGTAAATAGAACAATTGCAACTAAAAGCTTGTCTTTCTTGAAGGATAATGCTATGAAATATATGTTCGTTTTTAGCATTATCACCAGTAAACCTGGTAAGCAACATACAACACAAGACAGCTATGCTCCATTACAAGCATGGTGATTTCCCAAGTGGTCTACATCAAGTGTACTATTCAATAGAAGTCAAAGACAAAGTTGAACAGAAAAGGACACGCGTCGGCGGCTGACAAGTGAACTTACATGACCACGTGGGAATGCAGAAGTTTAACGCATGTGCAGACATGTGTTATACTTTGTCAATGCCTAGGGAACACAACATTATATTTGTTTAAACAAATAGTGGTGCCAAATCGAATTGGGGTGTTCCTGCAAATAGCTACTAAAGAGGAAAGAGGAGAGCACGCTCTCTGATGCAATTGTCCCCACAAGTACAGACATCCTATGTACCAGTGAACAATGGATCAATTACACGGATAATAGGACTACTATAAATTGATGTATCCACTATTGTAACAACTAGTGGTGTAGGTTTTATTATTTAGAGTTCAAAACGTGTAATAGCTTTAAGTTATCCTCATAGCTATAATCTTGGTAATCTGTATCAACCAACTATCATTCCGCCAAGGATAGTTGTAATTCTTTGTGATTTAATCAATAAAGAATAAACCGTTGAAAACTTACCTGTGACTCTATTTAAATTACATGCTTGAATACTAATCATGTTTAACTGTTAAGTTAATAGAAAGAAATTGTATTCACCCCCCTCCTCCTTCTCCAATACTCCTATTGTTTATCAAGGGACCAACAAGAAACTTTAATCGGTTTTAGTAATAGACTAATTAGAAAGGGATATTCCGAACCGATTGATAACGACGAATAGGATGACTTGGAAGCATTAAAATTTTTTTTACAAGTTTTTAAAAAGGCAACGACAAAAGTTTCGGGGGTTTATTACCCAACTAGCTCACTAGTTTTACAACAACTTTATATAATGACGAAAAAAATTAACGAATTTGGAACTCAAATAATCGTATTTTTAGACAAACCGTTTTTCACATAAGAAAAAAACTAAAATAATATTTTGGAACTATACCTAAAGTTTTTTTATTTGCGGCCGCACTTGACCCGAAAATCAATTTTAATGGGGTGAAACTTTTGATGACAACAATATACCAAAATTTAGATTGTATTCATGGCCCCGAAGACGACGAACCCAACTATATAAGCAACAAAATATACGGATTTAATAACACCTTTGAGCAATTATTTTCAATTTATGCAACAACTTATGGTCGACAAGCAAACTCAATTGTTGACCAATTTGAGAGCGGATCATCTTCTCGAAGGCCCCGACCTTAATATTAGTCTTTTTAACCAATTACGTGAAGACGCTTCGAAACTTGCCCGAACATCGGCACCAACAAGCGAGTTGGGAAATTACAAGATTGGAAACTTTGCACTAAACATGAATCCCGATCAATTTCACAACTTTGATGTTTTGGCTTGGTGGAAAACAAAAGAAGACACCTATCCAATATTATCCGCTATGGTTCGTGACATATTAGCCGTTCAAGCTTCAACCGTAGCTTCCGAATCGGCTTTTTCTCTTAGCGGTCGAATTATTTCGGAAAGAAGGTCAAGACTTACCCCTCAAGCCGTGGAAGTATGCGTATGTTTGAAGGATTATTTGGACGGGGTAGATAGGATACAAGATCAAACGTCATTAGAATGTCCGTTAGATAATGATGTTGAAGATTTTATAGAGATGGAAGAAATGGAAGCAGGATTATCACCTTCATCAACCGAAGGAAATATCGAGACCGAAGTGGAGGAAGGTGAATATGATCCCATTAACATGGATGAATATATTGCAAATTACCAACGAACATTTGCCACTGTTGATGACCCCGAATTTGAAGCAAGTGAACAATATTACGAACGACGAAAGCAAGACGAGTAATGTATAATGGGTGATGGCAATACCGAAGCTCGATATACTTTGCTCGTAATACATTACCGGGTGATGACCATGCCGAAGCTTGAATAAATGTATTAACTTTTGTATACTTATAGTTGTATCGTTCAAATAAATGTATTGTTATTGTTCTTTATATTATTTATAGTGGTTAATCATTTAAATAAAAATGTTGTTATTTATATTATTTATAGTGTTAAGCATTATAAATTATAATTATATTATTTATAGTTGTTTAAGCGTTATACCTTTTGTTTATATTGATTATATTATTGTTGTTCAAAAGTTATAAATATCGAACCGGTAAAAATATAACCGGTAAAAATCAAATCCGATAAATATCTGTAACAACCCAACCCGTATTTAAACCGACCCATAATTTTTTTTTTGTTAATACATAAATTTTTAGGTCCCAATTATGTTTCCGAAACATCTTTAACACAAATAATAAGTTCAATAAACTTTTAAAACATTTAATACATAGTTTAAATATCCGAAAGGGCGAACACGACCCGACTATTTTTATTTTCAACAAAACCGAGCATGGTGATCGGGACTATGCTACCCAATCCTAATCGAGTCCAAAAACAAGATATTCTAGAGCAACCTAGCCAAGATCTCTAATCCCCATGCTTACCCGAGCCGCCAATCATGCGAACCTATAAAAATAGCAACAACGAGAGGGTAAGCTAATGCTTAGTGAATGTAAAGATACTATACACATACATATGCATAAAATGGCTACGCATCACCAAGCATCAAGATAAACACATACCGGCTCCGCATAGTAAACAAACTACAAAAGAGCACATACACAAAGTAGCTACACGCTATGTAATCACCAAACTAACGCCACAAGATGCTACAACACAACGATAAGTATATACGCGTATACAATAAATATGGAAGTATTTTTTTCCTTATGGAGTACCTTTTATGGAAGTATTTTTTTCCTTATGGAAGTATTTGCTATTATGGAAGTATTTTTTTCCTTATGGAGTACCTTTTATCGCATGGCAACCTACATGGGTTAATGACAGTTGCAGTCCTATATTTAGTTCGGTGTCTAGTGACACCACTATTTATGGTTTTCAAGAGGTATATACCTATTAAAGTAACACTCAAATATAAATATAGTTGTGAAAAAAAATTCGGGACCTTTTTTGAATTTTTATCATAGATTAGCCAGTCATATAATTCTGTGTTCCACTCAATAGAAGGATTTTCCTAGTTCCCAGTAACATCTGTTGCTTCACTGGACGACAATATGGAAGTTATACTGACTCAGATTCATGACAACAATCCTTACAAAACTAAATAAAACTAATGTCTTGCCAACACAAATAACCTTAACGATCGCAGACACAATGCTAAAAAGAGCCTATGGGCACGATGCGGGCTTATTTCACAATGCTAAAAAGAAGGAATTTGGATAGTTAATTATGCAATGTAAATGTCATTAAACTTTAGGTCCACGATGTAAAACTACGGCAATACATAGTTGACAACTTGACATAACAATGAAAGACCATAGTTCATGAACAACTTCTGAACAAACATAAATGGTAAAACCGTAAAAGCAAAACAGCCAAAAACTTAGCAAATAAAAGGCCAATACTCGTTTAAACCTAAAGAAAAACTGACAGAAAGCAACACTGTTTTATAAAAGTTACTGCAGTCCAAACCGGGATATTATGTGGCCAAACTCTAAATTCAAGAGCAAATTTGGTTTTGGAATCTAAGCATGAAAGTCAAATTCAACAAACTGCATAGTCATCACAAAATAATGAACAATGTTCATCTCAAATAACCAAAACACAAAACAAATTAGCTTAATACCTGGGTACGAAAGAAATAAGGATGGAGGTATAATGGAACATCAAAACTCATTAAGTTGAAAGATCACAATATTATATGATGGTGATGAAATAATAACCTCCGAAGAATCATTGTTAATTTCCATTTCATGGAAACTAACAATGAATGGTTCTCCCCATGTACTTTGTATCATGAGATAGGGAGAGGTCATGGGTTCGATCCTTAGGGATGACATGATTTTCTTTAAATCAATTGATCAAAAATAATGGTGGTATATATTGACCGTATAGGGAGGTTTTACCAGATTCGTTCACAGACCCCTACCCGGAACCACTGCCCGAATGGATGTGTTCCCGGGTACCGTCGATCGGGTTCGGGTTTCCGCCCGAACGTGTGTGTTACGTGCAAATGATGAGGGATGTTGAAAGAAATGATCTACTGATGCCAAAAAAATTCGCCCTTAAAAAAAAAAAAAAAAAAAAAAAAAAAAAAAAAAAAAAAAAAAAATTGTTAGTTTCCATTTCAATGAATTAATAACCATTCAATCAATGTGTATGATTATACAGATCGAATGAGTAAATACCAGGTTTAGTTAAGTTCCTAAGCTGACCCGACTAGTTGCAGACTATAGTAGTAGTAGTAGTACATACTCGGTTGTATATAGTGACCGGGCTTCAAATTTAGCCCCCGCCTTTGCAGGTAGTACCCCTAGTCCCTACAATGACAAACTGGTTTACCAGAAGCTTCCCAACCATTATAACCATGTTGTAGCACCTTTACAATCTTGATCCCTGCATCTTCCTTTGATTTATGATTAAGATAGCCCACAAATGTTTTAGCACATTCTGTCCCACGAACCTGTAATAATAATAATAATATCTGTCTCATACGAATCGAACTCAATTATGATCATGTAATTATCAATTACTAATATATTATATACCTGACATCAACAATGGCGACATTAGCACGTTTTCTGAGAGGTAGAAGCGCAGATCCAGAGATGTAAGATACAGTTTTCACCATTGTTAACGAAGAATATTGACCGATTATCGATTTATCGATTGATATAATTTTCTTGCGTTATTACACTGAAGAAGATATTAACACTCAACCGAAGAACCCTAAAATTGAATTAATTCCTGAATTGAATGAATTGATTGACTCAAATAGTAAATCAGAATTGGGGAAAATAAAATTGTTATTCAAGTCGTATCCTCTATTACATTGCTACTGCTCCTTATACTAAGAGTCTAAGACAATGATAACACCAAGGTTGAAAAAGACGTGAGACGGGGCCGAAACGTTAGCGAACTCAAAACGTCGTAACGCAAAAAACGGAGTCGAAACGGATGTTGACTAACGTTGACTTATATGTATATATATATATATATATATATATATATATATATATATATATATATATATATAAAGTTGACCGTTTTTTTCCGTCTTTGACCGTTTTTTCCGTTTTTGACCGTTTTTTCCCGTCTTTGACCGTTTTTTACCGTTTTTTAGCGTTGTTGACCGTTTTTTAAGCGTTGACCGTCTTTTTTTCCGTTTCAAGGCCCGTTGCAACGATACTAAGGCAAATCCGTTGCGGCGTCCGTTGCGGCGCCCGTTTCGGCCGTCTTTTACAACACTGATAACCGCTATCAACAACCTAACTAATTCTGTGATGTGAGAAATAACATATTCTACACACCACACGTGCCAAAATATGTTACAGCTACACTCGTAATTTTATATAATCCTGTGCTAAGGTTGTATTCTCGAGTCTTTCTTTTAGAGGAAAAAAGTGGAGAAGAAAGGGGATGAGAGTGTTTTATAATCCTTCCCAATCCGTCCAAATATGGGCGGAGAGTTTTGATGACAAAATCTAAAGATACTATCCTTCCTAATCATCTCCTCTCCTCTCATTTCCGCTGAAATTTAAAACTCGAGAATCAATGTTATTTTTTAATCTATCAATCTCCTCTCCTTTCCATTATAAATAAATCTCGAGAATACAGCCTAAATCTCATGACTTTGTAGTGTTCAGTCACAATTTTGTTCTTTTACATCCTTTTTGTGTACTAATTACTCCCTGCTACCACCACAACTAGCACCACCACCACCACCACTCTACCACCATCAGTCACTCCTGCATTGAACTCCTGACACTGCCACCATCAACCTCTTACAATCGACCAATAATGTCGACGAAAACCACCGGCAACTACCACTGTCACCCATATCTGAATAAAAAACAAAAAATAATATAAACACATAAAAAATCAAAAACAAATTTAAAAACAATATCAATAAACAAAAACAGTTCTAAACATGGGGCTTTGGTGGTTCATGAAAGATAAGCTTAGATCTGAATATAGGGCGGTTTGGTGATTATAAAGTACATACCTGAAAAGCTGAGTGGACAACATTTTAACCTCCGACAACGGCTGTTTGCTACCGTCGCTGTGATTAACTCCGGCCATCACCGTCATTGACTTACGGTTATTAACGTCGGTAAACTCCTGGCACCACCAACACCTCTTGTCATAACCACCATCGTTCAACTACACAAACCGTCGTCGCCTTCTGATCACGTCTAAATCTAAATTCGAAAGTTATGGATTTAGGCTTGAATGCATAATTTGGGGAAAAAAGGATTGATCGAATGTTTTAACTCCAATAACTGTGCAAACCCCGTTTGAAATCTGAATTCCAATGGCGTAAAACAAACGATGTGATTAACCTCAACAAAATAATCATAAAAAATTAGATTTGGGCGGAAATTAAAAAATTAGAATATTAATGTAAGCTCATTATGAAACGACTCGTCCATATTACTATAAACGTGGTACGTTATTCATTGGTCTCATAGCGAGGTATTTGACCTCTATATGATACGTTTTAGAAAATATTACATTCGTTTCATAAAAAGCACACTATTATTATACATAATGCATGTTTTAAACAAGTGAGCGATTATTTAAGAAATAATCCCCATGATACATCGGTTTCCAAAATACTATACACGTGACATAACAGTCGAATATAATACATGACAAAGGTTTTATTGAATGCAACACTTCATTTAAACAAAAGCATGAGACTCCATGCACAGCTTGCTCAGATAATGCAACAGCGGAAGACTTTCTCAAGGACCTGAGAATAAACATGCTTAAATAGTCAACACAGAGGTTGGTGAGATATATAGGTTTAAAGCTAGCATCGATATAAATATAGACCACAAGATTTCATAGTTATAAATATTTCAATAAAGATATTCTATAAGTTGTTGAGCGCTTCGGTAACCATACTTAACCATAAATGTAGCATATTCCCTTTATTATGAAATCTCCCTACACTGTACCAAGTGTAGCAAAAACGAAGTACTATGCAACCGTTTACGATACTAGAGCGACTAGCCCGGTTGGGGTTGTCAAACCCGATAGATCTATCAATAGGATTCGCGCTTACATGTTCTTACAACATGTAAATATTAGTTACCAAGCTATTAGGGAAGATATGCAATGTGGTACAACTCAACGTAGAATATATTTTAAGTACTTGTGTCCATGGCGTAAAACATAAAATTCATGTATTCTCATCCCAAAATATTTTTAGAGTTTAAAAATGGGACTATATACTCACTTTCACGTATTTTCACTTCGTCGGAAAATAAGACTTGGCCACGGGTCGATTCACAAACCTATAACAAATATATACATATATATATCAATGTATGATCGAAATATATTCACAACATTTTTATTACGTGTTGACGTTTTAAGTTGTTAAGTTAGCAGTCCAACATTAGTAGTCCACAATTAGTAGTCCACAGTTAGTAGTACATAAATAAATTAATATATTATCTCGAATCAATCCACGACCCAGTGTATACAAGTCTCAGACTCAATCACAACTCAAGGTATATATATTATTTTAGAATCAACCTCAACCCTGTATAGGTAACTCGAGCATTACCGCATATAGAGTGTCTATGGTTATTCCAAATAATATATATAGATGACGTCGATATGATATGTCAAAACATTGTATACGTGTCTATGGTCTATCAAGATTACATAATATATGTTAGAATACATGTATAATACAATATAAGTTAGTTAAGTTATGGTTAGTATAGATTTGTTATAAAATTTACGTAGCTAAAACTAATAATTTTTACCAATTTTGTTTTACCCATCATTTTTTCGTTTTAAATCCGTTTTGAGTAAATCAAGTTGCTATGGTTTTGAATCGAACTTAACTTTATGAAACTAAAAATAAAAAGTGATGGTTTATAGATGGATTTACAGGTTACAAGTCGTTTTTGTAAGAAGTAGTCATTTCAGTCGAAAGAACGACGTCTTGATGAGCATTTTGAAAAACATACTTTCACTTTGAGTTTAACCATTTTTTTGGATATAGTTTCATGTTTATAAGAAATATAATTTTCCCAGAAGAACAACTTTTAAATCAAAGTTTATCATAGTTTTTAATTATCTAACCCAAAACTGCCCCCGGTGTTACTACGACGGCGTATGTCCAGTTTTACGGTGTTCTTCGTGTTTCCATGTTTTAAATAATTAAGTTAGAATATCATATAGATATAGAACATGTGTTTAGTTGATTTTAAAATTTAAGTTAGAAGGATTAACTTTGTTTGCGAACAAGTTTAGAATTAACTAAACTATGTTCTAGTGATTACAAGTTTAAATCTTCGAATAAGATAGTTATATATATATGAATCGAATGATGTTATGAACATCATTACTACCTCAAGTATAGTAGGTAAACCTACTAGAAGTGACAAGAAATGATCTAGCTTCAAAGGATTCTTGGATGGCTTGAAAGTTCTTGAAGTAGAATCATGACATGAAAACAAGTTCAAGTAAGATTTCTACTCGAATTAAGATTGTTATAGTTATAGAAATCGAATCAAAGCTTGAATATGAATATTACCTTGATTTAGGATGATAACCTACTGTAAATAACAAAGATTTAGTGAGGTTGGATGATCACTTGAAATGGATTTGCAAGATTGGAAGTAAGTTAACGAACTTGGAAGTGTTCTTGATTTTTTGAAACTAGAACTTATAGAATTTATGAAGAACACTTAGAACTTGAAGATAGAACTTGAGAGAGATCAATTAGATGAATAAAATTGAAGAATGAAAGTGTTTATAGGTGTTTTTGGTCGTGGATAATGGGTTAGATATAAAGGATGTGTAAATTTGTTTTCTTGTAAATAATTCATGAATGATTAGTAATATTTTTGTAATCTTGATAAATAATTCATGCTACTTGACAAATGGTTGATTCCACATGTTACTTAATCATTTAAGGCTGTTAAGGAGCAGATTTTTATTGGTATATACTAATAGTAAATACATCTAGAAGCTGGGTATAATACGAGTGCAAATACCAAGCAAATACGAGTAGAATTCTTGATGAAAATAAATGGGAATACAATTGTGATTATTTTTGTTAAGTACAAGTATTTTGATATATGTACTTAAGCCTTTCAAAAGTGTATTAATACATCTTAATACACTTCATATATATACATTTTAATTAAGTCGTTAACTCATCGTTAGTCGTTATATGTATGAGTTGTTTCGAAGCCTGTAAGTTAACGATCTCGTTTAATGTTATTAACGTATTGTTATTATATCTAATGAGATGTTAAATTGTTATATTATCATAATAACATAGTGTATTAATATATCTTAATACGATATATATATATATATATATATATATATATATATATATATATATATATATATATATATATATATATATATATATATATATATATATATATATATATATATATATATATATATATATATATATATATATATATATATATATATTAAGACGTTAATGCAACGATAATCGTTACATATATATCGTTTCGAAATTCTTAAGTTAGTAGTCTCATTTTATGTATATAACTTATTGTTAATATATTGAATGAGATACTTAGTTATCATTTCATCATGTTAAACATATATATATGTTCATATATATATTATCATGTCATTTACAAGTTATAACGTTCGTGAATCATCAGTCAAACTGGGTGGTCAAACGTTTACATAAATTCCGTTTCAATTAATCAAGTTTTAACAAGTTTGATTGCTTAACATGTTGGAAATATTTCATTATGTAAATATTAATCTTATATATGAAATGTCCTGTTCATATTGATTATAAACGTTCCATATTAATTGATTTCGTTGCGAGATTTGACCTCTATATGAGACGTTTTTCAATGACTGCATTCGATTTTAAAATAAACCATAACCTTTATTTTATCGATAAAGGTTTAAAATACTACGACGATTATCAAATAATGATAATCTAAAATATAACGTTTTCACACGATTATTACATAATGGTTTACAATAATAATACACAACAATATATGTCTTCGAATGCAGTTTTTAAACAATATTATACAAACATGGACTCCAAATCTTGTCCTTAATTTAGTATGCAACAGCGGAAGCTCTTAATAATCACCTGAGAATAAACATGTTTTAAATGTCAACAAAAAAATTGTTGGTGAGTTATAGGTTTAAATCTATATATCAAATTATAATAATAGACCACAAGATTTCATCTTTCAATAACATGCAATCTGCATAAAAATCATTCATATCTTTGAACATCTGGTAACCGACATTAACAAAATGCATCTAGAATATCCCCATAAATAATATCGAAGTACTAAAGCAGTTCAAATTCTCTGACTGGGGCGTGTCAAAGCCCATAGATCTATCTTTAGGATTCGCGTCAACTGGTAGCAATTATAATAAACACCAATTCTTAGGTTACCAAGTTCAACAAGGGCGATATCCGTTATAACAATTTAGCATAAAATGTAGTTTCAATTACTTGTGTCTATTTTGTAAATCATTTTCAAATCTGCATGTATTCTCATCCCAAAAATATTAGATATTAAAAATAGGACTATAACTCACTTTCACAGATTTTTCCTTCGTCGGGAAAATAAGACTTGGCCACGGGTCGATTCACGAACCTATAAAAAATATGTACATTTATATCAAAGTATGATTGAAATATATTCACAACATTTTTTTATTACGTTTTTATGATTTAAGTTTGTTAAGTTAGCAGTCCTCGTTAGTAACCTACAACTAGTTGTCCACAGTTAGATGTACAGAAATAAATCAATATATATTATCTTGAATCAATCCACGACCCAGTGTATACAAGTCTCAGGCTAGATCATAACTCAAAGTATATATATTATTTTGGAATCAACCTCAACCCTGTATAGCTAACTCAAACATTACTGCATATAGAGTGTCTATGGTTGTCCCGAAATATATATATAGATGGGTCGATATGATATGTCAAAATATTGTATACGTGTCTATGGTATCCCAAGATTACATAATATGTATAATACAATATAAATTAGTTAGGATATATTTAGTCTAGATTTGTTACAAAATTTTCGTAGCTAAAACTAGCAAATTTATCCAATTTTGTTTTACCCGTCATTTCTTCGTTTCAAATCTGTTTTGAGTGATTCAAGTTGCTATGGTTTCATAATGAACTAAAATTTATGAAACTAAACAGAAAAAGTATAAGTTTATAGTTGGAAATACAAGTTACAAGTCATTTTTTAAAGAGGTAGTCATTTCCGTCGAAAGAACGACATCTTGATGACCATTTTGAAAAACATACTTCCACTTTGAGTTTAACTATGATTTTCGGATATAGTTTCATGTTCATAAGAAAAATCATTTTCCCAGAAGAACAACTTTTAAATCAAAGTTTCTCATAGTTTTTAATTATCAAACCCAAAACAGCCCGCGGTGTTACTACAACGGCGTATGTCCGGTTTTACGGTATTTTTCGTGTTTCCAGGTTTTAAATCATTAAGTTAGCATATCATATAGATATAGAACATGTGTTTAGTTGATTTTAAAAGTCAAGTTAGAAGGATTAACTTTACTTGCGAACAAGTTTAGAATTAACTAAACTATGTTCTATTGATTGCAAGTTTAAATCTTCGAATATGATAGTTATATATATAAGAATCGAATGATGTTATGAACATCATTACTACCTCAAGTATAGTAGGTAAACCTACTGGAAATGATGAAAAATAAACTTGAGCTTCAAAGGATCTTCGATGGCTAGGAAGTTCTTGAAGTAGAATCATGACACGAAAACAAGTTCAAGTAAGATTACTACTTGAATTAAGGTAGTTATGTTTATAGAAATTGAACCAAAGCTTGAATATGATTCTTACCTTTGATTTAGAATGAAAATCTACTGAGATTAACAAAAGTTTCTTGATCTTGTATGATTACTTGGAATGGATTTGAAAGCTTGGAAGTAATCTAGCAAGTTTGAAATATTTATTGAAGTGTTCTTGAATGGTTGTTTTTATGATGATTAAAGCTTGTAATTGAAGATAAAAGATGGTGAAAATGCTTGGAGATGATCAAGTATGATTAGGAGTATTTTGAGAGAGAATTTGGAGTGTAAGTATGAGAAAATGGGATGAAAAAATTAGGTGAAATCATAAAAACGTTTTTACTCATTATAAAGAAATAAAAGATTCTTAAGTTTGTTTTCTTGCTAAATAATTCATGCTAGTTGACAAATGGTTGGTTCCACATGTTCCTTAATCATTTAATGCTGCTAAGGAGTAGATTTTTATGTGTATATACCAATAATGTGTATGATGTTTGCAGCGGGGTATACGAAATACTATTAAATGTTACAAGAAAATACTATTAAATACGATACAATTTTACACAAGATATTTATTTATTTATTCAATGGATATACTTAAACCTTGCTACAACCCTTATAGGCAGTGTACCTAATCGTACAGTAGTGTAGTTTTTAGTAAGTCCGGTTCGTTCCACAGGGAATCTTTTTAAACAAAGCTTAACGCTATATTAGTTTACTTTTATAAAAATACAAATATATATATAAGTAATATTATTATTATAAAGGGGGGTTTTTACCGTTTAATGAATGGTTTGTCGATTTTAAAACTTTAGTCGCAGTTAAAACCAAATGTAAAATATTAAAAATAAATACAAGACTTAAATTAAAGCGTAAAGTAAATAACGATAATGAAATTGCGAATAATAAAAGTGCGATAAAATAAACTTGCGATAATTAAAAAGTACGATAATTAAAAGTGCAATTAAATACAATAACAATAAATAAAAATGCGATAATTAGAAGTGCAATTAAATATAAAATAAAGGAAATTAAATATGAAATAAAAGAATTATGCTTATTTAAACTTCCGTAATCATGATGTTTGACGTGTTAATTTTAGTTTTATGCCCATGGGTTAATTGTCCTTTGTCCTGGATTATTTAATATGTCCGTCTGGTTTTTGTCCATAACAGTCCATCAGTCATAAATATAAAGTGCGAGTATCCTCGTCAAATTATCCTTATACCCGAAGTTAAATATTCCAACTAATTGGGGACTTAAACTGTAACAAGATTTTAATATTTTGTTTAATAATTACACCAGGATGTCGACTGAGTGTAACCCAAGGTTTTAATATTTTGTTATCAATTATATCAAGTGTCCTTATACATAATTTCACCCCTGTTTTAATTATTCTAGTGGCTATTAATCCATTCCCATGTCCGGTTAAATGAACGATTATTCGTACATATAAATACCCCGCCCATCGTGTCCGATCGAGTGTATATGGTAATTTATAGGGACGCCCAATTGTAAATTTTTATATTAACATTAACAAACTATCATTTAGTTAAACAAATATAAAGCCCATTAATAGCCCATAGTCTAATTTCCACAAGTGTCGTTCTTTTGTCCAAACCCCAATTATGGTACAAAGCCCAATTACCCAATTTTAGTAATTAGCCCAACATCATGATTACTTCGGATTAAATAAGCATAATAATAACTTAGCTACGAGACATTAAATTAAAAAGGTTGAACATCACTTACAATGATTAAAAATAGCGTAGCGTTACACGGACAGAATTTCGACTTACACCCTTACAATATTCGCTAACATACCCTTATTATTAGGATTAAAAATTAAAATTAAAATTAAAATATAAATTATATATATATATTTTTACGTATATATTGAGAGAGAGATAGATATTAGATGATGAAAAATGATCAGAATTCGGTTGGCTTTATAGGGAATTGCAGAATTTGGGGTTCCGCGACTCGCGGCATTTTTTGCCTTCAAACTCCGCGAGTCGAGGAGTTTGTAAATACAGCTCACACAATTTGGAGTCTTTCTTGCCGACGGTTTTTATTTATTTATATAATATATAAATAATTATAAGAATTATTTAAATATTATATTATATTTATGTGCATAGTTGACTTGTAATTTTTAGTCCGTTGCGTCGAGCGTTGAGAGTTGACTCATATCCCGGTTCCGGATTTTCGAACGTCCTTGCGTACAATTTAATATCTTGTACTTTGCGTTTTGAATCTTGTACTCTTGTAATTTCGAGACGTTTCTTATCAATAATTGGAACCTCTTTGATTGTCTTTTGTACTTTTGAGCTTTTTGGTCGTTTGCGTCTTCAATTCGTCGAATCTGTCTTTTGTCTTCACTTTTTATTATTTAAACGAATATCACTTTTAAATAGAACAATTGCAACTAAAAGCTTGTCTTTCTTGAGGAATAATGCTATGAAATATATGTTCGTTTTTAGCATTATCAAATATTCCCACACTTGAGCGTTGCTTGTCCTCAAGCAATATCGTCTTGAAATACTAGAATCACTTCTTTATTCTTCACACTTTTTACATCAGTGATTTCTATACGGCGGTATAAACAATGGTAGTAACGATATGGTTTACAGTCCCACATGACTATAAAAATTTAGATCCATTAAGGAAATTGGATCTTTATGAAAACATTTGATCTTTTGAAAATTAAATCTAGTTTTTACCCTAGATAAGTTTTCCGGAATAACTCTTCATCGGTGTTTGCAAAATATTTTTGTGGGTTTGGTGGGTTTCAGATTTGAAAATTTTAGCTCAAAACTTATGATTTTGTGTCACCCACTTGCTAACCTTGTATTTGAAAAGCAACACATCCAATTTACTTGTCCCGTATATTACCTTTCGGTAAACTATCGTCCGGTTGTAAAGGAAAGCATTGAACAAGCAACTGTTAAGGCAATGTCCCCTGACATGCTTTTAATTGTGGTCTATAACGTGTCGGACGCAATTACTATCCTTGGTAGGAGCAATAGTAAAGCTCACCCTTATGATTTTTCGGTCTGGCACAAGGTCCTGTCTTTGACCACTATGCAACCACCGTTCTTACGGTTGACACCCGATTTAGTTCAGGTGACCTAATGAATTCCAGGTGAATTCCTAGGATTTTACGTTCAATGGTAATGAATGCATTGAAAATAGGGTTTTTAGAAAACAAATCGGTTTGTAATTTTGATCAAAATATTTTCTCGTTCAAGCTCGAGTTTAGATATCATTGAATTCCATGAGTTTGTAATTCTCAATCTTTAAGGTCAATCTCAAGGATTGAGTAATATCAGGCTTAAAAGCTGATTTTTGATCTTTTAAGGAGATTATCCTTTCTGGAGATCTGATTCATTAGTCTTATCCAGCTAATTTGCATGGTGCCCCCCCATTTTACGAGATAAATCCTTCTCATGGTTAGGATAAATCTGACCACTTGGCGACCCTGTTTAATGCTGAGGTCCGTGGATTTCCTGCTGATTTTAGTGATGACTTTTCTAGATTTTTCGTCAACCTACAGCTGGTCTGGACGACAACTTCATGACCTAAATCAAGAAGCGCGTGTCTTTTTCGGAAGACTTTACTTCCTTTTAATGATGGAATTGATTCATCGTGTAGATCCATCTTTCTTACAGTAAATCAGGTAAAACAGTTTAGTTTAGTCCAAAGCAAAAGTATTTTCAGTTATTTGTTACAGATATATGTGACATATGTTTAAGATAACTTGGTAAATTTTCTCACACTTGGCTTTTATTTTCCTTTTTATCGTCCTCTATTCCATTTTAAATGAATTTTAACATTTTGGTTTGTTTCTCAATTTATGTCCTTTCTGAGGTAACAATAATTTCGGTGTTAAAACCTAGTTTTATCGTTCATAAATATGTATAAACATGATTTTGAGTTCATATAATTGAAATTTTTTAAAAATTTTACTAGAATTGGGTAGTCAGTATATAAGACTATGGCTGTTCTTTATTATCAGAAAGCACTAGATTCTAATACAACTACTACTTTACTAGTATTTCTAATGGTAACCAAGTGTATAAAGTAAAAATTTTTAAAATCCGAAAGAATTTAACCCCTTCCCACACTTAAGATCTTGCAATGCCCTCATTTGCAAGAAATCAGTAACAATTTAAATTATTGAGGGTGATTTGTGTGAAAATGATTAAATTTTACCAAAGTTTCCAAATATATTGGCGTTTGTTTGCTGAATGATAAATGGTGCACATCATTTTTTGATTCCGTCTTGTTGTTATTTCACATATATTTTGCATCTTGTCGTCAAAATTAGTTGCTTTTGTTGAACTTAATGCCAGTCTTTGAAAATGCGTTGTTTTACCCTGTTGTGTACATAAGATAAACTGCAAACATATATACATATTTTTGAAGTTTGGTATATTACCCCACATTCAAAAATTATTAAAATCTAAGAATTAAAGTTAGAAAATTATAAAAACTATTACAATATAACATAAGTATTAAACGTATTAACATTACAAATTACAAAATAAATAAAACTAAGTAGACTAGGGATGATATTGATACCAATAGGGGTTCCAAGCATAACCATAGGTGCTATAAAATGCTTCGGCAGGGTTATACGTAGGATACGGTGGTTGCATCTCTATAGACCAGGGAGGGAATATGGGTTTTGGAGTAGGAATATAGTTTCTACCTATATGTTGGCAATGAGCTATGATTTGGTTTTGATGAACTTGCCAATCTTCAAATGCTCTCTGTCTAGCATTTTCGTACTCCTGTGAAGCTATAAACCTTTGCATTTCTTGTATTTCATTTCCCCCTCCTACATTATCTTGCTGTTGGTTTCTCTCAACCTGTGGATGTCTACCATGGTATTGTACTGCGGCGTTATTTCGCCTCTTCAAAACTTTCGCACCATGGTATACATTTAAACCTATTGTATCGCGGGGTTCTGGTTCTTCGACTAATAATCCCCCCCGACTTATATCCACACCGAGATATTCAGCAATCAAAGTAATAAAAATACCACCTCCTATTATGCTATGCGGTCTCATCCCTCTAACCATAGCTGATAAATAATAACCCACACAATAAGGTATACTTACAGCGCTTTGTGGGTCTCGAATACACATATGGTAAAACAAATCCTGTTCATTTACCTTTTCCTTGTTCTTACCTCTTTGTGTAATCGAATTAGCTAAAAACCTATGAATCACTCTTAATTCAGCTCTATCTATATCCAAATAAGAGTAATTTCCCCCTTTGAATCGGTGATGGCTTGTCATTTGAATCCATACACCGTGTGTATTAAAATTTTCATCTATCTTTCTACCATTTAGTATCAACCCTCTACAATCGGCAGATGCTAACTCCTCAGGCGTATATATACGTAAAGCCTGAGCCATGTCTAGTAAAGACATGTGGCGCATCGAACCTCCTAACAAAAATCTAATAAAAGATCGATCGGTTAAACTAGCTACCCGATCATTTAATTCTATACTACACAACAATTCTTCACACCATACTTTATATACAGGTCTACGCATGGTGAATAAACGTACCCAGTCGTTAAAAGTAGAATTACCATACCTCTGTGCAAGTAATTCCCTAATTGGCCCGGCCAATTCTACAGCTTCTAATGGTCCCCATTCTATGACCCTAGGTACCTCAACAACTTTAGAATGAAGAGTATGCAAACCCCTTTGGTATTTTGGATAATCTATCCAAAGTCTGCCAAATCTCAGGTTCCGGTGCAAATCTTCCAAGTGCATATCAGAAAATGTCATGACTGGATGAGGTATATCTTGCTTGTAGTAGCTATCCACCTCCTGTTGTTTCGCATTCTCAGCAGGAGCATTGCAAGCTTGGGATGAAGATTCACCCCTTTCAGTCTGCAAAACACATCAAACACAATTTTTTGTGCATCCAAATAGTATTAGTGTCAGCAAAATCATCAATCAAAATAATTACAATGACATGATCAATTTATATCAAACTTAAGCTCATTTTCCCATTTTTATCAAATCTACACTTTTTCAAATAAGCATATACGAAAATGTTCGCCAAGTTCATAAGCATTTAACTCAAATAACATGTCAAAATAATCATTACTAGCAATTAAACAAGTTTCAAATGGCATTATCTCTCAAAAATCAAGTTCATGAATTTTAGACTTGAAAAAGTCCACTTTAATTCTCAAAATCATGTTTAGGCTCAAAGTTTGGATCATTTAACTTCCTAAACATGTTACACTACTTAATTTAACAACAATTCATGACAAAAATCGGCCATAACCTGTTTATATCAAAAAGCCCCAAACTGCTCAACAACACAAACCCTAGATTACTCAAAATTTGAAGTTTAAGGCTTCTAATCATGTTAAATAGCATCAATCTAGGTTATACAAGCATAATACATAAACAATTTAAGCATAATTACACTAAAAAGCATCAAAATCAAATTGGGGAAAAAATTGCTCAAGAACACTAATTTTCGGATTAAATGGTGTTTAGGTGTATAAATTTACCATTTTTCTTGAGTAATTCCTTGATAGCATCCTTCTCAACATGATTTTAGTAAAAGATTTGATGATTAACGGTTAAAAATTGTGATTTTGGGGTTGTTTTTGCGTGTTTTTTCGAGGGTTATTTTCGCATTTTTTTTTTCTGTGGTGTGTGGTTTGAAACTGATCAGTTCGTTCAGCTTTATTTTTTTTCTGTAATTTGATTCCTCCGCGACTCGCGGTATTTGGACCCTTCAAACTCCGCGAGTCGCGGAGTTTGTTATATTTTTTTTTTTTTACATCTTATACTAATTAAAACAATTAAGTAATTAATTTTAAAATTTTGTTTCCCTTGTTATTTAGGACGAGGTCGTTTCGGATCGATGTCCTAGTCCGTCCTTCGACAAATTTTAAAATTTGTCTTTTTGTAGCGATTGTTTTAAAAGCTAAGATTTTTGGATTTTTTAATGTTTTTGGCATACTTTAATTCAATAAGTTTAAAAAAATAATGATAATAAAAGTTCTCGTCCCTCCCTCGGGTAAAGCAATTTCGGTTCAAAGACCTAGTCTTCAACTTACGACGAATTTTAAAAATCATATTTTTAACTTAATGAGATAAAGTAAATTTTTGTTTTTAAATTCACACAATTTAAATATAAAATTCAAAATTAATATTAAAAATTCACACCAAACTTAAAATTTGAAATGCATAAAATTAAAAATTCATATTTTAAAAAATAAAAAAATTTACACCAAAGTTAATTTAACAATTCATATTATAAATTCACACCAAATTTATATTAATTTTTCAAATATTTACAATTTTAAACAATTGTTTTTACAAAGTTTACAATATTAATTTAAGATTTATATATTAATTTTAAAAACATGTTAAAAATAAAATTAAAAATCTTTTTGGCTTTTTATCCCACTTTAATCAATCAAATATTATTAAAAATATGCGCCCCTCTTTTCGGTAAAGTAATTTCGGTTCCAAGACCTAATTTAACTCATGACGAATTTTTGAAATATTTTGGGCTGATTGATTAAAGATATTTATACCTTAAGAATAAACGTTAAATTTCGCAGTGAATTAATAAATTTTTGAATGATATCAATAATTTCGGTCGCCAAACCTAATTTTATTCAATACCAATTTAATACTTTATAGCGAACAAATTAGCGTTTATTATCAAAAGGTTAAAAATAAAAATAAAAATAAAGACTGTACAGACTTACCTGTGAGATAGTATTCTTAGTTATATGATCTATCCCATTCATAAGATAGTCGGTTTAATTGGTTTTCCATAGCTACATAGGCGTAACCTCGAGCATTCAGTGTCTTTTCTTCTAAACATATGAACGGTCCGTCTCTGCATAAAGTAACAAATTCGGTATTTGAATAGGTTTGATTATTTGAACATTTACCTCCATGTGACCATTTACCGCATTTGTGACATCTTTCTAGGTGTCGTGCTCTTCTTTTTGCTGCGGATTTTGATTTTCCTTTACCAAATTGTAACTTATTATCTTCGCATCTGGATTCTTTTCTAACTCCGTCCATTCTTTCTCTGATTACTGATACTATTTCACTCGGAAGTGTGTCATTATTATGTTTAGTGATCGAAGCGTGTAGCATTAGACCATGGTTTAGTTCACAGGCAGTCTTCATTTTGTAAAAACCTAAAAAAAATAAAAATTCAGAATGGGGGGAGAAGACTAGTTCTTTAGGGTCTGCTAGGTAAAGACCATTCGGGTTCCATTTTCGAGAACTACATGAAAACAGACAATCTAACTCTAACAGAAATACATATTATCCTTTAAAGACTAGATTCTCCCCACACTTAGTTAGCTGTGGTGTCGAAATTGTGATTAACTTCGTTGTCGACTTCCATCGGACTATCTATGTAGTGTTTAACTCTGTGACCATTAACTTTAAATTCAATCCCATTTGAATTTATCAATTCTATCGTTCCGTATGGAAAAACTCTTTTAACTATGAATGGTCCAGACCATCTTGATTTCAATTTTCCAGGAAATAGCTTGAATCGTGAATTGAAAAGAAGAACTCTGTCTCCTTCTTTAAATTCTTTTAAACTTCTGATTCTTTTATCATGCCATTTCTTCGTTCTTTCCTTATAGATTAACGAATTATCATATGCTTCATGTCTTAATTCTTCTAATTCGTTTAGTTGACTTAATCATAGACGTCCAGCTTCATGTATATCAAGATTACATGTCTTCAAAGCCCAAAATGCTTTGTGTTCAATTTTTACTGGAAGATGACATGCTTTTCCATAAACAAGTCTAAAAGGTGTGGTTCCAATTGGAGTTTTGTAGGCTGTTCTAAAAGCCCAGAGTGCATCCTCCAATTTAATGGACCATTCCTTCGGATTTGATCCTACGGTTTTCTCTAGAATGCATTTTAAAGTTCGATTGGTATTTTCAACTTGTCTACTTGTTTGTGGATGATATGCGGTGGAGATTTTATGAGTTACTCCATATCTTTTAAGAACTTTCTCAAGTTGATTATTACATAAATGAGTACCCCAATCACTTATTAAAGCTTTCGGTGTTCCAAACCTTGCAAAAAGACGTTTTAAAAAGTTGACTACAACTCGTGCATCGTTAGTTGGGAGAGCTTGTGCTTCTGCCCATTTAGATACATAATCAATGGCTACGAGAATATAGAGATTATTATGAGATTTTGGAAATGGACCCATAAAGTCAATACCCCAAATGTCAAATACTTCACATACTTGGATTACATTTTGTGGCATTTCATCACGTTGACTTATTTTTCCGGCCCTTTGACAAGCATCACAGGATTTGCAAAGAAGGTGTGCGTCTTTGTAAATTGTAGGCCAATAGAATCCAGCATCATAAACTTTTCTTGCTGTTAGTTGAGGCCCATAATGCCCTCCAGTTGGTCCTGTGTGACAATGGTTTAAAATTTTACTAGCTTCATCTCCAAATACACATCGGCGTATTATTCCATCGGGACAACTTTTAAACAGATGTGGATCTTCCCAAAAATAGTGTTTTATATCACTGAAGAATTTCTTTCGTCTTTGGTATGATAATCCTTTTTCAAGGAATCCACATACTAAGTAGTTTGCATAGTCTGCAAACTATGGAATTTTTTTATAATCTATCTTCAATAGATATTCATCAGAAAAGTTGTCTTGTATGGCCGATTCATTTAGAACTTCTAATTCGGGATTTTCAAGACGAGAAAGATGATCAGCGGCGAGATTTTCTGCTCCTCTTTTATCTCGAATTTCAATATCAAACTCTTGTAAGAGTAAGATCCAACGGATTAATCTTGGTTTAGCATCTTGTTTCGAAAATAGGTATCTAAGAGCAGAATGGTCGGTATAGACCACCGTTTTTGCTAGAACGAGATATGATCGAAATTTGTCAAAAGCAAAGACAATAGCAAGGAGTTCTTTTTCAGTAGTTGTATAGTTCGTTTGTGCTCCTTGTAATGTCTTACTAGCATAATATATAGGTTGAAATCGTTTTTCAATCCTTTGTCCTAAAACGGCTCCCATTACCAAATCACTTGCATCGCACATTAGTTCAAATGGTAGATTCCAATTTGGTGTTATCATGATCGGCGCATTAGTTAGTTTCTCTTTAAGAATATTAAAAGATTTGATACACTCATCTGAAAAGATGAATGGAGCATCCTTTTCTAGGAGTTTATTCATAGGAGTGGCAATTTTAGAAAAATATTTTATGAAACGTCGGTAAAAACCGGCATGCCCTAGAAAACTCCTAACTCCTCTAACATTGGTGGGATGTGGAAGTTTAGCAATTACATCTACTTTAGCTCTATCCACTTCAATTCCTTCTTTTGAAATTTTATGTCCAAGAACGATGCCTTCTTTAACCATGAAATGGCATTTCTCCCAATTAAGTACTAGATTTGATTGTTCGCATCTAATAAGCATTCGTTCCAGATTAGCTAGACATGATTCAAATGTATCACCGAAGACTGAAAAGTCATCCATGAAAACTTCCATGCATTCTTCTATCATGTCGTGAAAAATCGCCATCATACACCTTTGAAAGGTTGCAGGGGCGTTGCAAAGTCCAAATGGCATGCGTTTGTAAGCAAAAGTACCATAAGGGCACGTGAATGTGGTTTTCTCTTGGTCCTCGGGTGCTATTGGAATTTGAAAATATCCGGAAAATCCATCTAGAAAACAATAGTAATTGTTTCCGGCTAATCTTTCCAACATTTGATCAATAAAAGGTAAGGGAAAGTGATCTTTTCTGGTGGCGTCATTTAATTTTCTATAATTAATACACACACGCCATCCTGTTACAGTCCTAGTAGGAATAAGCTCATTTTTCTCATTTGTAATGACATTCATGCCACCCTTCTTAGGCACGCATTGAACTGGGCTAACCCATGGACTATCAGAGATTGGATATATCAAACCTGCATCTAGCAGTTTAATAATCTCTTTCTTAACTACATCTTGTATATTAGGATTTAGTCTTCGTTGGCGTTGCACATACGTTTTATGACCTTCTTCCATAAGGATTTTATGTGTGCAATACGAAGGACTTATTCCTTTAATATCATGAATCTTCCATGCAATGGCTGGTTTATGGGCTTTCAACACAGAAATGAGTTGTGATTTCTCATTTTCAGTAAGAGAAGACGATATTATTACAGGTAATTCAGATTCACCATGTAAATAAGCGTATTCCAAATGGTTTGGAAGTGGCTTTAACTCTAATTTCGGAGGTTCTTCTATCGATGATTTGTATCGATATCTGTCTTCTTCTTTTAGCATTTGAATTTCTTCTGTTGTTGGTTCATATCCATTAGCTATAAGTGTAGCTAACATTTCAGCTTCATCAATTGGTTCATTACCTTCTCCTAAAGAACATTCTCCTGTTCCTTGTAATTCTGGAAATTCTTCTAATAATTCTGCATGTGCATCTATAGTTTGAATATAATAACATGTATCATCTGCAGATTGCGGTTGTTGCATTGCTCTATCAACTGAAAAGGTAACACTCTCGTCCTCTATACTTAGGGTCAGTTTCTTACCGAACACGTCTATCATTGCTTTAGCCGTATTTAAGAATGGTCTTCCTAATATGAGAGGAACTTGAGAATCTTCTTCCATGTCCAGAATAACAAAATCTACTGGAAATACTAAAGTACCAACTTTAACTAGCATGTTCTCCATTATCCCTCTAGGATATTTTATTGATCTATCGGCTAGTTGTATGCTTATTCTGGTTGGTTTCAATTCTCCAAGGTCTAGTTTAGCGTATAGTGAATACGGCATTAGATTTATACTAGCACCTAAGTAAATGCTTCTATTGAACTAAGACTACCCAGAAAACATGGAATTGTGAAACTTCCTGGATCAGATAATTTTTCTGGTATCTTATTCAACAGCACTGCTGAACAATTAGCATTCATGGTAACAGCCGAGAGTTCTTCCATTTTCTTTCTATTTGAGATTAGATCTTTCAAGAATTTAGCATATCTAGGCATTCCTGAAATCACATCAATGAAAGGAAGATTTACATTTATCTGTTTAAACATATCCAAGAATTTGGATTGCTCGGCTTCAAGTTTCTCTTTCTTCATTTTACTCGGGTAAGGAAGTGGTGGTTGGTATGGTTTAACATAAGGTTTAGCCTTAACTGTGTTATCTTCATTAACCTTCTCAACTACCGGTTCTTTTTCCTTATCTTGATTAGGTTGTGGTTCTTGTGGAGTAGGAATAGCTTCATCAGAAGTTACAGGTATTTCATGTGGTTTAAGTGTTGTACCACTTCTTGTGGTAATGGCTTTAGCTGTTTCATTCCGGGGGTTAGCATTTGTATCACTAGGTAGACTTCCCGGTTTTCTTTCACCTATTAACCTTGCTAGGTTACTACTTCTTGTTCCAGATTTTGAATAGAAGCTTGTTGATTTCTAAATGCTTGAGCATTTTGTTCATTAGTTTGTTTCTGAGATGTGAAAAATTGCGTTTGAGTTTCAACTAGCTTCGTCATCATATCTTCTAAATTCGGCTTTTTATCATCGGTTTGTTGTGGTGGTTTGTTTTAAAAATTAGGTCTTTGCTGATTGTAATTATTATTGGATACTTGTTGAATGCTAGGATCTTGTTGGTTGTTGTATGGAATATTTCTGTTATAATTCTGGTTTTGATTGTAAATTGGTCTTGGCGGTTGATAATTATTCTGATAATTATTTCCAGGCCTTTGGTTTATGTATGAAATATTCTCTCTTTGTTCCATTGTTAATTCAATACTGAGACAATCTTTTGTCAAAT
This sequence comes from Rutidosis leptorrhynchoides, assembly GCF_046630445.1. Classification (NCBI taxonomy): domain Eukaryota; kingdom Viridiplantae; phylum Streptophyta; class Magnoliopsida; order Asterales; family Asteraceae; genus Rutidosis; species Rutidosis leptorrhynchoides. The sequence goes on along the minus strand of NC_092333.1, from coordinate 127,874,641 downwards.
GTGGTCCTCCACACTGCTCACAACTAATTCGTATTGAGTGAATATCTTTAGTCATCTTTTCCATTCGTCTCTCAACAGCATCTATCTTTGCGGAAATGGAATCTAAGTCATGGCTAGAATCGGCTCTAGTTGCTTTAGATGATCTAACGATATCTTTTTCTTGGTGCCACTCATGTGAGTGGGAAGCAGTGTTATCAATAATTTTGTAAGCATCAGTTTCGGTTTTCTTCATAATAGAACCACCAGCTGCTATATCTATGTCTTTCCTTGTAGTGATGTCGCATCCTTGGTAGAATATTTGTACTATTTGACAGGTGTCTAAACCATGTTGCGGACATCCTCTTAACAACTTTCCAAATCTTGTCCACGCCTCATATAGAGTTTCATTTGGCTTCTGTGTAAACGTAACAATTTCTCCTTGAAGTCTTACGGCTTTAGATGCAGGAAAGAATTGTTTAAGAAATTTTTCAGCTAAAACATCCCATGTATCAATCGCCCCTTCAGGTAATGATTCCAACCAATCTTTGGCTTCTCCCTTTAAAGTCCAGGGAAATAACATGAGATATATCTGTTCATCCTCCACTTCTCGGATTTTAAAATAGTGTGCAGATCCTATTAAAGGTACGTAAATGTTCATTTGGATCTTCCTTCGGCGCACCACTAAATTGGCATTGATTAGTCACCATGTGTAGAATTTGTCCTTTGATTTCATAATCTGGCGCATTAATGTCTGGATGAGTAATTGCGTGACCTTGGCCAGTGCGTTTAGCTCTCATTCGGTCTTCCATACTTAAAGGTTCCAGATTCTCCATAATTGAATTTGTTGAATCGGAATCACTAGAGGATTCTGATTTAATGGTTCGTTCCTCAACAATCTCTGTTTGAATGATTGGTGGTTCCGGAGGAAAGTTTAGTGGTTCAGGATCTACGAATCGTTCCTGAATATTCTCCGAATTCTCAATTGTGAGGTCGGGTTCAAAAAATGGATTATCGGAAATTTGAATTGAAGTACTTGGTCGACTGGATGACGATTCTAAAGAAAAATTAACGGCAGTAATATTTGCTAAATGTCTTGATCTAGTTACAGGTGGTGAACGTACAAAAGGTGGTGAACGTCTTGCTCGGTGCATTCACTGAATATCCTATTAGTTTTAAAAAGGAAAGAAAAATTATAATAAGTTATCCAATCAATAGACTTTTCTGATTTTGCCCACGTTTCGAATAGCCAAAAGATGCAGCAGAGGGGCATGATTCGTTTGGTCTCAATATAATTGAGTACTGTTTGGCTCCAATAACCCGGTCCACGTACAAATCCAACTATTACTACGAACCAGAAAATTTTGATGTCTATCAATTTAACCACTTAAAATAAATTTTCGTAATTTTAAGAAATTTAGATAAGAAGTATAATAAAAATCTATGTCCTAAAACTAGAATAGCGAGAAATAAGAAAGAAAAAGAGTTCGTCGGAAAAAGATCGAAAAAGAAAATTGGTTGAAAAATAAAAGGTGACGGAAAAATAAAAGAAACTTATAAAACTTAAAAATACTTGACTAACCTAACCTTATTACTACAACTAACTTAAAATTATAATCGCAAATTGAGATTACTAATTGGAATGATAATTGATACATAGGTAAAAGTCGTCTAAAAATATTAAAACTTACAATAAAAACTATATCCCAAATGGAAATAACTTAAAAAGAAACTAAAACTTAAAAAGGCGTCGCAAAATTCTAAAGCACCTAAATCTTAGTCTAAAGAAAAAGCACTTTAAGGAATTTTACGGCAAAGCCTAAAAATCTAGAAGTAAAAATAACTATGGCAAAAACTATGACTTGAAACTAAATATGAGCTAAAAATACAAATATTACGCTAAAACGATTAAAAAGGGACAAAATATAAAAATATTCAAAAAGTTGTAAAAAGTACAATTTTTATAAAAATATTATTTTTATATTAATTATTTATTAAAACTATTAATTTTACAATTTAATTAAACTAATTTAACTAAATATACAAAATAATAATAAACACTAAAAACTAATTAAAAACTAAAAACCTAATTAGGGTTTTAATTAAAAATAATAATAATAATAATTACCCGTAATTAATGCCTGATTAGGGTTCTGTGTACCCGTGTCAGAGTGGCTCCGCGAGTCGCGGTATTCCAAGCAGCAAACCTCCGCGAGTCGCGGGGTTCCAAAATTCAACTCTGGTGCAGTTTTAATTCGACGTTTTTTTTTGTTTTTTTTTATTTTCTGTTTTATATTTTTCTGTTTTATAATCTAAAATATTTGTATAATAAAAACTTATATTTAAAAACTAAAATAAAAATAGAATTACTTTATAATTTTATAAATATCTTAAAAATAGATTTATATATATTAAAATTTTTTTTATATGTTTTAAATAAAAACAAAATACTTAAATAAAACTTATATAAAAATAAAGAAACTTTATAAAACTTAAATATTTAACAAAATCTTAAAAATACTTATATTTTTGTTTTTTTTTTATATTTTCGAATATTTAAAAACGTATTTTTATAAAAACGGATTTTAATAAAAGTAAACTAAAAATCTTTTTTTTTTTATATTAGCGTTGCGCTTCCGCAAGTATTTTGTGATTATTAACAAATGGGAATACAATTGTGATTATTTTTGTTAAGTACAAGTATTTTGACAAATGGGAATACAATTGTGATTATTTTTGTTAAGTACAAGTATTTTGATATATGTACTTAAGCCTTTCAAAAGTGTATTAATACATCTTAATACACTTCATATATATACATTTTAATTAAGTCGTTAACTCATCGTTAGTCGTTATATGTATGAGTTGTTTCGAAGCCTGTAAGTTAACGATCTCGTTTAATGTTATTAACGTATTGTTATTATATCTAATGAGATGTTAAATTGTTATATTATCATAATAACATAGTGTATTAATATATCTTAATACGATATATATATATATATATATATATATATATATATATATATATATATATATATATATATATATATATATTAAGACGTTAATGCAACGATAATCGTTACATATATATCGTTTCGAAATTCTTAAGTTAGTAGTCTCATTTTATGTATATAACTTATTGTTAATATATTGAATGAGATACTTAGTTATCATTTCATCATGTTAAACATATATATATGTTCATATATATATTATCATGTCATTTACAAGTTATAACGTTCGTGAATCATCAGTCAAACTGGGTGGTCAAACGTTTACATAAATTCCGTTTCAATTAATCAAGTTTTAACAAGTTTGATTGCTTAACATGTTGGAAATATTTCATTATGTAAATATTAATCTTATATATGAAATGTCCTGTTCATATTGATTATAAACGTTCCATATTAATTGATTTCGTTGCGAGATTTGACCTCTATATGAGACGTTTTTCAATGACTGCATTCGATTTTAAAATAAACCATAACCTTTATTTTATCGATAAAGGTTTAAAATACTACGACGATTATCAAATAATGATAATCTAAAATATAACGTTTTCACACGATTATTACATAATGGTTTACAATAATAATACACAACAATATAAGTCTTCGAATGCAGTTTTTAAACAATATTATACAAACATGGACTCCAAATCTTGTCCTTAATTTAGTATGCAACAGCGGAAGCTCTTAATAATCACCTGAGAATAAACATGTTTTAAATGTCAACAAAAAAATTGTTGGTGAGTTATAGGTTTAAATCTATATATCAAATTATAATAATAGACCACAAGATTTCATCTTTCAATAACATGCAATCTGCATAAAAATCATTCATATCTTTGAACATCTGGTAACCGACATTAACAAAATGCATCTAGAATATCCCCATAAATAATATCGAAGTACTAAAGCAGTTCAAATTCTCTGACTGGGGCGTGCCAAAGCCCATAGATCTATCTTTAGGATTCGCGTCAACTGGTAGCAATTATAATAAACACCAATTCTTAGGTTACCAAGTTCAACAAGGGCGATATCCGTTATAACAATTCAGCATAAAATGTAGTTTCAATTACTTGTGTCTATTTTGTAAATCATTTTCAAATCTGCATGTATTCTCATCCCAAAAATATTAGATATTAAAAATAGGACTATAACTCACTTTCACAGATTTTTCCTTCGTCGGGAAAATAAGACTTGGCCACGGGTCGATTCACGAACCTATAAAAAATATGTACATTTATATCAAAGTATGATTGAAATATATTCACAACATTTTTTTATTACGTTTTTATGATTTAAGTTTGTTAAGTTAGCAGTCCTCGTTAGTAACCTACAACTAGTTGTCCACAGTTAGATGTACAGAAATAAATCAATATATATTATCTTGAATCAATCCACGACCCAGTGTATACAAGTCTCAGGCTAGATCATAACTCAAAGTATATATATTATTTTGGAATCAACCTCAACCCTGTATAGCTAACTCAAACATTACTGCATATAGAGTGTCTATGGTTGTCCCGAAATATATATATAGATGGGTCGATATGATATGTCAAAATATTGTATACGTGTCTATGGTATCCCAAGATTACATAATATGTATAATACAATATAAATTAGTTAGGATATATTTAGTCTAGATTTGTTACAAAATTTTCGTAGCTAAAACTAGCAAATTTATCCAATTTTGTTTTACCCGTCATTTCTTCGTTTCAAATCTGTTTTGAGTGATTCAAGTTGCTATGGTTTCATAATGAACTGAAATTTATGAAACTAAACAGAAAAAGTATAAGTTTATAGTTGAAAATACAAGTTACAAGTCATTTTTTAAAGAGGTAGTCATTTCCGTCGAAAGAACGACATCTTGATGACCATTTTGAAAAACATACTTCCACTTTGAGTTTAACTATGATTTTCGGATATAGTTTCATGTTCATAAGAAAAATCATTTTCCCAGAAGAACAACTTTTAAATCAAAGTTTATCATAGTTTTTAATTATCAAACCCAAAACAGCCCGCGGTGTTACTACAACGGCGTATGTCCGGTTTTACGGTATTTTTCGTGTTTCCAGTTTTTAAATCATTAAGTTAGCATATCATATAGATATAGAACATGTGTTTAGTTGATTTTAAAAGTCAAGTTAGAAGGATTAACTTTACTTGCGAACAAGTTTAGAATTAAGTAAACTATGTTCTATTGATTGCAAGTTTAAATCTTCGAATATGATAGTTATATATATAAGAATCGAATGATGTTATGAACATCATTACTACCTCAAGTATAGTAGGTAAACCTACTGGAAATGATGAAAAATAAACTTGAGCTTCAAAGGATCTTCGATGGCTAGGAAGTTCTTGAAGTAGAATCATGACACGAAAACAAGTTCAAGTAAGATTACTACTTGAATTAAGGTAGTTATGTTTATAGAAATTGAACCAAAGCTTGAATATGATTCTTACCTTTGATTTAGAATGAAAATCTACTGAGATTAACAAAAGTTTCTTGATCTTGTATGATTACTTGGAATGGATTTGAAAGCTTGGAAGTAATCTAGCAAGTTTGAAATATTTATTGAAGTGTTCTTGAATGGTTGTTTTTATGATGATTAAAGCTTGTAATTGAAGATAAAAGATGGTGAAAATGCTTGGAGATGATCAAGTATGATTAGGAGTATTTTGAGAGAGAATTTGGAGTGTAAGTATGAGAAAATGGGATGAAAAAATTAGGTGAAATCATAAAAATGTTTTTACTCATTATAAAGAAATAAAAGATTCTTAAGTTTGTTTTCTTGCTAAATAATTCATGCTAGTTGACAAATGGTTGGTTCCACATGTTCCTTAATCATTTAATACTGCTAAGGAGTAGATTTTTATGTGTATATACCAATAATGTGTATGATGTTTGCAGCGGGGTATACGAAATACTATTAAATGTTACAAGAAAATACTATTAAATACGATACAATTTTGACACAAGATATTTATTTATTTATTCAATGGATATACTTAAACCTTGCTACAACCCTTATAGGCAGTGTACCTAATCGTACAGTAGCGTAGTTTTTAGTAAGTCCGGTTCGTTCCACAGGGAATCTTTTTAAACAAAGCTTAACGCTATATTAGTTTACTTTTATAAAAATACAAATATATATATAAGTAATATTATTATTATAAAGGGGGGTTTTTACCGTTTAATGACCGGTTTGTCGATTTTAAAACTTTAGTCGCAGTTAAAACCAAATGTAAAATATTAAATATAAATACAAGACTTAAATTAAAGCGTAAAGTAAATAACGATAATGAAATTGCGAATAATAAAAGTGCGATAAAATAAACTTGCGATAATTAAAAAGTACGATAATTAAAAGTGCAATTAAATACAATAACAATAAATAAAAATGCGATAATTAGAAGTGCAATTAAATATAAAATAAAGGAAATTAAATATGAAATAAAAGAATTATGCTTATTTAAACTTCCGTAATCATGATGTTTGACGTGTTGATTTTAGTTTTATGCCCATGGGTTAATTGTCCTTTGTCCTGGATTATTTAATATGTCCGTCTGGTTTTTGTCCATAACAGTCCATCAGTCATAAATATAAAGTGCGAGTATCCTCGTCAAATTATCCTTATACCCGAAGTTAAATATTCCAACTAATTGGGGACTTAAACTGTAACAAGATTTTAATACTTTGTTTAATAATTACACCAGGATGTCGACTGAGTGTAACCCAAGGTTTTAATATTTTGTTATCAATTATACCAAGTGTCCTTGTACATAATTTCACCCATGTTTTAATTATTCTAGTGGCTATTAATCCATTCCCGTGTCCGGTTAAATGAACGATTATTCGTACATATAAATACCCCGCCCATCGTGTCCGATCGAGTGTATATGGTAATTTATAGGGACGCCCAATTGTAAATCTTTATATTAACATTAACAAACTATCATTTAGTTAAACAAATATAAAGCCCATTAATAGCCCATAGTCTAATTTCCACAAGTGTCGTTCTTTTGTCCAAACCCCAATTATGGTACAAAGCCCAATTACCCAATTTTAGTAATTAGCCCAACAACATGATTACTTCGGATTAAATAAGAATAATAATAACTTAGCTACGAGACATTAAATTAAAAAGGTTGAACATAACTTACAATGATTAAAAATAGCGTAGCGTTACACGGACAGAATTTCGACTTACACCCTTACAATATTCGCTAACATACCCTTATTATTAGGATTAAAAATTAAAATTAAAATATAAATTATATATATATTTTTACGTATATATTGAGAGAGAGATAGATATTAGATGATGAAAAATGATCAGAATTCGGTTGGCTTTATAGGGAATTGCAGAATTTGGGGCTCCGCGACTCGCGGCATTTTTTGCCTTCAAACTGCGCGAGTCGCGGAGTTTGTAAATACAGCTCACACAATTTGGAGTCTTTCTTGCCGACGGTTTTTATTTATTTATATAATATATAAATAATTATAAGAATTATTTAAATATTATATTATATTTATGTGCATAGTTGACTTGTAATTTTTACTCCGTTGCGTCGAGCGTTGAGAGTTGACTCATGTCCCGGTTCCGGATTTTCGAACGTCCTTGCGTACAATTTAATATCTTGTACTTTGCGTTTTGAATCTTGTACTCTTGTAATTTCGAGACATTTCTTATCAATAATTGGAACCTCTTTGATTGTCTTTTGTACTTTTGAGCTTTTTGGTCGTTTGCGTCTTCAATTCGTCGAATCTGTCTTTTGTCTTCACCTTTTATTATTTAAACGAATATCACTTTTAAATAGAACAATTGCAATTAAAAGCTTGTCTTTCTTGAGGAATAATGCTATGAAATATATGTTCGTTTTTAGCATTATCAGTGTACATCTAGGAGCTGGGTATTGTACGAGTACGAATACGGTTGCATATGAGTAGAATTGTTGATGAAAATGAATGAGGATGTAATTGTAAGCATTTTTTGTTAAGTAGAAGTACTTTGATATGTGTCTTGAAGTCTTTCAAATGTGTACTAATACATCTAAATACACTACATGTATATACATTTTAACTGAGTCGTTAAGTCATCGTTAGTCGTTACATGTAAGTGTTGTTTTGAAAGCTTTAAGTTATCGATCTTGTTAAATGTAATTAATTCATTGTTATTATACTTAAATGAGATGTTAAATTGTTATGTTAACATGATAACATGGTGTATGAATATATCTTAACATCATATATATATATATATATATATATATATATATATACATATATATATACATATATATATACATATATATATATATATATATATACATATATATATACATATATATATATATACATATATACATATATATATATATAGATATATATATATATATATATGTATATACATATATATATATGTATATACATATATATATATGTATATACATATATATATGTATATACATATATATATATGTATATACATATATATATGTATATACATATATATATATATACATATATATATATATATATATATATATATATATATATATATATATATGTTAAAATACTATTACAACGATAATCGTTACATATATATGTTGTTTCGAAATCCTTAAGTTAGTAGTCTCATCTTACTTGTATAGTTCATTGTTAATACACTCAATGATATACTTAATTATCATTTTATCATGTTAAATATAGTATATCAATATCTTAATACAATACATATGTATTTAGTAAGACGTTGTTATAACGATAATCGTTATGTATATCGTTTCGAGCTTCATAATTCAATATTCTCATTTTTTTATGTATATCACACATTGTTAATATACTTAGCGAGATACTTACTTATCATAATCTCATGTTAACCATATATATGTCCATATATATATCATCATGTCGTTTTTACAAGATTTAACGTTCGTGAATCGCCGGTCAACTTGGGTGGTCAATTTTCTACATGAAACTCATTTCAAATAATCAAGTCTTAACAAGTTTGATTGCTTAACATGTTGGAAACATTTAATCATGCAAATATAGTTTTCATTTAATATATAATCATGGAATAATCATGGAAAAGTTTGGGTCACTACAGTACCAACCCGTTAAATAAATTTCGTCCCAAAATTTCAAGTTGTTGGAAGTGTTGACACATCTTCTGGAAATAGGTGCAGGTATTTCTTCTTCATCTGATCTTCACGTTCCCAGGTAAACTCGAGTCCTCTACGAGCATTCCATCAAACCTTAACAATTGGTATTTTATTTTGCTTAAGTCTTTTAACCTCACGATCCATTATTTCGACGGGTTCTTCGATGAATTAAAGTTTTTCATTGATTTGGATTTCGTCTAGCGGAATAGTGAGATCTTCTTTAGCAAAATATTTCTTCAAATTTGAGACATGGAAAGTGTTATGTACAGCAGCGAGATGTTGAGGTAACTCAAGTGGGTAAGCTACTGGTCCGACACGATCTATAATCTTGAATGGCCCGATGTATCTTGGATTTAGTTTCCCCCATTTACCAAATCGAACAACACCTTTCCAAGGTGAAACCTTAAGCATGACCATCTATCCAATTTCAAATTCTATATCTTTTCATTTAATGTTCGCGAAGCTCTTTTGTCGACTTTGGGCGGTTTTTAACCGTTGTTGAATTTGAATGATCTTCTCGGTAGTTTCTTGAATTATCTTCGGACCCGTAATTTGTCTATCCCCAACTTCACTCCAACAAATCGGAGACCTGCACTTTCTACCATAAAGTGCCTCAAACGGTGCCATCTCGATACTTGAGTGATAACTGTTGTTGTAGGAAAATTATGCTAACAGTAGGTGTCGATCCCAACTGTTTCCAAAATTGATAACACATGCTCGTAGCATGTCTTCAAGGGTCTGTATCATCCTTTCACTTTGCCCATCAGTTTGTGGGTGATAAGCAGTACTCATGTCTAGACGAGTTCCTAATGCTTGCTGTAATGTCTGCCAAAACCTTGAAACAAATCTGCCATCCCTATCAGAGATAATAGAGATTGGTATTCCATGTATGGAGACAACTTCTTTCAAGTATAATCGCGCCAACTTCTCCATTTTGTCATCTTATCTCATTGGCAGAAAATGTGTTGATTTGGTGAGACGATCGACTATCACCCAAATTGTATCATAACCACTTGCAGTCCTTGGCAATTTAGTAATGAAATCCATGGTAATGTTTTCCCATTTCCATTCCGGGATTTCAGGTTGTTGAAGTAGACCTGATGGTTTCTGATGTGCAGCTTTGACCTTAGAACACGTCAAACATTCTTCTACATATCTCTTAATATCGGCTTTTATACCCGGCCACCAAAAATGTTTCTTGAGGTCCTTGTACATCTTTCCCGCTCCGGGATGTATTGAGTATCTAGTTTTATGTGCTTCCCCAAGTACCATTTCTCTCACATCTCCAAACTTTGGTACCCAAATTCTTTTGGCTCTATACTGGGTTCCGTCTTCTCGAATATTAAGGTGTTTCTCCGATCATTTGGGTATTTCATTCTTCAAATTCCCTTCTTTTACAACACCTTGTTGCGCCTCCTTTATTTGAGTAGTAAGGTTAGTGCGAATAATTATATTCATAGCTTTTACCCGTATATGTTCTCTGTCCTTTCTACTCAAAGCGTCGGCTACCACATTCGCCTTCCCCGGATGGTAACGAATATCGAAATCGTAATCATTCAATAACTCAATCCATCTACGCTGCCTCATGTTCAGTTGTTTCTGATTAAATATGTGTTGGAGACTTTTGTGATCGGTATATATAATACTTTTGACCCCATATAAGTAGTGTCTCCAAGTCTTTAATGCAAAAACAACTGCGCCTAATTCCAAATCATGCGTCGTATAATTCTGCTCGTGAATCTTCAATTGTCTAGATGCATAAGCAATTACCTTCGTTCGTTGCATTAATACACAACCGAGACCTTGCTTTGAGGCATCACAATATATCACAAAATCATCATTCCCTTCAGGCAATGACAATATAGGTGTCGTAGTTAACTTTTTCTTCAACAATTGAAACGCTTTTTCTTGTTCATCCTTCCATTCAAATTTCTTCCCTTTATGCGTTAATGCAGTCAAGGGTTTTGCTATTTTGGAAAAATCTTGGATGAATCTTCTGTAGTAACCAGCTAATCCTAAAAATTGGCGTATGTGTTTCGGGGTTTTTGGGGTTTCCCATTTTTCAATGGTTTCAATCTTTGCCGGATCCACCTGAATACCTTCTTTGTTCACTATGTGACCGAGGAATTGAACTTCTTCCAACCAAAATGCACACTTTTAAAACTTAGCGTATAGTTATTCTTTCCTCAACAACTCTAACACTTTTCTCAAATGTTCTTCGTGCTCTTGATCATTCTTTGAGTAGATAAGTATGTCATCGATGAAAACAATGACAAACTTGTCAAGATATGGTCCACACACTCAGTTCATAAGGTCCATGAACACAGCTGGTGCATTAGTTAAACCAAATGGCATAACCATAAACTCGTAATGACCGTAACGCATCCTAAAAGCTGTTTTCGGAATATCATCCTCCTTCACCCGCATTTGATGATATCCAGAACGTAAATCGATCTTCGAATAAACCGACGAGCCTTGTAGTTGATCAAATAAGTCGTCGATCCTCTGTAGTGGATAACGGTTCTTGATGGTAAGTTTGTTCAACTCTCGGTAGTCGATACACAACCTGAATGTACCATCCTTCTTTTTGACAAATAAAACAGGAGCTACCCATGGTGATGTGCTTGGTCGAATGAAACCACGCTCTAAAAGTTCTTGTAATTGGCTTTGGAGTTCCTTCATTTCGCTAGGTGTGAGTCTGTATGGAGCACGAGCTATTGGTGCAGCTCCTGGTACAAAATCTATTTGAAATTCAACAGATCGGTGTGGAGGTAGTCCCGGTAATTCTTTCGGAAATACACCGTAAAATTCTTTTGCGACGAGAACATCATTGATGCTCTTTTCTTCGATTTGTACTTTCTCAACATGTGCTAAAACAGCATAGCAACCTTTTGTTATTAGCTTTTGTGCCTTCAAATTACTAATAAGATTTAGCTTCGCGCTGCTCTTTTCTCCGTACACCATTAAGGGTTTTCCTTTTTTCCGTACAATGCGAATCGCATTTTTATAACAAACGACCTCTGCTCTCACCTTTTTCAACCAGTCCATGCCAATTATTACGTCAAAACTCCCTAACTCGACTGGTATTAAGTCAATCTTAAATGTTTCGTCAACCAATTTAATTTCTCTATCCCCACAAACTTTATATGCTGTAATTAATTTACCGTTTGCTAATTCGAGTAAAAATTTACTATCCAAAGGCATTAATGGACAATTTAATTTGGCACAAAAATCTCTACTCATATAACTTTTGACCCGAATCAAATAAAACATAAGCAGATTTATCGTCAATAAGAAACGTACCCGTAACAAGCTCCGGGTCTTCCTGTGCTTCTGCAGAATTAATGTTGAAGACTCGTCCACGGCCTTGCCCATTATTATTCCCTTGATTAGGGCATGCTTTGCTGAAATGGCCCGGCTTTCCGCATCCATAACAAATAATGGAATTATTTGTTCTGTTATTTTTATATGCCTTTGGTCCATAGACATCACACTTCGTCACACTATGTCCGGTTCTGTTACAATTGGTACACACTACTACACAGAACTTATCTGGATGATACCCTCCACACCTTAGACATTTATTGTTCTGATTGTTGTTGTCATTGTTGTTATTGATTTGGTTGTTGTTGCGATTGTTATTGTTGTTAGGATGGTTATTGTGGTTGTGGTTGTTGTTGTTGTTGTTGTTGGGATAGTTGTTGTTGCGTTTGTTTTTGCAAAAAATGGGGCGATTGTAGTTGTGATTGATGTGTTGGTTGTTGAAGCAATAGTTACTGTTGTTTTGTTGGTGACTCTTGTCACTGTTTTCTTCCCACTTCCTCTTGACTTGTTTCGCGTTGGCTTCTTCGGCCGCCTGCTCTTTAATTCTTCCCTCAATCTGATTTATGAGTTTATGAGCCATTCGACTTGCCTTTTGTATGGAGGCGGGCTCGTGTGAACTCACATCTTCTTGAATCCTTTCTGGTAACGCTTTTACAAACGTGTCGATCTTCTCTTCTTCATCTTCGAACGCTCTCGGACACAATAGGCACAACTCTGTGAATCGTCGTTCGTACTTGGTAATATCAAATCCTTGTGTTTGTAACCCTCTAAGCTCTACCTTGAGCTTATTGACCTCGTTTCTGAGACGGTACTGCTCGTTCATCAAGTGCTTGAATGCTGACCACGATAATGCGTAAGTAGCATCTTGTCCCACCTGCTCGAGATAGGTGTTCCACCATGTTGATGCAGTACCTGTGAAAGTATGCGTAGCATACTTTACTTTGTCTTCTTCAGTACATTTACTTATGGCAAACACTGATTCAACCTTTTCAGTCCACCGTTTTAATCCGATTGGACCCTCGGTTCCATCGAATTCCAAAGGTTTGCAGGTAGTGAATTCTTTGTAGGAGCATCCTACACGATTTCTTGTGGAATTAGTTCCACTGCTAGAACCAGAGTTATTGTTGTTATTTTGCATTACGGCCTGCACTGCGGCTATGTTCGCAGCAAGGAAAACACGGAAGTCTTCCTCGCTCATGTTCAAGTTCTGACGAGTAGTCGGTGCCATTTCCTTCAAAAATAGCCAAAAGAATTAAGTTAATCATATAGAATATTAAGAGTAATCCATAGTATTTCGTAGCATAATATGAACTTATTTATAAAAGCTTTCTCTTCATATTAGTGTTTTATAATTTTCCATTCAGGTAGTACCTACCCGTTAAGTTCATACTTAGTAGCTAATATACAATTCAACTATTACAATTCTATATGAAAAACTGATTACAATAATATTTCGCGTTCAAACTTTTATACAATATTTTACAAACTTACAATACCGCTATTATACATATAGCATGAAATATAGCACACAATAACTTTGATACAAGGAAATTGTGAAGATAATTCTAGTTAATACGCAAGTCTTTCAGCAAAAGCAATAAAGACACGTAATTCATAAGTCTAGAAACAAGTCATGCATTCTAGTTTTACTAAGACTACTTCCCATCCTTGGTCTTGTGGAACATAACCGTTGTGGCCGTTGAGAAGACAACATGTTGTAACGTCGTCAAAGGGACGAGGGTTTTGTAATGCCCAACAGCCCCGTAATAATCTAAAAACCTTGTTTCTCACCCCAACTACAGAATCCGTCACTTGTGGGAAGGTTTTATTTAAAAGTCGTAATCCGATGTTCTTTTTCTCACTTTGGTGAGAAGCGAACATCACTAACCCGTAAGCATAACATGCTTCTTTATGTTGCATGTTAGAAGCTCTTTCTAACTCACGAAGTCCTACGTTGGGATATGTTGAGTCAAAATAGGTTCTTAACCCGTAGCGTAAAATTGCATTTGGGTTCACCGCATTTAACGCTTTAAAGAAAACACGGAGTAACTTACGGTGTCCCCAATGTGATATACCCCATCTTTCAAATGAAAGCCTTTTATATACTAAGGCATGCCTGGAACGTTCTTCAAATGTTCTACAAACTAAATTTTCTGTAAATAATTGTGCCGACGAATTTTGACCGACTTTAGACAAGATTTCATCAATCATGCCCCCGGGTAGGTCTTCTAAAATTTTTGGCTGTCTATCCTTAACGTCCATTGTGTTTTTATACTGTAAAACAAACGAGAATTAGATTCGTAACAGATAATTATAAAATAATACAAGCAATTTTTTTTTACATAAAACAAGAATGTACTAGCACACTTATATTACATATATTACACCGCATGATTACAACTCTTTATTCCGACTCACTTGTTTCTTCTTCTTCAGACTTGGTTTGTTTCGCTAATTTCCTAGGGATATATGGTGCTCCCCTAATACGAGTCGTTCTTTTTACAAATGATCTAGAAGGACCCGGTGGCTTAGATGTTCCCAGGTTATAGCTAAAACTTAAGAAATACGGGTGTTGACGGTATTTTCCATCAGGACATTTCATGTTAACATAGAGGTCATCGGGGTTGGACTAGGGTTTTTCTATTTTTATTCCTTTTCCCTTATTATTTTCTTTTGCCTTTTCAAATTGTGTCGGGGTAATTTCTATAACATCATCGGAGTCCTCATCGGGATCCGATTCATCGGAAAATTGGTAATTTTCTCAATATTTTGCTTCCTCAGCGGAAACACCATTGACCATTTTTAACTTTGGTCCATTGGTTGAGGATTTTCTTTTATTTAACCGTTTTTCTGTAGTTATTAATATTTCTTCCTCCGGAACCTCTTCTTCTTCCGGTTTCTCTTCTTTCGGTTCCTCCTCTTTCGGTTCCTCCTCATTCGGTTCCTCCTCTTCCAGTTCTTCTTCGGGAATTTGTGAATCTTCCCAAAATATATTCGACTCTTCATTATTATTAGGTGAGTCGATGGGATTTGTACTAGAGGTAGACATCTATCACACAATATCAAACATGTTAAAATATTAATATATCACATAATATTTACATGTTAATAATATATAGTTTCCAACAAAAAGTGTTAAGCAATCGTTTTTAAAGAAAACACGGTCGAAGTCCAGACTCACTAATGCATCCTAACAAACTCGGTAAGACACACTAATGCAATTTTCTGGTTCTCTAAGACCAACGCTCGGATACCAACTGAAATGTCCCGTTCATATTGATTATAAACGTTCCATATTAATTGATTTCGTTGCGAGGTTTGACCTCTATATGAGACGTTTTTCAATGACTGCATTCGATTTTAAAACAAACCATAACCTTTATTTTATCGATAAAGGTTTAAAATACTACGACGATTATCAAATAATGATAATCTAAAATATAACGTTTTCACACGATTATTACATAATGGTTTACAATAATAATACACAACAATATATGTCTTTGAATGCAGTTTTTAAACAATATTATACAAACATGGACTCCAAATCTTGTCCTTAATTTAGTATGCAACAGCAGAAGCTCTTAATAATCACCTGAGAATAAACATGCTTTAAATGTCAACAAAAAAATTGTTGGTGAGTTATAGGTTTAAATCTATATATCAAATTGTAATAATAGACCACAAGATTTCATCTTTCAATAACATGCAATCTGCATAAAAATCATTCATATGTTTGAACACCTGGTAACCGACATTAACAAAATGCATCTAGAATATCCCCATAAATAATATCAAAGTACTAAAGCAGTTCAAATTCTCTAACTGGGGCGTGTCAAAGCCCATAGATCTATCTTTAGGATTCCCGTCAACTGGTGGCAATTATAATAAACACCAATTCTTAGGTTACCAAGTTCAACAAGGGCGATATCCGGTATAACGATTCAACATAGAATGTAGTTTCAATTACTTGTGTCTATTTTGTAAATCATTTTCAAATCTGCATGTATTCTCATCCCAAAAATATTAGGTATTAAAAATGGGACTATAACTCACTTTCACAGATTTTTCCTTCGTCGGGAAAATAAGACTTGGCCACGGGTCGATTCACGAACCTATAACAAATATGTACATATATATCAAAGTATGATTGAAATATATTCACAACATTTTTTTATTACTTTTTTATGATTTAAGTTTGTTAAGTTAGCAATCCTAGTTAGTAACCTACAACTAGTTGTCCCAAGTTAGATGTACCGAAATAAATCAATATATATTATCTTGAATCAATCCACGACCCAGTGTATACAAGTCTCAGGCTAGATCACAACTCAAAGTATATATATTATTTTAGAATCAACCTCAACCCTGTATAGCTAACTCAAACATTACTGCATATAGAGTGTCTATGGTTGTTCTGAAATATATATATATATATATATATATATATATATATATATATATATATATATATATATATATATATATATATATATATATATATATGGGTCGATATGATATGTCAAAACATTGTATACATGTCTATGGTATCCCAAGATTACATAATATGTATAATACAGCATAAATTAGTTAGGATATGTTTAGTCTAGATTTGTTACAAAATTTTCGTTGCTAAAACTAGCAAATTTATCCAATTTTATTTTACCCGTCATTTCTTCGTTTCAAATCCGTTTTGAGTGATTCAAGTTGATATGGTTTCATAATGAACTAAAATTTATGAAACTAAACAGAAAAATTATAATTTTATAGTCAGAAATACAAGTTACAAGTCATTTTTTAAAGAGGTAGTCATTTCCGTCGAAAGAACGACATCTTGATGACCATTTTGAAAAACATACTTCCACTTTGAGTTTAACCATGATTTTTGGATATAGTTTCATGTTCATAAGAAAAATCATTTTCCCAGAAGAACAACTTTTAAATCAAAGTTTATCATAGTTTTTAATTATCAAACCCAAAACAGCCCGCGGTGTTACTACAACGGCGTATGTCCGGTTTTACGGTGTTTTTCGTGTTTCCAGGTTTTAAATCATTAAGTTAGCATATCATATAGATATAGAACATGTGTTTAGTTGATTTTAAAAGTCAAGTTAGAAGGATTAACTTTATTTGTGAACAAGTTTAGAATTAACTAAACTATGTTCTAGTGATTACAAGTTTAAATCTTCGAATATGATAGTTATATATATAAACGAATGATGTTATGAACATCATTACTACCTCAAGTGTAGTAAGTAAACCTACTGGAAATGATGAAAAATAAACTTGAGCTTCAAAGGATCTTCGATGGCTTGGAAGTTCTTGAAGTAGAATCATGACACGAAAACAAGTTCAAGTAAGATTACTACTTGAATTAAGATAGTTATGTTTATAGAAATTGAACCAAAGTTTGAATATGATTCTTACCTTTGATTTAGAATGAAAACCTACTGAGATTAACAAAAGTTTCTTGATCTTGAATGATTACTTGGAATGGATTTGAAAGCTTAGAAGTAATCTAGCAAGTTTGAAAGATTTATTGAAGTGTTCTTGAATGGTTTTTTTATGATGATTAAAGCTTGTAATTGAAGATAAAAGATGGTGAAAATGCTTGGAGATGATCAAGTATGATATTAAGAGTATTTTGAGAGAGAATTTGGAGTATAAGTATGAGAAAATGGGATGGAAAAATGAGGTGAAATCATAAAAACGTTTTTACTCATTATAAAGAAATAAAAGATTCTTAAGTTTATTTTCTTGCTAAATAATTCATGCAAGTTGACAAATGGTTGGTTCCACATGTTACTTAATCATTTAAGGTTGCTAAGGAGCAGATTTTTATGTGTATATACTAATAGTGTGTACATCTAGGAGCTGGGTATTGTACGAGTACGAATACGGTTGCATATGAGTAGAATTGTTGATGAAAATGAATGAGGATGTAATTGTAAGCATTTTTGTTAAGTAGAAGTGCTTTGATATGTGTCTTGAAGTCTTTCAAAAGTGTACTAATACATCTAAATACACTACATGTATATACATTTTCACTGAGTCGTTAAGTCATCGTTAGTCGTTACATGTAACTGTTGTTTTGAAACCTTTAAGTTAACGATCTTGTTAAATGTAATTAATTCATTGTTATTATACGTAAATGAGATGTTAAATTGTTATGTTAACATGATAACATGGTGTATGAATATATCTTAACATCATATATATATATATATATATATATATATATATATATATATATATATATATATATATACATATATATATATATATACATATGTATATATATATATACATATGTATATATATATATATACATATGTATATATACATATGTATATATATACACATATGTATATATATATATATACATATGTATATATATATATATATATATATATATATATATATATATATATGTTAAAATACTATTACAACGATAATCGTTACATATATATATTGTTTCGAAATCCTTAAGTTAGTAGTCTCATCTTACTTGTATAGTTCATTGTTAATACACTCAGTGATATACTTATTTATCATTTTATCATGTTAAATATAGTATATCAATATCTTAATACAATACATATGTATTTAGTAAGACGTTGTTATAACGATAATCGTTATGTATATCGTTTCGAGCTTCATAATTCAATATTCTCATTTTTTTATGTATATCACACATTGTTAATATACTTAGCGAGATACTTACTTATCATAATCTTATGTTAACCATATATATGTCCATATATATATCATCATGTCATTTTTACAAGTTTTAACGTTCGTGAATCGCCGGTCAACTTGGGTGGTCAATTGTCTACATGTTACTCATTTCAAATAATCAAGTCTTAACAAGTTTGATTGCTTAACATGTTGGAAACATTTAATCATGCAAATATAGTTTTCATTTAATATATAATCATGGAATAATCATGGAAAAGTTCGGGTCACTACAGTACCTACCCGTTAAATAAATTTCATCCCGAAATTTCAAGCTGTTGGAAGTGTTGACGCATCTTCTGGAAATAGGTGCGGGTATTTCTTCTTCATCTGATCTTTACATTCCCAGGTGAACTCGGGTCCTCTACGAGCATTCCATCGAACCTTACCAATTGGTATTTTATTTTGTTTAAGTCTTTTAACCTCACGATCCATTATTTCAACGGGTTCTTCGATGAATTGAAGTTTTTCATTGATTTAGATTTCGTCTAGTGGAATAGTGAGATCTTCTTTAGCAAAACATTTCTTCAAATTTGAGACGTGGAAAGGGTTATGTACAGCCGCGAGTTGTTGAGGTAACTCAAGTCGGTAAGCTACTGGTCCGACACGATCTATAATATTGAATGGCCCGATGTATCTTGGATTTAGTTTCCCCCGTTTACCAAATCGAACAACACCTTTCCAAGGTGAAACCTTAAGCATGACCATATCTCTAATTTCAAATTCTATATCTTTTCTTTTAATGTCTGCGTAGCTCTTTTGTCGACTTTGGGCGGTTTTTAACCGTTGTTGAATTTGAATGATCTTCTCGGTAGTTTCTTGAATTATCTCCAGACCCGTAATTTGTCTATCCCCAACTTCACTCCAACAAATCGGAGACCTGCACTTTCTACCATAAAGTTCCTCAAACGGTGCCATCTCGATACTTGAGTGATAACTGTTGTTGTAGAAAAATTCTGCTAACGGTAGGTGTCGATCCCAACTGTTTCCAAAATCGATAACACATGCTCGTAGCATGTCTTCAAGGGTCTGTATCGTCCTTTCACTTTGCCCATCAGTTTGTGGGTGATAAGCAGTACTCATGTCTAGACGAGTTCCTAATGCTTGCTGTAATGTCTGCCAAAACCTTGAAACAAATCTGCCATCCCTATCAGAGATAATAGAGATTGGTATTCCATGTCTGGAGATAACTTCTTTCAAGTATAATCACGCCAACTTCTCCATTTTGTCATCTTCTCTCATTGGCAGAAAATGTGCTGATTTGGTGAGACGATCGACTATTACCCAAATAGTATCATAACCACTTGCAGTCCTTGGCAATTTAGTAATGAAATCCATGGTAATGTTTTCCCATTTCCATTCTGGGATTTCAGGTTGTTGAAGTAGACCTGATGGTTTCTGATGTTCAGCTTTGACCTTAGAACACGTCAAACATTCTTCTACATATCTCGCAATATCAGCTTTTATATCCGGCCACCAAAAATGTTTCTTGAGGTCCTTGTACATCTTTCCCGCTCTGAGATGTATTGAGTATCTGGTTTTATGTGCTTCCCCAAGTACCATTTCTCTCACATCTCCAAACTTTGGTATCCAAATTCTTTTGACTCTATATCGGGTTCCGTCTTCTCGAATATTAAGGTGTTTCTCCGATCCTTTGGGTATTTCATTCTTCAAATTCCCTTCTTTTACAACACCCTATTGCGCCTCCTTTATTTGAGTAGTAAGTGTAATAACCCAAACCAATAACCAACCGAATACGTGAAGCAAAAAAAAAAAAAAATTCAGTAGAGTGCGCCACGCGCACCCCTTGGGGTACGCGGCGTGCACAGGCCCCCAACAGCTTCTGTCCAAAATCGTCAAATTTTAATTAAATATCTCCCACTTCCCGACATAATTAGACGTAATGCTTTTCACAACGTGTTCTAATATGAACAACTCATACGATTCAAACATAAAATGAGTTTTACAAAACGGGGCCCACATCGGCTGTTTTACGAGTTTCGTACAAATCATGAGTTTCGACCACGTTAGTTTGATTTCCAAACGACACTATGAGCATGGTGTTTGGGGTTAAACTACCCAAATCTCGGTCAAACTCCAAAAGCTATCACATCACAAAAGCGTCCCCTAAACAACAAGCGGGATCTCTAATCCAACCGTATGCCCTTACCCTTGTCAACGTCAGAGCCTATAAAAAGATAAACAACGAGAGGGTAAGCAAAGATTAGTGAATGCAATAATTATACATATACATATATAACCTATCTACTTGCATTCACTTACACAATACCGGATTTAAGCTAGAAATTCAACAACTATGCAAACATCATGCACAAACAAATATCCGCAATACATAATGAGCTAGCGACAACAATAGCATATAGTTCACAATTAAATATGCTAATACCCAAATTACACAACCATGGTTAACCCATCGTAAGAGGAATGGTACTCAAATTTCCCACCGGTGTTCATAACAACCGTTAGTGCACAACACATATATCACTAACCCTTGGACAACACATATCCGTTATAAAATCGTTAGTCTACAACACATATATCACTAATTTGGACAACACATATCCATTTATACATTCATTAGTGTACAACACATATATCACTAAATTTGGACAACACATATCCAACTATGAACCTGTTAGTGTACAACGCATATATCACTAACTTAGACAACACATATCCACTCATACAAATAAACACCTCATATACGTACATGTATACTTATTCCACTCACCTTAACAATTTGGTGACGACTTTATAACTCTGTAAGCTTCAAAGCAAAGTACCTAATATTATAAGTACTTGATCAACGAACAAACTTGTTGGACTAAATACCAACTATTTACTTATGTGCATTTAATGACTTAATTGCATTAAATGCCCCATTTACCAAAACCGTCATTTAAGGGTCAAGACCATCATTAATCACTTAAAAGCTAGTGATTAAGGTCCAACATCACTAACCATTACACAATTAGGGCATTTCATACCCATTTTTCCCAATTAGGTCAATCATTAGCCCTTTGACTAATTTAAAGTCAACACACCCATTTCGAGTTATCTACTAACCCATCTAACACCCATTTACTAATTAACTAGGTGTGCTAGTGATTAACTAACCAATTAGAACTCATAAACATCACTTAACATTTTGAAACCCTAGGGTAGTCACCATTGAGTCTTCATGACTCCATCTTACCCCAGAACACCCAAATTACCAAATATGGGTTTTATGTTCTTTATTTACCCAAACCCTAACCCTTACACAAAATCAAAGTAAGGAAATTAAAGTTAAAATGTACCACTACAACCACAACGGAGCTAGAGAGGAGATGAACAACTTTAATACTCGCACTTTGGTCCGAGAACAACTTCTTCCTCTTGGATTTAAGCTTTCTCACTCAAGAATCACACTCTCTCTCTAAAATTTAAGTGAAGAGGATAAGGTTGTTGATAATGGAGTTAATGATACTCCACAAACTGACCAACTGGCCTTTAACTTGTCCACAAGTGCAATTACCAAAATGCCCATCAAAATATCTGAATAAAAGAGCAGAAACACGGCTACAGTGTTAATGCCCCACGCGCACTATTAAGGGTGCGCTGAGTGCACCTAGCTCAGATCCGTCTCTGACTTCTATTTAACTGTACAATCATTCCCACACTTTATGTACTCTATTTACACTGCTGTACAATGAAGATTAGGGTCTTACAACTCTCCCCCACTTGAATCGGAGCGCGTCCTCGCGATCCAAGCCGCATGACAAGAGGGAAGATAAACCAACACGAATTCTTCGGGCTCCCAAGTGAACTCGGAACCTATACTACGATGCCATTGAACTTTATAAGTTCTCAACTCTTTATTCCTCAACCGTTTGACCTTCTCATCAAGTATAGCAATCGGCTCCTCAATATACTCTAACTTATTGTTTAGCTCAATCTCGTCTAATGGCACCCATGATGAATCATCCGCAAGACACTTACGGAGATGGGAAACATGAAATGTATTATGGATCCCCGCAAGCTCTTCGGGTAATTCCAAACGATACGCGACTTCACCAACACGAGCTAAAATTTTAAAAGGACCAATAAACAGAGGAGCTAACTTTCCCCGTTTTCGAAACTGAATAATACCTTTCCATGGCGAAACCTTAAGCATCACCATGTTACCTTCTTGGAATTCGATCATTCGTCTATGCTTGTCGACATACGACTTTTGTCTATCTTGGGCCTTCTTCAAATGATCCCGAATCATATCAATCTTACTTTTCGTTTCTAAGACCAAATCGGTACTCTCGATTTCTTTTTGACCTACCTCACCCCAACAAATCGAAGTTCGGCACCTCCGCCCATAAAGTATCTCGTAAGGTGGCATCCCGATACTAGTATGATAACTATTATTGTACGAGAATTCCACCAAAGGTAAGTGCTCATCCCAACTGCCACCGAAATCAATAATACACTCCCGTAACATATCCTCCAAAGTTTGATTCGTACGTTCGGTTTGACCGTCCATTTGAGGATGATACACCGTGCTCAATCTCAATTGTGTGCCCATATCTTCGTGAAACTTTTCCCAAAACCGAGATGTGAAACGGGTATCTCGATCCGAAATAATAGATATAGGAACCCCATGTCGAGCGACTACCTCCTTGATAAACAATTTAGCCAAAGTCTCCGATGATATCGCTTCCTGAATGGGAAGAAATAAGGCACTCTTCGTCAAACGATCAACTATTACCCAAATCTAGTCAAATTGGGTTCTCGCCGTCTTTGGTAATTTTGTAATGAAATCCATCGTAATGTGCTCCCATTTCCATTTCGGAATTTCCAACGGTTGTAACTTACCATACGGCTTTTGGTGTTCAGCTTTAACTTGCAAACACGTGACACATTGCTCAACATACTTAACAACATCACGTTTCATGCCCGGCCACCAATACTCATTCTTTAAATCAAGATACATTTTTGTTGCGCCCGGATGAATGGAATACTTTGACTTATGTGCTTCATCTAGTAGCACTCGTCGATAATCCCCCATCTTAGGCACCCACACTCTTCCTTGAAAAGACAACAAACCACGCGAACCCATAGTAATGAATTCCTATTTTCCCCACAATTCGTTCCGCATGCTTGTTGTGAACGTAAGCTTCAATTTGAATCACACCATGTTTTTCAAGGAAATCGTTAGTAATAATCATACGTAACAAGCCCAATCGTAACGCCGGATGTTAACTCTTTCGACTTAACGCATCCGCGACCACATTCGCCTTGCCCGGATGATAAAGTATTTCACAATCGTAGTCTTTCACCACATCCATCCATCTACGTTGACGATAATTCAAATCTCTTTGATCAAAAAGATGTTTCAAACTCTTGTGATTCTAATAAATCGTACACTTGACACCATACAAGTAATGGCGCCAAATTTTCAACGCATGAACAACCGCCGCCAACTCGAGATCATGAGTCGGATATCTCATTTCTTATTCTTTTAATTGTCGAGAGGCATACGCGATGACTTTACCCCTTTGCATTAGAACACAACCGAGCCCATTTAAAGAAGCATCACAATAGACTGTCATGTCTTCCACCCCTTCCGGCAAAACTAGCACCGGAGCTTGACACAACTTCTCTTTTAACAATTGAAAAGCAATTTCTTGCTCGTTCTCCCAATTAAACCTCGCGTTCTTTCTCGTCAATTTTGTCAATGGAGAAGCAATCTTAGAAAAGTCTTGGATAAACCGACGATAATAACCGGCCAATCCGAGAAAACTTCGGATTTTCGTAGGCGTAGTCGGTCATCCCCAACTCTTTACCGTCTCAATCTTCCCCGGGTCTACTTGAATACCATTTTCGTTCACAATATGACCAAGGAATTGAACTTCCCTTAGCCAAAATTCACATTTGGAGAATTTAGCATACAACTTCTCCTTCCGTAACGTCTTTAACACACCCCGTAAATGATGTTCATGTTCCTTCATACTCTTCGAATAGACAAGCATGTCGTCAATGAACACAATTACCGACTTGTCCAACATAGGTTGGCACACTCGGTTCATAAGATCCATGAATGCCGCCGGTGCATTCGTAAGACTAAAAGGCATAACTACAAACTCAAAATGCCCATAACGCGTTAGAAAAGCCGTTTTCTCGATATCTTCCTCACGGACCCGCATTTGGTGATAGCCGAACCGTAGGTCGATTTTAGAGAAATACGTTGCACCTTGGAGTTGGTCAAACAAATCGTCAATCCTTGGCAAAGGATAACGATTCTTGATCGTCACTTTGTTCAACTCCCGATAATCGATGCACATCCGCATACTACCATCCTTCTTCTTCACGAATAAAACCGGAGCGCCCCATGGCGAAGCACTCGGTAGAATAAAACCCTTTTCAAGTAGCTCTTAGGTTTGGTTTAACAACTCTTGCATTTCCGTTGGTGCTAAACGATAAGGAGTTTTAGCAATGGGGGTAGCGCCCGAAACCACCTCAATGCGAATTCAACTTGTCTTTCCGCCGGGACACCCGGTAACTCATCCGGAAAAACGTCTTTAAATTCATTCACCACCGGAATTTCACAAATGGATGGTGGCTCATCTTGAGTATCAACAACATGGGCAAGAAAAGCCATGCCACCACTAACAAGGAAACGACTGCCCGTGCAAAAGTGCATATCGACACAAGTCTTCTTCGTTTATCGCTGTGAATAATTATCTCTCCCCTACTTGGGGTCTTTACCCTAATAAACTTATCATGGCATGCAATATCGACTCTATTATGATCGAGCCAATCCATACCAACAACGATATCAAAATCACCCAAAGTCATCGGAATGAGATCGATTTTAAAATTTTCGGCACCAAACACAACATTACAATTTTTACACACATCTACCACTAGAACCGTCTTGCCGTCCACTATTTCGACTTCTACCGGACGACTTAACTTAGCTAACAGTCTATTAAGTCTAGGCACAAATTTTAGAGACACAAATGACAAATTTGCACCGCTATCAAATAGTATCCTTGCCGGATTAGAATTAACCATGAAGGGACAGAAGACAACTTTGTTAGATTGCTTGGCTTCCTCATTGGTCATCAAATAATTGCGACCCCTAGCCGTACCCGCTGCCTTCTTTAGCCGCTTAACATTATCATTGCGCAACTCGGGACACTCGGGCCTTTTGTGCCCTTCTTTACCACAATTGTAACATGTAACTTTGTTCGGCGCATTTGGACAATCACGAGCCATGTGTATTTTTTGCCCACAAGTATAGCAAGTGACCACATGACTACCGGATCCACCCTTCTTCATGCTATTAACACTTTCGGAACCCTTTTTGTTCTTGTTTGAAAAGTTCGATTGACTCGAATTCTCGAACTTCCTCTTACCAAAAGTAAAACCACCCTTTCTTATCACAAGCGCCTCAAAACCCTTTGCCATGTTGAACAATTCATCAAAACTTTTTACTACATTTACACTAATCTTTTCTTGATAGTTATCGTTCAAGATTCGGTAAAAATCTTCTTTCAACATTTTATCATTTCCGACATACTCCGGGCAAAATTGGGTCTTCGACAAGAAAACGGATTTGAGAGTGTTCAAATCCATCGACCCTTGCCTCAAGGAACGTAACTCGTCCTTAAGCCTCGTGAGATCGGCCGAAGTTCGGTATTCATCGAAAAACTCCTTCTTGAATTCATCCCAAGTGAATTCCATGCATTGTTCTTCGCCATAAAGTCGGATCTTCGCATCCCACCACAATTTAGCATCACCCCTTAACATGCTACAACCATATCTCGTCTTTTTATCGAGAGGGCATTCACATGTACGAAAAGCCCCCCTCCATATCGAAGATCCAACGTGCACTCTTAAGTGGGTCCCGTTCACCATCGAAGGTGGGAGGTTGAGAGTTCTTGAAATTCTTATAGAAGAAGTCCCGTCTCCCCACATTATCCTCTTGAAGAACGGCCTTAACTTGCTCCTTTACCACATTGACTAGTTGCTCGTCAATCTTGTCTAGGAACATCTTTTTAACATCTTCGAGAAACTCCGCTTTTTGACGTTTAAAGATGGCCTCAACTTTGGCCGTGAACTCAACATCCTCACTCGTACTTCCATCATTGGTGTCGTGTCCATTTCTCATCTTCATTCTATAAAACGGAAAAGATTAAACAACGAAACGAAAGGACTTAACACATATGTATATACATATACACCACCCTACCCCATCTTGTTCAACAATCATCGTACATCGCTTGTTTGACACGATTTGAACCCGTAACAATGGTAGCTAATCATTGTTACGCGAGCACGTCGCATTAACTTGCTAGTAAAATGTCTATCTCACTTGATGATTGCTAACACAACACAAAACAATTAGCGCAAGGTTAGTTCACATAAACCTAAACACTAATCAACTCCCAATAATCGACCCGTGATGTTATGCGAGGTGTATATAAAATAGCTTAAATTTTACTAGGAAATACTATTAAATACGATACAATTTTACACAAGATATTTATTTTTTTATTGAATGGATATACTTAAACCTTGCTACAACACTTATAGGCAGTGTACCTAATCGTACAGTAGTGTAGTTTTTAGTAAGTCCGATTCGTTCCACAAGGAAAATCTTTTAATCAAAGCTTAACGCTATATTAGTTTAATTTATAAAAATACGAATATATATATAAGTAATATTATTATTTTAAAAGGGGGTTTTTTTACCGTTTAATGACCGGTTTGTCGATTTTAAAACTTTAGTCGTAAATAAATAAAAGACTTAATTTAAAGCGTAAAGTAAATAACAATAATGAAATTGCGATAAATAAAAGTGCGATAAAATAAACTTGCGATAATTAAAAAGTACGATAATTAAAATTGTAATTAAATACAATAGCAACAAATAAAAGTGCAATAATCAGAAGTGCAATTAAATATAAAATAAAGGAAATTAAATATGAAATAAAAGAATTATGCTTAATTAAACTTCCGTAATCATGATGTTTGACTTGTTTATTTTAGTTTTATGCCCATGGGTTAATTGTCCTTTGTCCTGGATTATTTAATATGTCCGTCTGGTTTTTGTCCATAACAGTCCATCAGTCATAAATATAAAGTGCCAGTGTCCTCGTCAAATTATCCTTATACCCGAAGTTTAAATATTCCAACTAATTGGGGACTTAAACTGTAACAAGATTTTAATACTTTGTTTAATAATTACACCAGGATGTCGGCTGAGTGTAACCCAAGGTTTTAATACTTTGTTATCAATTATGCCAAGTGTCCTTGTACATAATTTCACCCCTGTTTTAATAATTCTAGTGGCTATTAATCCATTCCCGTGTCCGGTTAAATGAACGATTATTCGTACATATAAATACCCCGCCCATCGTGTCCGATCGAGTGTATATGGTTATTTATAGGGACGTCCAATTGTAAATCTTTATATTAACATTAACAAACTATCATTTAGTTAAACAAATATAAAGCCCATTAATAGCCCATAGTCTAATTTTCACAAGTGTCGTTCTTTTGTCCAAACCCCAATTATGGTACAAAGCCCAATTACCCAATTTTAATATTTTTGGCCCAACATCATGATTACTTCGGATTAAATAAGCATAATAATAACTTAGCTACGAGACATTAAATTAAAAAGGTTGAACATAACTTACAATGATTAAAAATAGCGTAGCGTTACACGGACAGAATTTCGACTTACACCCTTACAACATTCGCTAAGATACCTTTATTATTAGAAATTAAAATTAAAATTAATATATATATATATATATATATATATATATATATATATATATATATATATATATATATATATATATATATATATATATATATATATATATTACGTATATATTGAGAGAGAGATTAAAGGATGGAAAAATGGTGCACCAAAGCTCGATTTTTATAGGCCTGTGATCTGGAAAAGGGGCTCATGCGATAGCATGGATTTATGCCTTCCAGGCCATGCGATCGCATGGCCTGCTGGGGAGAGCCACTTTTGGTTGT
This sequence comes from Rutidosis leptorrhynchoides, assembly GCF_046630445.1. Classification (NCBI taxonomy): domain Eukaryota; kingdom Viridiplantae; phylum Streptophyta; class Magnoliopsida; order Asterales; family Asteraceae; genus Rutidosis; species Rutidosis leptorrhynchoides. The sequence goes on along the minus strand of NC_092333.1, from coordinate 127,845,374 downwards.
TTTCTTCTGCCGACGTTTATTTAAATATAATATAATATATATATTAATTTTAAGAATTAATTATATATTATATTATATTCATATGCATAGTTGACTTGTAATTTTTAGTCCGTTGCGTCGAGCGTTGAGAGTTGACTCTGGTCCCGGTTTCGGATTTTCGAACGTACTTGCGTACAATTTAATATCTTGTACTTTTCGTTTTGAATCTTGTACTCTTGTAATTTTGAGACTTTTCTTATCAATAATTGGAACCTCATTGATTGTATTTTGTACTTTTGAGCTTTTTGGTCGTTTGCGTCTTCAATTCGTCGAGTCTGTCTTTTGTCTTCACCTTTTATTATTTAAACGAATATCACTTGTAAATAGGACAATTGCAACTAAAAGCTTGTCTTTCTTGAGGAATAATGCTATGAAATATATGTTCATTTTTAGCATTATCAAATATTCCCACACTTGAGCGTTGCTTGTCCTTAAGCAATATAGTCTTGAAATACTAGAATCACTTCTTTATTTTTCACACTTTGTACATCAGTGATTTCTTTATGGCGGTATAAACAATGGTAGTAACGATGTGGTTTACAGTCCCACATGACTATAAAATTTAGATCCATTAAGGAAATTGGATCTTTATGAAAACATTTGATCTTTTGAAAATTAAATCTAGTTTTTACCCTAGATAAATTTTCCGGAATAACCCTTCACCGGTGTTTGCAAAATATTATTGTGGGCTTGGTGGGTTTCAGATTTGAAAATTTTAGCTCAAAACTTGTGGTTTTGTGTCACCCACTTGCTAACCTTGTATTAGGAAAGCAACACATCCAGTATACTTGCTCCGTATATTACCTTTCGGTAAACTACCGTCCGGTTATAAAAGAAAGCGTTGAACAAGAAACTGTTAAGGCAATGTCCCCTGACATGCTTTTAATTATGGTCTATAACGTGTCGGACGCAATTACTATCCTTTGTAGGAGCAATAGTAAAGCTCACCCTTATGATTTTTCGGTCTGGAACAAGGTCCTGTCTTCGACCATGCTATGCAACCACCGTTCTTACGGTTGACACCCGATTTGGTTCAGGTGACCTAATGGATTTCAGGTGAATTCTTAGGATTTTACGTTCAATGGTAATGAGCGCATTGAAAATGGGTTTTTAGAAAACAAATCGGTTTGTAATTTTGATCAAAATATTTTCTCGTTCAAGCTCGAGTTTAGATATCATTGAATTCCATGAGTTTGAATTCTCAATCTTTAAGGTCAATCTCTAGGACTGAGTAATATCAGGCTTAAAAGCTGATTTTTGATCTTTTAAGGAGATTATCCTTTCTGGGGATCTGATTTATTAGTCTTATCAAGATAATTTGCACGGTACCCCCCATTGTACGAGATAAATCCTTCTCATGGTTAGGATAAATCTGACCACTTGGCGACCCTGTTTGATGCTGAGGTCCGTGGATTTCCTACTGATTTTAGAGATGACTTTTCTAGATTTTTTTGTCAACCTACAGCTGGTCTGGACGACAACTTCTTGACCTAAATCAAGAAGCGCGTTTCTTTTTCGGAAGACTTTACTTCCTTTTAACGATGGAATTGATTCATCGTGTAGATCCATCTCTTCTTTTCTTTCATCGGGTAAAACAGTTAATTATCGTCCAAAACAAAAGTATTTTCAATTATTTGTACAAAAATATGTGATATGTATTTTGAATAACTCGGTTAAAATTTCCCACACTTGGCTTTTATTTTCCTTTTTATTGTCCTCTATTCCATTTTAAATGAATTTTAACATTTTGGTTTGTTTCTCAATTTATGTCCTTTCCGAGGTAACAATAATTTCGGTGTTAACACCTAGTTTTATCGTTCATAAATATGTATAAACATGATTTTGAGTTCATTTAATTGAAAATTTTGAAAAATTTTACTAGAATTGGGTAGTCAGTATATAAGACTATGGCTGTTCTTTATTATCAGAGAGCACTAGATTCTAATACAACTACTGCTTTACTAGTATTTCTAATGGTAACCAAGTGTTTAAAGTAAAAAAATTTAAAAAATCCGAAAGAATTTAACCCCTTCCCACACTTAAGATCTTGCAATGCCCTCATTTACAAGAAATCAGTAACAATTTAAATTATTGAGGGTGATTAGCGTAGAAATGATTAAATTTTACCAAAGTTTCCAAACATATTGGCGTTTGTTTGCTGAATGATAAATGGTACATATCATTTGTCCATTCCGTCTGTTGTTACATCACATTTATCTTGTCGTCAAAATTAGTAGCTTTTGCTGAACTTAATGCCAGTCTTTGAAAATGCGCTGTTTTACCCTGTTTTGTACAATTTACCATATACATACATACAAATATAAACATGCATGGCAATTTGAAATGGGACTTAATATCCCACTTTCAAATCCTAAATGTGAAATATTAGTACACAATAATAATAAAAATGATAAAGATTACATAAGTATATTCAATAACATAAGTTTAAACATGAATAAGTAAAAAGATAAAAACATAAAAATCATATAAATAACCAAATGGAACTAAATCAGTCTGGATATGGGTTCCAGTTCATCTCGTCAGGTGGGTTCCATTGTTGGTTATAGGTGTTCTGATAGGCTTGATTATAGTCATACCGGTTAAAGGGTGGTCGGATATCGGGGCTGTGTGGCGGAAAATGAGCAGGTCGAGTAGGTACGTAATTATTTGGTACCTGATATGATAGCTGGCTCATGATTTGTTGTTGATGAACTAACCAGCTATCGTGTTGGCGTCGCCTATAATCCTCGTATACTCGCTCGGAGTTCCACTGCTCATACATACTATGTCTGGCCGCGTTCATCATTGCTTCCTCATCTATACGAACGTGGACGTCAAGAATAGCATCTTGAAAGACATCCCTAATGTCTTCCGCCTCCTCCATTTCCTCGTCTGAGCCTCTCTCTACTTGAGGATGAGATCCCTCATAGGGTACTGCCTGGTTACGTCTACTTTTCAATACCTTAGCACCCACATAAACTTTCAATCCTAAGGGCTCAACCTGTTCTCTACAAAGCTGTAATGGACCCCCTTGGTTCCTATCAACACCTAAATACTCTCCAATGAGAGTAACAAAAATACCTCCACCTATTATACTCCCGTCCTGCATTCCCTCTACCATTTTAGATAAATAAAATGCAACACAGTAAGGGATATTGACAAAGCTTCTAGGATCCCGAATACACTTTAGGTAGAATAAATCATGTAAGGTAATTTTTTCTTTATTATGACCTCTCTGTATAATCGAGTTAGCCAAAAATCTATGAATAATACGAAGCTCGGCTCTGTCAATATGTGTATAGGAGTGTCCTCCTGCTCGTGTAAAAACATCAAAATGTGACATACGCCTCCAAATGGCGTCAGCGTCAAAGTTACTATCTACCCTTTCACCATAATGAATCAAATTTGTAAAATCGGGTAATAGCAACTCACCAGGAGTATATATCTGTCAGGCCCTGGCCATGTCCAGCATGGACATTCTGTACATCCTACCGCCAAGGATAAACCTAAGAAATCTTCTATCATCTATTCTAACTATATTTGTATCAAGTGATACAGTACTCATCAACTCAACACACCATTCCTTATATACTGGTCTACGAATGGTGAAAAGATGTTCCTAATCTGTAAAAGAAGAACTGCCATACCTTTGAACTAAAAGCTGTCTAACACGGTCAGCTAGATGGACCGTTTCCAAAGGGGCCCAATCGATTACCCTTGGCACCTCTACATTTTTTGTTACCAATTTGAATTTGTTCTTTTGATATGTCTCGTAATCTCTCCATCTCCTATCAAATCTCAGATTAGGATGCAGTGTGTGCTCAGGAATCGTTGGGAATTCTACTGGCGGCCTCATTGGGAATACTATGAATTCATCAACAAACTGTACCGGATCATAATAAGGTACGTGCTGATCAGGCTGTTGTTGTTGTTCCTGTTGTGGTTCTTGTTCGTGTTGCATTTCTGGTTCTGGTTCTGGTGCTGGTGCTGGTGCTGGTCGTCTAGATGATGATGCTCCTGAACCTCCAGTATCGGCTTTCTGCAAAACACATTAAACACAAAATTTGTGTATCCAAATATGCATTAGTGTTAGCAAAATAACAACTTAAAACAATCACTATAACATGTTAAATCAAAATTAAACTTATACATATTTTCACAATTTTTAACAATTCTACACTTTTCAAATAAGCACATATGAAAATGTATACAAAATTCATAAGCATTTAACTCAAATAACATGTCAAAATAGTCATTACTAATAATTAAACAAGTCTCAAATGGCAAATATATCAAATTAATCAAGTTCATGAATTTTGAACTTAAAAAGTCCACTTTAATCTCTGAAAATCATGTTTAGGATCAATGTTTGGATCATTTAACTATCTAAACATGTTACACTACTCAATTTAGCAATAATTCATGACAAAAATCGGCCATAACCTGTTTATATCAAAAAGCCCCAAATTGCTCAAGAACACAAACCCTAGATTTCTAAAAATTTTGAAGTTTTTGGCTTCAAATCATGTTAAATAGCATCAATCTAGGTTATACATGCATAAAATATTAACAATTTAACACTAATTACACTAGAAATTAACAAAATTGCATTAGGTAAAAAAATTGGAATTTATCACAAAAACTAGCAAATTTATGAGTTTAGGAGTGTAATTTTTACCATTTTGCTGAAGAATGAGAATCTAGGCATGATTAGAGCAAGAAAAATGACGAATTACGGTGGATTTTGGTGGATTTTGATGAAGATTTGAGAGTATTTTCGTGTATGTTGTGTGTGTTTGTGGATGAAGAACAGCAGCAAGCTGTATGTATCAGGCCTGTTTTCCAGCTCCATGCGATCGCATGGAGTTGGAGTGCAATACCCATGCGATCGCATGGGTATCCGGGAACAGTATTTTCAGCTTTTTTTAAAAAAAAAAAAAATAATAAAACCTTATACTTTATAAAACTTATAATTAATTAAATTTTAAAAATTTGTTTTCCTTTAGGAGCGAGGGTGTTTCGGATCGATGTCCTAGTCTGTCCCTTGACAAAATTTTTAAAATTTGTCAAATCAAAGCGCGGTTTTAAAAGTAAGTATTTTTAGGTTTTTTAATGTTTTTGGCATACTTTAATTCAATAAGATTAAAAATAATGACAATAAAAGTTCTCGTCCCTCCCTCGGGTAAAGCAATTTCGGTTCAACGACCTAGTCTTCAACTCACGACGAATTTTAAAAAACATATTTTTAACTTAGCGAAATAAAGTAAATTTTTGTTTTTAAATTCACACCAAACTTAAATTTAAAATATGCATAAAATTAAAAATTCACACCAAACTTAAATAAAAATTCATATTATAAATTCACACCAAACTTATATTATATTTTTGTTTTTATACATACAAAATTATATTAAAAAGATTAATTTTTCAAATATTTACAATTTTAAATATATTGATTTTACAAAGTTCAAAATATTAATTTAATATTTATATATTAATTTTAAAAACATGGTAAAAAATTAAAATTAAAAATCTTTTTGGCTTTTATCCCACTTTAATCAATCAAATATTATCAAAAATATGCGCCCCTATTTTCGGTAAAGTAATTTCGGTTCCATGACCTAATTTAACTCATGATGAATTTTTGAAATATTTTGGGCTGATTGATTAAAGATATTTATACCTTAAGAATAAACGTTAAATTTCGCAGTGATGTAATAAATTTTTGTATGATATCAATAATTTCGGTCGCCCAACCTAATTTTATTCAATACCAATTTAATACTTTATAGCGAACAAATTAGCGTTTATTATCAAAAGGTTAAAAATAAAAATAAAAAAATAAAAACTGTACAGACTTACCTGTGAGATAGTATTCTTAGTTATATGATCTATCCCATTCATAAGATAGTCGGTTTAATTGGTTTTCCATAGCTACATAGGCGTAACCTCGAGCATTCAGTGTTTTTTCTTCTAAATATATGAACGGTCCGTCTCTGCATAAAGTAACAAATTCGGTATTTGAATAGGTTTGATTATTTGAACATTTACCTCCATGTGACCATTTTTCGTATTTGTGACATCTTTCAAGGTGTCGTGCTCTTCTTTTCGCTGCGGATTTTGATTTTCCTTTACTAAATTGTAACTTATTATCTTCGCATCTGGATTCTTTTCTTACTCCGTCCAATCTTTCTCTGATTACTGATACTATTTCACTCGGAAGTGTGTCATTATTACGTTTAGTGATCAAAGCGTGTAGCATTAGACCATGGTTTAGTTCACAGGCAGTCTTCATTTCCTAAAAAAAATAAAAATTTTGAATGGGGGGAGAAGACTAGTTCTTTAGGGTCTGCTAGGGAAAGACCATTCGGGTTCTATTTTCGAGAACTACACGAAAACAGATAATCTAACTCTAACAGAAATATATATTATCCTTTAAAGACTTGATTCTCCCCACACTTAGTTAGCTGTGGTATCGAAATTATGATTAACTTCGTTGTCGACTTCCATCGGACTATCTATGTAATGTTTAACTCTGTGACCATTAACTTTAAATTCAATTCCATTTGAATTTATTAATTCTATCGTTCCGTATGGGAAAACTCTTTTGACTATGAATGGTCCAGACCATCTTGATTTCAATTTTCCAGGAAATAGCTTGAATCGTGAATTGAAAAGAAAAACTCTGTCTCCTTCTTTAAATTCTTTTGAACTTCTGATTTTTTTTTATCATGCCATTTCTTTGTTCTTTCTTTATAGATTAACGAATTTTCGTATGCTTCATGTCTTAATTCTTCTAATTCGTTTAGTTGACTTAATCGTAGACGTCCAGCTTCATGTAAATCAAGATTACATGTCTTCAAAGCCCAAAATGTTTTGTGTTCAATTTCTACTGGAAGATGACATGCTTTTCCGTAGACGAGTTTAAAAGATGTGGTTCCAATTGGAGTTTTGTAGGCTGTTCTAAAAGCCCAGAGTGCATCCTCCAATTTAATGGACCATTCCTTCGGATTTGATCCTACGGTTTTTTCTAGAATACGTTTTAAAGCTCGGTTGGTATTTTCAACTTGTCCACTTGTTTGTGGATGATATGCGGTGGAGATTTTATGAGTTACTCCATATCTTTTGAGAACTTTCTCAAGTTGATTATTACAAAAATGAGTTCCCCGATCACTTATTAAAGCTTTCGGTGTTCCAAACCTTGCAAAAAGACGTTTTAAAAAATTGACTACAACTCGTGCATCGTTAGTTGGGAGAGCTTGTGCTTCCGCCCATTTAGATACATAATCAATGGCTACGAGAATATAGAGATTATTATGAGATTTTGGAAATGAACCCATAAAGTCAATACCCCAAATGTCAAATACTTCGCATACTTGAATGACATTTTGTGGCATTTCATCACGTTGACTTATTTTTCCGGCCCTTTGACAAGCATCACAGGATTTGCAAAGAAGGTGTGCGTCTTTGTAAATTGTAGGCCAATAGAATCCAGCATCATAAACTTTTCTTGCTGTTATTTGAGGACCATAATGCCCTCCTGTTGGTCCTGTGTGACAATGGTTTAAAATTTTACTAGCTTCATCTCCGAATACACATCGGCGTATTATTCCATCTGGACAACTTTTAAATAGATGTGGATCTTCCCAGAAATAGTATTTTATATCACTGAAGAATTTCTTTCGTTTTTGGTACGATAATCCTTTTTCAAGGAATCCACATACTAAATAGTTTGCATAGTCTGCAAACCATGGAATTTCATTATAATCTATCTTCAATAGATATTCATCAGGAAAGTTGTTTTGTATGGCCGATTCATTTAGAACTTCTAATTCGGGATTTTCAAGACGAGAAAGATGATCAGCGGCGAGATTTTCTGCTCCTCTTTTATCTCGGATTTCAATATCAAACTCTTGTAAGAGTAAGATCCAACGGATTAATCTTGGTTTGGCATCTTGTTTCGAAAATAGGTATCTAAGAGCAGAATGGTCGGTATAGACCACCGTTTTTGCTAGAACGAGATATGAACGAAATTTGTCAAAAGCAAAGACAATAGCAAGGAGTTCTTTTTCAGTAGTTGTATAGTTCGTTTGTGCTCCTTGTAACATCTTACTAGCATAATATATAGGTTGAAATAATTTTTCAATCATTTGTCCTAAAACGGCTCCCATTGCAAAATCACTTGCATCGCACATTAGTTCAAACGGTAGATTCCAATTTGGTGTTATCATGATCGGCGCATTAGTAAGTTTCTCTTTAAGAATATTAAAAGATTTGATACATTCATCTGAAAAGATGAATGTAGCATCCTTTTCTAGGAGTTTATTCATAGGAGTGGCAATTTTAGAAAAATCTTTTATGAAACGTCGGTAAAAACCGGCATGCCCTAGAAAACTCCTAACTCCTCTAACATTGGTGGGATGTGGAAGTTTAGCAATTACATCTACTTTAGCTCTATCCACTTCAATTCCTTCTTTTGAAATTTTATGTCCAAGAACGATGCCTTCTTTAACCATGAAATGGCATTTCTCCTAATTAAGTACTAGATTTGATTGTTCGCATCTAATCAGCATTCGTTTAAGATTAGCTAGACATGATTCAAATGTATCACCAAAGACTGAAAAGTCATCCATGAAAACTTCCATGCATTCTTCTATCATGTCGTGAAAAATCGCCATCATACACCTTTGAAAGGTTGCAGGGGCGTTGCAAAGTCCAAATGGCATGCGTTTGTAAGCAAAAGTACCATAAGGGCACGTGAATGTAGTTTTCTCTTGATCTTCGGGTGCTATTGGAATTTGAAAGTATCCGGAAAATCCATCAAGAAAATAATAATAACTATTTCCGGCTAATCTTTCCAACATTTGATCAATGAAAGGTAAGGGAAAGTGATCTTTTCTGGTGGCGTCATTTAATTTTCTATAATCAATACATACACGCCATCCTGTTACAGTCCTTGTAGGAATAAGCTCATTTTTTTCATTTGTAATGACAGTCATGCCACCCTTCTTAGGCACGCATTGAACTGGGCTTACCCATGGGCTATCAGAAATTGGATAAATTAAACCTGCATCTAGCAGTTTAATTATTTCTTTTTTAACAACATCTTGCATATTCGAATTTAGTCTTCGTTGGCGTTGCACATACGTTTTATGACCTTCTTCCATAAGGATTTTATGTGTGCAATACGAAGGACTTATTCCTTTAATATCATGAATCTTCCATGCAATGGCTGGTTTATGAGCTTTCAACACAGAAATGAGTTGTGATTTCTCATTTTCAGTAAGAGAAGACGATATTATTACAGGTAATTCAGATTCACCATGTAAATAAGCGTATTCCAAATGGTTTGGAAGTGGCTTTAACTCTAATTTCGGTGGTTCTTCTATTGATGATTTATATTGATATCTGTCTTCTTCTTTTAGCATTTGAATTTCTTCTGTTGTTGGTTCATATCCATTAGCTATAAGTGTAGCTAACATTTCAACTTCATCAATTGGTTTAGTTTCTTCTCCTAAAGAACATTCTCATGTTCCTTGTAATTCTGGAAATTCTTCTAACAATTCTGCATGTGAATCTATAGTTTGAATATAATAACATGTATCATCTGCAGATTGCGGTTGTTGCATTGCTCTATCAACTGAAAAGGTAACACTCTCATCCTCTATACTTAGGGTCAATTTCTTACCAAACACGTCTATCATTGCTTTAGCCGTGTTTAAGAATGGTCTTCCTAATATGAGAGGAACTTGAGAATCTTCTTCCATGTCCAGAACAACAAAATCTAATGAAAATACTAAAGTACCAACTTTAACTAGCATATTCTCCATTATCCCTCTAGGATATTTTATTGATCGATCGGCTAGTTGTATGCTTATTCTTGTTGGTTTCAATTCTCCAAGGTCTAGTTTAGTGTATAGTGAATACGGCATTAAATTTATACTAGCACCTAAGTCTGCCAATGCTTCTATTGAACTAAGACTACCCAGAAAACATGGAATTGTGAAACTTCCTGGATCAGATAATTTTTCTGGTATCTTATTCAATAGCACTGCTGAACAATTAGCGTTCATAGTAACAGCTGAGAGTTCTTCCATTTTCTTTCTATTCGTGATCAGATCTTTCAAGAATTTAGCATATCTAGTCATTCTTGAAATCACATCAATGAAAGGAAGATTTACATTTATTTGTTTAAACATATCCAAGAATTTGGATTGCTCGGCTTCAAGTTTCTCTTTCTTCATTTTACTCGGGTAAGGAAGTGGTGGTTGGTATGGTTTAACATAAGGTTTAGCCTTAACTGTGTTATCTTCATTAACCTTTTCAACTACTGGTTCTTTTTCCTTATCTTGATCAGGTTGTGGTTCTTGTGGAGTAGGAATAGCTTCATCAGAAGTTACAGGTATTTCAGGTGGTTTAAGTGTTGTACCACTTCTTGTGGTAATGGCTTCAGCTGTTTCATTCCGGGGGTTTGCATTTGTATCACTAGGTAAACTTCCCGGTTTTCTTTCACCTATTAACCTTGCTAGGTTACTTACTTCTTGTTCCAAGTTTTGAATAGAAGCTTGTTGATTTCTAAATGCTAGAGCATTTTGTTCATTAGTTTTTTTTTTGAGATGTGAAAAACTGCGTTTGAGTTTCAACTAGCTTCGTCATCATATCTTCTAAATTCGGCTTTTTATCATCGGTTTGTGGTGGTTTGTTTTGAAAATTAGGTCTTTGCTGGTTGTAAGTATTGTTAGATACTTGTTGATTGCTAGGACCTTGTTGGTTGTTGTATGGAATATTTCGATTATAATTCTGGTTTTGATTGTAGATCGGTCTTGGCGGTTGATAATTATTATGATAATTATTTCCAGGCCTTTGGTTTATGTATGAAATATTCTCTCTTTGTTCCATTGTTAATTAAATACTGAGACAATCTTTTGTCAAATGTGGTCCTCCACACTGCTCACAACTAATTCGTATTGAGTGAATATCCTTAGTCATCTTTTCCATTTGTCTTTCGACAGCATCTATCTTTGCGGAAATGGAATCTAAGTCATGGCTAGAATCGGCTCTAGCTGCTTTAGATGATCTAACGATATCTTTTTCTTGGTGCCACTCATGTGAGTGGGAAGCAGTGTTATCAATAATTTTATAAGCATCAGTTTCGGTTTTCTTCATAATGGAACCACCAGCTGCTATATCGATGTCTTTTCTTGTAGTGATGTCGCATCCTTGGTAGAATATTTGTACTATTTGACAGGTGTCTAAACCATGTTGCGGACATCCTCTTAATAACTTTCCAAATCTTGTCCACGCCTCATATAGAGTTTCATTCGATTTCTGTGTGAACGTAACAATTTCTCCTTGAAGTCTTACAGCTTTAGATGCCGGAAAGAATTGTTTAAGAAAATTTTCAACTAAAACGTCCCATGTATCAATCGCCCCTTCAGGTAACTATTCCAACCAATCTTTGGCTTCTCCCTTTAAAGTCCAGGGAAATAACATGAGATATATCTGTTCATCCTCAACTTCTCTTATTTTAAATAGAGTGCAGATCATATTAAAGGTACGAAGATGTTCATTTGGATCTTCCTTCGGCGCACCACTAAATTGGCATTGATTAGTCACCATGTGTAGAATTTGTCCTTTGATTTCATAATCTGGCGCATTAATGTCTGGATGAGTAATTGCGTGACCTTGGCCAGTACGTTTAGCTCTCATTCGATCTTCCATACTTAAAGGTTCTAGATTCTCCATAATTGAATTTGTTGAATCGGAATCACTATAGGATTCTGATTTAATGGTTCGTTCCTCAACAATCTCTGTTTGAATGATTGGTGGTTCCGGAGGAAAATTTAATGGTTCAGGATCTATGAATCGTCCCTGAATATTCTCCGGATTCTCAATTGTGAGGTCGGGTTCAAAAAATGGATTATCGGAAATTTGAATTGGAGTACTTGGTCGACTGGATGACGATTCTAAAGAAAAATCAAAAGCGGTAATATTTGCTAAATGTCTTGATCTAGTTACAGGTGGTGAACGTACAAAAGGTGGTGAACGTCTTGCTCGGTGCATTCACTGAATATCCTATTAGTTTTTAAAAAGAAAAGAAAAATTATATAAGTTATCCAATTAATAGACTTTTCTGATTTTGCCCACGTTTCGAATAGCCAAAAGATGCAGCAGAGGGGCAGGATTCGTTTGGTCTCAATATAATTGAGGACTGTTTGGCTCCAATAACCCGGTCCACGTACAAATCCAACTATTACTACGAACCAGAAAATTTTGATGTCTATCAATTTAACCACTTAAAATAAATTTTTGTAATTTTAAGAAATTTAGATAAGAAGTAGAAAAAAAAAATCTATGTCCTAAAACTAGAATAGCGAGAAATAAGAAAGAAAAGAGTGCGTCGAAAAAGAAAAAGAAAAGGGTTGAAAAATAAAAGGCGTCGGAAAATAAGAAATAAAAAGAAATGACTTATAGAACTTAAAAACACTCGACTAACCCAACCTTATTACTATCACTAACTTAAAATTATAATCGCAAATTGAGATTACTAATTGGAATGATAATTGATACATAGGTAAAAGGTGTCTAAAAATATTAAAGCTTACAAGTAAAACTATATCCCAAATGGCAATAACTTAAAAAAAAAAAACTAAAATTTAAAAAGGCGTCGCAAAATTCTAAAGCACCTAGATCTTAGTCTAAAGAAAAAGCACTTAAGGTATTTTACGACAAAGCCTAAAAATCTATAAATAAAAATAACTATGGCAAAAATTAAGTTTAAAACTAAAAACTAGCGAAAAACACAAATATTACGCTAAAACAATTAAAAAGGGACAAAATATAAAAATATACTAAAAGTTGTAAAAAGTACAATTTTTATAAAACTAAATAAACTAAATAAAATTAAATAAAACTAAATAAACTAATTAAAACTAAATATTATAATAAAAATACCCTAATTAGGGTTTAGAATTAATAATAATAATAATTATCCCGTAATTAATGCTGTTAGGGTTCCTGTGTACCCGTGTCAGGGCTGCTCCGCGACTTGCGGTGCCCGAGGCTGGAAAACTCCGCGAGTCGCGGGGTTTTAAATTTCAGATCAGGTTGCTACGTTTGACAGGTTCAACGTAATTTTATTTATATATTTTTTTTTATTTTTCTGTTTTTAATTTAATTAAAATATTTATATAATTTAAATAAAACTTATATTTTAAAAACTAGAATAGAAATAAAAATATGTTACAATTTTATAAATAAAAATCTTAAAACTAGATTTATATATAAATTTTTTTTCGGTTTTTGATTTTATGTTTTAAATAAAAACAAAATATTTAAATAAAACTTATATTTTTATAAAATAAAAATAAAGAAACTTTATAAAACTTAAATATTTAACAAACTCTTAAAAATATTATATTTTTGTTTTTCTTTTTATGTTTTCGAATATTTAAAACGTATTTTTACAAAAGCGTCTTTTTATAAAAGTAAACTAAAAATAAATTCTTTTTTTTTTTAATATTTAGCGTTGCGCTTTCGGCGTTTAAGTTCCCCGGCAGCGGCGCCAAAAATACTTGATGTTATGCGAGGTGTATATAAAATAGCGTAAATTTTACTAGGAAATACTATTAAATACGATACAATTTTACACAAGATATTTATTTATTTATTGAATGGATATACTTAAACCTTGCTACAACACTTATAGGCAGTGTACCTAATCGTACAGTAGTGTAGTTTTTAGTAAGTCCGGTTCGTTCCACAGGAAAAATCTTTTAATCAAAGCTTAACGCTATATTAGTTTAATTTATAAAAATACGAATATATATATAAGTAATATTATTATTTTAAAAGGGGGTTTTTTTTACCGTTTAATGACCGGTTTGTCGATTTTAAAACTTTAGTCGTAAATAAATAAAAGACTTAATTTAAAGCGTAAAGTAAATAACGATAATGAAATTGCGATAAATAAAAGTGCGATAAAATAAACTTGCGATAATTAAAAAGTACGATAATTAAAATTGTAATTAAATACAATAACAATAAATAAAAGTGCGATAATTAGAAGTGCAATTAAATATAAAATAAAGGAAATTAAATATGAAATAAAAGAATTATGCTTATTTAAACTTCCGTAATCATGATGTTTGACGTGTTTATTTTAGTTTTATGCCCATGGGTTAATTGTCCTTTGTCCTGGATTATTTAATATGTCCGTCTGGTTTTTGTCCATAACAGTCCATCAGTCATAAATATAAAGTGCGAGTGTCCTCGTCAAATTATCGTTATACCCGAAGTTTAAATATTCCAACTAATTGAGGACTTAAACTGTAACAAGATTTTAATACTTTGTTTAATAATTACACCAGGATGTCGACTGAGTGTAACCCAAGGTTTTAATACTTTGTTATCAATTATGCCAAGTGTCCTTGTACATAATTTCACCCCTGTTTTAATAATTCTAGTGGCTATTAATCTATTCCCGTGTCCGGTTAAATGAACGATTATTCGTACATATAAATACCCCGCCCATCGTGTCCGATCGAGTGTATATGGTTATTTATAGGGACGTCCAATTGTAAATCTTTATATTAACATTAACAAACTATCATTTAGTTAAACAAATATAAAGCCCATTAATAGCCCATAGTCTAATTTTCACAAGTGTCGTTCTTTTGTCCAAACCCCAATTATGGTACAAAGCCCAATTACCCAATTTTAATATTTTTAGCCCAACATCATGATTACTTCGGATTAAATAAGCATAATAATTACTTAGCTATGAGACATTAAATTAAAAAGGTTGAACATAACTTACAATGATTAAAAATAGCGTAGCGTTACACGGACAAAATTTCGACTTACGCCCTTACAACATTCGCTAACATACCTTTATTATTAGAAATTAAAATTAAAATATATATATATATATATATATATATATATATATATATTACGTATATATCTCTGTTGCAAAACACCCCGTCTCGAGCCGTCTCGACACCCGTTGCGACGTTTTGGTGACTAGCCCGTCCCGTCTTAAAGAAAACCGTCTAATATGACAATCAACGGTCAAAATTCGGGTCAAAGTTGGAAAAAAATCAGGTCAAAGTCTCTCAAAATTTGGAAAAGCCAGAAAGTCGGTAAAATCGGTCAAATTTGTCGTATTTTAGTTTGAATTTTCTATATTATATTAACAGTGATAACAATTATGAGTACAAATTAGTCAATTAAAGTTTTTGCCTTTAAAATATGTACACATATATACATTTATATACTTATATATTTAAAATTCAATTTTGGTCAACGTCCGTCTCGACCCCCATCTCTACCCCGTCTCGAACGTCTCGACCTTTTTAGGACCCGACCGTCTCAACCCCGTCTCACGTATTTTGCAACCTTGGTATATATTGAGAGAGAGATTAAAGGATGGAAAAATGGTGCACCAAAGCTCGATTTTTATAGGCCTGTGATCTGGAAAAGGGGCTCATGCGATCGCATGGATTTATGCCTTCCAGGCCATGCGATCGCATGGCCAGCTGGGGAGAGCCACTTTTAGTTATTTTCTTCTGCCGACGTTTATTTAAATATAATATAATATATATATTAATTTTAAGAATTAATTATATATTATATTCATATGCATAGTTGACTTGTAATTTTTAGTCCGTTGCGTCGAGCGTTAAGAGTTGACTCTGGTCCCGGTTCCGGATTTTCGAACGTCCTTGCGTACAATTTAATATCTTGTACTTTTCGTTTTGAATCTTGTAATCTTGTAATTTTGAGACGTTTCTTATCAATAATTGGAACCTCATTGATTGTATTTTGTACTTTTGAGCTTTTTGGTCGTTTGCGTCTTCAATTCGTCGAGTCTGTCTTTTGTCTTCACCTTTTATTATTTAAACGAATATCACTTGTAAATAGGACAATTGAAACTAAAAGCTTGTCTTTCTTGAGGAATAATACTATGAAATATATGTTCGTTTTTAGCATTATCAACCCATCTCCTACAAGTCCCGCATAAAGCGCATACACAATTAAGTCTAAGTCTAGGCACCTATCTCAAGTCGCCTAAATCCCTTAGACCATGCTCTGATACCACTTGTAACAACCCAAACCAATAACCAACCGAATACGTGAAGCAAATTTTTTTTTTTCAGTAGAGTGCGCCACGCGCAACCCTTGGGGTGCGCGGCGCGCACAGGCCCCCAACAGCTTCTGTCCAAAATCGTCAAATTTTAATTAAAGATCTCCCACTTCCCGACATAATTAGACGTAATGCTTTTCACAACGTGTTCTAATATGAACAACTCATACGATTCAAACATAAAATGAATTTTACAAAACGGGGCCCACATCGGCCGTTTTACGAGTTTCGTACAAATCATGAGTTTCGACCACATTAGTTTAATTTCCAAACGACACTATGAGCATGGTGTTTGGGGTTAAACTACCCAAATCTCGGTCAAACTCCAAAAGCTATCACATCACAAAAGCGTCCCCTAAACAACAAGCGGGATCTCTAATCAAACCGTATGCCCTTACCCTTGTCTACGCCGGAGCCTATAAAAAGATAAACAACGAGAGGGTAAGCAAAGCTTAGTGAATGCAATAATTATACATATACATATATAACCTATATACTTGCATTCACTTACACAATACCGAATTTAAGCTAGAAATTCAACAACTATGCAAACATCATGCACAAACCAATATCCGCAATACATAATGAGCTAGCGACAACAATAGCATATAGTTCACAACTAAATATGCTAATACCCAAATCACACAACCATGGTTAACCCATCGTAAGAGGAATGGTACTCAAATTTCCCACCGGTGTTTATAACAACCGTTAGTGCACAACACATATATCACTAACTCTTGGACAACACATATCCGTTATAAAATCGTTAGTGTACAACACATATATCACTAATTTGGACAACACATATCCATTTATACATTCGTTAGTGTACAACACATATATCACTAAATTTGGACAACACATATCCAACTATGAACCCGTTAGTGTACAACGCATATATCACTAACTTGGACAACACATATCCACTCATACAAATAAACACCTCATATATGTACATGTATACTTATTCCACTCACCTTAACAATTTGGTGACGACTTTATAACTCTGTAAGCTTCAAAGCAAAGTACCTAATATTATAAGTACTTGATCAACAAACAAACTTTTGGACTAAATACCAACTATTTACTTATGTGCATTTAATGACTTAATTGCATTAAATGCCCCATTTACCAAAACCGTCATTTAAGGGTTAAGACCATCATTAATCACTTAAAAGCTAGTGATTAAGGTCCAACAACACTAACCATTACACAATTAGGGCATTTCATACCCATTTTTCACAATTAGGTCAATCATTAGCCCTTTGACTAATTTAAAGTCAACACACCCATTTCGGGTTATCTACTAACCCATCTAACACCCATTTACTAATTAACTAGGTGTGCTAGTGATTAACTAACCAATTAGAACTCATAAACATCACTTAACATTTTGAAACCCTAGGTTAGTCACCATTGAGTCTTCATGACCCCATCTTACCCAAGAACACCCAAATCACCAAATATGGGTTTTATGTTCTTTATTTACCCAAACCCTAACCCTTACACAAAATCAATGTAAGGAAATTAAAGTTAAAACGTACCACTACAACCACAACGGAGCTAGAGAGGAGATGAACAACTTTAATACCCGCACTTTGGTCTGAGAATAACTTCTTCCTCTTGGATTCAAGCTTTCTCACTCAAGAATCACACTCTCTCTCTAAAATTTAAGTGAAGAGGATAAGGTTGTTGATAATGGAGTTAATGATACTCCACAAACTGACCAACTGGCCTTTAACTCGTCCACAAGTGCAATTACCAAAATGCCCATCAAAATATCTGAATAAAAGAGCAGAAACACGGCTACAGTGTTAGTGCGCCACGCGCACTATTAAGGGTGTGCTCCGCTCAGATCCGTCTCTGACTTCTGTTTAACTGTACAATCATTCCCACACTTTATGTACTCTATTTACACTGCTGTACAATGAAGATTAGGGTCTTACAGTAAGGTTAGTGCGAATAATTGTATTCATAGCTTTTACCCGTATAGGTTCTCTGTCCTTTCTACTCAAAGTGTTGGCTACCACATTCGCCTTCCTCGGATGGTAACGAATCTCGAAATCGTAATCATTCAATAACTCAATCCACCTACGCTGCCTCATGTTCAGTTGTTTCTGATTAAATATGTGTTGGAGACTTTTGTGATCGGTATATATAATACTTTTGACCCCATATAAGTAGTACCTCCAAGTCTTTAATGCAAAAACAACCGCGCTCCAAATCATGCGTCGTATAATTCTGCTCGTGAATCTTCAATTGTCTAGATGCATAAGCAATTACCTTCGTTCGTTGCATTAATACACAACCGAGACCTTGCTTTGAGGCGTCACAATATATCACAAAATCATCATTCCCTTCAGGCAATGACAATATAGGTGCCGTAGTTAACTTTTTCTTCAACAATTGAAACACTTTTTCTTGTTCATCCTTCTATTCAAATTTCATCCCTTTATGCATTAATGCAGTCAATGGTTTTGCTATTTTGGAAAAATCTTGGATGAATCTTCTGTAGTAACCAGCTAATCCTAAAATTGGCGTATGTGTTTCGGAGTTTTTGGGGTTTTCCATTTTTCAACGGTTTCAATCTTTGCCGGATCCACCTGAATACCTTCTTTGTTCACTATGTGACCGAGGAATTGAACTTCTTCCAACCAAAATGCACACTTTGAAAACTTAGCGTATAGTTTTTCTTTCCTCAACAACTCTAGCACTTTTCTCAAATGTTCTTCGTGTTCTTGATCATTCTTTGAGTAGATAAGTATGTCATCGATGAAAACAATGACAAACTTGTCAAGATATGGTCCACACACTTGGTTCATAAGGTCCATGAACATAGCTGGTGTATTAGTTAAACCAAATGGCATAACCATAAACTCGTAATGACCATAACGCGTCCTAAAAGCTGTTTTCGGAATATCATCCTCCTTTACCCGCATATGATGATATCCAGAACGTAAATTGATCTTCGAATAAACCGACGAGCCTTGTAGTTAATCAAATAAGTCATCGATTCTCGGTAGTAGATAACGGTTCTTGATGGTAAGTTTGTTCAACTCTCGGTAGTCGATATACAACCTGAATGTAGAATCCTTCTTTTTGACAAACAAAA
This sequence comes from Rutidosis leptorrhynchoides, assembly GCF_046630445.1. Classification (NCBI taxonomy): domain Eukaryota; kingdom Viridiplantae; phylum Streptophyta; class Magnoliopsida; order Asterales; family Asteraceae; genus Rutidosis; species Rutidosis leptorrhynchoides. Next base: position 127,826,073 of record NC_092333.1, on the reverse strand, counting down.
CAGGAGCTCCCCATGGTGATGTGCTTGGTCGAATGAAACCACGCTCTAAAAGTTCTTGTAATTGGCTTTGGAGTTCCTTCATTTTGCTAGGTGCGATTCTGTATGGAGCACGAGCTATTAGTGCAGCTCCTGGTACAAGATCTATTTGAAATTCAACAGATCGGTGTGGAGGTAGTCCCGGTAATTCATTCGGAAATACATCAGAAAATTCTTTTGCGACGGGAACATCATTGATGTTCTTTTCTTCGGTTTGTACTTTATCAACATGTGCTAAAACAGCATAGCAACCTTTTGTTATTAGCTTTTGTGCCTTCAAATTACTAATAAGATTTAGCTTCGCGCTGCTCTTTTCTCCGTACACCATTAAGGGTTTTCCTTTTTCCCGTACAATGCGAATCACATTTTTGTAACAAACGACCTCTGCTCTCACCTTTTTCAAGCATTCCATGCCAATTATTACGTCAAAACTCCCTAACTCGACTGGTATTAAGTCAATCTTAAATATTTCGTCAACCAATTTAATTTCTCTATCCCGACATACTTTATCTGCTGTAATTAGTTTACCATTTGCTAATTCGAGTAAAAATTTACTATCCAAAGGCATTAATGGACAATTTAATTTGGCACAAAAATCTCTACTCATATAGCTTCTATCCGCACCCGAATCAAATAAAACATAAGCAGATTTATCGTCAATAAGAAACGTACCCGTAACAAGCTCCGGGTCTTCCTGCGCTTCTGCCGAATTAATGTTGAAGACTCGTCCACGGCCTTGCCCATTATTATTCCCTTGATTAGGGCATACTTTGCTGAAATGGCCCGGCTTTCTGCATCCGTAACAAATAATGGAATTATTTGTTCTGTTATTTTTATATGCCTTTGGTCCATAGACATCACACTTCGTCACACTATGTACGGTTCTGTAACAATTGGTACACACTACTACACAGAACTTATCTGGATGATACCCTCCACTCCTTAGACATTTATTGTTCTGATTGTTGTTGCCATTGTTGTTATTGATTTGGTTGTTGTTGCGATTGTTATTGTTGTTAGGATGGTTATTGTGGTTGTTGTTGTTGTTGGGATAGTTGTTGTTGCGTTTGTTTTTGCGAAAAATGGGGCGATTGTAGTTGTGATTGATGTGTTGGTTGTTGAAGCGATAGTTACTGTTATTTTGTTGGTGACTCTTATCACTGTTTTCTTCCCACTTCCTCTTGACTTGTTTCGCATTGGCTTCTTCGGCCGCCTGCTCTTTAATTCTTCCCTCAATATGATTTATGAGTTTATGAGCCATTCGACTTGCTTTTTATATGGAGGTGGGCTCGTGTGAACTCACATCTTCTTGAATCCTTTCTGGTAACCCTTTTACAAAAGCGTCGATCTTCTCTTCTTCATCTTCGAACGCTCCCGGACACAATAGGCACAACTCTGTGAATCGTCGTTCGTACGTGGTAATATCAAATCCTTGTGTTTGTAACCCTCTAAGCTCTACCTTGAGCTTATTGACCTCATTTCTGGGACGGTACTGCTCGTTTATCAAGTGCTTGAATGCTGACCACGATCTTGTCCCACCTGCTTGAGATAGGTGTTCCACCATGTTAACGTAGTACCTGTGAAGGTATGCATAGCGTACTTTACTTTGTATTCTTTAGTACATTTACTTATGGGAAACACCGATTCAACCTTTTCAGTCCATCGTTTTAATCCGATTGGACCCTCGGTTCCATCGAATTCCAAAGGTTTGCTAGCAGTGAATTCTTTGTAGGAGCATCGTACACGATTTCTTGTGGAATTAGTTCCACTGCTAGAACCAGAGTTATTGTTGTTATTTTGCATTGCGGCCTGCACTGCGGCTATGTTCGCAGCTAGGAAAACACGGAAGTCTTCCTCGCTCATGTTCAAGTTCTGACGAGTAGTAGGTGCCATTTCCTTCAAAAATAGCCAAAAGAATTAAGTTAATCATATAGAATATTAAGAGTAGTCAATAGTATTTCGTAGCATAATATGAACTTATTTATAAAAGCTTTTTCTTCATATTAGCGTTTTATAACTTTCCATTCGGGTAGTACCTACCCGTTAAGTTCATACTTAGTAGCTAATATACAATTCAACTACTACAATTCTATATGAAAAACTGATTACAATAATATTTCGCGTTCAAACTTTTATACAATATTTTACAAACTTACAATACCGCTATTATACATATAGCATGAAATATAGCACACAATGATCTTGAATGGTCCTATGTATCTTGGGTTCTCGTCGATTTGGATTTCTTCAAGAGGAACTGTGAGGTCTTCTTTTGTAAGGCATTTCCTTAAGTTCGAGACATGAAAGGTATTGTGTACTCCAGCAAGTTGTTGTGGTAGCTTAAGTCGATAAGTCACCTGTCCAATACGTTCAATAATCTTGAATGGTCCTACGTATCTTGGGTTCAATTTACCCCTCTTACCAAAGCGTATCACACCTTTCCATGGTGACACCTTTAACATAACTATGTCATCAACCTGAAATTCTAACGGCTTCCTTCGAACATCAGTATAGCTCTTTTGACGACTTTGGGCGATCTTCAATCTATCCTTGATTTTCACAATCTTTTCAGTAATCTCCTGTATGATCTCGGGACCAGTCAGTTTTCTGTCACCTACTTCGTTTCAACAGATAGGGGATCTACACTTTCTTCCATAAAGTGCTTCGAATGGTGCAGCATTAATACTCGTATGATAACTGTTGTTATACGAGAATTCTGCCAATAGTAAATATTTATCCCATCCGTTTCCGAAATCGATCACACATGCTCTAAGCATGTCTTCAAGAATCTGAATGGTCCTTTCACTTTGCCCATCGGTCTGAGGATGATATGCAGTGCTCATATCCAAATGAATCCCTAGAGCTTCATGTAGTGATTGCCAAAACCTTGATGTAAACCTACTGTCGCGATCAGATATAATGGAAATAGGTACTCCATGTCTTGAAATAACTTCCTTCATGTATAATCGTACCAATTTCTCCATCTTATCCATTTCCTTCATAGGTAGGAAATGTGCAGATTTGGTGAGACGATCGACAATTACCCAAATGGTGTCATAACCTCATGCAGTCTTTGGTAGCTTCGTGATGAAATCCATAGTAATACATTCCCATTTCCATTCCGGGATTTCTGGTTGTTGAAGCAAACCTGTGGTTTCTGATGTTCTGCCTTTACTTTGGAGCAAGTCAAACATTCTCCAATGTATGTTGCAATGTCAGCCTTCAAATTTGGCCACCAAAAGTGTGCTTTTAGATCTTGATACATCTTTCCAGCTCCTGGATGTATCGAGTATCTCGTCTTATGTGCCTCATCGAAAACCAATTTTCTTAACCCTTTAAACTTCGGTACCCAAATGCGTCCAGTGAAGTATCGGGTTCCATCTTCCCGTGTAACGAGCTGTTTATCTAACCCTTTAAGCATCTCATTTCCAAAGTTTTCTTCAGAAAGATCTCCTTGTTGAGCCTCCTTAATTTGGGTAGTGAGGTTCGTACGAATCTTCATATTCATTGCTCGTACTCGAATCAGCTCTCTTTCCTTCCTGTTTAAAGCATCTGCTACTACATTTGCTTCCCCGGGATGATAACGAATTTCACAATCATAGTCGTTTATCAGCTCGACCCACCTACGTTGCCTCATGTTCAATTGTTTTTGATTGAAGATATGTTGAAGGCTTTTATGATCGGTATACACAGTACATTTAACCCCGTACAAGTAGTGTCTCCAAATCTTTAATGAAAACACCACTGCTCCCAATTCTAGATCATGAGTCGTATAATTTTGCTCATGAATCTTCAGTTGTCGGGATGCATATGCAATAACCTTCTTTCGTTGCATAAGGACACAACCAAAACCTTGTCGTGAAGCATCACAATAAATTACAAAATCATCGTTTCCTTCAGGTAACGATAGAATAGGCGATGTAGTCAACTTCTTCTTCAATAATTGAAATGCGGCTTCCTGCTCAGAAGTCCATTCGTACTTCTTCCCTTTATGTGTTAATGCTGTCAATGGTTTGGCTATCCGTGAAAAATCTTGAATAAACCTTCTGTAATAGCCAGCAAGACCCAAAAATTGGCGTATTTGCGTCGGAGTCTTTGGGGTTTCCCATTTTTCAATGACTTCGACCTTTGCGGGATCGACCTGAATTCCTTGACTGCTAACGATGTGACCAAGGAATTGTACTTCCTTTAACCAAAAGGAGCACTTAGAAAACTTTGCGTATAATTGTTCTTTCTTCAACAGTTCCAACACCATCCTTAAATGTTGCTCATGTTCTTGTTCATTTTTAGAATAAATAAGAATATCATCAATAAATACGATAACAAACTTATCCAAATACGGACTGCATACACGATTCATGAGGTCCATGAATATAGCTGGTGCGTTTGTCAGCCCGAACGGCATGACTAAAAATTCATAATGACCGTAGCGTGTTTGAAATGCAATTTTCGGAATATCTTCTTCTTTGACACGCAACGGATGATAACCCGATCTTAGATCAATTTTGGAGTAAACACTTGATCCTTGCAGCTGATCAAACAAGTCATCAATTCTCGGTAATGGGTTCCGATTCTTGATAGTTAACTTGTTTAATTCGCGGTAATCTATACACATTCGGAAGGATCCATCTTTCTTCTTTACGAATAAAATCGGAGCTCCCCACGGTGAAGTGCTCGGTTGAATGAATCCACGGTCCAGTAATTCTTGTAACTAGCTTTGTAACTCTTTCATCTCAGACGGTGCAAGTCTGTATGAAGCACGAGCCAATGGTGCAGCTCCTGGTACTAGATCTACTTGAAATTCTACAGATCTAAATGGAGGTAATCCCGGCAACTCTTCCGGAAAGACTTCAGGAAAATCTCTTGCCACATGCGCGTCGTTGATGCTCTTCTCTTTTTCCATCATTTTGACTTTATTAACATGTGCTAAGATAGCATAGCACCCTTTCTTTAAGCACTTTTGGACTTTCAAGTAGCTAATGAGTTTTAGCTTTGAGTTACCCTTCTCTCCATATATCATTACTGCCGTTTTATCCTTATGAGGAATGAGAATTGCCTTCTTAGCACACACAACTTCAGCTCCTATTTTGGACATCCAGTCCATGCCGACCATTACATCAAACTTCCTAATTCTACAGGTATCAAATCAATTTTAAATGTTTCTCCGGCTAACTTTATTTTACAATCACGGCAAATTTTATCGGCTTTAATTAGTTTACCATTAGCTAACTCAATCATGTACTTAGCATCTAGAGATAATGATGAACAATTCAATTTAGCGTAAAAGTCTCTATACATGTAACTTCTATCGGCACCAGTATCAAATATAATAGATGCTGATAAGTCATTAATGGTAAACGTACCCGTAATAAGCTCCGGGTCTTCACACGTCTCTCTAGTATTAATATTAAACGCTCTTCCACGTGCAAGTCTGTTGTTCTTCTCTGGATTCGGGCACTGGCTCTTAATGTGACCCTGTTTTCCACACCCGTAACAAGTAACAGTAGCCAAGGCAGTTCTATTTGCATTGGTTACAGGAGTCTTGGTGCCATTTGTATTTGTAACGGGAACCCAATAATCTTCAGCAAGATGACCCCTTCGATTACATTTGCTGCACACCACGTTGCAAAAACCAGTGTGATGTTTGTGGCATATGTTACATAAGGGATTTCGTCCTTTGTAACCTGAACATGAACCACTACCCGCACCTTGTGTGGTTTCCTATTTCTTGAGAGATTGTTGTTGGTGTCCACGATCACGGTTTCTATCCGACTTTCTTTTGTTATCCGATACCTTGGCATCGGTATTTGGTGCGTTCTTATCCAGGATGATCTGATCCATTAGCTCGTTTGCCATGGTGATAGCTTCATGAATTGTCTTGGGTTTGGATGCTGTAACATTGGCCTTGATGTTCTTTGGTAAACCATCTTTGTACAATTCAATCTTTCGCTCTTCCGTTGGTACCAATTCAGGACATAACAAGGCTAATTCCATGAATCGCCTGTTATAGTTGGTAAGTTCTGTTCTGACAACTTTCAGATTTCGTAACTCGGCTTCCATTTTTCTAACCTCGATCCTTGGGCAGTATTCATTGATTAGCATATTTTTCAACTCTTCCCAAGGAGTATCATATGCTTCATCACCCCCTACAGCTTTTACATAGTTTTTCCACCATGTAAGTGCACCATCCTGTAATGTTCATGAAGCATACTTCATCCTATCCCCTTCCGCACAACCGCTAATTTTAAATACGGACTCCAGCTTTTCGAACCATCAGGTTAAACCGACTGGTCCTTCTATTCCGCTGAATGATGAAGGTTTGCAACCTTGAAATGCTTTATATGAGCATCCAACAAGAGGGGTTGTGTTGTTTGCTGCTGCCCTTGCTGCTTCGATCCAAAGCATTCAGTCGTTTATGCATTGGTTGATAAGCTCCTCAATTTCTTGTTCCGTCATTCGATTTAATCGAGCCATGTTTCTTCAATAAACATATAAGATAATTAATCACATAGAATATTATAGATGTAGCAAGTAATTAATGGTACATCGTGGCATATTAATAATATTATAAAAGCCTTTTCTTCTTATTAGCGTTTTATAATCATTTCTAGGGTATTACCTACTCGTTAAAGTTCGTACTTAATAGCTTAGTACAACAATTAACTACTACAATCCAAATAATATTCTATTATGAAAAACTAATGCATTATCATTTCACGCTTTATTCTTCAATGCATTATGGTACAACGATACAATACTACTTATTCACATAAGTTTATAAAACATATGTAGGATAAAATAAAGCACACTGCATAATATTATACATAGCGTGAAATGTTATCATAGCGGGAGGTGATGCAAAAAACGACAGGGCCTTTTAGTTGTTGGTGAATCAATTTGTTTAGGTGGAATGAGGGATATACGTACAGTGTATTTTGTTGTTGGTCGGGGGTTGGAGGTACTTGATATCTCGGTGGGATTATCCGGGAGATTTATACGGTAAGGGTGGTTTGGTGGTAAAAGGTGTCGGTTTTCAAGCCCCACTACAATAGGAAGTTTAACACCGGGTCTTTTTGTTGCGTTAATCCATTTCTGTTTAGAAATTTCTTTGACTTCCTCCTCCTCCTCAGGATCGGTTTCAGGTTCTTTCACTTCCTGTTCTTCCAAAAATTGTGAATCTCCCCAGAATGGGTCCTCTTTCGGGTCTTCATCATCATCATACAAATTGATGATCGGCACTTTTGATGAAAATTCCTCTTCGAAGTCGCTGATTATGATAATGAGATTGGTGCTAGAATTAGACATCTATCACACATTAACTACCACATTAGAAATATATCACATAATATTTATATGTTATAATATTCAATTTCCGACCAAAAATGATAAGCGATGATTTTCAAAAACAAGTTCGGTCAAAGTCCAGACTCACTAATGCATCCTAACAAATACCGGTCAGACACACTAATGCAATTTATGGTTCGCTAAGACCTCTGCTCTGACGCTAACTGAAACGACTCGTCTATATTACTATAAACGTGGTACCTTATTCATTGGTCCCATAACGAGGTATTTGACCTCTATATGATACGTTTTAGAAAATATTGCATTCGTTTCATAAAAAGCACACTATTATTATACATAATGCATGTTTTAAACAAGTGGGCGATTATTTAAGAAATAATCCCCATAATACATCGGTTTCCAAATACTACACACGTGACATAACAGTCGAATATAATACATGACAAAGGTTTTATTGAATGCAACACTTCATTTAAACAAAAGCATGAGACTCCATGCACAGCTTGCTCAGATAATGCAACAGCGAAAGACTTTCTTAAGGACCTAAGAATAAATATGCTTAAACAGTCAATACAAAGGTTGGTGAGATATATAGGTTTAAAGCTAGCATCGTAATAAATATAGAGCACAAGATTTCATAGTTATAAATATTTCAATAAAGATATTCTATAAGTTGTTTAGCGCTTCGGTAACCATACTTAACCATAAATGTAGCATATTCACTTTATTATGAAATCTCCCTACACTGTACCAAGTGTAGTAAAAACGAAGTACTATGCAACCGTTTACGATACTAGAGCGACTAGCCCGGTTGGGGTTGTCAAACCCGATAGATCTATCAATAGGATTCGCGCTTACATGTTCTTACAACATGTAAATATTAGTTACCAAGCTATTAGGGAAGATATGCAATGTGGTACAACTCAACGTAGAATATATTTTAAGTACTTGTGTCCATGGCGTAAAACATAAAATGCATGTATTCTCATCCCAAAATATTTTTAGAGTTTAAAAACGGGACTATATACTCACTTTCAAGTATTTTCACTTCGTCGGAAAATAAGACTTGGCCACGGGTCGATTCACGAACCTATAACAAATATATACATATATATAAATCAAAATATGATCGAAATATATTCACAACATTTTTATTACGTGTTGACGTTTTAAGTTGTTAAGTTAGCAGTCCAACATTAGTAGTCCACAATTAGTAGTCCACAGTTAGTAGTTGATAGTGCTCCAAATGAACATATATTTAGTATCAATATCCTTCCAATATGTAAAGTTTTCAGTTGCAACTGTTCTATTTTCAAGTAATATTCGTTTAAATAAATAAGTGCAAAGACAAAAGGCGAAAACGAAGATTTGAAGAAGCAAACGTCCAAAAAGCTCAAATGTACAAGATACCATCCAAGTGGTTCAAATTATTGATAAGAAACGTCTAAAAATGACAAGAGTACAAGTTTCGAAAACCAGAGTACAAGATATTAAATTATACGAAAGGACGTTCGAAAATCCGGAACCGGGACCTGAGCCAACTATCAACGCCCGACGCAACGGACCAAAAATTATGAGTCTACTATGCACAAGAATATAATATAATATTTAAATAATTATATAAATTATTTATTTATTATATATTTAATTAAATATAACGTCGACAAGCTAACAAACAAAGCAATTGGGCATGGCCAGGCTGGCCATGCGATCGCATGAGATTAACACTGAGAACTCATGCGATCGCATGAGCCTCAGGATCAGACTACATCTATAAAAGGCAACGAGTTTTGAAAGGACCCGTCCTAATCCATCCGGACGAAGTCCATCTTGATTACAAAAGATTCACAACAGTTGATTACATCGCGAGGTACTTGACCTCTATATGATACATTTTACAAACATTGCATTCGTTTTTGAAAAGACAATCTTTCATATATCGAAAGTTGACAACATGTATACCACTGTGAAATATATCTTACTATAATTGAATTAATAATAATCTTGATAAACTCAACGACTCAAATGCAACGTCTTTTGAAATATGTCATGAATGACTCCAAGTAATGTCTCTAAGATGAACAAATGCACAGCGGAAGATTTCTTTCGTACCTGAGAATAAACATGCTTTCAAGTGTCAACCAAAAGATTGGTGAGTTCATTAGTTTAACATAAATAATCATTTCATAATTTTAATAGACCACAAAATTTCATACTTCCATTTCTCATAATCATACGTCCCATGCATAGAGACAAAAATATCATTCATATGGATTGAACACCTGGTAACCGACATTCACAATATGTATATAAGAATATCCCCATCATTCCGGGATCCGCCTTCGGACATGATAAAAATTTTGAAGTACTAAAGCATCCGGTACTTTGGATGGGGCTTGTTGGGCCCGATAGATCTATCTTTAGAGTTCGCGTCAATTAGGGTGTCTGTTCCCTAATTCTTAGATTACCAGACTTAATAAAAAGGGACATATTCGATTTCGATAATTCAACCATAGAATGTAGTTTCAATCACTTGTGTCTATTTCGTAAAGCATTTATAAAAGCAGCGCATGTATTCTCAGTCCCAAAAATATATATTGCAAAAGTATTTAAAAAAGGGAATAATGAAACTCACCATACTGTATTTTGTAGTAAAAATACATGTGACGACATTAGACAAACTGAACAATGCAGGGTTGGCCTCGGATTCACGAACCTATATCATTTGTATATATATTAATATGGATAACCGTAATCGAACAAGTCTATATATTATATCTTTAATGATATATTATACATTTTTAGTTTGTGTATATATTGAAAATGTTTAATATTTATATATTTACTTATATATATATATATATATATATATATATATATATATATATATATATATATATATATATATATATATATATATATATATATATATTTATTTATTTATTTATTTATTTATTTATTTATAGTTAGAATTATATAAGAATATCATTAGTTTGGTATATATGAGTGTTTATATAAATAATGTTATTATGTTTGATATGTGGGTATATAAACTATTAATATAATTACAATATATGTATTAAGTATATTTTTTTTAGGTACAAAATATTTATCTGTAACAAAAATGGTAGTTTTGATAATAATGATTTACTAATAATAATAAATTTCTTAATATCGATAATACTAATAATGATAACGATATTCGTTAAAATTAATACTTATGTCATTAATGGTAATAGAAAAATTAAAAATTACAAAACTGATATTAGTACTAATATTAGTAAAAAATAATAATAATAATAATAATTTGTATGGTTTTTATAATAACAATAAATAATAATCCTAATCCTAATCATATTAATAATAGTAATAATTATATTAGTAGTAGTCTTATAAAATTAATAATAACGATATCAATAACAATAATATCTAGTGATATTACTAACAATAATAATAATTGTAATATTAGTAATAACAACAATGATTAATAATAATGATGTTTAACATAAGTAATAATACTAATAATAATAATACTAACAATAATAACAAATAATAATAATAGAAATAACAAAATAGAAGCTTATACCCTTTTAAGAATTTCTGTAAAAAGAATAGCCACATACCGGGATCGAACCTGTAACCTCTTGCTACCACCCCAACACCCACGACCACTGATCTGTTGCTTATTTTCTGGAATATATCAAAACTCTTAAATATTTAATCCTTCTTCTTTTTTGTTCCTAGTTCTTCTTCTTCTTCACTCAAACCTCACGACTCACTATCAAAAAAATTCATAACAGTTTAATAGTTTCTATAATTTTTAAGATTTGCAATTAATACAGAAACATATAGAGATTTATTAGATTAATTAAAACATCAAAATAATAAAGAAAAAAAAATGTTGTTTCAGAATATGAGGCTCGATAATATATCCATTTTCAAAGTCGAAGATTAAATGCGTTTCAGACCAAAATCAAAGCATGAAAAAGATTCTAAATCCTTATTAAAAACTTTCTGTAACCTTAAATTAATCTAAAACATTAACTTGAATTCGAATTTGATGATGAACAAAAAGTTTGACTTTTTGAAATAATAGTTTGACTCGAAAATTCGATCTTGTTTTGAAGAATTGGAAATTGAGACTTTTCAGATAGTTTAAATGGAAGATTTATAACAACATTGCATTTACACATTTTGAAATTTCAATCGAAATCAAGGTTTTCAAAAATTTGAGTACGTACAGAGATAACGAGTTTCTTTTTTTTTTTTTTTAAATAGGGTTACATTAACAGATAAAAAAATCGCAGGAGGAGACTTATATAATTGAAGACTCAGTGTAGCAACTCTAATTGATCACAATTGTATGTATTTGATATGTGAAACAGATGCATAACAGTTTGTCGACAAGTAATATTCCATACAAATGGAGAAGACAAAAAAAAATAAATAAAATAAAAATAAAAGGAAAACAGATAGCGAATTTTTCAACCTATTCATACAAATATCCTGTTGTTGATTTACAATCAGATTGTTTCCATCCAGATTTTTAATTAATAAATATAAATATTTAATAAAAATACTAATTACAATAAGGGAATTAATTATAATATAAATAATATTAATATTAGATAATAAAATATTATAGAAAATACTGATATAATAATTATTTTTGTTGTTGTAATGATAATACTGATTCTTAATGATAATACTAGTACTAACAAGTTACATGTTTAAATTTTTATATCTATATATATAATAATATTAATAATACAAATAATAATATTAGTAATCATAATGAGAGAAATGCTAGTAGTATTGATATTACAATTTGTGTTTATCAAATCTCATTTATATATATATATATATATATATATATATATATATATATATATATATATATATATATATATATATATATATATATATATATATATATATATATATATTAGGTTAATAATATTAATAATACTGATGTCAATATTATTAATGGAAGTGACATAATAACTATATTCTATATACTTTATATATATATATATATATATATATATATATATATATATAATTATATGCATATCTATATATTATATATTAAATTAATAATATTAAATATACTAATATTATTTTATCTCTTTATTTCCCACAATTAAATCATATATTAATTAAAATAATGTTTCAAATAAAATTATATATATATCTATATACAAATTAGTTGTTCGTGAATCGTCTGGAATGGTCGAAGGTCAAATGCATATGAATATAGTTTACAAACTTCGTCACTCAACATTACAGACTTTTCTCATCGTATCGAAATCAAATAAGATTCAGGTTTAAATTTGGTCGGAAATTCCCGGGTCATCACAGTACCTACCCGTTAAAGAAATTTCGTCCCGAAATTTGAGTGAGGTGGTCATGGCTAACAATAAACATGTTTTCATGACGAATATGAGTTGATAAATTGAGTTTCATCATCATTGAGTAATATGGATAGAATGATTCGATTAATCGAAGCGTATGAATGAAGCTATCACAAAAGATCGAGATGAAGGAGTGGAGATTTTCCACAACTTTTGACGTAGTCGTGATTGAATTTAGAAAGTAAGGTGTGCCTTAACTTTTGGCGTAGGGGGTTGAATTCCAGAATTCAAGGAATTTGAAGAAAATCTTCGAAATATAAAAGATTTGATTCTTCGGGATTTATGAAAATTAAGATCTCTATAATTAAATACGGTGATCTCCTTGATTACTCTGTCTGATATTTCCATTATAAATTTACCTTTTCCGTTCCATTTGTTTTCACCACTTCTATACTCAATTCCCAAATTCAAAAGATTTATGAAAATGCTTAACCCTGTTTTGATCCTTGTTCTTATTCTAACTATCGCAATGATCGTTCTTCTTTTCCAACTCCCACCTGAAGAATCTGTTTATTTCTATTATGCTCTAGGGATTATTGTATTCATAATCCTCCCGTGTCTTTATATTGCTATACGCACTGATATCCACAGTTTGTAATTTCGGTGTTGTTGTTGGGCTTTATATTTTCCCTTATATATCGGAGCTTCATGTTCTTGTTTTCTCTTCCCGACTTTAAATCAAACGAATAATGGTCCAGAATTCGTAGGTATAGAATTTCGAATGAATTTAATGTTCTAAACAAGAAAGAATGTAATAGCACGATTTGATTTGTCAAATTACCAAAATCACTGAGAATAGAACTATCAAGAATATATTTTCTTGATATGTTTAGAAATTAAGCAGAATGAAAGAGTTATGTAACATGACACATGATGATGTTATAGTCTGTGAATCATCACGTTCCATTAGAAACTCAGCATGACTTACTATAATATAATCACGTTGATCAAGTGTCATTATATTATACTAACTCATGCATCAGTTCCCAACATTACTTCAATAACATTCATATTCTAACCTCGAAAGTTTACATCATATAGAAACTAACAGTTTCTATATGATGTAACACTGATAGCACGAAGAGATTAATAATTTTAGATAAGATTAGTTATGAAAATATATTCAGAAATATCGAAGATATTTATAATGAAAGATACAATAATATCTTTGAATATCTAAGATTAAAGGATGATGGAGACTTTTATCTGCAAGGGTTTAGAGTAAGGAGCAAGATATTCACTAAAGACTTTAGCAGACATTGAATCATTTGGATTCTTTGAAGTCAGACTTATTCTTTGTGATTTGTCCACGGCTTTCTTCATAGTTTCACATAATCTGCTTTTCGGTACTAAATTTTCTATTGAATGTTTCCAATATAATGATACACAGGAAGCACGAAGAGGTATATAATTTCGGACGAGAATATTTATGAAAATATCCTCAGAAATATCGAAGATATTGATGATGATATTTTGAAATTTCTAAGTTCGATGGTTGATGGAGAAAGATTTTCCGCAAGATTTTAACATGACTTCGGAGCAAGATATTCTTTGAAGTTTTCATCGGATCCAGAATTATCTGGATTCTTTGAATATATGGTATGGTCCTTGTATTTATCCTCGATTTCCTTCGTGGTTAGCTCAATCCGTTTTCCAGTTCCAACCTTTCTGAGCTTTTCCAACATACTATGCTTTATCATCTGTAGTGACCTGAACTTTTCCATGTTTATATATATTAATTGAGATTGATATTTACATGATTAAATGTTTCCAACATGTTAAACAATCAAACTTGTTAAGACTTGATTAATCGAAATAGGTTTCATATAGACAATTGACCACCCAAGTTGACCGGTGATTCACGAATGTTAAAACTTGTAAAAACTATATGATGACATATATATGGATATATATATATAGTTAACATGATATTATGATAAGTAAACATATAGTATATTAACAATGAACTACATATGTAAAAACAAGACTACTAACTTAATGATTTTGAAACGAGACATATATGTAACGATTATCGTTGTAACGACATTTAATGTATATATATCATATTAAGAGATATTTATACATCATAATATCATGATAATATAATAATTTAAAATATCATTTGATATTATAAACATTGGGTTAACAACACTTAACAAGATCGTTAACCTAAAGGTTTCAAAACAACACTTACATGTAACGACTCAGTTAAAATGTATATACATGTAGTGTTTTAATATGTATTCATACACTTTTGAAAGACTTCAAGACACTTATCAAAATACTTCTACTTAACAAAAATGCTTACAATTACATCCTCGTTCAGTTTCATCAACAATTATACTCGTATGCACCCGTATTCGTACTCGTACAATACACAGCTTTTAGATGTATGTAATATTGGTATATACACTCCAATGATCAGCTCTTAGCAGCCCATGTGAGTCACCTAACACATGTGGGAACCATCATTTGGCAACTAGCATGAAATATCTCATAAAATTACAAAAATATGAGTAATCATTCATGACTAATTTACATGAAAACAAAATTACATATCCTTTATATCTAATTCATACACCAACGACCAAAAACACCTACAAACACTTTCATTCTTCAATTTTATTCATCTAATTGATCTCTCTCAAGTTCTATCTTCAAGTTCTAAGTGTTCTTCATAAATTCCAAAAGTTCTAGTTTCATAAAATCAAGAATACTTCCAAGATTGCAAGTTTACTTCCAAGTTTTCTAAATCCATTCCAAGTAATCATCTAAGATCAAGAAACCTTTGTTAATTACAGTAGGTTATCATTCTAATACAAGGTAATAATCATATTCAAACTTTGGTTCAATTTCTATAACTATAACAATCTTATTTCAAGTGATGATCTTACTTGAACTTGTTTTCGTGTCATGATTCTGCTTCAAGAACTTCGAGCCATCCAAGGATCCATTGAAGCTAGATCCATTTTTCTCTTTTCCAGTAGGTTTATCCAAGGAACTTAAGGTAGTAATGATATTCATAACATCATTCGATTCATACATATAAAGCTATCTTATTCGAAGGTTTAAACTTGTAATCACTAGAACATAGTTTAGTTAATTCTAAACTTGTTCGCAAAAAAAAGTTAATCCTTCTAACTTGACTTTTAAAATCAACTAAACACATGTTCTATATCTATATGATATGCTAAATTAATGATTTAAAACCTGGAAACACGAAAAACACCGTAAAACCGGATTTACGCCATCGTAGTAACACCGCGGGCTGTTTTGGGTTAGTTAATTAAAAACTATGATAAACTTTGATTTAAAAGT